>NC_092743.1:130562870-131200648 GCF_047496795.1 Chiloscyllium punctatum
TGCACCTGCATGGTCCCAATTATGTACACCTGCCTGGTCCCACTTTTGTGCATCTGCATGGTTCCACTTCTGTTCACCTGCACGTTCCCAGTTATGAGCACCACCATGGTCCCAGTTGTGTGTACCTGCATGGTCCCAGTTATGTGAACCTGCATGGTCCCAGTTATGTACACCTGCATGGTCCCAGTTATGTGAACCTGCAAGCTCCCAGTTATGTGCACCTGCATGTTCCAAGTTATGTGCACCTGTATGGTCCCAATTTTGTGTACCTGCATGGTCCCAATTTTGCGTACCTGCATGGTCCCACTTCTGTGCACCAGCATGATCCCAGTTGTGTGCACCTGCATGTTCCCAGTTATGTGCACCTGCATGTTCCCAGTTATGTGCACCTGCATGGTCCCAGTTGTGTGTACCTGTATGGTCCCAGTTATGTGCACCTGCATGTCCCCGTTGTGTGCACCTGCATGGTCCCAGTTATGTGCATCTGCATGGTCCCAGTTATGTGCACCTGCATGGTTCCAGTTGTCTGCACCTGCATGGTCCCAGTTATGTGCACCTGCATGGACCCAGTTATGTGGACCTGCATGGTCCCAGTTGTGTGTACCTGCATGCTCCCAGTTTTGTGAACCTGCATGGTCGCAGTTATGTGCACCAGCATGGTCCCACTTCTGTGCACCTGTATGGTCCCAATTTTGTGTACCTGCATGGTCCCACTTTTGTGCACCTGCATGGTCCCACTTTTGTGCCCCTGCATGGTCCTATTTATGTGCATCTGCATGGTCCAAGTTATGAGCACCTGTATGGTCCCAATTATATGCACCTGCATGTTCCCAGGTGTTTGCACCTGCCTGGTCCCAGTTGTGTGCACCTGCCTGGTCCCAGTTATGTGCACCTGCCTGGTCCCAGTTATGTGCACCTGCATGGTCCCAGTTGTGTGCAACTGCATGGTCTCAGTTAAGTGCACCTGAATGGTCCCAGTTGTGTGTTTCTGCATGGTCCCAGTTGTGTGCACCTGCCTGGTCCCAGTTGTGTGCACCTGCCTGGTCCCAGGTGTGTGCACCTGCATGGTACCAGTTGTGTGCACATGCATGGTCACAGTTGTGTGTACCTGCATGGTCCCAGTTATGCGCATCTGCATGGTCCCAGTTGTGTGCAACTGCATGGTCTCAGTTATGTGCACCTGCATGGTCCCAGTTTTGTTTACCTGCATGGTCCCACTTTTCTGCTCCTGCATGGGCCCAGTTATGTGCACCTGCATGGTCCCAGTTATGTGCACCTACTTGGTCCCAGTTATGTGCACCTGCATGGTCCCAGTTTTGTTTACCTGCATGGTCCCACTTTTCTGCACCTGCATGGGCCCAGTTATGTGCACCTGCATGGTCCCAGTTGTCTGCACCTGCATGCTCCCAGTTATATGAACCTGCATGGTCTCAGTTATGCATAACTGCATGGTCCCAGTTATGTGCACCTACTTGGTCCCTGTTATGTGAACCTGCATGGTCCCAGTTTTGTGTACCTGCATGGTCCCACTTTTGTGCACCTGCATGGTCCCACCTTTGTGCACCGGCATGGTCCCAGTTGTGTGTACCTGTATGGTCCCAGTTTTGTTTACCTGCATGGTCCCACTTTTCTGCACCTGCATGGGCCCAGTTATGTGCACCTGCATGTCCCAGTTGTGTGCACCTGCATGGTCCCAGTTATGTGCACCTGCATGGGCCCAGTTATGTGCACCTGCATGGTCCCAGTTATGTGCACCTGCATGATCTCAGTTGTGTGTACCTGCATGGTTCCAGTTGTCAGCACCTGCATGGTCTCAGTTATGTGCACCAGCATGGTCCCACTTTTGTGCACCTGTATGGTCCCAATTTTGTGTACCTGCATGGTCCCACTTTTGTGCACCTGCATGGTCCCACCTTTATGAACCGTCATGGTCCCAGTTATGTGCACCTGCATGGTCTCAGTTGTGTGCACCTGCATGATCTCAGTTATGTGCACCAGCATGATCCCATTTACATGCACCGACATGCTCCCAGTTATGTGCAACTGCATGGTCCCAGTTATATGCACCTGCACAGTCCCAGTTATGAGCACCTGCATGGTGCCAGTTATGTGCACCTACATGGTCCCAGCTATGTGCACCCGCATGGTCCCAGATATGTGAACCTGCATGGTCCCAGTTTTGTGACCTTGCATGGTCCCACTTTTCTACACCTGCATGGGCCCAGTTATGTGCACCTGCATGGTCCCAGTTGTGTGTACCTGTATGGTCCCAGTTATGTGCACCTGCATGGACCCAGTTATGTGGACCTGCGTGGTCCCAGTTGTGTGTACCTGCATGCTCCCAGTTATGTGAACCTGCATGGTCGCAGTTATGTGCACCTGTATGGTCCCAATTTTGTGCACCTGCATGGTTCCACTTTTGTGCCCCTGCATGGTCCTTGTTATGTGCATCTGCATGGTCCAAGTTATGAGCACCTGTATGGTCCCAGTTATATGCACCTGCCTGTTCCTAGTTGTGTGTACCTGCATGGTCCCCGTTATGTGCACCTGCCTGTTCCAAGTTGTGTGCACCTGCATGGTCCCAGTTGTGAGCACATGCATGGTCCCAGTTATGTGCACCTGCCTGGTCCCAGTTGTGTGCACCTGCCTGGTCCCAGTTGTGTGCAACTGCATGGTCTCAGTTATGTGCACCTGCATGTTCCCAGTTGTGTGTCTCTGCATGGTCGCAGTTGTGTGGACGTGTATGGTTCCAGTTGTCTGCACTTGCCTGGTCCCAGTTGTGTGCACCTGCATGGTCCCACTTTTGTGCACCTGCATGGTCCCAGTTGTGTGCACATGCATGGTCATAGTTGTGTGTACCTGCATGGTTCCAGTTATGTGCACCTGCATGGTCCCAGTTATGTTCACCTGCATGGTGCCAGTTATTTGCACCTGCATGTTCCCACTTTTGGTGCACCTGCATGGTCCCAGTTATGCGCACCTGCATGGTCCCAGTTATGTGAACCTGCATGGTCCCAGTTTTGTGTCCCTGCATGGTCCCACTTTTCTGCACCTGCATGGTCCCAATTATGTGCGCCTGCATGGTCTCATTTGTGTGCACCTGCATGGCCCCAGTTATGTGCATCTGCATGGCACCAGTTATGTGCATCTGCATGGTCCCAGTTATGTGCACTTGCATGGTCCCAGGTGTGTGCAGCTGTATGGTCCCAGTTATGTGCACCTGCCTGGTCTCAGTTATGTGCATCTGCATGGTCCCAGTTATGTGCAGCTGCATGGTCCCAGTTGTGTGCACCTGCATGGTCTCAGTTGTGTGTACCTGCATGGTCCCAGTTATGTGCACCTGCATGGTCCCAGTTATGTGCACCTGCATGTCCCAGTTGTGTGCACCTGCCTTGTCCCCGTTATGTGCATCTGCATGGTCCCAGTTATGTGCACTTGCGTGGTCCCAGTTGTCTGCACCTGCATGGTCCCAGTTATGTGCATCTGCATGGTCCCAGTTATGTGCACCTGAATGGTCCCAGTTATGTGCACCTGCATGGTCCCAGTTATGTGCACCTGCAAGCTCCTAGTTATGCGCACCTGCATGGTCCTAGCTATGTGCACCAGCATGGTCCCAATTTTGTGTACCTGCATAGCCCCACTTTTGTGCACCAGCATGGTCCCAGTTGTGTGCACCTGCATGTTCCCAGTTATGTGTACCTGCATGTTCCCAGTTATGTGCACCTGCATGTTCCCAGGTGTGTGCACCTGCATGGTCCCAGTTGTGTCTTCCTGCATGGTCCCAGTTATGTGAACCTGCATGGTCATAGTTATGTGCATCAGCATGGTCCCACTTTTGTGCACCTGCATGGTCCCAGTTATGTGCATCTGCATGGTCCCAGTTATGAGCACCTGCATGGTCCCAGTTATGTGCACCTGCCTGTTCCCTGGTGTGTGCACCTGCCTGGTCCCAGGTGTTTGCACCTGCATGGTCTCAGTTGTGTGTACCTGCATGGTCCCAGTTATGTGCATCTGCATGGTACCAGCTGTCTGCACCTGCATGGTCCCAGTTATGTGCACCTGCATGGTACCAGTTATGTGCATGTGCATGGTCCCATTTATGTGCACCTGCACGGTCCCAGTTGTCTGCACCTCCATGTTCCCAGTTATGCGCACCTGCATGGACCCAGTTATGTGAACCTGCATGGTCCCAATTTTGTGTACCTGCATGATCCCCGTTGCTTGCACCTGCATGGTCGCAGTTACGTGCACCGGCATGGTCCCAGTTATATGCACCTGCAGGTTCCCAGGTGTGTGCACCTGCATAATCACAGTTGTGTGCACCTGCATAGTCCCAGTTATGTGCTCCTACATTGTCCCAGCTATGGCAACCAGCATGATCCCAGTTATGTGCACCTGCATGGTCCAAGTTTTGTTTACCTGCATGGTCCCACTTTTCTGCTCCTGCATTGGCCCAGTTATGTGCACCTGCATGGTCCCAGTTATGTGCATCTGCATGGTCCCCGTTATGTGCACCTGCATGGTCTCAGTTATGTGCACCAGCATGGTCCCACTTTTGTGCACCTGCATGGTCCCACTTTTGTGCACCTGCATGGTCCCACTTTTGTGTACCTGCATGGCCCCACTTTTGTGCACCTGCATGGTCCCAGTTATGTGCACCTGCATGGTCCCAGTTATGTGCACCTACTTGGTCCCAGTTATGTGAACCTTCATGGTCCCACTTTTCTGCACCTGCATGGGCCCAGTTATGTGCACCTGCATGTCCCAGTTGTGTGCACCTGCATGGTCCCACCTTTCTGCACCGGCATGGTCCCAGTTGTGTGTACCTGCATGGTCCCACTTTTGTGCACCTGTATGGTCCCAATTTTGTGTCCCTGCATGGTCCCACTTTTGTGCACCTGCATGGTCCCACCTTTGTGCACCGGCATGGTCCCAGTTATGTGCATCTGCATGGTCCCAGTTATGTGCACCTGCATGGTCCCAGTTGTCTGCACCTGCATGCTCCCAGTTATATGAACCTGCATGGTCTCAGTTCTGTGGACCAGCATGGTTCCATTTACATGCACCAGCATAATCCCATTTACATGCACCGACATGCTCCCAGTTATGTGCAACTGCATGGTCCCAGTTATATGCACCTGCACAGTCCCAGTTATGCATAACTGCATGGTCCCTGTTATGTGCACCTGCATGTCCCAGTTATGAGCACCTGCATGGTCCCAGCTATGTGCACCCGCATGGTCCCAGATATGTGAACCTGCATGGTCCCAGTTTTGTGTCCTTGCATGGTCCCACTTTTCTACACCTGCATGGGCCCAGTTATGTGCACCTGCATGGTCCCAGTTGTGTGTACCTGTATGGTCCCAGTTATGTGCACCTGCATGGTCCCAGTTGTGTGCACCTGCATGGTTCCAGTTGTCAGCACCTGCATGGTCCCAGTTATGTGCACCTGCATGGACCCAGTTATGTGGACCTGCGTGGTCCCAGTTGTGTGTACCTGCATGCTCCCAGTTATGTGAACCTGCATGGTTGCAGTTATGTGCACCTGCATGGTCCCACTTTTGTGCCCCTGCATGGTCCTTGTTATGTGCATCTGCATGGTCTAAGTTATGAGCACCTGTATTGGCCCAGTTATATGCACCTGCCTGTTCCTAGTTGTGTGCACCTGCTTGGTCCCAGTTGTGTGCACATGCATGGTCACAGTTATGTGCACCTGCCTGTTCCTAGTTGTGTGCACCTGCATGGTCCCAGTTGTGTGGACGTGCATGGTTCCAGTTGTCTGCACTTGCCTGGTCCCAGTTGTGTGCACCTGCATGGTCCCAGTTGTGAGCACATGCATGGTCCCAGTTATGTGCACCTGCCTGGTCCCAGTTGTGTGCACCTGCCTGGTCCCAGTTGTGTGGACGTGCATGGTTCCAGTTGTCTGCACTTGCCTGGTCCCAGTTGTGTGCACCTGCCTGGTCCCAGTTATATGCACCTGCATGGTCCCAGTTGTGTGCACATGCATGGTCATAGTTATGTTCACCTGCATGGTGCCAGTTATGTGCACCTGCACGGTCCCAGTTATGTTCACCTGCATGGTCCCAGTTGTGTGCACCTGCATGGTCCCAGTTATGTTCACCTGCATGGTGCCAGTTATGTGCACCTGCATGATCCCACTTTTGTGCACCTGCATGGTCCCAGTTATGCGCACCTGCATGGTCCCAGTTATATGCACCTGCATGGTCCCAGTTGTGTGCACCAGCATGTTCCAAGTTATGTTCACCTGCATGGTGCCAGTTATGTGCACCTGCATGGTCCCACTTTTGTGCACCTGCATGGTCCCAGTTATGCGCACCTGCATGGTCCCAGTTATATGCACCTGCATGGTCCCAGTTGTGTGCACCTGCATGGTCCCAGTTATGTTCACCTGCATGGTGCCAGTTATATGCACCTGCATGGTCCCAGTTGTGTGCACATGCATGGTCATAGTTATGTTCACCTGCATGGTGCCAGTTATGTGCACCTGCATGGTCCCAGTTATGTTCACCTGCATGGTCCCAGTTGTGTGCACCTGCATGGTCCCAGTTATGTTCACCTGCATGGTGCCAGTTATGTGCACCTGCATGATCCCACTTTTGTGCACCTGCATGGTCCCAGTTATGCGCACCTGCATGGTCCCAGTTATATGCACCTGCATGGTCCCAGTTGTGTGCACCTGCATGGTCCAAGTTATGTTCACCTGCATGGTGCCAGTTATGTGCACCTGCATGGTCCCACTTTTGTGCACCTGCATGGTCCCAGTTATGCGCACCTGCATGGTCCCAGTTATATGCACCTGCATGGTCCCAGTTGTGTGCACCTGCATGGTCCCAGTTATGTTCACCTGCATGGTGCCAGTTATATGCACCTGCATGGTCCCAGTTGTGTGCACATGCATGGTCATAGTTATGTTCACCTGCATGGTCCCAGTTGTGTGCACCTGCATGGTCCCAGTTATGTGCACCTGCATGGTGCCAGTTATGTGCACCTGCATGGTCCCAGTTATGCGCACCTGCATGGTCCCAGTTATATGCACCTGCATGGTCCCAGTTGTGTGCACCTGCATGGTCCCAGTTATGTTCACCTGCATGGTGCCAGTTATGTGCCCCTGCATGGTCCCAGTTATGCGCACCTGCCTGGTCCCAGTTATGTGCATCTGCATGGTCCCAGTTATGTGCACCTGCATGGTCCCAGTTGTGTGCACCTGCATGGTCTCAGTTGTATGTACCTGCATGGTCCCAGTTATGTGCAGCTGCATGGTCCCAGTTATGTGCACCTGCAAGCTCCCAGTTATGCGCACCTGCATGGTCCCAGCTATGTGCACCAGCATGGTCCCAGTTATGTGAACCTGCATGGTCCCAATTTTGTGTACCTGCATGGTCCCACTTTTGTGCACCAGCATGGTCTCAGTTGTGTGCACCTGCATGTTCCCAGTTATGTGCACCTGCATGTTCCCAGGTGTGTGCACCTGCATGGTCCCAGTTGTGTGTTCCTGCATGGTCCCAGTTATGTGAACCTGCATGGTCGTAGTTATGTGCATCAGCATGGTCCCACTTTTGTGCACCTGCATGGTCCCACTTTTGTGCACCTGCATGGTCCCAGTTATGAGCACCTGCATGGTCCCAGTTATGTGCACCTGCCTGTTCCCTGGTGTGTGCACCTGCCTGGTCCCAGGTGTGTGCACCTGCATGGTCTCAGTTGTGTGTACCTGCATGGTACCAGTTATGTGCACTTGCATGGTCCCAGGTGTGTGCAGCTGTATGGTCCCAGTTATGTGCACCTGCCTGGTCCCAGTTATGTGCATCTGCATGGTCCCAGTTATGTGCAGCTGCATGGTCCCAGTTGTGTGCACCTGCATGGTCTCAGTTGTGTGTACCTGCATGGTCCCAGTTATGTGCACCTGCATGGTCCCAGTTGTGTGTACCTGCATTGTCTCAGTTGTGTGTACCTGCATGGTCCCAGTTATGTGCACCTGCATGGTCCCAGTTATGTGCACCTGCATGGTCTTAGTTATGTGCACCTGCATGGTCCCAGTTGTGTGTACCTGCATTGTCTCAGTTGTGTGTACCTGCATGGTCCCAGTTGTGTGTACCTGCATGGTCCCAGTTATGTGCACCTGCATGGTCCCAGTTGTGTGTACCTGCATTGTCTCAGTTGTGTGTACCTGCATGGTCCCAGTTATGTGCACCTGCATGGTCCCAGTTATGTGCACCTGCATGGTCTTAGTTATGTGCACCTGCATGTCCCAGTTGTGTGCACCTGCCTGGTCCCAGTTATGTGTACCTGCCTGGTCCCAGTTATGTGCATCTGCATGGTCCCAGTTATGTGCATCTGCATGGTCCCAGTTATGTGTACCTGCATGTCCCAGTTGTGTGCACCTGCCTGGTCCCAGTTTTGTGCTCCTGCATGGTCCCAGTCATGTGCACA
Organism: Chiloscyllium punctatum; assembly: GCF_047496795.1. Classification (NCBI taxonomy): domain Eukaryota; kingdom Metazoa; phylum Chordata; class Chondrichthyes; order Orectolobiformes; family Hemiscylliidae; genus Chiloscyllium; species Chiloscyllium punctatum. The sequence continues at coordinate 130,571,319 of NC_092743.1, forward strand.
TGCATGGTCCCAGTTATGTGCACCTGCATGTCCCAGTTGTGTGCACCTGCCTGGTCCCAGTTATGTGCATCTGCATGGTCCCAGTTATGTGCACCTGCATGGTCCCAGGTATGTGCACCTGCATGGTCGTAGTTACGTGCACCTGCATCGTCCCAGTTATGTGCACCTGCATGGTCGTAGTTACGTGCACCTGCATCGTCCCAGTTATGTGCACCTGCATGGTCGTAGTTACGTGCACCTGCATCGTCCCAGTTATGTGCACCTGCATGGTCCCACGTTTGTGCATCTGCATGGTCCCAGTGATGTGCACCTGCATGGTCCCACTTTTGTGCACCTGAGTGGTCCCAGTTATGTGCACCTGCATGGTCCCAGGTGTGTGCAGCTGTATGGTCTCAGTTGTGTGTCCCTGCCTGGTCCCAGTTATCTGCACCTGCATAGTCCTAGTTTTGTGTACCTGCAAAATCCCAGTTATGTGCACTTGCATGGTCCTAGCTATGTGCACCTGCATGGTCCCAGTTGTGTGTATCTGCATGGTTCCAATTATGTACACCTGCATGGTTCCAGTTATGTGCACATGCATGGTCCCAGTTATGCCTGCCTCTTTGTGGGGTATGTGGGACAATTCTTGATCCAGTATTACACCGATGCATCCCACAACTCTTTTTCCGTACATCGACAACTGCTTCAGTGCTGCTTCATGCTCCTACCAGGTTCTTAAAAACTTCATTCATTTTGCCTCCCATTTCCAACCCTATAAAGCTTTCACATCACCCTTTTCTGACACTTGCTTTCTTTCCCTTCACCTCTCTGCCTCCATTTTGGGGAATAAACTGTCCACTGCCATCAACTACAAAGCCACTGACTCACATAGCAACCTTAACTGCACGTTGCACCGCACCTCCTGTAAAGATTCCATCCTATTCTCCCAGTTCCTTCGCCTACGTCGCAGCTGTTCGGATGATACCACCTTCCAAATTAGTGCTGCTGACATGGCTTGCTTCTCCCATGACCATGGGTTCCCACCCACTGTGGTTGATAGGGCCCTCCACTGCATCAATTCCATCACCCACGCTTTCACTCTGGCCCCTTCCCATCACTCACTACAGCATGACCGGGTTCCTCTTGTCCTCAACTTCCATCTCACCAGCCTCCACATTCAAAGAATCATTCCCCACCATTTCAGAAAACTCCAGCAGAGTGCCACCACCAAACTCTTCTTCCCCTCACTCCCCCTGTATGCCTTTCGCAGGGATTGTTCCCTCTGGGATACCCTGGTCCATTCCACAACCACCAACACCAGCCCCCTTCTCCACAGCGCCTTCCCATGTTACCACAGAAGGTCCAAAACTGCCCCTTCACCTCCTCCTGCTCACCATCCAAAGGCCCAGACAGTGTTTCCAAGTGAAACAACATTTCACCTGTACCTCCTCCAATCTTGTGTATTGTATTCGCTTCACCCAATGTGGCCTACTCTGCATCGAAGAAACCAAACACTGACTGTGTGACCACTTTACGGAACCCCTCCGGCCTGTGTGCAGGAAAGGGACCTGACCTTCCTGTAGCTGGTCATTTTAACATCGCGTCCTGCTCTCATGCCCCATTTGTCTGTCCTCGGCAGACTGCAGTGTTCCAGTGAATCACAGCACAAACTGGAGGATCAACATCGCATTGTCACACTAGGCACTTTACAGCCTTCTGGACATCATATTGAGTTCAACACCTTTATACTTTGAGCAATTCTTCCCTTTTCATTTAGCTTGTTATCGTGTCCTCCCCTCCCACCAACCCAGTTACTGTCCTTTCAAGTCTGGCACAAAACACAACGTTGTTCTGCCATTCTCACATTCCAATCACTTAACTTGAACTATCCACATCTTTTGTTCACTGACACCCTACACCCATTGCCCCCAGCACCCCACCCTACCCCAACCCAACCAAGCTATTGCATAAATCCTGTCCCCTCCACACTTCACTTCAGCTCTGGTGAAAAGTGTCTAGACTCGAAACGTTAGCTTGTTCTCTCTCCACAGCTGCTGTCTACCCCCCCCCGTGATCTCCAGTACTTTTTTTAGATTAGATTAGATTAGATTACTTACAGTGTGGAAACAGGCCCTTCGGCCCAACAAGTCCACACCGCCCCGCCGAAGCGTAACCCACCCATACCCCTACATCTACATTTACCCCTTACCTAACACTATGGGCAATTTAGCATGGCCAATTCACCTGGCCCTGCACATCTTTGGACTGTGGGAGGAAACCAGAGCACCCGGAGGAAACCCACGCAGACACGGGGAGAACGTGCAAACTCCACACAGTCAGTCACCTGAGGCGGGAATTGAACCCGGATCTCAGGCGCTGTGAGGCAGCAGTGCTAACCACTGTGCCACCGTGCCGCCCATAAACTTGTTGTTTTCAAACAAAGAGATTGTTGGTCATAAACCAGCAGAGCAAAATGCAGTGAATAGTGTGAACAAGAAGGTGTAAATGGGTTAGCTGTGTTGGGAGCAATGCATATAAAACAGGAGCTGGGGTGTGCGGGGAGGTTAACAAACAAAGAGAGTCGGAGGTGGGGGCAGTGTTGTTCAGGTTCAGAAATTGTTAAACTTGATATTGAATCCTGAAGCCTATAAGGTTCCAAAGCAAAAGGTGAGGTGGTAGAACATAGAAAAGTATAGTACAGTACAGGCCCTTGAAGTTATGCCCAACTAGTCCACACCGACCCTCTGTAGAGCAACCCACCCAGACCCATTCCCCCCGACTAATGCACCTAACACTACAGGCAATTTAGCATGGCCAATTCACCTAACCTGCACATTTTTGGACTGTGGGAGGAAACTGGAGCACCTGGAGGAAACCCACGCAGACATGGGGAGAATGTGCAAACTCCACACAGAGAGTTGCCCAAGGCAGGAATTGAACCCAGGTCCCTGGTACTGTGAGGTAGCAGAGCTAACCACTGAGCCACCGTGTCACCCTTTAACTACCTTCTAGTCAAGCTTTCATGAAAACTAAGTTCTGTTCACATTTGATTTGCTAACCATCCTGGTCAAATCTGGACCTTGCAAGAAATGTTGCCTGAACTCCTCATGTGAGTTTTTACTGTCATCTCTGTCTTAAAACCCAGATCTCTTATTCTTGATCTGCACCTCCTAGTTTTATTCTCTCATACAAGAGGAAACATCTTCTCAGGATCCACCATGCTAGTCCTCTCAGGACCTTCTATGTGTTGATTATATCATTTCTCTTTCTCTGAAACTTCCTGGGAGCAGATGTGATGGAGGCAGAGGAATTGGGAATAAGGGATAGCATTTTTGCAGGAGGCAGGGTGGGAGGAATCCAAGTAGCTGTGGGAGTCAGCGGGTTTGTAGAAAATGTCAGTGTTGAGTCGATCACCATTGATGGAGATGGAGACATCCAGGAGGGGAAGGGAGGTGTCTGAGGTAGTCCAGGTGAACTTAAGCTGAAAAATGTGTTGCTGGAAAAGTGCAGCAGGTCAGGCAGCATCCAAGGAGCAGGAGAATTGACGTTTCGGGCATAAGCCCTTCTTCAGGAATTGGGAATAAGGCATAGCATTTTTGCAGGAGGCGGGGTGGGAGGAATCCAGGGAGCAGTGGGAGTCAGCGGGTTTGTGGAAAATGTCAGTGTTGAGTCGATCACCATTGATGGAGGTGGAGACATCCAGGAGGGGAAGGGAGGCTTATGCCCGAAACGTCGATTCTCCTGCTCCTTGGTTGCTGCCTGACCTGCGGCGCTTTTCCAGCAACACATTTTCAGCACAAAATATCTCTTCAACACCATCACCACTTCCTGGTTTTCCATCATCAATTTCCCAGACACACTCATTAGAATGGTGCTGGAAAAGCACAGCAGGTCAGACAGCATCCAAGGAGCAGGAAAATTGGCATTTTGGGCAAAAGCCCTTTATCAGGAATGACTCTAATCTTAAGCATTTACAGTACCCACTTCTGCCTACACTCTTTAGAGGACCAATACTTAGTTAATCTTTTCTCACTTCAGTAGTTGTAGAATTACTTATTTTCTTTAACTTTATGAGCTAGTTTTCACCCATAGTCTACTTTCTTCTTTTTAACGACATTCTTTTCTGGTCTTTAAAATCTGACCCACCTCCTCGCCTGCTATAACCTTTGAATAAATGTACAGTTTCCATTCAATTTGATAGCAACATTAACTTCCATACTTTACCACAGAAGATGCATTCTTTGCAAAGAATCTTCCTTCTTCACTAAAATAATTCTTTGCAGAAAACTAAATATTTAATTAAAAGTCTGCTACTGCATCTTTACTGCCATATGTTTTAATCTACTTTTCCAATCCACTTTAGCAAGCTCTGCTTTTGTATCATTGTAATTGAAGGACCAAATTTCTCCTTTGCAAAGAAATTGTAGAATTCTATCATGCCATGGTTTCCTTTACCATATGATTGATGATTAATCTCATTGCACTGCTCAATACCAGATCTGGAATAAATCCTCCCTAGCTGGATCTAGAATGTATGCTGTAAGAAATTTCACAATGGATGATCTATGAACTAACTTTCTGCACTATTTACAATCTGATTAAAGTCACCTGTGATTATTGCAGGGAATTCCTTACATGCCCCACTGATTTCTTCCAATACACTTTGTTCTATAGTCTAACTACTAATTGGAAACCTACAGCTATTTTCACAAGTTATCTCTTATCACAATATTTATTAACAGTGTGGTAATGGCATTTTAAAAAAGTCAAGTATTCAAAATTTGCTGATGACACAAAATTGGGCAGCATTGTATACAGTATTGTTGACAGCATAAAATTATAACAGGATATCAATAGATTAGGCGGCAGATGGATTTTTATTTAAGCAAGGCCGAAAAAGGATTGATTTTTTTTAAGACGGCACACAGTCAAGAGATTTGGGGATTCAGGTGCAAAGCTCTTTAAAATACCACAAATAGGCACAGCAAATAATCGAGAAGGCAAGTGGAGTGTTGGCCTTTATACCTAAAGGCCTGGAGTGTAGCAATGCCGATGTTATGTTGCAGTTATAGAAAACCTTAGTTACACCACACTTAGACTGCTGTGAGCAAATCTGGGCACCACATCTTAGGATGGATGTTTTTGCCAATGAGGGAGTTCAGCAAAGGCTTACAAGGAAATCTACCTGAACTTCAATGGTTAAGTTATGAGGTGAGATAGATAAATCAGGCCTTTATTCTCTATAAATTTAAAGGTTAAGGGGTGACCTAATTGAGGGTCTTCAAGATAGTAACAGGGAAATACAAGGTAGAAAAAGATGAACTATTTCCACTGGTTGAAGTTTCTAGAAGCAGGAGGCATTGTCTAAGAATTACAGGAGAAATTTTGGAAGCAATTCAACATGCAAAAGGTAGTGGAGGCTTGGAATTGTATTCCTCAAATGGTGGTCAACATTAATTCAATTCTGGATAGACAATTTTTTATTAAGCAAGGGTATCAAGTGATAAGGGTCCAAGGCAGACATGTGGAGATAGACCGTAGGCCAGCTGTGATCTTACTGAATGCTAGAACAGGTTCGAGGTGCTGAATAGTCTACTGATGTTCCGATGTTCCTATTTCCTACACAGGAAACATCAAATTGATTCTTCATCTTGCTCTTTCGAACTATGGTCGTCTTTCACTACTGTAGGAATGATATCCTTAATTAACAAAGCTACTCCACGACCTTTGTTAGTTTTCTTTCAATTCAAAATATCAATACTCCTCAATATTTTGTTCTCTGCCACAGTCACCTTCCATAAACATTTCTCTTTAATGGCTATCAGATTGCATGTATTTATTTATACGTATGTTAACAATTCACCTATGATTGCCACATGCATTCAGATTCAGAATTTGTAAGTGTCTTTTTTTTTAACCATGTTTGCAACCTCCATCTTTGTCTGAGGGCGCATTCTCAAGTTTGGACTCATGGACAAATTATAGAAAAAATAAACAGGGAACATTTTATAGAACAATTTCCTGAAGGAGACATAACTGGAGGTAAGTATTGACAAACAAATCAAAATACAAATTCGCTTTGTATCTACTGAACAGAAAGCAAAATAATGAATTCCACCCAAGCAATGAGTTTTAAATGCACTTGTGAAGAAGGCGCAAAATGATACATATTCTAGCTCAATAATGAGAATTACCATGGATCCATGTAGCATCATCATGTTTTTGAACTTGACTAACAATCACCCAACATCAATTTTGCTTGGTCGTGCTTGCCATCCATTTAGGACAATAGGTAGGCTTTCAAAACAGGAAGGCCAACATCAGACTCTCCATCTTGAAGCAAATTCACCACTTACAAAGATGTGGAGCAAAAGTAATGGCCTCAGCTGCCAGACAAACATAGTGAGGGGTGGTTAAATCTTCTAAAAGTGACATTGGGTTGGGATCCAAGTTCTGCACCCTCTTCAAGCTCCTACTGGGGCAACTTTGAAAGTGGAGAACCCCCTCGGATCTGTCAGGAAATCAATTAAAAAAGAACAACTGAGTATTTCTTTAACCTTGCGGTTTGACTATTCCAGCCCATTCAGGGCTTTCATGATGACTCTACATTTTGCAATATCTTGACTAATGCAGTTTTGAAATCCAAATACATTACATCTATGGAATTCCCTTTATCAATCCTTTTTTACCTCCTCAAAGAATTCTAATAAATTTGTCAGACATAGGAATCCTGTCATGAAGCCATGCTGACTCTGTTCATTATATTTTATACGTCTAAATTCTCTGCTATTACATCTGTTATAACAGATTCTAACCTTTTTGCAGTGACATGTTGAAAGCGCAGGCGACCCATTGGAGATACAGGTTTAAGTCCAACCATGGTAGCTGGTGCAACTTGAATTCAATAAATTGTAAATACAAACTCTGGACCTGAAAGCTGGTCTCAGTAATAGTGTCATGAAACTACTGTTGATTACTGTAAATATCCATGACCTGGTCTGGTGGACATGTGGCTCCAGATCCAAATCTATGTGTTCAATTCTATAGCCCCCCCCCCGCTATGAAATGGCCAAGTAAGTTATTCAGTTCAAGGGTAATTAGGGATAAGCAACAAATGCTAACCTTTCCACCAATGCCCATATCTCATTAAAAATAACTGACAACTAAATTCAAGATTGTACGGTTAAACAAATGTTAGTACCACACCAGGATAAGCTCTGTTTCTATAGTTATTGTCTTGTTGTTGTATCATTCCATAATAATTATATCTGATAATTAATCTGATCAGGCTTTAAACTTTCTTTCTTTGTAGTTGCTATGGTTATTACCAAAGAGATGAAGAGGAATTGTTGTCATCTGCATCACAGAATTGAGTGTTTGATTTTTGTAGATGGTTTTGAAATCAAAACAGAGTTTGGTTGATATCTATACATGAATTCACAGTATTCATCCATGTAAATGAGATATTATCGCAGTTTTTCAACTTCCATTTCTGATGGACAGGCATGGCATAGTAATAAGTCCTCACAGTACATGATAAACATTGATAGGCAAGATAAAATGTGATTCACCTTGCTATTTTTGTATCGGGCATAATTTGCTTTGCTGACAGCCAATTTTCAAGACTATTGTTCTATTGTGCCCAGAGGTATATATTGATACATTTTAATGTTCGTCAAAAACTAATTCAACCAAGTTATATTATCTTAAAGTATTTTCTTTTCAAACTTCATTTTTAGTACAGAAAAGCAATATAATTCATCTTTAAAGTAACAAATGGAGAATTGCAAGAACATTACACAAGAGCCTTAGGTGCTGGTATTGGACTGGGGTGGACAAAGTTAAAATCACACAACACCACATTATAGTCCAACAGTGTTATTTGGAGGTACTCACTTTCAGAACACTGCTCCTTCATCAGGCGCTGTGAAAGCTAGTACTTCCAAATAAACATTTTGAACACGAGAGCCCGTAAGCAGTTCCAGAGGTGGTTCACGAGAATGATCTCAGAAATGAAAGGCCTAACATATAAGGAACATTTCAGGACTCTGGGACTACACTCGATGGAATTTAGAAGGATGAGGGGATGATCTGATTGAGACTAACAGAATATCGAATGGCCTGGATGTTGGGACGATGTTTCCATTGGCAGCAGAGATGAGGCCTTATAGTGAAGGGGAGGCCCTTTAGAGGGTGGTAAATCTGTGGAATTCATTGCCACAAGAAAGCTGTGGAGGCCAGGTCATTTTAAACAGAGACACATTCTTGATTACCAAGGAGATCAAAAATTACTGGGTAAAAGGGAAAATGGGATTGAAAAACCTATCAGCCATGATTGAATGGCAGAGAAGACATGATGGGCTTAATTGTCTAACTTCTGCTCCGATGTCTTATGGTCTAATGGTAAGTTACATATTTAGAATTTAGCAACCCATAATCAGATTTTCCTGTGTGCCAGCACTATCCTTTAAATTCAAGATTTTTCCTTTCTAAGACTTTTGCATAAATGTCAAGGCTCAGTGCAGTGCTGAGTAAGTGCTGCACTGTCAGAGGAGATCAGTTTTTCAGTTGAAGCTTTAAAATTTACTTTCATCGGCCTGTTCAATATCCCACGATACTATTTCAAAGAAGAACTTTGTGATCCCTGGAGTTCTGGCCAATATTTAAGCTTTAAACAACATCAGCGAAACAGATTGCATTGCTCTCTGGGGAAATTTGCTATGCCATAAATGGCTGTTGTGATTGCCATATTATAACTGTGACTACGCAACAAAAACACATCATTGGTTTTAAAGTGCTTTGACATGGCAGGTAGTCATGAAAATCATTACACAAATGTTTATGTGAAATTATTTAAACAAAGTCCAACAATTGGAAAAGTAAATATTTGAACTTTTTCCTATAAATTTATATTAAAATATAATTCATTATATATAATATAAATTGTTATATATAATCATATTATAATATTCAGAATAATCCAGCCTTTTTGGTAAACTATACATAATGTCTACCCTTAATTTTGGTACAACTATAGTGTACAATTCCATGTTTGTGTTTGCTTAAATAAGCTTCTTATTTAGAAAGTTACCACATCAATAAAAGGTAAGTATGCATCATTTCACAAAACATGTTTATTATTTTTCATTTTTTTCCCAGTATTTTAATATGATGCTCTAACAAGACACACAAAAACAATGCATGTTTAGAATAAAAACAGCTGTTGCAGGAATTTGTTTATTGGTAATGCTTGCACGTTTTCTGGTGAGTTTGTTAGTTACAGCATCAAGGAATTCCAATCTTGCTAAATTTGTGCTACCTAATGCAACTGTGTCTGAACAGTCAAAATAATGCTAATTTTACAGTATTGGTAGATTCTTGTTTCTTCCTAACAGGATTAAACTTGCCCAAATATAAGCAAAATTACTCCGAGGTCTCCCAAAATTCCCAAAAACCTATGTAACCCTATCACACTCTACAATTTTACTAAGGTATACAGAAATGTACTACTGTCCAAATAATTACAAGACTACAAGATGTAATTCTCAACAATTCATAACTGAGCAATAGCGTTAGATAACTGACATTTAGCTACTGACACACACTTTATAAATGTCTATATCATGGCAATCGAGTAATCAATTCAAATATAATGGAAGTCAGATAATATTTGTGAAATTGTTGCCCACACTTTAAATGGACATAAAATTTTGCCAGGGATTTTCGGATTAAACAGTCAGACTAAACAGAATTTTCTGCACCTATGAGCCAAAAAATATGCATTAAGATCAAAGTTCCAGCAAAGATTAGTTCTACATAATGGCATTAAGCTGTCACAAAACTGTTGTACCAAAGATTTGTTTAAGGATCTATATAATGGCTTAACCAATACGTTGAGGAGTTCCAATGTATTTTGCTTAAATTGTCAAAACTATCATGGTCAAAATTGGCTCACAGGACTGAGACTTTTAATATATTAAATAATACCTAAAAATACTACAGGTGGACCCACATTCCAAAGATAGCAGCAGTTCTAGAAGGCAGCTCACAATTGCCTTCAATGGACCAATTATGGTTGGGCAAGAAATGTTGGCCTGGTCAGTGATGCCCACATTTTCATAAGCAAATAAAAAATATTTTACAGATTAACTTCTACACACACAAAAAAAATTACAGAGTTGAACATGTGTTTCGAGTTGAGCATGTGGAAGTTGTGACCATGAAGCGGTTGAGACAAATAGTATAGATGTATTTAAGTGGAAACCAAATATGTTCATAAAGCAAAGAGCAATAGAAAGACTTATTGATGTGGTATTGAAAAAAAATAGATTTGGGAGGAGGCATATGTAAAGCATGTTTCTATGTTGTAATTTCTGTGCACTTAGTTTCAAAGCAAAACTATTACTGGATAACATAACATAATGTTTTATAATATAAAACTATAGGTCAAATTTTCATGACTTCTTGATACAATCACCCAGTAGGTAATGCTGTGTACTGGGATCATGTATTCACAAATCACAGGTGAAACATTTTCAAAATCAGATAGTTTACATTTATTAATTATATATTTCCATGACAATGTGACAAATCAAAAATCTTATATCTACAATTATTTCCTGCCAGCTTTTCCCAATATTAATTTCTATGTTTACATTTATACTGGAAGCAGTCATTGTAAGTTTCATGTTGTAATTCAGGCCTCCCACCATTGGTGCTACTTGTTTGTTATTCAGTCATAGGACATGGCATTAATGGCTGGCCAGTATTTTACTGCCCGTCTTCATGGCCTGAACCTAGTTGCCCTTGAGAAGGTGGTGGTGAGCTGTCTTCTTAAATATCTGTAGTCCACAGTACAATGCAGCTGCACTCAGGCAAGTGGGGAGTATTCGATCACAGTCCTGACTTATGTCTTGTAGATGATGGATAGGCTTTGGAGAGTTAGAAGGTGAGCTATTCACTGCAGTATTCCTTGCCTCTGACCTGCTCTTGTAACCATTGTGGTGAGTCCAACTGAGTTTCTGGTTATCCCCTGGATGTTGATAGTGGGGAAATTCAGTGATTATAATATCACTGAATGTCAAGGGGTGGTAGTTAGATTGTCTCTTACTGGAGATGGTCATAGCCTGGAATTTGTGTGGCATGTTGTTACTTGTCAACCCAAGCCTGGTTATTATCCAGGTCTTGATGTTTCAGTAACTGAAGAGTCATGTCAAACATTGTGCAATCAACAGCGAGCATCCCCACTTCTGACCTTATGATAGAAGGAAGGGAATTGATGAAGCAGCTGAAGATGGTTGGGCTGAGGACACTACCCTGAGCTACTCTTGCAGAGATGTCTGGGAGCTGAAATGACTGACCTTCAACAACCATGACCATCTTCCAATGTGCCAGGTGAAACTCCAACCAGTGGAGAGTTTGCCTTTGATACCCAAAGAGTCCTAAAGGGGGTGCACGGTAGCTCAGTGGTTAGCAGTGGGCTCAATTCCAGCCTCGGGCGCCTGTGGGGAGTCTGCACATTCTCTCCATGTCTGCGTGGGTTTCCTCTGGGTGCTCCAGTTTTCTTCCAATATCCAAAGATGTACAGGTTAGTTGAATTGGCCACGCTAAATTGCCCACAGTGTTCAGGGATGTGTAGGGTAGGTGCATTAGTCAGGGGTAAATATAGGGTAGGGGAATGGGTCTGGGGGGTTACACTTCGAAGGTTCAATGTGGACTTGTTGGGCCAAAAGGCCTGTTTCCACACTGTAAGGATTCTAATTCTAAAGATTCCAGTTTTGCTAGGGCTCCTTGATATCACACTCGTTGAAGGCAACCTTGATATTAATGGCTGTCACTCTCACTTCACCTCTGGAATTCAGCTCTTTTGTCCATGGTTTAGCCAAGGCTGTAATGAGATCAGGAGTTGAGTGACCCTGGCAGAACCCAAACTGGGCATCAGTGATCAGGTTATTGCTAAGCAGATGCTGCTTGATAGCACTATTGATCATACCTTCCAGCCCTATGTTCTGTTGAGCCCATCAGTATTGCACTTCTAAACTTTTCCACCCACCAATATGACTTACAACTTCATCTGTCAAGAATACCACCTCAGATTTATCATGCCCACCATCATGTTGCACTGATTCCCCATTGAGGCCGAGGGGGGGGGGGGGGGGGGGGGGGATGGTGGCAGCCTATGACGTCCTTGTCACCTATGACCTCTGATGCAACATTGTCTCTTTCCCTTATACATAGAGCATCACCCTTTCACTATTATTGTCTATTCTGCATTCCAGCATGCTACCTTCTACCTCCAGAACTGGGTCCTCCCACTTATCTAACACTGCAAAGACCATTGATAATGCCCCATCTTGAATAGCAGACATAAACTTCTCTACTCACACTCCATATAAACTACATGCAACTCCCGCTCACAGATGTTGGCATACGACAACTACCAGCCTCATCACATCAACAAAATGGTCAAAGACTAAAGAGATTTGTATTCATTTAGCCCAAAGGAGACTGCCTTCAGTCAGGGGATCCCAGAACAGTAAGTAAAAAGGAGCATTCATTATCAATCCAGGGGCTTGGATGCACTCCATTGGCTGGTGGGGGGGGGGGGGGGGGGGTGGGGTGCCCCCAAGATTGACAATGGTCCCACACTTCTCGGAACAACTTGGCTGGACAATTCCAACTGATGTTTGATTGGAGCCCTGACTGAACTGTGTGCAGATTCTCAACTGACCTGTTTCACCTGACCTAGAGATCTGACTGTAGCCCACTCCCCAGACTGTAGTGCTGTGTGTTCTTTCTGACAAGCTACCTTTAGTTCAGCTACCTATTACGAAATTTTGCAAGCAATCAGATAATGAAACAATTGCTTGAACTTTATTGCATGTAGCAGCCAAAATAAGACCTGAGAAGTCAGCAAGTTAAGCCTCACAACTCAATTTGACTATTACCTGGTTAGTGGTGGAATTTAGCTATGCTTCCAACCCACAGTGTCTGCCTCTGGATGTCAGTCTTCTATACTTGTGCTACTTTACTCTTCAAAGGTTCTGCTACTGAAGAATCCTGAAGTTGAATTCTCATAGGATTTCTTGTCTCATGAAGTTTCTGATGTGACCTGATCGATGATCCTTCAGAGCTGTTCATCCACAAGTCTGTAACTTTCCTTCTTATCAGATGTAGCTTCCCTGTTGCTTATTGCATTCAGCATGAACTGTCTATTCAGAATGCAACTTTTCTGCAATTAACCCCTTTACCTCAGGCATTCCTTCTGCAGACAATCTTCATTGCCCATTCATCACAAAGCAGCAGATTATCAAAGTGTTGTTACCTCCTCTCTCCCAGGAAACAGCTGCTTATTTTGCTTTGACTCATTCCTCCTAGGAATGACTAGCAATGCTGCTTTTAATTCGTTTATAATAGTTTCCCCTCGTCTCTTTCCTCCCAGGAAATCATTTATTCCAAAACGAGTTATTGATGATTCTTTCAATCCCTGAGCAGTTATTAAAGTCTTGAAGTTTACAGTAGTGATGTACTCCTCCTGAGCCTGATCACCCCAACCAGCTAATGGATTGTGTCTAAGCCCCTGGACTAATAATGAATGCTCCCTTGATTTACTGTACCAGGACCCTCTGACTGAAGGAGGTCTCCTTTGGGCTAACTGAATACGACTTTCTTTAGACTTTGACTATTTTGTTGATGTGGTGAGGCTGGTAGTTGTCGTATGCCAACATCTGTGGGTGGGGGGATGTATGTAGTTTTTGCGCATGAAGTGTGAGCAGAGAAGTTTATGTCTGCTATTCAAGATGGATGGCAAAAGGTGCAAGTGGCAATCTGTAGTTGCTAGGTAACCAAAATGACTTTCATGTTGGGAATTGTTGATGAGTAGTTTTTATTCAATAGTTGGGAGAATGGGGAACTGCAAATTAATGAGGGGAAATGAACTTAACAATACTGTAATGCATGAAAACTGGCTACTTGCTAGTCAGTGGTGAGAATATTGTCTTGCTGTTCATCATCCAATGTCGAGAACTCTCAGTGACAATCTCACTTGATTTTCCCACCTTTCTTGCCAATGCCAACAGCATTCGGAACCTGGATGATTCTCCCATATTCATACTTCTGTTTAAGCCAATATGCTTTCTGTGTGTATTGCTCTGGGAAATTGATTTGCCTTTAAAAAAATTATAATAAAATACCAATACAGAGAATCATTTCCTGCTGACCGATAATTGAGAATCATTACAGAAATAAATCTCGACATGAACCCGGGTGTAGAATTTATCGCCAAGTCCTGAAAGGAACTGTGGTTATGTAAAGTGTAGGTTGGCAGCATATTGTAGCATGTTTCATATAGTATCCTTCAATTTGTCATGGCCAAATGAGATGCAGAGAATTTCCCAAAAAAACTTAATATTTCTTTGTTTAAATATTGTTTCTTTTAAAATTAAACAACCTTACTGAAGACATAAAATAGCTGAGGCTGATCATATGATTGTATTGACAGAAGCTTCTGAACCCTCTGCATCGTATAGACATTCAGGCTACAGCAGATACAGTCTTGGAGATGAGCCATCTGCCTCCAGCCAGCTCTGGACAAAGCAACACCTGAAGATCCACAATATTAAAATGGACACTTACGCTTTTACATTTAACTACTCACTTTGCAACAGAAACCCCAATGGGGAGAAAGGAACTACGCTGTTAGCTTGACAACCTGCCAATTAGTTCACTGAGTTGGTTCCTCAACACCAGAAGGACACATCACTGAACCCTGAGCTTGTGGAATTGCTTAAATATATATAACTTTGGGATTCTAATTCAGTTGCTGTTTGACCTCGAGAGAGAGAGAGAGAGAGCAGACTCCAGACGGAGTTGGCAGTTTGCCGAGGACTCTCCTTCTCTGTCTCCAAGTTGCTGGCTGGAAAGAAGCCTGTATTGCCTGCAAAAAGGAAATGTTTGAGCCCAGCTCAGTAAGCAAACTATTATTGAATATTGACCTCCTGGAAGTTCTAACTCACTTGAACTGATTTTAATACCTCTGAATTTACCAAAACCTGCAATGCATAACCTATCCCCTTTTCCTGTCCTGTCTTCCTTAATTTCCTGAGTGCTTGTATGTGTGGAGTAATGAAGCAATTTCCCTGAAATTTGAATGTTTATTAATGAAACCTATCTTTGATTTCATCATTAACGATTTTGCTGTGGGTTTATTTCAAAACGTGGAATCCAAAAACCAAAGTTTGGGGAACATAATTTGGTCTACCTCAGTAAGGGATGGAAATAAATAAAACTTCGCTGCTATTTACGGTTAACTCCCTAAAAATGATTTGTCTTACTTATCAAATATATCAAAAAGACCATTGCTGGTTAGTAACAATGTGATTCAGTCACAAAATGATTCATTCTGCTACATTACCTGACATTGTGATGGTCCTAACAATTTTTAGTAGTAATAGTCTGTTTTTATAACACTGGGTAAGAGTTTAATAAATATATCAATGAGTTGAATTGGTACAGGAAATTATATTTTAATTTAAAGGCTGCTAACAATTCCAAAAGGTATAAGTACTTAAAACTGTTAAGATATTGTTGCATATAAATGACCAGCAATAAAATGATACCTACTGCGTGCATAAAGTGAAGTAAACATTTTTTAAAAATCATGGTGTTGAATCCTGTGATTTGTCCATGGAAGAAATACTTTTCAAAAATGTTATAGTACAGACATTTGTCTATAAGATTGAGTTTTGAATAGTTTTTATTTAAACATATCTGTACCTATCTTTTATTGCATTATTTTCAGGTCAAGAAATAGTCAATGTCTTTTTAGACCTACTTCACTTCCACTTTGAAACTAAATTCTTGGATTTGTTTGGGAACAATGTTTACCCCTTTCTTTCAGCAAGACCCTGGCCTCTATTGAGTGTCTATCTGTGCAGATCAAGCACAGACTGAGAACTCAAAAATAAAGAATGGGTGTGAATCCATTTCCAGCTTCTCTGTGAATCAGTCACAGAGGTCCAGCTGCTAAATTGGGAATTAATAATAAAAAGATGATCAATTTTGAGAGGGTTGGGATGAGTCTGTGTTTCAATCAATTGCTCAGAATCTATGTTACAGCAAATGAAAATCAACCTAGATTAAACTCCAAAACTATGCTGTCGGTTCTCCAAGTCCCACATCACCTTGGTTTGGAACATTATCACTGCTACGCCACTGTTGCTGGAATAAAATCCTGGAACTCCCCCCTTAACAAGACTATGAGTATCTACACCACATCGACTGCAGTGGTTTCAGGAAGAGGCTCACCATTAGCTTCTCAGTATCAACGAGAGATGAACAAAATATTGACCTAGGCAGCAATGTTCACATCTCGTGAATACATTTTAAAAAAAAGTTTCAAACTGCATTTGCAGCGTGACTGTGATTGAATCCTTCATGAGCACAATTTCTTTCTGTATTTTAGGGTAATGCTCAGTGAGCTGACAATTTAAAAAACATAATTTATATGCACCATTTTTGACGTTGTACAAGAATGGCTTTGAAAACCGCTCAATCTGGATAATCTCCCACATTGTTCATTGTTCTGCAAATAAAATTTTGACCATTTGGCTTGACACTAATATGCTATTTCCAGATGTTCCATTCTCTTTGAAATAGAATCATACCAGCTGTAATCAAGAGATCAAACAAAGGAATGTTAAATGTATTTTACTCATCAAATCATTAGATTCTTTTTCAATCATATCCTTTAAGAAGAGTTTTCAAAGAAAGAGATATTGTCATCTTATCAACACAACATAAATTTAATAGCAGACTGTCATGGTTTGGACAAGACCTTACATATTCACTGTTGCTTAAGTATGCAGAGTCCTCTATTGAAAGAAGACCCATTATCCTTTAGCTGTCAGGGCTGTTGCTAAGATGTTGAATCAGCTGTCATGACAATCAGTGGATAAGCAGAAACAAAACTAACAGTCTGATCAAACCGCTTCCACATTTTACCTGCACATGACATAGAGAAGTCATAAAAATGGAAGCCGTTCAGAAAAAAAAATAAATCAAAGTGTTTTTTGTACTAATACTATTAGTTCCAAAATGACTAGTTTTGATTATTTCTAATATTTCTTTGGCTTCCTTTTTTCAATAGTATATATGCAGTTATTTATCAACTTAATCATTATTTTGTTTTCCTTACAGACATTCTGTTCTAACTCTGTAATCACTAAATATTTCTTGCAAATTTTACATTACTAATAGTTATTATAAGGCACCAGCATTAGCTTTTTCCTATTAACAGCTTGTTATGAATATAAAAACCTCCTATTCAAGGAAGTATCTAATTGCTATTATTTTCTCAAATGTATGTTGAATTCAATAATTCAGAAATCATTATTTCTTGGTGGAACTTGAAATAACATGCTCAATTTGCTTGGTTAGTTCATTCATTTTGTCTGTCCAGTATTCAGTGCTCTCTTGTAGCTGAGCCGAAAGCTCTCCAACTTGTTGGATCCAGTAAGATTTGTCTGGTATCATTGGATCAGTATTCACTGATTTTTCAAGATCCTCTCTGGTTAAATCTTCTACACTCTCCATTGAAAAAACTCTATTCGGCTTTTGTTCAAGTTCTTGGGAACCGTTTAAAAGTTTTGCTGGATCAGAAAGTATAGTCCCTTCAGGTAAAGATACTTGCTGGCTTGGTGGATGGTCCAGGTATTGTTGCTCCTTCAGTTGGCTCCTCAGAGAACAGATGGTCTGTGTGAAGGCTTCTGACTGCAGTTCAAGTTGATGACAGCGAATTTGCTCTTTTTCCAACTCTTGTTTCAGTTTTAGGTTTACTTTACTGAGTGTGTTTAGCTGTTCCAATTCAATAAAGAAAGTAAATTGATTTTGTTTTATTTTGGTTCATTCACAAGAATTAAAACCCCTTACGTATACTTATGTTCGCTCAAGAAACAAAAATAAATAAACATAATATTTGAACACAAATACCAGTATATAACAACATAGTTCACAGTGAAAAGAGGCATTGCAAGTTGATGCATTTGATTTGACATAATTTATTAATTCAGAATGGTTCTGAAAATAGTGAATGAGAATCCTCTGTTGAAGAAGGGGGAAATAAAAAGCAGGAAGCCAGCTAGTTAATCTAACTTGTGTCATGGGAGAATGCTAAATTCTATTATTTAGGAGGTTATAGCATGGTAATTATATTTTCTTAATAAAATGAGGCAATCAAAATGATTTAGTGAAAGGGAAATCATGTTTGATGAATTCATTACAGTTCTTTGAGGAAATAAAGGCAGTGCAGATAAAAGGGAATCGGTGGATGGGCTGTACTTAAATTTTCAGGAGGCATTTGACAAAGTGCCACATCGAAGTAAGAGCTTACCGTGTAGGAAGTAATGTATTATCCAACCAGGCCTCTATCCATGCAACCTGTGAGGTTTTGAGTTTTGAAGCTTTAATTACTACAGGTTATATCAATGAGTCAGATGGAAGGAGTGAATGTTAAGTTTTCTAATAATACAAGGATAGGTAGAACTGTAAGTTGTGATGAGGGTATACGGAGCAGAACTTTCATTTCTGAGGATAAGTGTGGGGGTGAACTTGAAAAGTCGACCAACCTCCAGTTGGGACCAGCTCATGCTTTCCACATTATGTAAAGCTTATTACATGTATGGAGAAAACACTGAATTTCAGTAATAAGCTGAAATTTGGCCCACTTTGGACCTCCCAGATACCAACCTCTGGGCAGGATTTTTAAAAGGTATCTGGGCAGCACCTCACTCTTTGCAACCCAGTATGATCAACCAACCTTGCTTATCATTTCAACCCACCCCTCACCATATACAGAGCTGGTAAAAAGCAGTGCCATGGATTACCGGTGGCTTCCTAGATAGGTCTGTATATGAAAGGAGATCCTCTTTCCAGGGTACATGAACTAGAGGCTACTCCAACTCTCTAAGATGGTCTGGATGGAGATGACTGTGGTAGTCAGTCTCTATGGTACCCAGAAGACTGACTAGATGCAGTGCTGCAGGAGAACAAATGATCTCTTGTAGTCCACTGGTGCAAGTGGTATTGTCTACTCATGCTTCATTCCGCTATGAGTGAGCAATTGCACAGGATTGTCACATACATTACTGGATGTCAGGCATCTTCATCACATTGCCTCATGCACAGTCAGTGTCTATCAATTCACTGCACCCACCCATGTTGTGCTACTTGCATTATAATGTAACTGCCTCTGTCTCATCTGACAGGACTCACATTTAAAACAGAAAAGAAGTTAAACTATTCAGTAGCTCAAGCACCCACTAACTCACTGACCTTTCATCACAACCTGGAGAACATACAAATCACAGAGCTGCTCACCAAAGGTTTGCATGAGACAAGGCCACAAATGCTAGTTGCTGATCAGCTCCTAACTTGAATATCAGACACACAAACCAGATAACATTTTATCAATTTCAATCATCTCAGCTCTTTCATTACATTCAACCACTTTTCAATCAGGACTCTCTCATTCATAACTTCACCCACACTATAACCACCTTGGCATTGTGGGAAACCAGCCAACTGCCTTACCACCTTGGCATTCTGGGAAACCAGCTAACTGCCTTACCACCTTGGTATTGTGGGAAACCAGCTAACCGCTTTACCACCTTGGCATTGTGGGAAACCAGCTAACTGCCTTACCGCCTTGGCATTGTGGGAAACCAGCTAACTGCCTTACCGCCTTGGCATTGTGGGAAACCAGCTAACCGCTTTACCACCTTGGCATTGTGGGAAACCAGCTAACTGCCTTACTGCCTTGGCATTGTGGAAAACCAGCTAACTGCCTTACCGCCTTGGCATTGTGGGAAACCAGCTAACCACCTTACCACCTTGGCATTGTGGGAAACCAGCCTTACTGCAGTTAGCAGGGTTCCCACTGTGGTAAACCGGTAAGGCATTAGATTAGATTAGATTACTTACAGTGTGGAAACAGGCCCTTCGGCCCAACAAGTCCACACCGCCCCGCCAAAGTGTAACCCATCCAGACCCCTACATCTACATCTACCCCTTACCTAACACTACGGGCAATTCACCTGACCTGCACGTCTTTGGACTGTGGGAGGAAACCGGAGCACCCGGAGGAAACCCACGCAGACACGGGGAGAACGATTACTAAGACAGCAGGTGAAAAACCTGAGATGCAGCCTCTTCCAATCTGTGAGCTGGGTGTCTATGTCTGCTGCAAGTGTCCAGGGGGGTCATGCATTTAACGCAGAAATGAAGAGGAGTTTTCTTTTCTCTCTCAGAGGCTCCTGAATGTTTGTACCTCTTTTTCCCATACAGCAGTGGAAGCATAGCCATTGAATACTTTTAGGGCAGAGGTGGCTAATTTGTTGATTGATTTTGACTTGACTTTTATTGAAATTGGAGTCAGTGGTTATCAGGGATATGCAGATACAAGGAATTGAGGTCACAAATTAAATGACAGGAAAGTCTAGAAGAATTGGATAGTTCACTGCTGCTCCTAATTTGTATCTTTGTACATTCTATAAGGCACTTAAAACATTGTTGGTAAGTAAAAATTGCCCGTAGTGTTAGGGGAAGGGGTAAATGTAGGGGAATGGGTCTGGGTGGGTTGCGCTTTGGTGGGTCAGTGTGGACTTGTTGGGCCGAAGGGCCTGTTTCCACACTGTAAGTAATCTAATCAAATCGAATCTAAAAAAATTAACCAAATTCACTTTAAATTTTATAGGATATTTTTACTTTGGTCAAACATAACATTGAAAAAACTGATGCAATATGTATTAACTCTTTTGAGCATAAAAAGCTACATTTATGTTGGCAAATCAACCTAACAAGAAGAAAAACTTATCACACTGTTGCCATCTCATTCTCATGGTTATCTATTGAACAGTTCAGTCAGCCTTCTCCAATCTAATACTGGAAAGACTGAAGCTGTTCTGTTTGACATCCAGCAAAAATTCTGCATCCAAATTTAAGGAAAATTAGTGGGACAGATGGAAGCAGGTCATGTAGAAAGTTTTGTAGGGAACTGTTGATGGTCCTGTCTGAAAAGATGGAGGAAATCCTGTTCTTCATTGACACTGGAGATGAACTAAAAGATCTGTTCTGTACTAACAGAAAACTGAAGCCACTATGAACTGACTTAATTATACATGCAATGGAGCTTGGATGAAAAAAAGAAAAACTGAGTTCTATGTGACCAAATATGAGTTTGTTCATGATAGGCACTGAGATATAAATTGGGAGTATTTTCTAAAAGCTGAGAAATCAGGAACTGTACAGGAACAAAGGTTTGATTATCCAAGTACAGTCTGTTCTGATATAACTTGCAAGTTCCATTCTTTTGCAACCTTGTGTTATAAGAAAATTGTGCAATAGCCACGCCATTTAAACCACTGGGGCCAGACACGCATTATAGCCAATATAGGGAGGGAAAGTTCGTGTTCCAGAAACAATGGTCTAAATTCTTCAATAAAGTTAAAGCCAATTCGTATTGAAGAAACATGCTCCGGTTTCCTCCCATAGTCCAAAGATGTGCAGGCTAGGTGAATTGACCATACTAAATTGCCCATAGGGTTAGGTGGATTATAGGGGTAGGGGTGGGTTTCTCTTCGGAGGGTTGGTGTCGACATGTTGGGTCGAAGGGCCTGTTTCCACACTGTAGGTAATCTAAACTAAAAATATAGCCGAACTAACCATAGACAAATTATTGAAATCTATTAGACCTTTACAAAAGTAATTCAAGTTGCAACTGGGATATTGTTATTTATTTCATAGGACTGAAGAACAAATGTTTCAGTAATTATTCTTCAGTTTACTGAGTTTTGATCTGACACGATCTGGATGTTTTTTATGATGTGAGGAACTGGTGTTGCACTGGGGTGATCAAAGTTAAAATAAACCTGTTGGACTCTAACCTGGTTTACTTGGAAGCAATAGCTTTCGGAGCGCTGTTCCTTTATCAGGTTTCATGTGTCACTGGAGTGGCCATAACTTATTGTCTATCTCTATATTCCCTTAATTAAGTAGTTCGCTAGGCCACCTCATAGGGAACCATGTTGCTCAGCATCTGGACTGGCTTATCAATCAGAGATGGAAGGATGGAAGATTTACATAGAACATAGAACATAGAACAATACAGCACAGAACAGGCCCTTCGGCCCATGATGTTGTGCCGAACTTCTAACCTAGATTAAGCACCCATCCATGTACCTCTCCAAATGCCGCTTAAAGGTCGAAAGGATATTAGTGAGCCAGATGTGTCTTTATGACAATCTGATAAGATACATAGTTATCATTAGTGATACTGTTTTCCTAATTGCTGATTTATTTGTTGCAGATCTATTTATTAAAGGAATCAAATTCCCTAGTTGCAGTGGTGGAATTTGAACTAGTGTCTTGGGATCACTAACCCAGGCCTCTGAAAATGAGTCAAGTAACATAACCACTATGCAGCTATCCCCTGCAGTTTTAAATACTGCACCTCAGGAAGGATATAACTGACTTACATTTTAGATAAAGATCTGACGCCTGCTTCCTAATCTCCACTATGCTCAGATAGTGAAACATTCTGTTTCAAGATCTACATTCTCGCTTATCTCTACAAGTTTGTCTATCTTGCGTACCAGTGTACATCCTCGATTCTCTGACTGTATTATGGTCTGTCTACACTCCAGTATTAGTGGCATAACTTTGATGAGTCTGAACATTTCTTAAACTCCTCCACTGTGTTGCATCTCCTGCCTGTGCCATTAGGCTCCTGTGGTCAGGGTTTTCAATCTTCTTTACAGTCACCCCTTTGGATTTTCTTCTATTAGTTAATGCCTTTTCCCTTTTTTTTTAAAAGGACATGGGGTTGGTCTGCTACATTAAAAAACTTGTTGTTGTCTGGCTCATACAATTTGGTTCCATTTCATGTGTGGCAAATTGAGTGTGTTGTCAGACACAGCAGAAAAGGAACCATTGCCGACTTGAAAACAGAATAAACCTGGCTGTTAATGGAGTTATTGACATGAACGGGAAACAACTTCCATACAAACAGGAAAGTATTCTGAGCATTTACCATGCCAATTTTACACATATTAGAGGGGTAGATTTTATGAAGTCTACAAGAACATGCTCAATTTAGTTAAATATGAAATTTTGAGTTCCTGGCAGTAAGCTAAGATGCAGAGATAACATCAGCAGCATGTTTGCAGTGTATTCAGCCTCACACCATCCTTTTGCACATTCATGTCTGTAAGTTCATTTTTATGTGCCAAATATTGGAAAATTTTTAAAAATTATGTCCTACCTTCAAGATACTGGCAGAGGTGTATGGTACATTTTGTGTAAGTAGTTAAAGTGCCAAGTAACTGCTTTGAGTAGTTATATTTAAGGTCATTTTTCTTGTCTAATTCTATAGCACAAAGGAGGGGAGTGGGAGAATGGCATTCTGTGTGGAAACCCAAGTGTGAGTCAGTGGTGGCGAAAGGGTTGTAATGTGTTATTGAGTGGATGATGGACCCAGGGAATGAGAGACCGTGAGTCAGGGCACAGAGGAATGAAGTGGAAAAGGCCCCATGTCTCGGATGTGGTGGGAAAAGGGATTGGTGGAAGTCAAGGTAAGAAAATTAGGGGCATAAAGGACAAAGTCAGCATACCAACAATATTTCAATTAGCCCTACTGAGACTGATTTTGGACATTGATCATTACGAAGCATAGGGGGAGGGCCGACTGAGTTGCAAGTTGAACAATGTCCCATGGACTATTGAGCACAACACCGGAGACTAACATGGACATACAATAAAAAGCACAATATTTTTGTAGATGAAGCAAAGGAAAAGTCCCTAACTCTCCTCTAAAGATCAGTATGTTGCAACAACAAGGCATCTCAGTACATTTAAGTCTCTGGCTAAGCTAGTTTCAATAAATAGTGATGGTCAATAAAATAAGACCAAAGTAATGTGAATCATTTACATGTGAAATATAAAGTGGAGAAATGTCCCTGTCAATGTTTTGCTCTCAACCAGTTTTATGTACATGACAGTAGAGTTGGATATGAAAGTTTGGACCCCATGACTGGTCCCTTTTTGACTAAAATTCTTTTTTACAGCCTGCCAATCTTGGAAGCATTGTGACCTGAGAACAGGGTTCACTACTGAAAAGCATCCTCCAGTGTGATTGCAGACATTCCCCCTGCCTGGCACTGGAAACTTAAATCACAACTGGTACTGCTTGAAAAGCAGGAGCATCCCTGCTTTTGAGTCAGAGGATCAGGGTTCAAGTCATCATCATGCAACTTGCATTTGTAACAAGTTATTTGCTGGCCTGTAATTCTTTCCAAAACATCAATGGAAGGCAAAAGATATTGGAGACTTTCCATGTTATGATTTCCAACACCAAATAAATGGAGAATATTAGTGGCAAGATGGGCATCTGTTATAAAACCAACTGATAAATTCTAGTGATGGTTGACACCAAAGTGATCAACCAGCACAGTGGTGACCCCTCGTAACAATAGAAAAACTGGAAAGAAAAGAAACTGTTGTCGCAAATAGGTTTGCACCGGAAGCAGGGGTCAAGAATGGCACATTTGGAAAAACTTCCCTGACATCACTGCACATATCAATAGTGCAAATTATACTACATAGTTCCCAAAATTGCCAACATCCTAGTTGCATGGGCAAAAAGAGTCTGACTTGTTAATAAAGCATATTCAATAAAATGCCATTTTTTGAGTACGGCAAACAGTGTGTGCTATATAATAATGCATTTTGTTTGCACAGTTAGCTTATCCACCGTTGTATTATTGAGGGCAATGCAGGTTACACAAACAGCTAGAGTTCCTGAATCTGCCATGTTTTATTCACTAATGTTACATAGTTTTTGGTTCATTTCCAAATGTAGTTAATACCCTAGAGAACTAACATACAGTATTTTACTTTTTTATTGCTATGTTTGTTATTTAAATATTGTAATAAATTTAAAATCCAGTAGATGGTATCTGGGGATACATATGTTCCAAGGTTTGAGGAAATTTCCATCACTTGGAGAAACACAAAGCAACTGAGTACACTTCAATCAATTCCTCCTTATTTTCCAAACCAGTTGTGAAATAGTGGAACTAGATTATTAGATTTAAATTTAATATTTTCACATATCTTATAGAACATTATGAACTTTCTTTGTCAAAAACATACCTGTTCTAAAACCTGCAAAATTCACAGATTCAAAAGGTATTTTAAACATAAAGTTATAAATACAATGTCTATAAATTTCAATAGTTATTTTAAAAAATATTTAAATTCACCTTTTCCAAATGAATGATTGTACTTTGTTTATTTCCAACAGTGAAACAGCCAAGAGCTGCAGGCACTTACTTTGTCCTCTCACTTCATTTTAGGAACAGACAAATTAACAAGTTCCAAAAGAAAGAAAGGTAGTTTGTAGAACTGCTTATGAAATGTAAATTTAGTTACAGAGTAAATCTTTAATAGATTTTTATTTAATGGTTTTTAAATCAAGCAAAATGCAAGGACATCCTTATAACTTTGTTTATACAACTAATTAATATCTAGAAAAATGCTTCAATGCTTAGATGAAACATCTTAATATTCATATTCATATTGGCAATGAGGCCTTAGGAAGGAAACAAGTAATAACTTTGACTTTTGCACCTTTACACTTGCCTTTAGCAAAGAAAATTTTCAGTACTCAAATTTGCACGAGTGTGCTTTGTCAGCATCATGACCTTTCAGCCTTGACAGTTCATTTGACTAAACAAACTATTTGCACTCCATGCTCGCAGATGATTTAAATCTTAAAATGGTCAGAAAAATGTTATAAAATATGTTGAAGCATTCCTGCATTTAAGGCATAAGATTAAAGCAGTAAATGCAGTCAAGTAATAATTTTATTATGATTTTGAGTTGAGTTCTAATTTGCAATGACTGTTATGCAGAGAACTCATTAAGAATGGATGATTGTTATCTTGATAACTTTAGTCTAGGGGAGTGAAAACATGGCTGTACAATTAACATGACAAACACTCTTCAGTACAAGGCTATCTTTAAAATAGTAACGGGACTACAGAACTCAAAAACTATTTTTAATATTTGTTTTAATGATGAAGAATCTGAAAATGAATGCCAATCTGGATATGTTCACTAGTAAATCTAATTCTGTAATAAGCACACGTGCAAACTGAATGTACAATTTCATAAATAGGACAATTTATTAGTATTTAAACTGAGACTTTGGAAGCAAAGTTGCAAAGACTGTGGGATGTCTGTTGGGGTGACTCAATTGATTATTTTAAGAATCTAAAGCTTGAATCAATGCCTGTATTGTCTCATTCTTTTGATTAAGAAATGACTTCATCAATAGATATCAAATAATTCTGAGATGACCTATGATCTGAATATTTCACAACTTGCATCCTTCACTGCTTAAAGTCTCAACAATCTGATGAATTCTCTTCACTAATTTTTATAGAATAGCTACTCTCTCAGGCTTACAGTTCTGTAGCCTTCAGAGAAAGACAGACCTTCCCACAGAATGAAACATGAGGGCTAAATGTAAATGCTTGGGGTCTAAAATAGAATTAAAAATTACCTCCTTGTTAGATTGAATGGAGAAGCACTTAAAATTGTAATGTCAAACAAAAGCGTTTAGTTGCAGTATCATTTTTCTTTATTGTTATTGGATGTGTTAAATACAGAGGGAAAAACAAAACAGATGTGTAGTTTTGTGAATTAATGCACTTAGAGCAGTTTGGAGCACTCAAATAAACCTTTCATAAGCCTTAACTCTTCAAAAACCACCACAGCATATTTGAGTTGTAGTGGGTTGAATTTTGTGGCTTGACTGTGGGTCTTGAAGTTAGGACCATCTAGGTGGGGAGTAGCTGGTCACATGTGCTCTTCTGGTGAACAACAAATTAGCAGTGGTGAGGTGCTGGGGCCATTCAATGACAGCATGGAAATAGGATATGAGGTGCTGTTAGGTGGTACTGCAGCAAGGTCTGGCCCATATTTAAAAGGTTATCAGCCTTACTTCTACTGCTGCCTGCCAGCCTTGCATCTACTGGTGCAAAAGCAAAAAACTGCAGATGCTGGAAATCTGAAAGTAAACCAGAATATGCTGGAGAAACTCATCAGGTTTCACAACATCTATTGAGAGAGAAGAACAGAGATAATGTTTTGAGACTGATATGCCTGAAATAGTTACACTAGAATTGAAAGACGAACTGTTTATCTCTCCACTGCTGCTGGATGCTGCTGTATTTCTAGGATTTGCTTTTCTCTTGCTGTACTTACTGTTAACTGCCTACCTGGGAATTCTTAAAGGAAACCCATAGTCCAATTGAAAATAGAAGACTTCAGGCAACCCTATGGATCACTGTCCCTTTATGCTTTTCTCCAGGCTACAGTGGCAAAGTGGACAATCTCCTTCCTCAAACACTATCGGAGGAACCTGCCAACGTGGACAGCAATTGTGGAAGTCAGCAGCTGTGGACCCACCCCCAGAACTTGTATCTAGTGTTGAAGCATCAGTTAGGTTACACAGTCTTCTGAGGTCAGTAGTCTATAGCTCTTTTCCTCTCTGGGCTTGAATATGGCTATGCAGCAGAATGTATTTGATGGAGTGGGAGTCATTACCCACACAATGCTCTGAACAGCACCTTAGGATAATAAAACATCCCAAGGTAGTCCAGGGGACAATTATGAACAAAGTGTTTCACTGAGCAACATGAGTA
This sequence comes from Chiloscyllium punctatum, assembly GCF_047496795.1. Classification (NCBI taxonomy): domain Eukaryota; kingdom Metazoa; phylum Chordata; class Chondrichthyes; order Orectolobiformes; family Hemiscylliidae; genus Chiloscyllium; species Chiloscyllium punctatum. The sequence goes on from NC_092743.1 coordinate 130,599,059, forward strand.
GATATTGGGACAAATGATTTAAAACTTCATCAAAGCAGCATGTCTTACGGAGTGAGTTAAAGGAAAGAAATGAGGAGACAGGCAGAGAGGTTTAGGGCGGGCATTGTAGAAAGTGAAGGCATGGCCAACCATGGTGGAGTGATTGCTGAATTGGGAGGTGGTTTGTGTGGGACTTTGGGAAAGAAATGAACTCTAATCTTCTGGAGCACACCACTCAGCTGCTGGAAGCCAGTGCATGTGCTCAGTTTGAGTTGATGAGTTATATATAAACTTCAGTTATAAGCTACATCAACACTTAATAATGATTCAGAGGTGCTGATGTTGGACTGGGGTGGACTTGGAATAAACCTGTTGGACTATAACCTGGTGTTATGTGATTTTTAACTTTGTCAACATTTAATAGATACAGTAAAATTATGCTTAAAATTACCAACAAGGTTTATTTAACTATTTAAATTAATGAATTATATTTTGCATATTGACAATGGGTAAACAGGCATTGTGCTGCAGTTGAAGCATGTGGGAGACTCTGGATCTGAAAGCTATCCAGGGCAAACACATCTGCAGTAATTGTCTGAAACTATAGGAATTCCAACACTAAAAAATTTAAATTGGAGGCAGAGTTTAAGACATTCCAGTGCATTAAGAAGGGTCCCATCACACTCCTTAGGATAGGGCAGTTCGATTCCATCTGTAAAGAATGTCAGGGTGTGACCATAAGAGGAGCAGCTAAGAGGTCAGAAAATGCTTTAATTTTGGAGTTGCAATTTTATAATTATCGAACAATTTCAAAGTGCTTTCCTGTGCGGATTAAAGCCAGATACTTAGATAAAATGAGGAGGTAGGTACCAAATTGAAAAACATGAGGTAAGCCACGTGTCAAACAGCAGACGCTACTGAACACAGTCACAGTAAATATATTGTCTCAAAGACTGGTGTGGAAGATATCGGTATCAGTAGAGTTGTGATGGTCTGCATTTAACCTGTTCTGTGACTGTACAACTGAAAATAGGAGAGGTCTTTAAATTAAACAACGGGGAAGAGGGATCAAGCTTTGACAGATGTAGCCAGTCCAGGAGTAGATTTGTGGCAGGAGGACAAAATAGCAGGAAATGGCAGGAAGAGGCAGAGAGATTAATTTTAAGAATGCAAAGTCAAAAATAGATTAATTAAAGTAATAAATATTCAGAACTAAAGGTATATCTGAAGCACACAGCATTCATAGTAAAGTAAACAAATTGGTAGCATATATTGAAGCAAATAAAAATGATCTGATAGCTATCACATAGTCCTGGCTGTGTGACAGCATGGATTGGATACTGAATTTTGAGGGTATATAATACTTCAGAAGAATACGAAGCTAGATAAAGATGGTGGAGTAGCACTGTTAATAAAGGCAGGCAAACGTGCAATAGTTAGAGATTATCTTGATTTAGGAGATCAAAATGTTTCTTCAGTTTGGTTGGAGAGGAGATACGACAGGGGGAAAAAAGTCATGAGCGCCTGAACATGAGCCATAACATAAGTATACAAGAAAAAAAACATTGGGGGCTTGTGGTAAAGGGGCAGTAATAATCATATAAACTGGAAAAATCAGATTGGTAGCCTGGGTGAGGAGCGCATAGAATGCTTTTCAGATAGTTTCCTCAAGTAGAATGTTCTAGAACTAATCAGAGGGTGGGTTATGCCAGACATAGAGTAAAAACAGGAAGTTCGGGTGAACCTCTGCAGGTTTAATAGCATCTAAGAGGGAAGAAACAGCATTTATGTTTGAGTGCAATTTGACTTTTCATTTCAGACACTCCTAGGTAGTAGTGAATACAATATGACTGAATTCTCCATCAAACTTGAAATGGAGAAGAGTTAATGTAAAACTAATGTGTTAAATTTATGAAGGGCAACTGTATGAGCATGAAAACTAGCTAAAGTGAACTTGGAAACTAGGCATGGGGATAGATCGGCAGAAAAACTGTGGCACATACTTTGGCTGATATTTCAGAATACTCATTGTAAGTATATTTCTAATATAAATGAAAAACAACCATTTGTGGTTAACTAACAAATTAAGGAAGGTTTCAAACTTAAGGAAAAGCAACACAATTACATACTAGCCTTATATAGTCACACTTATGGAATCATATGTTTCAATGTTCCAACCAATGCTATCACTATTTTTGAATGTATTCTGTCGTTTTGGCAGGACAGACACAGCAGGCGTGGTGGCACAGTGGTGTACCGTCAAGAGAGAACTCCCCTGGGGGTCATCAACATTGACTCTGGACCCCATGATATCTCATGCATCAGGTCAAACATAAGTAAGAAAACATCTTGCCTACCATCACGTGATGCCTCCCTCCTCCCATCCCAGAGACACATGCACCAAACAACTCCACCACCCTGTGGCTGACTGCTTCAAGTTTCCCTCCACTCTGCAAGTTCTGGCGTCTTCCACTCTAGCCGCTTGATGCTTGGAGGAAGAACACCTCATCTTCCGCCTTGGGACCTTCCAACCACACAGAATCAATGTCAATTTCACCAGCTTCCTCATCTCCCCTACCCCCACCTTATCCCAGATCCAACCCTCCAACTTGACATAGCTCCCTTGAACTGCCCTACTTGTCTATCTTCCTTCCCACCTATCTGCTCCACCCACAGCTCTGATCTATCACCATCATCCCCTACTTTCAGCTACCTATCACCTTTCAAGCTAACTTTCCCTCAGCCCTACCCCCTCCTATTTATCTCTCAGCACGTTTGCCCCTGCCCCCCACCCCTAGCCCCCACATTCTTGATGAAGAGCTTATGCCCAAAACGTCAACTCTCCTGCTCCTCAGATGCTGCCTGACCTGCTGTACTTTTCCAGCACTGCACTTTCTGACTGATCTCGAGCACCTGCAGTCCTCACCTTCTCCTAGTCATTAAGCCAAGGGGTCAACTGTGGTTCAAATAAGGGTGCCGAATGACTTTGCAGAAGCAGTAGGACTAATCAATTTCACAGCCTGTGAATCAGATTTAAGTTCTGCAGTCCAGCCACATCTAGTCGCGAATGCTTGTGGTCAATTAAACAACTCACTGGAGGAACTGGCTCCACAAATATCTCCAGCCTCAATAACGTAAAAGCCCAATATATCAGGCAAAAGATAAGGCTGAAGCATTTGCAGCAATCTTCAGCCAGAAGTATCAAGTGAATGATCCATCTCATCCTTCTCTAGTGGTCCAGATACCAGTCATCCACCAATTCAATTCACTCCCTGTGATAGCAAGAAGTGGCTGCAGGCACCTGAATATTTTCTGGCAATATTACTAAAAACTTATGCTCTAAAACTTTGGTGCCCTGGCCAAACTATTCTAGTCCAACTACAACACTGGCATCTACTCCATAATATGGAAAATCGACCAGAGATATATTCTTTCCATAATATGCAGGACATATTACACCGATCCAAAAATTACTGCACCATCAGACTACTGTCAACCATCAATGGTGGAAGTTGTCATCAACAATACCATTGAGCAGCACTTGCTGAGCAATAATCTATTCACTGACACCCAGCTTGGGTTCTATCAGGGCCACTCAGTTCCTGAACTCTTTATAGCCTTGGTTCAAACACAGACAGAAAAGATTAATTCCAGAAATGAGTTGATCTGAGACTAAATTTAACCAAGGTTTGCATCAAAAAGTTCCAGCAAAACAAGAATCCGAGGGGGAAGTCACCGCTGGTTGGAATCATACCTGACACAAAGGAAGTTAATTATAGTTATTGGAGTTCAGTCATCTCAACTCAAGAAACACCTTTATACAAATTCCTCAGGGTCATGTTCTAGGGCAAACCATCTTCAATTGTTTCATTAAAGACCTTCCCTCCATCGCAAAGTCAAAAGTGAGAACGTTCAGTGATGATTGAACAATCTTCAGTACCATTCACTGACTCCTTGGATACTGAAGTAGTCCATGTACAAATGTATCAAGAGGTGAACACTATCCAGATTTCAGCTGACAAGTCACACATAACATTTGTGCCAACCAAGTGCTAGGCAATGACCATCTCTCGCAAAATAGAATCTAGCAATCATCTCTTGACATTCAAGGACATTACTATTGCTGAATTCACACTATCAGAATCCTGGGGTTTGGCACTGACCAGAAACAGAACTTGACTAGCTATATAAATAATGTAGCTACAACAGCAAGTTACAGGCTAGGAGTCCTGCAGGAAATGGTTCACCTCCTGACTCCCCAAAGCTTGTCTGGATAAGTGCAGTGCCAGCAACATTTAAGAAACTTGACACCATCCAGGACCAAGCAGTCTGCTTAGTTGGCACTATATACATAAACATTCATTCTGTGTATCACCAACAATCAGTATCAGTAATGTATACCATGTCAAGGTATGCTGCAGAGGGCTCCTTACACAGCAAATCTTCTAAACCTATGACCACTAACATCTAGAAGGACAAGGACAGAAGATGCATGGAACGCCACCACCTACAAGTTCCCTCCAAGTCACTCATGATTCTGACTTGGAAATATATTGCTGTTCCTTTACTGTCATTTGTCAAAATCTTGGAACTCCCTCCCTATTGATATTGTGGGATTACTTATACCAAACAGACTACCTTCTCAAAGAAAGTAGGGATGGACAATAAATGTTGGCTGAACCAGTGAAGCACATATCCCTTGAATGAATTAACAAAGAGCAGATCCCTAAAAAGACTCAAGATTGTAGCAGTTTAATGCTGTAGTGACCTTTACTGCTACTTGCATTGGATTGTCTTTGGTGGTTCCAGGCCCACTCAAAAAACGGTTAGGTGGCTGGAATGAGGTAACCAGCAAACCTGTTTGTTTTGGATAGAAGCTCATTTAAATATGTAAATCCGGCACTGTGTAGATGTAGGATAAGGTTTTGCACACAAATGGCCATGCAGTATCCTTTCCTATAATACGGCACTGTGATTGTGCACTGATCATTTATTTCTGAAATATAAACACAACAATTTGTTGGTTTGGATCCTGTGTCCTGGTTTGATTTAGTAAAACTGTTTTACCAATCTATCCAGTGGATGTAGTGTACCTGGACTTTCAGAAAGCTTTTGATAAAGTCCCACACAAGAGGTTAGTGAGTAAAATTAGGGCGCACGGGATTGGGGGCAAAGTACTAGATTGGATAGAGAATTGGTTGGCTAATAGGAAACAAAGGGTAGTGATTAACGGCTCCATTTTGAAATGGCAGGCAGTGACCAGTGGGGTACTGCAGGGATCCGTGCTGGGACCGCAGCTTTTTACAATATATGTAAATGATATAGAAGATGGTATCAGCAATAACATTAGCAAATTTGCTGATGACACAAAGCTAGGTGGTAGGGTGAAATGTGATGAGGATGTTAGGGGATTACAGGGTGACCTGGACAAGTTAGCTGAGTGGGCAGATGCATGGCAGATGCAGTTTAATGTGGATAAATGTCTGGTTATCCACTTTGGTGGCAAGAACAGGAAGGCAGATTACTACCTCAATGGTATCAAATTAGGTAAAGGGGCTGTTCAGAGAGATCTGGGTGTTCTTGTCCACCAGTCAATGAAGGCAAGCATGCAGGTACAGCAGGTCGTGAAGAAGGCTAATAGCATGCTGGCCTTCATAACAAGAGGGATTGAGTATAGAAGCAAAGAGGTGCTTCTGCAGCTTTACAGGGCCCTGGTGAGACCACACCTGGAGTACTGTGTACAGTTCTGGTCTCCAAATTTGAGGAAAGACATTCTGGCTATTGAGGGAGTGCAGCGTAGGTTCACGAGGTCAATTCCTGGAATGGCAGGATTGCCTTACACGGAAAGACTGAAGCGACTGGGCTTGTATACCCTTGAGTTTAGAAGACTGAGAGGGGATCTGATTGAAACATATAGGCTTATGAAAGGACTGGACACTCTGGCAGGAGGGAACATATTTCCGTTGATGGGGGAGTGCCGAACCAGAGGACACAACTTAAAAATACGGGGTAGACCATTTAGGACAGAGATGAGGAGAAACTACTTCACCCAGAGAGTGGTGGCTGTGTGGAATGCTCTGCCCCAGAGGGCAGTGGAGGCCCAGTCTCTGGATTCTTTTAAGAAAGAATTGGATAGAGCTCTTAAAGATAGTGGAGTCAAGGGGTATGGAGATAAGGCTGGAACAGGATACTGATTAGGAATGATCAGCCATGATCATATTGAATGGCGGTGCAGGCTCGAAGGGCAGAATGGCCTACTCCTGCATCTATTGTCTATTGTCTATCATTAATAAACACATGAGAATATTATAAAGAGCCCTGGGATGTGAGTGATCTGAGAGAACAAGGTCTGAATTTCTTTTTGTTCCAAGGAATCATGTTTATAGCTCTTGTTAAGAACTGTCGTAAAATGCAAATAGTTCTAGGCCTGTTCAAATAGGTGGAATTTCCCTACCCTTTTATTATCAACCACATTGTAGACCAACATATTTGTATAACACACATTTGAGACCTCAGCATTTCAGCATTCGGTGCAGTTACTGCATGCAATACAGGATGAATTCAATACTAACACCAGAACAAGACCTTGCTGGATTATATACATATATGCAAAGTGAATGCGCACCCTCCCCACACAGTCTCCTGCCACTCATACCCTCTCTCCCCACGCAAGCACCCTTATGTTCCCACTCTATACACAGTATGCCTATTTTCCTCCCGTCCACGTAGGCCCCCACTCATTCACGAACTAGTTTGGTCTCCCTCCTCTCCACCCCTTCAGGATTTCTCTAATCTGCCTGACTTCCACTTCTTGTTGCTGCTATTTCCCCTATCAGAAGTCTAAACCAAGTCTTGTCTAGTGCAACAAGTGTTGAACTTGGGAGAAAACCTGTGATTGTTGAAGTTGAAAAAGCAAGTGTGGGAAACACAAAACCTGTGATGGGGGGGGAAGGTGAGTGCAGGAGAGACAGAACAGACCCTTCAATGCCAACTTTGCAGTCATATCCCACTCCCAACTGAAATTTCTTCAAAGCCTCCTATTAGATCTTAATGCCTGATTATACATTTAAAATGACAGAACATTCTCATCCTGGCCAAGTGATACAGTCAGATAATCCCTAAGTAGTACTATTATTTTTCTAGATATTGGCAAAAAAGAATGTATTTGAATCATAGGATATGTGAAAACTACTTATGGGAATAGCCAGAAACACAAATTGAGAAATATGTAAGATAAGAAAATAAAAATATTGTTTATCAATCTTGATAACATCTGGGGAATTCTTTTGGTTTTGGTTCATCAAGTTGTGCACTGACACCTGACAACAACCTAAGCTCATACTCCATTGTAGTTCTGAGGGGCTATTAGTTTGTCACAGTTTCACCATGTGGATGAGCTGTTAAATCATTGGCCCGTCTGCTTTTTCCAGTTGACAGTAGAACAATCATGTATGCTGAGATGTGCGTTTAAGAGGGATTTGTTTGCCCTGTTTCTCTTGAAAAGGCATTTTGTAAATCTGGTGCCAAGGTGTTTGATCCATGGAAAGCAGAGCAAATAGCTTTGGGTTTTTTTTTCAAAAGGTAAACAAAATAAGCACGAGTAGATGGAGTCAGGCTCATACATGATTTTAGTTTTTGCTTTCAGTTGTTGAAGCTGGAGGTTTTGGAGTGGAAGCTGCCAGATATAGCTCTCTCTCAGCTGCAAAAGTTTGAGTGCCCTCTCTGCTGCTAAATTCCTTGTCGGTGTTCCTGCTCCTGGACTAAAGGGGAAAGCATGAGAACGAATCTGTTTTGCTGAATCTGCCTTTGCCAAGGGTGTGTTTATGGGATGTTGCTGTTTTGGAGCAGTTGATGAGTAGTAGCTAAAACATATATTATTTTGTAAGTATTTCAATACAGTTAAAGTTACACCAATTCTTCTTTTTCATTGTATTTTAGCTGTGGTGTAAGAATAAGTGTGTTTTGCTTAAAGCCTAGTAGTTTGACCAATTAAATCTGTCTACACTTGCCTTTAAATAAGATAAAAGTTAGGGTCTAGGCTATTTCCTTCATTTATTTGTGGGGGTTTGGTCTGGTCCATAACATGAAATATTTGGAAGGATCAAATCAAAAGAACTGTGGATGCTGTAAATCAGAAACAAGAATAGAAATTAACTAACTCTGATTTCTCTCCGCAGATGCTGCCAGACCTGCTGAGCTTTTCTAGCAATTTGTTTTTTTTCTTAATTTAGACTATTATTGTCTCAAAATGTCTACACATCTTTCTGAGCGCAGAGTGGCTGGATGCTATAAGAACTTTTTAGATGCTTGTCTTTGATGATCAACGGGTCAGTGACAGTTTGAAAACTACTTTTATCTAGCTAACTCACCTCTTCAGTATATTGTGTTTAAAAACACCAGAAACCCATAAATGAATCCTTCATGGAGTTGTTGTTTGGTAATATTCACTGGATTTGCCAGCACCAGCAATAAATACATCACTACTTACTTATATTAACTAAAATCAGACATTTATGCACTTAAATATGAAACAGACTTATTAGAAAGAAGCTTACTTTGGTTAACGCTATCAGATTTGCACATCATAGATACCACACAAATGAAATGTCAGTTTCAAAGCTATTTTTAAAAATCTTTACAAGATATTCAACTCTAAAGTTATAAATAAGCTCTCAGTTCTTAAAGAGGAAAGAAAATTTCTTATGGAGAATAAGCAGTAATATTGAACATTCAATCCGTTCTCATGCTTAAGGTGAAAATATTAATGTATTATACCTGTTCATTCAACAGCTGTATTGACTCAATATTGGTTTTCAATTTGTTGTGCATGTCTTCAATAGTTGCAAGTTTCTTGGCTATAAGACTCTCATGTTCATGCCTAAATGCAAAAGGTAGAGAAACAATTCACTGTCTTTTGTGAATAAAGCACATCAAGGGCTGTATTTTCTTCATAGTTGTTTATACTGGAAAGAATGTTTTTGAAAATGTGATTTATTGTCTATTCTACAAAGACTGGCAGCAAAACTGCCTGCTCCAGGCTATTGAGTTTCTTACTGGTTAATAGAAATCATCTCTTAGCTTATTATTTATCATCACTTCATTTTCTGCAGGGAGGGTGGGGCACAGGATTTTCTTGTCTCTGAGGATCTAACTAATGTAACTGTCGAATGATTAAGACAAAGAAACACTGCTGTTCTCAATGACTGTTTATAGGAGTAGAACAGTGCCTTTGTATGTTGAGACGTATGAAAACTGTTGAAAACATTTTCAGTTCCCTATGCAGACATACTAAACAAATAAAAACAGAAAACACTGTATACCCTGCAGAACTGACAGGATCTCAAGTATTTGCACCTAGTCCTCAGAAAAACTAAATCAATGGATGGTACAAATTGATGGAGATGATCTTACAACCATTACAGAGATATGGTTATAATGAGATCAAAGTTGGGAATTAAATATTCAGGAGAACGCGACTTTTTGAAAGGACAGACACAAAGGAAAGGGTGCTGAGGTAGTTTTGTTGGTCCAGGATGGAATAGGTATGACAGCAAGAAGTGATCTTGGGTCAGAAGACATAGTAGAGGTAAGAAATAAAAAAGGGGGAAAGGAGACTAGGAGGAGAGGATTAAATACCCTCTAATAGTAACCAGTGGGAAACGGAAAAAGTCAGTAAATAATGAAGGCATGTAGCAAAGAAATTATGTTATCATGAGTGACTCTGATCTTCATGTAGATTGGTACAGTCAGATTGGCAGAGGTAAAACTCAGGGTGCAGTCAGGACAGTTTCACAGAACAATGTGTTAAGATCACAACACCATAAGAAATAGGAACAGAAGTAGGCTATTCAGCCCCTTGAGCCTGCTCTACCATTCATTAGGATCATAATTGATCTGATATTCCTCAGGACCACTTTCTTGCCTTTACCCTGTAACCCCTGATTCCTTGATCGAGAATCTATCTATCTATCACAGTCTTAAATAAGCAGATGAACTCTGCCCCTATTGTAGGAAAGGGAATAAGTGAACTATGGTTTACCATAGTTAAGGTAAGTACCAAATTGAAAGAAAAAAAAATACAATTTGGCAAAAGTTATTTGTATGTAAACAGGCAGAAGGCTGAGAGAACATAGCAAACCAGGCAGCAGCAGGAGGTGGATAAGTCAATTTTTTAGCTGTAACCTTTCTTCAGGATTGGGGGTGGGTGTAAGGGGAGCTGCAGATAAAGGTTGGTGGGGTGGGGATAGGTGGAGACAGGTAGAGGGTACGGCCTTGTGGTTGAGAGAAGGGGTGAATCCAGTAAACAGCTGAGAGGAGTGTAAGGGGCTGGGAAGGGAGGTTATTTGAAATTGAAGAACTCAATGTTGTGTTCTCTGGGCTGTAGGCTGTCCAGGCAGAAGATGAGGTGTTGTTTCTCCAATTTGTGGTTTGGTTCGTTGTGACAATGGAGGAGGCCAAGGATGGTCATGCCAGAAAGGGAGTGGGAAGGGGAATTAAAATGCAGTGACTGGGGGGTCTGGTCTGCCACTGTGGACCCGGCTGAGATGCTCGGTGAAATGTTCCCTTAGTTTATGTTTGGTCTCCCCGATGTAAAGAAGACCACCTTGGAGCACTGGATACAGTAAACTAGGTTGACGAGAGGCAGGTAAACCTCTGTCTCAACTGAAAGGACTGTTTCGGACCCTGGATGGAGGTGAGGGATGTTGTGTGCCGTCAGTTTTGCATCTTTTCTGGTTGCAAGGGAAGGTACCTGGGGGTTCAGGGGGTGGGGGTTGTTGGAGATAGTGGTGCAAACCAAGGATTGGCAAAGGAAATGGTCCTTGCGGAAGGCAGAGAGGGGTGGGGAGGGGAAGATGTCCTTGGTGGTGGGGTGGTTCTGGAGTTAAGTATTTAAGGATGATGGGTTGGTTGCGGAGACTGGTGGGGTGGTAGGTGAGGACAACGGGGACTCTGTCTTTATTGGGTTGGTGGGACGGTTAGAGCAGTGTAACTGGAAATGGAGGTGATGCACTGGAGGGCTGTTTGGATGACAGGGGGAGAAAGCACATTGTTTGAAATAGATGGACACCTGGGATGCTTCAGACTATCGGTGAAATGTTCCCTTAGTTTACATTTGGTCTCCTCATTGTAGATTCCTCATTTTAATTCTCCTTCCAACCCACTTTCTGACATGAGCATCTTTGGCCTCCTCCATTGTCACAACATGGTGGCTCAGTGGTTAGCACTGCAGCCTCACACCTTCAGCGACCTGGGTTCAATTCCAGCCTTGGGAGACCGTCTGTGTGGAGTTTGCACATTTTCCCCGTGTCTGAACGGCTTTCCTCTGGGTGGTCTGGTTTCCTCCCACAATCCAAAGATGTGCAAGTCAGATAAATTGCCCATAGTGTTAGGTGCATTAGTCAGAGGGAAATGGGTTTGGGTGGATTGCTCTTTGGAGGGTCGGTGTAGAATTGTTGGGCTAAAAGGCCTGTTTCCACACTGTAAGGAATCTAATCTAAAAACACCTTATCTTCTGCCTGGACAGACTACAGCCCAAAGGACTCAACATTGAGTTCTCCAATTTCAAATTACTTCCTTCCCCCTCCCTTCCATTCATCTCAGCCAACTATCGGATTGATCCCTCCCACCAACCAACCAGGTCATATTCCCTACCTGTTTCCACCGATCCCCAACTTACCACCCTGTTCCCCCACCTCTCTTATCTGCAGCTCCCCCCAACACTCACCCCAAGCCCTAAAGAAGGGTTACACCCGAATCGTCGACTTCTTCACCTGATGCTGCCTGGCTTGCTGTATTCTCCCAGCATCTTGCTTGTCTACCTTGGTTTCCAGCATCTGCGGTTTTTTTTGTCTCTAACAAAGATTAGTCATAAGCCAGAGGATTGTGCAAGTTTTAAAAACCAACAAATGATAACCAATAAAAGAGGGAGAAGATCAACTTTGAAGGTAAACATGCAAACAATTTCATGGCAGACAGCTATAGTTAAGTTTGCAGGATGACACAAAAATAGGCAAACCAGAGTTGAGTGATGAAGTCTCCACCAGGACATCTGCTCAATACATTAATTAAAAATCACACAACACCAGGTTATAGTCCAACAGGTTTATTTGGAAGCACTAGCTTTTGGAGCACTGCTCCTTCTTTAGCAACCTTATGAAGGTGCAGTGATTTTTAACTTTGTCCACCTCAGTCCAACACCAGCACAGCAACACCACATCATCAATATATTAAGGTTGACACAAAAATAAGTGGGAAGGCAAGTGGTGAGGATGAACATGTAGAGGGTTATGGACAGGTTAAGCGAGTTAGATTCACAGAGTACTAGAGGTATACAGCATGGAAAAGAACCTTCGGCCTAACTTGTCCATGCTAGCCAGGTTTCCTAAACTGAACTGAATGGCAGATGTGACATAATGTGGAAAACTGTGAAGTTATACATTTTGGCAGGAAGAATAGTGGAGCGGAATATTATTTAAATAGCTGCCAGATATATTCAAGGCTGAGATGTACAGATGTTTAATCAGTAAAGGGATCAAAAGGGCTATAACGAAAAGGCAGACAAGTAGAATTGAGGGTTATGAAATGAGCCATGATCTCATTGAATGGCAGAGCAGGCTTGAAAGGTTGAGTGGTCGAATTGAACTCCTGCATCTTTTGGAAAAACAGAGTTATGGGCTGGATGTTGTGCAATGAAACAATAGGTTTCCTCTCATCGTTCAAAGATGTGAAGGCCTGATGAATTGGCAATGCAAAATTGCCCATAGTGTTCAGGATGTGCAAGTGAGGTGGGTTAGCCACTGGAAATGCAGGGTTACAGGGATAGAGTAGAGGGTGGATCTGGGTGGGATGCTGTTTGGACAGTCAGTGTGGACTTGATCGACCAAATGACCTACTTCCACAATATAGAGATTCTATGATTGTATGAAAGTTGACTGTACAAAGTAGTTGCAGAACTACAATGGAGACCAGTATTGTCTGTGAGGGAGGCCTGAATCAATTAAGTGGCTGTCAAGTACTTCAGTGACAATCATGTGTCTAGCATGGCAATAATTTCACCCCAAAAAACTTCCGGTCAAGTCAGAAGTTCTCCAATGCCAGTAGTTTTGCTGGAATCTAGTAATGCACTGAGGTCCACTTCTGGGATCAAAGGCAGATTCTAGGATACAATTGAATGAGGGTGGGGCAAGGAGTTGGAGGATCAGTGTCACCAAGTGATAGGGAGGGTAGCTTTCAGCTCCTTTTCCTTCCTGATGCCAGATGCACCCATCAGACATATTGTGAGAGAATCCCCATATCTCAAGAGCTATGAAAAATATGTTCAATTTCCATTAAATTCTTGAACCTCCATTAAACTTTGCTGGGCTCATGACACCAAGTGACTCATTAATTGCCTTTGCGTGACTGGCATTGGCACTTTCCACCTGCAAATTAATGAGGCCAATTTTCATGATGCTAAGAATCTAATGTGGGTACCCCTGCCTGATTTTCATGACCTCCTTGCCCCAAACCCCGGCCTTTATTTCCACATTGGCAGGTTTCACTGAAAACAACATTTCAGATCATCACCTTTTATCAGAACAATTTTTGTGCCTTCCTCTCTTCGCAGAGGCATTTTCCTTTTTTATTGCAGATATCCACCATTTGCAGTATTTTGCTTTAGTAATACTGAAACAGAAGTTTGTATTGTTTCTTCAATTTTTTCACATTGAGTTCAAGTATCATGATTAATTTTACCAAGTTAACAAAATGAAAGCAACAACATTAACTGCTCTTTTTACATGTTCTTGATGTGTAATGACACACCTTGAAGTGTTTTAAAAAGGATAAAAAAGCAGTGGACATTGACCAATGGATAAGAAATGAAAATTGTGATTATTGGGATATGGGACACTAGGCACAGTTGAAGTGGAGCACTTTGAAAATATGGAAGACAATGGTGAAGGTGTTCAAGTGGCACAAAGTTTCACAAAGGAAGAGTGAAGTGGCCAAATGCATGATGTGGGGGGAATAAGGAACAAAGTGAAAGTGATGAAATAGTCTCAGTTCCACAATATTTCTGAAACTTTATTATGCTTTTACTGCATTTTATTCAAAGTTTTGATCGTCTTGGCTGAATAATCCACACTTTTACATATATTTTCCCTTCCAAATATCATTTCCATTAATTACAGTGACTCTTGGCTTTCAAATTGCGGTACACAAAGTGCTGAGGGCATGATTTCCTTTGAAGTTTCTAAATATGCTTCAAAATTAAGCTCAGAAACAGGGTTTACTGAAATTATGTGGAGGAACTTCAATTCATAAATTTGGATTGGCGCACTTCCCTCCTGATCAGGTAAGGCCAATGCCAGATGTCATTACCACCTCACTCAGTGCTTTAAATGACTCTCTGCAGGCATGGATGAAATACTTGCTGCTCTAACAAAATACTTACATTATCTTATTGACATCCATTAAGAATAAACATTTTCACATATTCAAATAATACTTGATTGCTGTTAGAGCATAGAACAGTACAGCACAGGAGTAGTCCCTTTGGTCTCATGTGCCTGGGTTGATCATGATGCCATTTTAAATAACGCTACCTGCCTGCAAATGGTCCCTATCATTCTATTTCCAGCTTGTTCATGGGTGTGTCTAAATAGGTGGTAAACTGTGAGATACAAGCATGTCTAGCTTCATCCTGGAAGGGATCAGCTACATAAAAGTCCATGACATTTCAAAAGATGCTTTATTTTTAATACTGCTCGGAAAACGAAGGACTGTGAGAAAAGGATTTATTTCAGGCTTTAAGGAAGTACCTAGAGTGGTTTATTTTAAAGAGGTAATTGAGTGATCATTGTGGATACCTGTGATTTTTTTTTTAAACTGTTTTCTGTAAAACACAGAGTGGTGATAACTGCTTGCAGTACAGAATCACAGAATTCTTACAGCATACTGGGAGTCCATTTGGTCCATTGTAACTGCATCATCTTCTCAAATGAGCAATGTTATTCAAAGCCAATCTTCCGTATTTTTTCAACATGTCCTTGCACAGTATTTCTATCCAACTAATGATTCAAAGCTCTCTTGAATTACTCTACACATCTGCTGTGGCAGTTTTGAAGAGTAACTGGCTTTGGGGGCTGCTTGTTTTATCTGGTTCAACTGAGTTGGAGGGAAGCTGTCTAAGAACAAAAACCAAACTGATCTGTCTCATTTCTGAAAAGGAAACCTTCCTGCATTCAATGTGAATCTATTCATTCTTTTGAAAGCGAGATTGAAAAAGCTTTTCAAGATTACATTTCCTGGGCAAGCTGTATTTGTAACAGTTCTGGGTCAAACATGGATGCTTAGTGATTTGACCACACATGCCGGAAAACAAAAAGACTTTGGAACATTCCTCTGTCTATCCATTTGCCTTTAAGAATAAAAGTAAGTCATCGTTGTCTTATCAGACCACTGGGCTTCTGTCTCATTCGAGAGTGATGATGACTGGTAGTAGGTTAACCTGAGGGTCACCATGTCTCCGGCGAAGGGTAAAGTTAGGAAAGAGAATCCTTCCTGGTAACCTCAGCCAGTGCAGGAATTGAATTCAGTACTGCCCATTGTGACCCAATTGTCCAGCCAACTGAGCCAATGGACATCCCTTTCAAAAATAAACAAAAGTGGCTATAAGTTTGCTTTTTCAGAAATCAATCTCTTTCCTGAAGGTAGTGTCTGCATGTCTGTGTATGTATTTTGGAGATATCTATAAGGATAACGATTAGTACTTCTATATAAATAATTATGCATGTTAACCAATTATACCATCTTTATTGAATAAGTTTTGTTTTAATCATAAAACTAACAATTGATTAAAAGAAACCTGGTTGACAGATCTTGTTGTTTACAAACTAATATGGAAAAGGTAGTTATTTGACTTTCTTGGTAACTGGAAAAAGTACTTTTATTTGTGTTGTGATCCATGCAGCAGTAGGATGAGAATGACTTCTCTAGCCTCGGTCTAGAAGTCAAATAATATGATCACATTTATTGTCACTGGAAATGACATCTTTGCCCTGTTCTAAGACTGCAGTTCTGGCTGCAGTAGGCACAGATTTCAGTTAGATCCCTAAAATTGAAGTACAGGTGTTTTACTTATTATTGCTTGCTGAGGTTTGGGTAGGAATGTTACTTCTGAACACCCTGAGTTGACATGGCCTCCTGCTGACAGCCTTTCTCTCCCCCTTCATTCTCTTCTAATAATTTGTGTTGCTCTGCTTAAGGACAGTTCGTTTTTGTAGTCATGTTGTCTTCCAGCATGAATGGCGTGTATGCAAGTAATTAGCTTGTATGCAAGCCTTAAAGTCAGAAAAATATCCTCCAGCCCCTGCCATACCACTCTGTGTGCATTTGAAATTTGTAAGATCTAAGGATATCACAAAATACCTGTAGATATTTTCTGACCAACCTGTTCAGAGATGTTAAGATACACCTCTGGAACAGCTGAGATTTGGCTTAGAGATAGGGACACTACCAGTTCACTACAAGGGCTTTCCCACCAAACACTTGATTTGATTTGAATTATTATTGTCACCTGTACTGAGATACAATGAAAACTATTGTTTTGCCTGCTAACCAGACAAATCATACCTTACATCAGTATACTAGAACAGGATGGAGCACATAGTGTTAGAGTTACAGAGAAGATACAGAGAAAGATCAACATGAGAGGTCTGTTCATCAGTCTGATAACAGCAGGAAAGAAGCTATTCTTAAATCTGGTGATACTGTTTTAAAACTTTTGTATCTTCTGTCCAATGGAAGAGGGTGGGAGAGAGTATAACCAGGATGGGAGGGGTCTTTGATTATGTTGGATGGTTTCCCGAGGCAGCAGGAAGTGTAGATAGAGTCAATGGAAGGAAGGCTGGTTTCCGTGATGGACTGGGCTGTGTTCACAACTCTCTGTAATTTCTTGGGGTCTTGGGCAGAGCAGTTGCCATACCAAGCTGCGATGCATCCGGATAGGATGCTTTCAACGGCGTATCTATAAAAATTGGTAAGAGTGATTGTGGACATGCCAAATTTCCTTAGCCTTCTGAAGAAGCAGAGGCATTGATGTGCTTTCTTGACTATAGTGTCGATGTGGATGGACCAAGATAGATTGTTGATGATATTTACTCCTAGGAATTTGAAGCTTTTGACCACTTACACCTCAACACCATTGGTACAGAGAGGAACGTGTCCTCCACTCCGCTTCCTGAAATCGATAATCAGCTCCTTCATTTTGCTGACATTGACACCTGTACCATTTTAATCAACTTGTCAGACAGGTTACAACTCTCAACTGAGGCAGGTGGAACTTGAACCCGGATCTACTAGCCGAGAGGTAGCAACACTACCATTGTTCTACAAGAACTCTTAGCTAAGCACATGTATAATTTCAGCAACACCAGAAGAAATAGACACTGACCTGCAAGCAATTAATGATTCCTTTAATTAGTACTGGTTAGGGTTGCTTCGTGCTGCTTTTGGTGTTTCACCATGTGATTTCAAGAGGGTTGAGCTCTAAAATATCGACACAACATGCATACTGATTGATATCACGATCTGCCTGCTTTCTGTATTTTAGGCAGATTAAATGTATGTACACATCGGTGCTTTCATCAAAATAGCAAGTGGTGTAATTTCCTGCTCTGTGTGTATGATACTTAATGCTATTTTTGTTCCTGAATGGCATCCACAGAACCTAAGTACCAAACACTACAGATTTCTCAACAGTAGGGACACTCAAAAGAATATGTTCACACCATCCTTCGTCCTCTCATTCACACTCACTAGTCCATACAGAGTCTTTTGGGTGAACAAAATGGACAGTACAGATGTAGTGTTGACATTGACTGATGCAGGAAACAGGAGCAAGAGGAAAAGGAGGAGTGAAGCAGCTATTTCTGAGAAGGAGCTAAGGAAATACCAATCGCTTCTAATGGACAATGATTTCAGGATCCTGTTAAGAATGGAAAGATCAACATCAAAGTAACATAAAAGTACAGCAACGTACACTTTTTATTTCAAAATCAAAAAGAACTTCTCAGCAGTGTGATGCAGTGTAGAGTAGGTGATGGCAGTGGAGTTCTCTGCTTATGTCCCACAAAATGCATGATAACATGTAACACAAACGGTTTAGCATGGCCAATCCACCTAAGCTGCACATCTTTGGACTGTGGGAGGAAACTGGGGCATCCAGAGGAAACCTGCATCAGTGTGGGTTTCCTCTGGGTGCTCCGGTTTCCTTCTACAGTTCAAAGATGTGCAGCTTAGGTGGACTGGCAATGCTAAATTGCCCATAGTGTCCAAGGATGTGCAGGCTAGGTGAATTAGCTATGGGAAATGCAGGATTATAGGGATAGGGAAGGGGGGAAAGTCAGTCTGGGTGGGATGCTCTTTGGAGGTTTGGTGTGGACTTGATGGGCTGAATGGCCTGCTGCCACAAAGTCAGGATTCTATTCTATGATTCTATGATTTATGACAACTGGTTATTTATGATATATGGGGCATGAATGGTGTAACTTAGGCCTTCAGAAAGAGAATGAAGAGAGGAATAGCTATTAATTTTTATGGGCTTCAGCCTTGTTGTGTAATCCTCCACTTCTTCAGTAGACATTCTCAGACATACTAGAAGCCATAACATCATTGGATAACCCATGTTTCCAATAAAACATCCAGAACATAGAAACATAGAAAGTAGATGGAGGAGTAGGCCATTCAGCCCTTTGAGCTTGCACCACCATTCAATATAATCATGGCTGATCATGCAATCTTAGTATCCCATTCCCGCCCTCTCCCCATACCCCTTGATTTCTGTAGCCGCAAGGGTCATGTCCAGCATCCTCTTTAATATATCTAATGAACTGGCCCCAACAACTTCCTGTGTTAGAGAATTCCACAAGTTGACAACTCTCTGAGTGAAGACATGTTTCCTCATCTGATGGCTTACCCCTTATTTTTAGACTGTGACACCGTGTTCTAAACTTCCCCAACATTGGGAACATTCTTCCCGCATCCAGCCTGTCCAGTCCCATCAGGAGTTTATATGTTTCTATGAGAGTGCCATCATTCTTCTAAAATCCAGCAAATACAAGCCCAGTGATCCAATCTTTCCTCAAATGTCAGTCCTGCCATCCTGGGTATCAGTCTGGTGAACCTTCACTGGATTCTCTCGATAGCAAGAATGTCCTTCCTCAGCCTAGGAGACCAAAACTGCAAACAATAACCAAGGTGTGGCCTCACCAAGGCTGTGTATAACTGCAGCAAGACATCCTTACTCTGATTCTCAAATTCTTTCGCTATGCAAGGCCAACATGCCCTACATTCTGAAAGAATGTCATGATATTGTAATACCAAAGAATGCATAAAAACAACAGCTCTTTGTATACTCACAACTGCTTATCAAAATCTGTCTGTTAGATATGACTTTTGACATAAATGGTGTGAGTTGATAACACAGGCTTGTGTAAAATCTGTAATTTAAACACAAGTAAGATTTTCTTCTCCTTAAAGAAAAGCTGCATGCGTATAGCGCACTTTATGATCTATTAAAAAACCTTGCCTAACTCCTGAGTAACTGCTTAACTGACCAGCAGTCTCTCACACCTTCCCTGGATTCCTGACACACCCCCAGCAGACCCTTATCCAACAGACTTTTACCACTGGAACCAATACCCAAGCCCTGCCTATGACCTGTCACTACACCCTCCCTCCTCCATTGGCTCACCTTCCCCTCCCCTCCCTATGCCCAGCAGCTGACACTTCTCATTCTGTGCCCTCTGCCAATGGAACCAATACACTGCAGCTCTGGGATCTGATTCTCTTCCCTGCTGCTGGACTGGGTAATGAAGATTCCAGCATCCATACTTGTTTGGGAGTGTATTCCAGCTTTATCACCAAACTTTTTGTTAAAGCATGCTTCAGGATTTCACTCTTACATTCTCTAGCCCTAATTTTAAGGTTATGGCCTTTTATGCTCAGCTTCTCAACCAGAGGAAACAATTTTGTTCTGCAGCTATCTGATCAAGTTCTTTTAAATGCATTGTCCACATGACTCCTAAACATTTGAAATGAACGTGCATATGAAACAATATAACCTTGCCTTGATAATTTAACTTGTTAAGCTTTGCATTGTTCTGGTGAATCTGTTGTACCACTTCCAAAGTCAATATATCTTTTCAGGGATGCGCTGCCTAGAAATGTATGTGGTATTCCAGATATGATCTGATTTTTAAAAATCTGGAGGTTGATGTCCCCTGGAGATAAAGGCCCGTATTTCATTAGCATTTTTGATTGCTTTTTGTAGTTCCTAAAACCACTGGGTATTGTTACTGACTCTCCACTGAAAGTATCCTGTCCCTACTGATTAGGCTGCACAAAAATGTATTTGGGTACTAAGGGGAAACAGAAATTGCCTTTATTAAGCTGTTGCATGGCTCTCAGTAGCTCGCTGAATATCATTAAAAATGGGCTTGGAAAAGGCAACAGGCCTCTCCTTTCAATGACATCGACATGGATACTGAAACAAATTATGAATTGGAGAAAATAGAAGAAAATATGATGATGCGTGGATTAGTTGAAGAATGATTACCTTAAAGAAGAAATACCATTCTGGCTCAGGCAGGCAAGAATTCTGCATGATGCACAGGTAAATGTTATGGTTAGTATGTTGTAAAAAATTGACTTTGATGCATAAAGCAAAGGTCAGAACTTACTTGTTATGATCAATGTGAGATGCAGGGCTTTACATTGTGGAGAAGGAAACATGTAGAATTTATATGCCCTTCCGCAAAAAGTGAAATGAGATTTGGCTTTTGTAATATGTAAGTTGTACTGAATACAAACATAGCAGAATGTTTAACTTGTTAACACAGAACTGGGGGGGGTTGGGGGGGGAGCAAGTACTAAACTCACAATTATCAAGTTTGACTGAAGGCTTGTTTTCTTCTCAAAGTGTAGTGGAGTTGTGTAGCTGTGTTTAAGTTTGGTTATAAATATTTCTGTATTTATAATTAGAACTATTACAAGCATAATAGGTGAGCAAATATGTTCATATGTACAAATATCTGTTGGAGAATTTGCACTATCATGATTATAATTATGAAATGGAGGATCAAATAAGGAAGATAACCAAGTTCCACTCACTGTCTGAAACTAGGAATCAAAGCACACAATGGGCATGGAGAAGTTTACAGAGGTTGACTGCTTAAGAATTGTGTCTGTGCTTTGTCACTTCTCTCAGCAGATCAAATGAAACCTTTAGGAGGAAAAATTGTTTTGGGCAAGGAATGGTTTTGATGGACCAAATGGAGTTTCCTAATTCATATTGCCCGATTCAATCAGTCTTGATGTTATGAAAAGTAGACACTGTGAAATGAAGTAACATTTGATCTATTTGAAAAATTGCAGAGCATTTAAGTTAACCATAATTTGTGCATTAAAATTTTGAAAGAATCATTACATCTCAATAGCATCTAATATTTTAGAATTGTTAACTGTTCTACTGTCAGACAACATAGATTTCTATTTATGTAAGCATTCAGTGTTGCTGCATTAAGAAATCCATAGTACTAAAGGCAGTTTAAAAATGTTAATGCAAATAAACATATTGAAACATTCCCCTTCGAAGTATGTTTTAGTTTGGCTGAACTACAGCAAATGGTAATATCTCAGCATTTTGGAAGTTGCTAAGGCCAGTGAACTAGTGTGTAAATAAAAACTGTATAATAATTGTTAACATACCAAAAAAGGGGCCCAGAACATTTTTTCTGGATAACTGCCAAAAATATCAAGACAAATGTTGTTTTACTTAGCCAGAATAAGCCCTGAGCTATCATTTTTAATCACTACATTTGTATTAGAAACAGCTCCTTGAAAAAAATATCCTCTGGAAATAGAACATCAACATCTATACACACAAATGTGTTTTATCTTTCAAATAGGTTTCTGAAAATTGTAGAACTTTGTTTATAAGCTGCTTAACCCATACTGAGAAGCTGAGAACTTAATGACATTAGGTAATAATTTCTAGGATAATACTGTGTTAGCTCTCTCTCTTGTTCTGTAAACATAAACACATGCACAATTTAAAAAAAAAAGCCTGCTAACAGTAGTGATGATTCAGTTAGGCAATGAGTTATAAAGCATGTCATTGTTGTTGTTTCTAAATGAGGTGGGGAAAGGGACAACTTTTTTTCCCTGTAGCAAGCTACAGGTTGTTGATGCAGCCATTTATAAGCAACTAAACTATCTATGACTTACTTATCTAAGTAGCACTGATGAGAAAGGTCAGTTGAACATGTATTTTTAATGAGGAATATTTTCTTCAACCTTCCATTCCACTATAGCATTATGTATCTACGTTTCCTATTACATTGCTCTTAACAACAAACATGGTGACGAACATTATATGTGTCAGGTGATTATCCTAAGAGCTCAATATATCAAAATAGATTAGAAAGACATTTATCTGGCTAATATTTGCCCAAACAGCCCCCTCAGGATTACCTAAATTCTCTCAATTTATGGCTCTGAAGAAGAGAAAAAAATCTGCAACAAATTGTAATGCTGGCTGTTTGCCTCCATTGCACTGTTGCAAAATGTTTTGATTTTCAAGACATTCCATGGTTTTCAAAGAGACATTGGAGGTAAAATTATATCTTAAGTGTGGGTAAGTAGATTTCCTCAACAACAATTCTCCCTTTAAAATTGGACACTAAGATTTGAAAGGCAATCTGAGTTGTACATCATTTTAAGATAACAGAAACACGGTTATTTCAGTTGATGATCTCATTGAAGTACTTGATTAATAAAGAGAAAGAAGTGGGTACCAAATGAGAAACTCACCTTAATGTTCGTGTCAAGCATCACAATTGAAGGTGAGTATCTGCTGGTATGTTATTGCTCAGGATGTATATGAATCTTACATGGAGCAGTAGCTTTGAAGTGGAGATTCAGCAGAAACCCAACATTTTCTCATAGATTTGAGCTACGCTGTTACTGTTGTTAAGGCGACAACGATAATTTTTGCCTCGGATGGTGGCTTTCTAGGAGCTCAGGAGGTACTGTTAGCATTGACTGTTCAATTCTGAATTAGTGCATTTATTGAATCATCGACACATTGTTTGTCAGATTTGCCCGATACATTGCAATCTTCATGGAACAGGGATCTGCAAATCTGAGAAATACTTAAAATATTTCTTCCACTTTCTAGATTGAAATGAATACCCTATAATTGAATAAGAAGGATATTAATTTGTTAATGTTTACTTTGTGTGTGATTATTGGTGCACCATGGTTAGCTAGTAGCATACACAATAGGCAAGGAGTTTATTCATTAAAAAAACATATTCACTCATAGAGTTAAAGTTGAACCCAATTTGCTTTTAGGCAATCTTATTAGTGTAGACTCCCAGTATAAGAATGATTGAACGGTTCTCCAGCAAAGGTGATTAGGCTTATTATGTCCATGTCAATTTACTGCAATAGCAATTCAGTGAGTTCCATTTCCCTAAAAAATTTTCATAGCCTTGTAATTTATTTTACATATGCTTATTAATTTTCTTCTTCAAAGCCCAGACTGAATTTTCTTTGACCACAGCATGAAATTTAAGATCCTAACATTTCACTATAAAAAAGAATTTCCTTACATTGCTTTTGGTTCTTTTGCCATTCTCCTTAAAACAGTGTCCTCTGGTTCTCAACCCGAAAACCAAAATCTGTCTATTTTGTATGACCTCTCATAATTTTTAACACCTCTACCAAATCTCCAGTCCACCCTGTCTTCTTTAATGAGAACATCCTGAACGTCTCCAATGTGTCAAGGTAACAGAAGGTGGTCACAAGTCAGGTGCTGGAAGACTGGAGGTTGGCTATCATGGTGCCACTGTTTAAGAAAGATGGTAAGGACAAGCCAGGGAACTTTCGACCAGTGAGCCTGACATCGGTGATGGGCAAGTTGCTGGAGGGAACCCTGAAGGACAGGATGCACATGTATTTGGAAAGGTAAGGACTGATTAGGGATAGTCAACATGGCTTTGTGCATGGGAAATCATGTCTCACAAACTTGATTGAGTTTGTGAAGAAGTAACAAAGAGGATTGATGAGGGCAGAGTGGTGGATGTGATCTACATGGACTTCAGTAAGGCGTTCGACAAGGTTCCCTATGGGAGACTGGTGGAAAGGTTAGATCTCATGGAATACAGGGAGACCACACCATTTGGATACAGAACTGGCTCAAAGGTAGAAGACAGAGGGTGGAAGGTTTTTTTCAGACTGGAGGCCTGTGACCAGTGGAGTGCCACAAGGATCGGTGCTGGATTCACTACTTTTCATCATTTATACAAGTGATTTGGATGTGAGCATAAGAGGTATAGTTAGTAGGTTTGCAGATGACACCAAAGTTGGATGTGTAGTGGACAGCGAAGAGGGTTACCTCAGATTACAATGGGATCTTGATCAGATGGGCCAATGAGCTGAGAAGTGGCAGATGGAGTTTAACTTAGATAAATGTGAAGTGCTGCATTTTGGGAAAGCAAATCTTAGCAGGACTTATATACTTAATGGTTAGGTCCTAGGGAGTATTGCTGAACAAAGAGACCTTGGAGTGCAGGTTCATAAATCCTTGAAAGTGAAGTTGCAGTAGATAGGATAGTGAAGAAGGTATTTGGCATATTTTCCTTTATTGGTCAGAGTATTGAGTACAGGAGTTGGGAAGTTATGTTGTGGCTGTACAGGACATTAGTTAGACCACTGTTGGAATATTGCGTGCAATTTCGGTCTCCTTCCTATTGGAAAGATGTTGTGAAACTTGAAAGCGTTAGAAGAGACTTACAAGGATGTTGTCAGGGTTGGAAGATTTGAGCTAAAGGGAGAGGTTGAATAGGCTAGGTCTGTTTTCCCTTGACCATCGGAGGCTGAGGGGTAAGCTTATAGAGGTTTACAAAATCATGAGGGGCGTGGATAGGGTAAATAGACAAAGTCTTTCCCCTGGGTGGGGGAGTCCAGAACTAGAGGGCATAGTTTTAGGGTGAGAGGGGAAAGATATAAAAAGACCTAAGGGGCAACATTTTCACTCAGAGGGTGGTAGTGTATGGAATGAGCTGCCAGAAGAAGTAGTGGAAGCTAGTACAATTGCAACATTTAAAGGGCATTTGGATGGGTATATGAATAGGAAGGGTTTGGAGGGATAGGGACCAAATGTTGGCAGGTGGGACTAGATTGGGTTAGGATATCTGGTTGGCATGGACGCGTTGGACCGAAGGGTCTGTTTCCGTGTTGTACATCTCTATGACTCTACTCATTCCTGAAAACATTCTATAAATCTTTTCTGCATTTATTCAAAAGTCTTCACCTCTGTCCTAACTGTGGTGTCTTGTCTAGACACAAACTCCAGTTAAGGCCAAAACAAAGTGAAGAATGTTACGACAATTTCCTTTGTTTTATAATCTGTACCCTTATTTATAAAATCCAGGACCACAAATGCCTCTTATATAACTTTCTTAGCCTGCATTGCCAACTTCAATGATTTGCATCAATTTAGCCTCAAGCACTCTTTTAGAATTTGCCTGTTACTTTCGTTTGTAACTCCTGATTCTTCCTATAAAAATATATCATTCCGCACTTTTCTGCATTCAATTTGATCTGCCTATCGTATAAGGCAATGGTGCAGATTCAATACTTGCCTGAACTAGGAGTTCAATAATGTTGTGCTGTGTTTGCCATTTGTGAACTTGGAGAAATCTGTGTGACATATAACCTTTTATGCATTTCAAGTTGATTTAGTCACATTTTTTGGGAATGAAGGAATGTCAAAAAACAAAATGAAAAATGAAAAAGGGACCAAGAAAAGAACTTAAGAGACAAATGCAATCAATGCATCCTGTATTTTTTGGACTGGAAAGTGTGCACTGCTGGCCTTCATATCTAGAGGGGTGGAGCATAAACATGCTGCAGTAATACAAAACTTTGATTAGACCTAACTTACAGCATTAAGAGCAGGTTTAGGCACCATTTCTTAGGAAGGAGGTTTTGGCCCTGTTCAAAATAAGTTTACAAGGATTAGAGTTGGACTTCAGGGGTTAAGTTATGAGGCGAGATTAGACCAACTAGGCCTTTATTCTGTAGAATTTAAAAGGGCATAGTGTGATCTAATTGAGTTTTCCAAGATATTAACAGGGAAAGACAGGGAAGATAAAGATAAACTATTTTCACTGGTTGAAGATTCCAGAACCAGGGGGCATAGTCTAAGAATCAAGGCCAGGCTATTCAGGAGAGATGTTACAAAGCACTTTTACACACAAACAATAGTGGAGGTTTTGACTTTCTTCCTCAAAAGGCTGTTGTTGCTAATTCAGTTCTTAAATTTAAATCTGAGAGAGAGAGAAACACACACACATACACACATTTTTATTAAGCAAGGGTATTAAGGGACATGGGGCCAAGCCAGGCCACAGATCAGCCATGATCATATTCAATGGTGGAGCAGGTTCGAGGAGCTGAATAGCCTGTTTTCGTTCTTCTGGGTGTGTCAGGTGCCATATTAAAGATGTTATGGAACTGTATTAACCTCAGTGAGAGTTCATCAGCAAAAGCAGACAATCAGTTCACTTTTACTATTCATAGGACCTTGCTGCCCCGTTTGCCTTCATCTTAATAGTGACGCCATTTCAAAATGTACAGTAATTTGGGACATGCCAAGGATATGGTAGGACATTTCTTTTAGCAAATAATGTGTGCAAACAGTGCCTCAGATGAGCAGAAATGTACTAGTGCTTGCACAGAAAAAAAGAACAATATGAAACCAAAGAAAGATGAATATGTACCATTGTGACACTGAGAGTTGAGAGAAACTTGAGTCCTAGTTTATTCCACAATTTCATCAGTAGAACATTTTGATAAAAGTTTGTCTTAATTGAATTTTATATTGTACTCAATGTCAATATGAAAACTTTGAATGGTTGGAACCTATTCATTTGATTCTGATTATAAAATATGCTTGCTGTTCATAATTTTGCCATTTGCTTCTAATATATTCTGGGAACTTAATCTCAAAGTGGTAGGAGTTTACTGTAGCCATACCTTGGGCCTTGGCTCTCATTAATACCAAATTGGTAAGTTGCTGGTTACTGAATCTCCAAAGTCAACTTGCCAATTTGAATAAAAATGTACACTGTGATACAGCTTTTCAATGTGAAAAGTGATAAATTCATCAGGTGAGACATGAAAAATCCGCCGAAAGGAAAACAATTCCAGGTTATTTCGGGGCTCTTCATAGTTGAATTATGTCAGCCTAGGCAACATCCTAGTGAATTTAGTGGTTCTTCATAGTTGGATTACTTTAGATTAGGCAACATCCTGGTGAAAACTCTACTGCACACTCTCGAGTGCACTCACATCCTTCCTTTTGATGTTGATCAGAACTTCACACAGTACTCCAGCTGAAAAGAGACTTAATTCAAAACATAGTGAGAGTGGTCAGGACACAGCTGGAGTGCTACGTATTGAGGGAAGTGAAGAATGGACACAGAGCGAGTGTCACATATTTGGCAAGGTGAACAATGGGAGTTACTTCATAGGTCACAGATAAAACCTGCAAGTCACTGCAGCTAATGCAAGATTTAAACTGCACTATATGACCTGAAGGTCAACTGTGCAATTAGCATCCCATATTGACAAAGCAGCATATAAAGTGGTAATAGTAAGCAACTATTTTTCAAAATGAGCAGAATTTGAGGCTTGACTGTGAGACTACTCCAGTAATTGGGCATCCAGTGATGGCACAATGCTATTCATCTACCTTCAATTCATAGTTAAATAGAATCTCAACTTTTTTAATAGCATCCAATTCTGACTTCATCTCATGAAGGACTGCTTGAGAAAATGTTGCACGCTGATTGGCACCTTGAATCTCTAAATTCAACAGGAATCATACAATCATTTGTATTGTCCCACTTCCCATACTAAGTCCATAGCTTTGAATACTGTGACACTTCAAGGGCTCATCCAAGTACTTTTCAAAAGTTATGAAATTACCTGCCTCAACTACCATCCCAGGTAGTGCATTCCAGGCAGCTACCACCCTCTGGGTAAAAATGTTTTCCTCAAATCCTCTCTAAGCCTCCTGTTTTTCACTTTAAAAATGTACACCCCTTTTCTTCACTCTCAGACTAAGGAGAACAACTTCTATTCATCCTGTCCATGCCCCTCAATGTCCCGCCTCACCTTCTCACTCCAAAGAAAACAATCTGAGCTTATCCAACCTCTCTTAATAACTGAAATGCTCCATGCCAGGCAACATTCTGGTGAATCCCCTCTGCACCCCTTCCAGCGCAATCACATTCTTCCTGTAGGATGGTTAACAGAACTGCATACAGTACTCCAGTTGTGGCCGAACCAAAGTTCTGTACAGTTCCAACAAAACCATCCTGCTATGAGAATCTATGCCTTCACTGATAAAGGCAAGTATCCTGCATGCCATCTTTACTGCACTATTAACTGTCTAGCCACTTCAAGAATCTGTGAACAGACACCTTAAGGTCCCTCTGTACTTCTGAGCTCCCTCGTGTCTTGCTATTCTTTGAGTACTCCATTCAAGGAGTCAAAGGAGCAAGGCACATTCACTCAATACCTCATTGTTTCCCGTTGTTGCCCACTGTACACAGTCTCCAGAACAATCAGCCTTGACATTTGTACCTGCAATAACCTCACAAACAAGTTGAAGGCTGCTAAGTCAGGGCTATTGTGGTAATTTTGATGGGGTTTGCTGACAGCTACTTCATTCCAAAACTACGTTGACAGCTTCTTGGGCCAGCTTACATAAAGTCAGGATTACAAAAAATGCATGTGAAGGATCATTGTCAGGTTTGAAGGTAATCCTTCAGGTTTGAGAGTGGAGTTGCAGGTTGATAGGATTGCGAAGAAGGTGATTGGTATGCTTTCCTTTATTGATCAAGAGTATTGAGTACAGGAGTTGGGAGGTCATGTTGTGTCTGTACAGGACATTAGTTAGGCCACTTTTGGAATATTGGGTGCAATTCTGGTCTCCTTCCAATCGGAAAGATGTAGTGAAACTTGAAAGGGTTCAGAAAAGATCTACAAGGATGTTGCTGGGGTTGGAGGATTTGAGCTATAGGGAGAGACTGAACAGGCTGGGCCTTTTTCCCTGGCGTGTCAAAGGCTCAGAGGTGACTTTATAGAGGTTTATAAAATCATGAGGGGCATGGATAGGATAAATAGACAAAGTGGGGGAGTCCAGAACTAGAGGGCATAGATTTAAGGTGAGAGGGGAAAGATATAAAAGAGATCTAAGGGGCAATGTTTTCACGTAGA
Organism: Chiloscyllium punctatum; assembly: GCF_047496795.1. Lineage (NCBI taxonomy): Eukaryota > Metazoa > Chordata > Chondrichthyes > Orectolobiformes > Hemiscylliidae > Chiloscyllium > Chiloscyllium punctatum. Next base: position 130,628,375 of record NC_092743.1, read on the forward strand.
GGGTGGTAAGTGTATGGAATGAGCTGCCAGAGGAAGTGGTAGGGGGGGTAGTACAATTGCAACATTTAAAAGGCATCTGGATGGGAATATGAATAGGAAGGGTTTGGAGGGGTATGGACCAGGTGCTGGCAGATAGGACTAGACTGGGTTGGGATATCTGGTCGGCATGGACGAGTTGGACCGAAGGGTCTGTTTCCTTGCTGTACAACTCTATGACTCTATCAGTCTATGAGTACATGCCCTAAGCTTCTGTAAGCTTCTGTCCTCTCAACAAACGCAGTGATGCAGAAACACATGGAACAGCCCAAGTGGGAGACTATCTTCTGTGATGGCATAACATGGGCCTAAAGGGGAATAATGCCTAAAGCGGTGAAGCATCCCTTCCTGAAACCTATGCACTTCCACTTGCAGTTCTCACAGATCTGCTGCAGTTTGAGGAAGCATGACAAAGGTCCATCCATCAGTTGTTCTCATAGTGTTACGAATGAAAAAGAATGAATGCAAAAGACACCAGCAAAACAAAAATAGCAGCCCCTGCTGCTATAAAAGCAAATTTTATATCAAACCACACAAAAATATCTTTAATATTTTCAGTTGTTGTCTTTTAATTAGTTAAGGTAATTGGGGAGAACAGTCTTTGAAGGACCTTATGGAAGGACATAGTTGTATGAAGATTTCAAAAAATGCATATGATGAAGAACATAAACAAATAAGCAAGGAACAAGAGCAGTCAACTCAGCCCTCCAAGCCTGCTCCATCAGTCAATAAGATCAGAGCTGATTTTATTTTAACCTCAATTTTAGATTCTTGAAATCCCCCAAGAATCTTTCATTGCTTTGAATCAAGAATCTATTTATCCCTGCCTGAAAAATATTTAAAATTCTGCACCCCCCCCTGTCTTTTGAGGAAGGGAATTCCAAAGACTCAAAATCCCATTTAAGGAAAAAGAATTCCTCACCCCTGTCTTAGCTGGGTGACTCCTTATTTTTAAATGTTGACCTCAGTTCTAGATTTACCCAGAAGAGGAAATGTCCTCTTGCACAATGGTACAACAGAAACAAAAGAACATTATCAGTAGATGTGACTGTTACAGGAAGTGTGTGTTATACTCAAAACTTTAAAGGTGCAAAACTGAATCCACATTTTTGATCAATGACACTTTCTGGCTCCAACTGTAAATCCCCCAAACAGAATGATAGCAATGCCTTACCCTCCGATCTCAGTGTCTTATATCATGACATGGTGTTAATTTGGCCAGTTTGGTAAATTAGAATTACAGAATCCTCATTGAATCTCAATAACATGGAAGCAGGCCATTCGCCCCATTGAGTCCACACCACCCCTCTGAAGAGGATCTCACTCAAGACCATTACCCCTACCCTATCCCTTTAACTCTGCATTTCCAATGGCTAATCTAGCCTGCACTATGGGAAATTTAGCATGGCCAACCCACCTAACCTGCACAAATTTGGACTGTAGGAGGACATCAGACCACCTGGAGGAAGTCCATGCACACACACACAGAGGTAGTGCAAACTCCTGATCCAAGCTAGTGAGACTTTCTGTAAAAATGCAGATTTGGGTTCAATTATGCCATTGTAACTGGATCAGCTAGTTAAGTCAGATGCCTGAATGAGAAAGCTCCATCAGGCTGAACCAGGAGCTAGATCCACTGCAGCAGAGGCCTCAGCAGGCAAGTTTTTATATTTTGCTTCAGGTGTCTGGATGGGCCAGAAGAAACAAGTTCTTTCCGCTGAGCCTCAAAGCCAAGGTTCAGCTTTCTTTATTTCAGAACTCAACCTTCCCAGTGTCCTGCCCAAACAAGGCCCCCATCTGCAACATTTCGTGATTGTCACAGACCAATCGTGCAAATTCCTGGCAGTGGCTTCCTGAATTTCTGCTTATTTGCCAGGTAGTGGAATTAGCACTCAAAGGAAATTTATGGGGAGAAGTCCAGCCATTAAATTGATGTGTCCTGCTTATTTTTGCCTTCATTTTCAATCCACCTCTGCCTCCTTCAGTCTTCATTTTAAGCTTAATCACAAAGAATTTTAAACTGAGAATATTTCTTGTGGTTGACTGCCCCCTGTACCATTCAAAAAAAATTAATCTAAAGAAACATGAAAGCTAATCTTTTGCAATGTATATAAGGGAAGAATTATTATACAATTAGATTTCAAAAAGGGGCATTTTTGATTCTGACTTGGACCATGAAGTGCAATTAATGATTCTTAGTAAATAATTAAACTTTGATTAAAATGGAGGTACTTTCTTAATAATTTGACTTTGTAACCATAAAGGTCATCTGCTGCATCTTAGTAGCCGACAGATATACTCTTGATTATGTGGTGTAACGGAATTGAAAAAAAACATATTGTTTGATTTAACATTAGCAAGGGAAAGAAATATTTTGATTTTTAGTTTTATGTTTGGAATGATACTACGCTATAGGGGCTAGGAAAGGTTATGACAAAGATTAAAATAAGAAACCATTTCTAAATAAACCAAGGACAACAGAATTCTGTTTAAAAAGAGTTAAGGTTCTGTCTTCCTTATTTTATTTAACTAGTTTCAAGGCTGTTTGAGAAAGCTTGCTCAGTGATCCATACAGCTGCATTTCATCTCTTATTATAACAGCCGCAAAACAAATGTAATATCCTTTGTGGAATGATGCTTTACTGAGAAAGAATGTTTCTATTGGAGAGGATATAATAAAATGGGATCAGTGATGATACCTAACTTAATAACCTTTGTTCAGAGATAAGAATGCTAACAAGTACATTTTCTCTTGTGGAAAATGAAACAAGGATCTGCAAATTTTGTTAGTATGGTGAAATCAACATTAAAAATAAGTAAAGTGGTCTTTCAAGAATGTATTTACTAGAATTAAGTCAAAATTATTCTGAGAAGATTCAGAGGCTACATTGCATTGAGGCTTTGGGATTGTCTCCAGGACAGAAGACTCCGAGAGAATTTATTTGAAAGAGAAATTGATGACAAGTACTTGTAACTGGCTAATATTTCTTGGCATGTTGGAATCTCCCCCACCAACAAACATTCCTTTCAAGCTAAAATCTTTGTCACATGTGGCAGCAGGTTCAAACAGAGAAGAAATTTACACAGATAATTCAAATCATAGGCTGGTAAGCTAGATTGGACTGTTAAGTACATCAGGAAAGCCCTTTTTAGGAAACAAAAGCCAGCTGGAGCCTAATTCAACTCTACTTAAAATGCAAAAGCAGTAGACTGCACAAGATAATTCAACTGGTCTATAAGCAGATGTCACACAGATGTTGAAGTGAAAAATATTTTTGACAAAAGAAACAGAATTACTTGTGTACCAGAAATTAAAACATTTTTATTCACTACTATATGAGTCATTCACGATGAGAAACAGTTATTATCACAGAAAACAATGGACAAATCTAGTTTACTTGACTGACCTTTCAACTACTTAGTTATCAGGACTAAATATGCAATCAGGAACAGCTATCTATTTGATAAATCAAACTCTGTCTAGAAAAGATTGCTACTGAAAACAGCAGTTTTGAGGTCCATGAATATGAAGTAATACAGTTAATTCATTCCATCCTGTCTGATCCAGACATATTCTGAAGGTCAATCAGTAACTTCTGTTCTGAGTGAAGGAAGGTTGTCTTTCTGCAGACATCAGAGTAGATTTTTCAATCAAGAATATTCCAATTTTCTGTAAAAAGTGGGTATTTCTGATCATAAAATTGGTAGGATAACCATTACACAGGGTGTTTGCATTTTAAAAAAAATCCATCTTGATTTTCGATTCAGAATTTTAATCGTCATAAGAAACAATTAATAATTATGCACCAAAAAGTGTATTTTTGAAATTTTCGAACATTTCCACTTACTTCATATTGTTCCTGTAACCTTCATCAGGTGATAGGAGCATCGCTCCGAAAGCTAGTGTGCTTCCAATTGAACCTGTTGGACTATAACCTGGTGTTGTGTCATTTTTAACTTTGTACACCCCAGTCCAACACCGGCATCTCCAAATCATGTTTGCACAAAGTAAATATTTTTTTTTGGCTCACTGTTGTCTTTTTTTTGCTCTTACATCTTAGATACCTAATGCAATACTCAATATTTTTACTGTCATTATACAATGCCTCTCTTCAGTTTTTAGTAAGTCATGAGTCAAAACAGAACTAAGATGAAACAGATCAGGTTACTTCTGATTGTCTTCATATTTGCCAATGTTTTTCAAAGAATTGCGGATGTGTGAGAGAGCACGTATACAGTGGATAGTCTTGTATCTCTCAGTTGTAGGGCCACTTCAAACACTCCACAGGGCGGCATGGTGGCTCAGTGGTTAGCACTGCTGCCTCACAGCACCAGGGTCCCAGGTTTGATTCCAGTCTCAGGCAATTGTCTGTGTGGAGTTTGCACATTCTCCCTGTGTCTGCGTGGGTTTCCTCTGGGTGCTCTGGTTTCCTCCCACAGTTCAAAGATGTGCAGGTCAGGTGAATTGACCATACTACATTGCCCATAGTGTTAGGTGCATTAATCAGAGGGAAATGGGTCTGTGTAGGCTACTCTTCGGAGGGTTGGTGTGGACTGGTAGGGTCAAAGGGCCTGTTTCCACACTGTAGGGAATCCAATCTAATCTAAAGTTTAGCAACTCCTCAGACAGCTAACCAATGCTGCAACACGATTTAGCAGCTTGCCACCATAGTTGTTTCCGCCCACTGAATAATCCTAGGATTATACTGTTGGATCTCCATCCTCATAGATCCCCAAATCCATTTTTATCTTCTTTCCAAGGGCCACAAATGAGTTGTCCAAAGCAGCATTAAAGGGAATTGCCCTCTATCTGAAATCCTGACCCATTATTCCACTCACTCTAATATTTTCTTCTCTGTCCTATTGAAGGTTACCTTCATTGCAAGTTTAGGAAATTCCAAACCTGCCCTTATAGGAATGCAGCTACGTAGGAAAAGATGTAGGACAAAGGGCTATACTTAGCCCATCAAGTCTGCTTCACCATTCAATCAGATAATGGCTGATCATCTGCCTTAATGTCATTTACTTGTGCTATTTCCATATCAATTGATGTCATAAGTTTTCAAAAAATTATTCAATAACTGAACTTCGCCAGCCTTTTACAACAGGGAATTCCAAAAATTCATCACCTTTAAGAGGAAACAAATCCTCCTCATCTCAGTCTTGAACAGACTACTCTGAAATTATTCTAGATTCACCAATCATGGGAAACATCCGATTTACATTCATCCTATCACACTCTATCAAAATCCTGTAAGTTCCGAGGAGGTCACCTCTCATTCTTCGAAATTGTGGAGTATATGAGCCAATTTCTTTAATGTCCCTTCATAAAACATTGCACCATTCCTAGTTTTGTGCCATCAGCAAATTTAAAAATACTACAACTGATCCCACGTCCAATTATTCATATATTATGAACAGCTGTTGCCAAGCACAAATCTTTGTGGTATCCCAACCGTAATAGCCTGTCATTTTGACAATGACCCATTTATTTACCTGTTTTTATCAGTTAATCAATTTTCAATCCATATTCGTACATTACTCAAATCCCATGAACTCCAATTTTGTTTACTAACCTCCTGTGAGGGACTTTATCAAAAGCCTTTTGAAAACCCCAATTCATCACATTGCCTGATTTGTTATTGTCAATAAAGGACAGTCAGGAGATAATGCCTGATTGAAATGTAAGCAGAGTGAGCGGTGAATTTGGTTCACAGTGAGTGTTCTGGTAAATCTTTTTTTCATTTTTAAATACAGATTAAGAGTCAGGCTCTAACATAGAACTAGCAATGTTCAATTAAATTGGGTTACCTTGTTAAATAGGGAACAACCTGGTAGTGGTAGTTATCTGTCACAGAGTCATACAGTATGGCAACAGACCCTGTGGTTCAAATAGTCCATGCCAACCATGTTCCCAAACCAAACTAGTCCCCAGTTGCCTGCATTTGACCCATATCACTCTAAATCTTTCCTATTAATGTATTTATCTAAATGACTTCTAAATGTTGTAACTGTACCTGCATCCAACACTTCTTCTGGCACTTCATTCCATACACACACACTCTGTGTAAAAAAAGTTGCTCCTCATCTCCTTTTTAAAACTTTCCCCTCCCGCCTTAAAAATATGCACTGTAGTTTCCCCCATTCTAGGGAAAAGGCCCTTGCTATTCACCTTATCTATGCCCCTCATGATCTTATAAACGTTTATAAGTTCACCCCTCAACCTCTCATGCTCCAGTGAAAAATGTCCCAGTATCCTGGTAAATCTTTTCTGAACCCTCTATATTTCATAATAATAATATTTAATATCAACCTCCTGTACCCCAATGCCTCAGAAATCTGATGCTCTCCTTCTTACACTAGTTCTCAGTCACATATGTTCCTTCAGTTCATTTGTCGCTATGCAGACTAGCACATGGGACTGGTAGTAATTCTGAGATAACAGCTTTTGAGGTCTTGCTTTGGTACCAATGTACAGCACTGGCAGTTCACCTCCCCCCCACCCAGCCCAGATGAATTGTGAATGAAGGTGTGCATGTTTGGATTGAAAAAGGGGTATAGTTTAAGTTTGCTTACTAGTAATCAATAATCCATCTTTCCACATGTTAGGGGATAGGCTTGTTATAATAATTAGGGTTGTTTGTTTTCTTGCAATCATTCTGTCTCAGCCTTGACTCTGGTGACATGCCATTCTGGAGGTATGTCTATAGCTGCCGAAATGCCTGTCTATTATCCTCACTGACGAATGCCCTATCACAACTACCCTTCCACTCCTTCTCCTTCCCTCCTGTACAGCTTAACCACCCTTGGCTCTAGTTGCATTCCTCTGAGGAAACATCTCCCTCACCAGTATGCAAAACAGAAAATCGATGAGTGAGTGAAATCATTTCAGGTCACCCCTGCATGACCTGATCGTTTCTGAAATTGCTTGGCAGTCACTGATTCCCTAATTTTCGGCACACTCCTGCCTTTAGCGTCAGAGATGGATTTATCAAGTCAGGTATTTGCTGTATCTATGATATACCCTCTGGTGACACAATCCTACAAGGAGATTTAAGACATTTAACAGTCACAAAAGTAAGATTGCTAGAACTGTGTACGTAAGGAAAGGATTTAATTGAATCAGTTATCATGGCAGTCTCAGTAATCTGTAAACCAGGAGATTCACAATATTCCAAATCACTGTTGATAACAAACCAGTCAATCTGGCCATTAAAGAAACCAAAAGGATTGGTCATCAATAAGGCTGGAATTTCTGGTGTTCAGCTGCACACAATTCTATGAGTCGTTGCCCTGACCGTACCTGGTCAGACAGTGAACGGTTTATCAATACTTAATAATGGAAAGGTTGCAAAGTTTAAGCCTTAGTAAAATGATACTCACATTTGAACTTTAATTGTTGTCCATTGCCAGCTTCTATCTCTTTACATAGGAACATAGGAAAAAAGAACAAGAGTAGACCTTTTGGTCCTTCAAGACTGTTCCACCATTCAATAATAGTATGGCTGAATGCCTACCTTAATTCCACCTTCCCACATTTCCCCTTATCTCTTTATTCATGTAGTATTCAGAAGTCTATCAATCTCTTTCTTGAATATTCTCAATGATAGACCATCCAGTCTTCCAGAGTACAGAATCCCAACCATTCAAAAAGCAATGATTGGAAAAAACAAAATTCTCTTCATCGCATCCTAAATCACTAATCCCTCATTTTGAGACTGTAACCTCGAGTTCTAGACACACATCCAGGGGAAATATCCTCCCAGCGTAATTCAATATTAAATGCTTAACTGAGATCATGTCTTATTCTTCCAATCTTAAGGGAATATAAACCTTGTTTTTCAGCTAACTGAGCAGATTGGATTACTTACAGCATGGAACCAGGCCTTTCGGCCCAACAAGTCCACACTGAACCGCCGAAGACCAACCCACCCCCCTACATTTACCCCTTCACCTAACACAATGGGCAATTTAGCATGGCTAATTCACCTAATCTGCACATTTTTGGACTGTGGGAGGAAACGGGAGCAAACCCACGCAGACAAAGGGAGAATGTGCAAACTCCACACAGTCAGTCGCCTGAGACAGGAATTGAACTCAGGTCTCTGGCGCAGTGAGGCAGCAGTGCTAACCACTGTGCCAGCGTGCCACCCACAATCTTCTCACTCTGTTCATAAACAAGTACCTCACACTAGGAATCAGTCTAGTTGGCACATATATGTTTCCTTAGGGAAAATAATACAAACTTAATGGCCAGTGGTCAGGGACAGAAGGGTGTGACTACAAGTCAGGCAGGTAGAGAACTCCTAAATTTAACATTGGAGGAACCTAAATTCTTCACCTTGTCCAACAGCTATGAGGTTCCTGGTAATGGATTCTATAACTAGATAATGCTTTATATGCAGGTTTGAGAGTCCCTCATAGTGTGCTGACTGCTAGTGCCTAGGTAAGGGACATCATGAACCAGCTTGTAAGGATATTGGAGAGCAAGAGGGAAGATCCAATTGTTGTGGTCCATGCTGGGATCAATAACATAGCTAAGAGTAGGCAAAATGTCCTGATTAGAGAATATCAGGAATTAGGAACATAATGTTTTGATTATTACCTGTCACCTGTCAATTGGCACAGAGATAAGAAAATTAGGGAAGTAAATGAGTGGTGTGGGAAAAAGAAGTTTGATTTCATGAGACAGTGGCATCAGAATTAGGACAAAAAGGAACTGCACCTTTGGGACAGGCTCCATCTGAGCCAATCTGGGACCTGGGACCACTCTCCTTGTGCAAAGGCTAAATAGGGTGGCCACAAGGCCTTTAAAATAGTAAAAAGAAGGAAGGGCTTTGGAAAAGTCAATATTATTTCAAAATCAAGTAACATGATAGAGAGTAGGTAAACAGTCAGGGAATCATACCTCAGGTATGGCAGATAATGGCAAAATAATAAGAAGTGTGTTGATTAAACCAGAAGAGAGAAACAATAAACAGATGAATTAAGCATCAGTGCTGACAGACATGTCACATTGTAAGGCCCAAATAAGAATGCACAATCTGTAAGGAATAAATTTAATGAGCTACAGGTACAAATTCAATTTGGAGATTATTATATAGTAGTTATTACTGAAACATGGCTGCAGGATGGTTAGGATTGGGAACTCATATATCAGGTTGTAAGGTTTATGGGATGGACAGAGGAAGTGGCAGAAGAGGTGGAGTAGCCTTCCTGAGGAGAAACAAAATTACTTCAATGGTGAGAGAGGATATGATGAGACTGTTTGGGTAGAACTGAGGAACAGTAAAGGATCTCCGTGTTGTGTACATACCTCCTGGTGGCATTCCTGAAGTGCTAGATTGTATAAATGCAGGAATTAGGCAAGAAAGGAGCAAAGTGTAGTATTAATGGTGGATTTTAATTTTAACATAGTTTGGGAGAGGCAGACACCTGGAATATGTCTGGAATAGTTTTCTACAGCAATATGTCCTGGATACAACAAAGGGACAAGCAAAATTGCATTTAGCAAGGAATAATGAGTGTGATTTAATTAGTAACCTAATTGTGTGTGAATATTTATCAAATAGTGATCATAACATGATCAGTTCAATATAACGTTTGACAGTGAAAAGCATGAATCAGCTACTAAAGTTTCAGCTTTAGGTAAGGCTGACATTAATGAAATGAGACAGAGACTGTCCACAGTAAACTGGGAAAACCTGCTAAAGGGTAAGACAACGGAAGAAAAGTGGAGAATGTTGAAATAAATACTTAACATAATACAAAATCAGCTTGCAACCCAAAGAAGTAAGTGATCCACTTCACTGAAAAAAAACCAGCCATGGACAACTAAAGATATAAGGGACAGCAAAAAATGAAAATAAAGGGCTTATAAAAACACAAAAACAGCACGGATCCTGCTGAATGGGAAAGATACAAAGACCAATGAGGGGCCACAAAACAGCTGATAAGAGCTACTAACAGGGATTATGAAAGGAAACATATGAAAGGAGGATAGCATGCCAGAGGTCTCAAGGAAATTAATAATGGATTGGTAACAGGGACTGAATATAATTAATGCAATAAAACATCAGTAATAAGGAAATTAATGGATTTAAAGACTAACAAATCCCCAGGTCCGGACGACTTCCATCTGAGGGTGTTAAAGGAAGTAGGGGAGCACATTATAGATGCTGAAACTATAATCGATCAGAGTTTCCTAGATACAGGACTGACCCCTCTGGATTGAAAAATTACACATGTCACTCTGCTCTTTAAGAAGGGCGGAAGAGGAAATTCAGGGAATTATAGACCAGTTAGTCTGAAACTCACATCCAAAGTTTACACTGTCTATTCTGCTTGTAAAACATCCTCAGTTTTCTGAATTTATAGACTTTAGCTATACACTTGATCTGTGATACTTTTTATAAAAACATCCAGCTGTCTCACTGGAGCTTTGGTTTTCCATATTTCAGGATTTTCTTTGTACTGTCTTCTATGAAGGGGATTAGAAAATACTTCTTTAACGTCTCTGTCATTTTGTGCATTGCCAATTACAATTTCCTGCCACCAAAAGAGAAAATGCTGGAAAATCTCAGCAGGTCTGGCAGCATCTGTAAGGAGAGAAAAGAGCTGACGTTTCGAGTCTAACTGACCCTTTGTCAAAGCTGCCACTGTTTCTCAGAGATCCTACTTACTTTCACAAATTGGTTGCTTTTCGCACATAAAGAAACATTTACTATTATTTAGCTGTCTGATAAGTTGGTTCTGATGTTTTTTCTTTATTAATTTCTTGGTCACCTTGTTTGAATTCTAAAATGCTCAGATTTATGAGCATATGAACAAAAGGGTTCGGGGCAGAAGTTGGCCATTTGGCTCCTCAAGCCTATACCAGTACTCAATAAGATCGTGGCTGATCTGCTTGTATTTTGAATTCCACTTTCCAACTACCCCAATACCTTTGATTTCATTGCCTAACAAGAATCTATATCTCTTCCTTAAAAGTATTCAATGACCCTATTTCCATGGTCTTCTGACCCTGTTAGTTCCAAAGGCCCACAAAAATAAATCCCCAATTTCTGTTCCAAAGGGCAATCCTAAATTTAAAAAAACAGTGCCACCTAGCTCAATAAGAGGAAATATCCTATCCATTTGCAACTTGTCAGACTGTTCAGGATCTTATATATTTCATTCAAGTAACCCCTCACTCTTCTAAATTCCAGTGGGAACAAGCCCAGTTAGTCTTTTTGCTTAAAATAACCCATTCATTCCAGATCCAAGAGTTTGGTGCTGGAAAAGGACAGCAGGTCAGGCAGCATCAGGGGAGCAGGAGAATCAATGTTTCGGGCATAAGCCCTTCATCAATCAAGATCAAACTCTCGACTCTGATCTCCAGCATCTGCAGACCTCACTTTCTCCCAATCATTCCAGGTACCAATCTAATAAATACTCTTTGAACGGTTTCTACTGCTTCTACTACTAAATAAAGATATCAAAACTACACATCATATTTGAGATGTGATCTCACCAGTGCCTTGTATAAGTAAATCATAACATCCTTACATTCTTTATATTCCAGATGTAACAGCTGAATTCAAATTTCACCAGGTGACTTAGTAGGATTTGAAAACTGTGCCCCCACAGCATTAGTCTGGATCTCTGGAAACGAGTCCAATGAAATTATCACTGTACCACTCTTGATGTATTCAGCTCCAACTTCCTGATTAACATTCTACCTGACCTCAAGATTGCTCAGGATCTTACAAACTACTTCCACAAATATTTCCTGTTGCTTGTTCCAATCAAACTTTAGACTTAGAGAAATGTTATAAGTTCATTCCAGAAGTGAACTTGTATTCAATATTAAGAAAACAGAAACAGAAACAATCTCTTTATAACCTTATTACATGACTCAGATGTTCCCCATAGTTTTTAACATGAAGCAAACTATTTAAAAATGGAGTCAATTAGGACAGAATAGGGGTCCCTAAAGATCAACGATGGTGTCTATGTGTAGAACAGCAGGAGATGGGAACTTGGGGAAATAAATATTGATGTGATTAAATCAGTCCACATTACAGAAGAGGAATTGCTGGAGGTTTGAAAAAAACAAAAAAGTGGATAAATCTCCAGGATGCATCCAAGCATGTTATGGGAAATTAGGGAAGAAATTATGGGGCCCCTAACAGAGAGATTTGTATCATCTACATCCAGGGAAAGATTGCCAATTGGATTCAAAATTGGATTGACAGGAGGAAACAGAAAGTGGTGATGGAGAGTTATTTTTTTGGACTAGAGGTCTGTGACCAGCTGTGTTCGACAGGGATTGGTGTTGGGTCCACTTTTGTTTGTAATTTATATAAATCATTTGGATGAGAATTTAAGAAGCATTGTTAATAAGTTTGTAGATGATAGCAACATTGGTGTATAGTCAACAGTGAAGAAGTTTCGGCCATTTTTGGAATACTGCATTCAATTCTGGTCTCCCACCTACAGGAAGGATGTTGTGAAACTTAAAAGGGCTCAGAAAGATTTACAAGGATATTGCCATGGTTGGAGGGTTTGAGCCATAGGGAGAGTCTGAATAGGCTGGGGCTGTTTTTCCTGCAGTGTCGGAGACTGCAGAGTGACCTTATAGAGGTTTATAAAATCATGAGGAACCTGAATAGGGTGAAGAGCCAAGGTCTTTTCCCCAGGGGAGGGGAGTCCAAAACTAGAGGACATAGGTTTAAGGTGAAAGGGGAAAGATTTAAAAGGGTACTAATGAGCAACTGTTTCATTCAGAGGGTGGTGAGTGTATGAAAGGGGTGCCAGAGGAGGTGGTGGAGCCAAGTATAATTACAACATTTAAAAGGCATCTAGATGGGTATATGAATAGGAATGGTTTAGAGGGATATGAGCCAAATGGTGGCAAATGGGACTCGAACAATTTAGAATATCTGGTTATCATAGACAAATTGGACCGAAGGATCTGTTTCCATGTTGTACATTTCTTGGACTTTAAGATTACAAAGGGATCTTGATCAATTGGGCCAATGGGCTGTTGAGTGGCAAATGGAGTTTAATTTGGATACTACAAGCTATTACATCTTGGTAGATTTTCCTGCTCCTCGGATGCTGCCTGAACTGCTGTGCTTTTCCAGCACCACTCTAATCCAAACAAGGGCAGGACTTATACAATTAATGCTAGGGTTGTGTTGTCAGAGAGACATGGGTGTTTGGTACATACTTCTTTGAAAGTTGCATCACAGGTAGACAGGTGGTTAAGAAGGTATTTAGTAATCTTGCCTTCATTGCTCAGACCATTGGGTATTGGAGTTGAGATGTCATGTTCAGATTGTACAGGATGTTGTGAGGCCTCTGTCTGGTTCTGGTCATCCAGCTATAGGAGGGATAATATGAAATTGGAGAAGATTCAGAAAAGAATTATCAAGATGTTGCTGGGACTCGAAGGTTTGGAGGGTAAAGCAGAAATTCTGCTTAAAGAATTACCCATTGTTTTCTTATCTTTGGTTGAAATAGGAATGTTTGAAGGGCATCACAATCACCTTTTCTTTGAATTGCATGATGAAATCTTTAACTGTCACCTGAATCATTGAAACTGGCAATCTATCCTCAGCTCAATGTTTCAAATGTTCTGTGGTACACTGAATCAGAAGGTTATGAGGAAAAAAATGGCTTTGTGTGAAATTAATGGCTAACACCATTGTATTGATATCGGTCTGTGCCCCTGAGGATATGTGTCGTCCCTCTAGGAGTAAATGTATTTTCCCTCTGTGTGTTTAATGTCTGGTCCAGGCAAGAAAAGATCCGACTGTTTAGAGAACGAGCAATTCTCCCAACATTTTTCCCTAACAGCAAAACAAAGCATTGATTGCCACTATGCTGTTTGAGTGACCTTGTTTATAAAATGGTATCCATGCTTGGCAACATAGTAGTAGTAAATCTACTTAAAACATAGGTCTTTGTGCATAAACTGCTTTGGGGTGTTTTGAGTAACAGAGTTAAGTTATGAGTACTAATACAAATTCTTTTACTTATGCAGGCAAGACCTCTGGTTATCCAAAAAAGAGAAAATCAATGAAACTAATTGTGCCTTGGCTAATCTACTGGGTACGGTAATGGGACTCCCACTTTTAATTAGGGGCATCACACTGGGAATACCACCTGTCAACTGCTGGTTCATTGAGTATAGACTCTAGGCCGTAAATTCCAGTTAGTGAGTAGTTGAAGGGTAATCAATAATTTCCAAACCTTGAGGGGTTGAAGTGGCTTCCAATATTTTCAAGATTTCCCAGAATGTCAAAGGAAGTATGTCCAGGTCAATAAAATAAAATTGGTGAATTGCAAAGGGGAAGGAAACTTTGATATTCTACATCCTCACATTGGGCCCATTGTCCTGATGATTGTTTCCCCTCATCAGAGCATCAAGAAAATATATTGTGGGCTGATCATTCTTCCATGTTCAGTAAATGAAGGAAGCAAATATGTGGCAGGACAAGATAATAAGTCTTTCCCTTAGCCGAAGGGTCACTAATCAAGGGGCATCATTTTAAAGTGGAAGGCAGGAGGTATAGAGGGGATTTGAAAAACAAAACCGTTTCACCCAGACGGCGATGGGTCTTTGGGATGCATTTCATGGGAGGGTAGTTGAGGTGGGAAATCTCACAACCTCTCAAAAGTACTTGCATGAGCACATGAAGTACTACAACATTCAAGGCAATGGCCTTGTTAAGGAAAATGGGACTACTGTGGGCAGCAGTGTATTTTTGATGGAATGGACCTTGTCTGTACTGTACGATTCAATGATCTTTTTGTTATCCAATGTCAGGGAAATCACAGGGAAGTCCATTGTTCACCGGTAATTGCCTGAAGGAGACTGTGATCCTGATGAAGGGCTTTTGCCCAAAACGTCGATTTCGAAGCTCCTTGGATGCTGCCTGAACTGCTGTGCTCTTCCAGCACCACTAATCCAGAATGTGGTTTAATATAACTGAGTGGATTGCTAGGTCACTTCAGACTGAAGTCCAGATTGGTATGGAACTGGTTATCTAAAGACTGTGAAGACAATTAATTTTAACTACAGTTCTGAGCGGTTGGTTGAATGGACAGCTAATGCTGATAAGTTTTGGCCCTATTTCTGCAACTGATACTGCATGTGAAAATAGTTCCAAAGACATTATATTGGACTTGAAACATTAACTTGTTTTTTTCTACACAGATGCTGCCAGACCTGCTTATTATGTGTGGAAATTGCTTCTCCTGGCTATAATGTTCCTGGTAAATAATCTGCAACAGATGTAACAACACCAACAATGCACTTTTATCCAGTACCTTTAATGTAATAAAATATACCAAGGTATTTTACATGAAGTAATATTCCCTATAGCTTTGTTTGCTACTGCGCATGTCTCTGAGGTTTCTGCACAGCAATGTCTTCTGGAAACTGAAGCTTCTGGAAACAGAAGCCATTTATTGGCACGTGGGTTGACATACACAAGCATCCCAGCAGTTATGCGCAGCTTAGAGGGAACATTGCTCTGAAGCAAAATTGGATGTGGAGCTACATAAGGAGATATTAGGATAAAGCATCAAAAGCTTGGGCAAACAGTTAGGTTTTAAAGAGGACCTTAAAGGGAAAAAAAAAGGTAGGATGGCAGAAATGTTTATGAAGGGAATTCTAGACCAAAGGCCAATGTAACTGAAAGTAGGGCCACTCACAGAGGAACAATTACCACAGAAACTTTCCAAGAAGTCAGAATTAGATGAGCATAGATGCTTTGGAGGGTATTAAGCTTGCATAGGTCATAAGGATTGGGTGTTTGTAGAAGGGATTGGAAAAAATAAACTGATTTTTAAAATTGAGCCAGCATTTCATGAGGAGAAATTGTAGGTTAGCAAGGATCTCAGACTTAGACTCATAGAGTCATAGAGATGTACAGCACGGAAACAGACCCTTCAGTCCAACTTACCCATGCTGACCAGATATCCTAACCTAATCTTGTCCTATTTGCCAGAACTTGGTCCATATCCCTCAAAACCCTTCCTATTCATATACACATCCAGATGCCCTTTAAATGTTGCAATTATACCAGCCTCCACCACTCCCTCTGGCAGCTCATTCCATACATGCACTACCCTCTGCATGAAAAAGCTGCTCCTTAGGTCCTTTTTATATCTTTCCCCTCTCACCTTAAACCTATGCCCTCTAGTTCTGGACTCCCCGACCCCAGGGAAAAGACCTGTTTATTTATCCTATCCATGCCCCTCATGATTTTATAAACCTCAGTAAGGTCACCCCCTCAGCCTCCGACTCTCCAGGGAAAAGAGCCCCAGCCTATTCAGCCTCTCCCTATAGCTCAAATCCTCTAACCTTGGCAACATCCTTGTAAATCTTTTCTAAACCCTTTCAAGTTTCACAACATCCTTCTGATAGGAAGGAGACCAGAATCACACACTATATTCCAAAAGAGGCCGAACCAATGTCCTGTACAGCTGCAACATGACCTCCTAACTCCTATGAGGTAAAAACAATGACTGCAGATGCTGGAAACCAGATTCTGGATTAGTGGTGCTGGAAGAGCACAGCAGTTCAGGCTGCATCCAAGGAGCTTCGAAATCGAGGTTTCAGGCAAAAGCCCTTCATCAGGAATAAAAGATGAAGGGCTTTTGCCCGAAACGTCGATTTCAAAGCTCCTTGGATTCTGCCTGAACTGCTGTGCTCTTCCAGCACCACTAACCCAGAACTCCTATACTCAATGATCTGACCAATAAAGGAAAGCATGCCAAATGCCTTCTTCACTATCCTATCTACCTGCGACTCTACTTTCAAGGAACTACGAACCTGCAGTCTAAGGTCTCTTCATTCAGCAATACTTGAATTGGGTGAGTAATTATCATGTCTGCTGATAGTTTAGGACTGGGTCCCTCAGCCTCCTCTGAAGCGCTGGAGGCTGCACGTTTCTGGGAAGGGACCTGCTGGTGGTAACCTGATGGTGCTAGAGTCTCAAATGTGCAGTCACCTCCCATTCACAGACTCTCCCATTGCTTCCAAACTGTCATTTAATGAAACAAAACACACCTCAGTCTCGTGAGGCAAACAGAAGCTAGAAGTGTCAAAAACATGAATCCTGAAATCAACCTGCCCACTTTTGGTTTTAAAGAAGGAGAGGGGGAGGGTATCGGGGTGGTCATATCAGGCAACTGACGTGCTCTTAAGAGGTGGGTTGCCAATTTAACTATTATAATGAGGCTGGTGCCTCATTTTTGTCTAACATTTTCCAAAATAACTCTATGCAGTTGTATTCCAGCAAACCCATAACCATAAAGCTTGCTTGATCCAGGAGGTAGATGTATTACTAAATACCTAGTGGATTCAATGGAGCTGCAGTGCCATAACTCTTCTGTTTTCCTGCCTGACTGGGAATCAAGTCTACAAATTAGGTTGACATGCTTTTGTGCCCACCACCAGGATCCCTTGCACTACCTACTCCAGCTGGTCAAACTTTAGAGTCTCCCCTAATACTCCAAGTAATGTGAGCATCCTTGTACACTAAACACTGCATCAGAACTTTATCATGGCCAATACAACAAAATGAACATCCATGTTTTTTTCAAAACATTTATTTTCTGAAACTAAGAAAGGGAATATGAGCAACATACTTCACTGAGCACAGCAAATGTGCCAAAAAAAATTATTAAAGTGACTGTGCAACAAGCAACTCAACCAAAATTGAATTGAAGATGGCAAAGAAACAACCTACAAATAGGATATGAATGAATGAATGACTAAAAAATCTTGGCAGCATTGGCTGAAAGAAGATTTCTAATCAGAACATTGGGAGAGCTTTGTGCTTTTGTCATAGACAGAGAAGAAGAAAGTTTTACAGCAAGGAAAAATGGTCGTTCATATCATCGTGCCCACACCAGTATTCAAGCATCTATGTTTGTCAATTCCATTTTCCAACACATGGCCTATATTCTGTATGCTATGGAATTTCAAGTACATATCTAAATACTTAAATGTCTTGAGGGTTCCCTTCTCTATCACCTGTTTAGGCAGAGAACTCCATATATTCTCTGGATGAAATCCCCTTTAAATCTCCTGCTCCTTACTTTAAAACTGTGCCTCTGGTTTTTGACACCTCTATTAAAGAGAAAAGGGCAGAACAGGCTCGAGGGGGTGAAATTTCCTATTCCTGTTCCTATTGAAAGTTTCTCCCAATTTCCCCTATCAATGACCCTCATATCTTAGACTTCAGATCACCCCAGACATCTTTGCTCTAAGGAAAACAACCACAGCCTGTTTAGTATCTTTATAGATTAATCATTTCAGCCCAAGCAACATCCTAGTGAATCTCTTCTGTACCTCTTGAATGTAATCGCACCCTTCCCACAGTGTTGTGACCAGAACTGAACACAGTACTCCAGCTGTGGCCTAATTAATGTTACACACAGCTCCAGCATAACCTCCTTGCTCTTGTATTCCATGCCTTGACTACGAAAGGCAAATATCCCATCTATCTTCTTAGCCACCTAGCTACTCTGTCCTGCTGCCATCAAGGATCTCAGAAAACAATTCTTCACTTGTCCAAAAAGTTCCTGCAGATCTTTGGCATTCATCCATGCTGGTAGACAAGATTTGGACCACTCCCAATAAGTATTTAATATTGCACTGAAATGTCAGCTTAAATGTGTTCAGGCTTCAACACCCAACCTCTGATTCAACTATTTTTGTGTTATCTGCAAACTTGGCTATTGTATATTCATTTCTCTCATGCATGTTATAATATGGATGGCAAACAACACTGACCTCTGTGACAATCCACCAGTTACAGGTTGGCATCCTGAAGATGCCCCCCTTTGCTCAACGTTGTGTCTTCTATTATCTTCCCAATCCTCTATTCTCCGACACCCTCAGCAGTTATCTATGTATCGTATCATGTCAAAAGCCTTTTGGAAGTCCAAATGTATTACACCCATTGGTTCCCCTTTATATCCTTCTGAGTGCAAGATGAAAGGCTTCAACAAAATGTGTGTTTATTAGCAACATGAGATCTGGAATACCAAATGACTACAATATCATTGTAGCAAATGAACTGTCAGTATGCTAAGAAAGGATTTCATGTGAACAGCTGTGATGTAGTAGAAGACATGCAAATGATACAAGTACTTACTCTTGATCTTCCAGAAGACCTCTGAGTTGATTGAGCAGTATCTGCTGATTGGCAGAATGATTCTGTAATGCCTATTTAATAGACAATAACATTTTGAGTTTGTATATAAGGGCAAAAGCAGTAGTTACAGAATTTCAGTAATGTTGATTTATCAAAACATAACTTTGTTAAATTACTGATGAAAGAATGGAATTTCCTTGACTATCTATATATACCAGCTATGACTAGTTAAGCAATAGATATGTTTATTCAAGTGAAATGTAAGAATTACACCGGAGTTAGTAATAAGATTAGATTGACTCCAGTGTGGAAACAGGCCCTTCAGCCCAACAAGTCCACAGTGACCCTCTGAAGACTAACCCACCCTGACCCATTTCCCTCTGACTAATGCACTTAACACTATAGGCAATTTAGCATGGCCAATTCACCTGACCTGCACATCTTTGAATTGTGAGAGGAAACTCACACAGATATGGGGAGAACGCGCAAACTACACAAGACAGTTGCCCGAGGCTGGGATCAAACCCAGCCGGGTACTGTAAGACAGGGCAGCAGTGCTAATCACTGAGCCACCATGCCACCCATAACTCAAGCAGCTTTGAACAGGACTGAACAGATGACAAGTACATAGATTAATGTAGTTTTTTAGTACCACAAAACCAGTTACAAGTATAACTGTATGTAAGCAAACAACACAAAGAGAATAGCAGGATTTATTTAGCATACCCAGATTTGTTCTGTATCATTTTTCTTTTCTTCTAATTCCATTTTTATTTTCTTCAATTCTTGACTTAAACTACCAATGGTTTTCTGTAAAAGTCTGTGAAATGATAGTTTGAAATTGAATTGGATTTTTATAAATGGTCCTATCATAGTGATTTAATTAGGAGTCACATAGAGTTATACACCACGGAAACAGGTTCTTCAGTCTAACCAGTCCATGCTGACAATAATCCCAAACTAACCTACTCCTACCTGCCAGCATTTGGTCCATATCCCTCCACTCACTTTTTATTCATGTATACATCTAAATGTCTTTTAAACATTGTAACTGTACCCACATCCACCACTTCCTCTGGACGTTCATTCCACACATGAACGACTCTGTAAAAAACCTGCCCTCTTTTTTTTATCTTTCTCCTCTCACCTTGAAAATATGTCCCCAGTCTTGAAATCCCTCACCCTGAGAATAAGACACCTGCCACTCACCTTATGTATACCCTCATGAGCTTATAAATCTCTATAAGATCACCTCTCAATCTCCTATGCTCCAATGAAGAAAGTCCCAGACTATCCAACCTCTCTAACCCAAAATCACCATTTCTGGCACATTTTGGTAAATATTTTCTGCACGCTCTCCAGCTTAATAATATCTTTCCTACAACAAGGAGTCCAGAACTGACAGTACTCCAGAAGAGGCCTCACCAACATTCTGTACAACTGCAACATATTGTCTCAACTCCTACACTCAAAGGTCTGAACAATGAAGGTAAGCATGCTAAAAGCCTTTTTAATCATCCCATCTACATGTGATGCAAATTTCAAAAGATTTTGTGTCTGAATCCCTGGGTCTCTCTGTTCTACAACATTAACCAAGGCAGAGATTTTCCTGCATATCCAAACACCTTACCTACCGTGTCTGTTGCTGTCAATGTGGTCTCCTCTACACTGGGGAGACAGGACGTCAACTCACGGAACGTTTCAAGGAATATCTCTGGGACACAGGCACTAAACAAACCCACCGCCCTGTGGCCGACCACTGTAACTCCCACTCCACTCCGCCAAGGACATGCAAGTCCTGGCCTTCTCCACCACCAAATCCAAACCTCCTGACTCCTGGAGGAAGAACACCTCATCTCCTGCCATGCGACGCTCCAACCACACAACATCAACGTTGACTTCACAGTTTACTTATCTCCCCTCCCACCAACTCATCCCAGATCCAACCCTCCAACTCAGCACCGCCCTCTTGCACTGTCCTACCTGTCCATCTTCCTTCCCACCTATCCACTATACCCTCCCCTCCGAACTATTACCATCACCGCCTACCTGCGTCTACCTTTCTCCTTCCTGGCTACCTCACACAACCCCTACCCTCACCCTCCTATTTATCTCTCAGCTCCCTTAACCCCCTCCCCACATTCCTGAGGAAGGGCTTATGCCTGGTCTGTTGACTCTCCTGCTCCTCATATGCTGCCTGACCTGCTGTGTTTTTCCAGCGCTACACTTTTCAACTACTTTAAATTGTGTAAATCTTGCCTTTGTTTGTTTTACCAAAATGCAACACCTCACATATACCCAAATTAAGCTCCACCTACCACTCCAGCCCATTGACCGAATTGATTCAGATCGCTTTGTAATCTTAGATAACCTCTTCTCTTCCCCCCAATTTTAGTGTTGTCCACAAATTTACTAACAATGCTTACTATATTCTCATCCAAATCATTTTTATAAATGACAAACAAAAATTGACCCAGTACGAATCAATGTAGAACACCTTTAGTCACAGGCCTCCAATCTGAAAAATAACCCGCCATATTCACTTTCTATCTCCTGCCATTAAGCCAGTTTTGTACCCAACTGGCAAGCTCACCCTGAATTCCACGCAATGTAACATTACTAATCAGTCCACCATACAGAATCTTGTCAAAGGCTTTGCTAATGCCATGTAAACAATGTTTACCATTCTGCATTCATCAATATCCACATTTCAATATCTTCACTGAAACTATCAATTTCATCACCCTCAATCATTCCCATTGGATCTGATGAATGAAGCTTTCAGCCGGAATGCCTCAATTACCAAAAAACTCCCATTATTATTATTCACTTCTATGATTAGAACAAAGGTGAATATTTCTGGTGACATACAATACAAAAGGACAAACAATTTCAGGGAAACCATTCTGTAAAATTAAACGAAGACATAAAGTTGAGAAAAAGTAAACATTTTCAGAATGCCAACCTATAACTGGGGGAATGTCACAGAGGTCAGTGCTGAGGGTCATAGATCACACATAAATTGAGATTATCAAGAACTGAATGGGTAGTTTAGAATTTCTGAGGGCAGGAACCAGGAAATGACAGACAAGTTCAATAAATACTTTAATTCAATCCTTACGATATAGAACATTAGGGACATTCCAAAAATCCTAAATAATCCATGAGCTAAAGGTGGGAGGGGAGAGAAAAAAGAATACAATAACCATGGGAAAATAAAAAGTAATAGGCAAACCAATATCTGTAGATTCTGAAAAAGTCCCTAAAAATCAGTGAACTACCACTGTGACACCCTTATTCAAAAAGGAAGAAGAAAAGAAAGGGAAACTAAAGTCCACTTTACTTAGTTAACATGGGAAAATATTAAAGTCTACTGCAAAGGATGTAATTGCACAGCATTTAGAGATAACATAAGCAAACAGAGTTAACATGACTGTATGAAGCAGAAATCATGCCTGACAAATTCATTGGAGTTATTTGAGGAGGTAACAAGTAAAGTAACTAAAAGGGAATAGATGATGTAATATATTTGGATTTCCAAAGATATTTGATAAGACACCATATATAAAAAGAGCCTATGCTGTTGGTTGCTATATTAGCATGGGTTGAGAATTGGCTAACTAACAGAAGACAGCGTGTTGGGATAAAGGAGACATTTCGTGATGATATGCTACAAGGAGTACACTTACTTAAATATATATTAAGGCCTTGGATGATCAAAGTGGATGTATTCTTGCTAGTTGTATATAGCTTAAAAATGGCTTGGAAGGCAAATGGTGATGCTGTTATTACCAAGAATTGAGAGAAACTGTTTGTGTGAGTGGCTATAAGATTTATAGGTGGAATACAATGTGTGAAAATGTGAAGTTATGCACTTTAGCAAGATGAGTAGAAAAGCAGAATATTAATTAAATGAGGAAAGAGTACAGAAAACTGTAACCATTAGGGATTTGAGGGTCCTCACAAAAAGGGCATCTAAGTTTAGCAAGTAATAAGGAATCCAAATAAAAAGTCTATTTCAAAGGGAATAGAGTACAAAATGTGGGTGTCTTGCTAAAACTATATAAGGCACTAGTCAAACTACATCTGGAATACCTTGACCAGTTTCACTTTCCTTATCTAATGAGAGATATAGTGGAATTGTGGGCAGTTCTTACGAGCAAATGCTGGGTAGATTAGATTAGATTCCCTACAATATGGAAACAGGCCCTTCAGCCCAACACGTCCACACCAACTCTCTGAAGAGTTAACCACCCAGACCCATTCCCTTATTTACTCCTGACTAATGCACCTAACACTACAGGCAACTCAACATGGCCAATTCACCTGACCTGCACATCTTTGGATTGTAGGAGGAAACTGGAGCAAACCCATACAACACGAGGAGAATGTGTAAACTCCACACAGAGAGTCGCCTGAGGTGGGAATTGAACCCAGGACCCTGGCACTATGAGGCAGCAGCGCTAACCCCTGAGCCACCGTGCTACCCGTTTAATTTAGGCTTGCATTCATTGGAGTTCAGAAGAATGAAGCAAATTGAAACATGTAAGATTCTTAGGGGACTTGAGTGGATAGACGCAGGAATGTAGGACCAGAAGGCATAGTCTCTGAGAAAGGGGTCATTCATTTAAGATGGAGATGAGGAAGAATTTCTTCTCAGAGATAGTGAATCCGTGGGATTTGCTTCTGTGTACAGTTGTAGAGACCATGTTGTTAAGTGTGCTCAAGGTGAAGATAGACAGATTTTTAACATATTTAGGGTTATGGGATAAGGCAGAAAAATGGAGCTGAGAATTATCAAGTTAACCATGATCTCATTGAATGTAACCAGTTCCAATACTATTGAAGCCGGAATGCACTTCAGGAAGTAGGTAGCCTTTAAGTTCTACTGTACTGGTAAGCCCCTTACTGAGGCATGGGACTTTCAGAATTGTGCTTAGAATTGGGCTGCATGCTGCTATCATTTAAATTGGCAAGCAACTTGAATTTGTAAGCTACCCACATTGTTACCAACAGCTGTGGGTTACTGTGCACTACAATTCCACTGTCCATTTTCCCTCCTAATTCAAGGTTTTCCCCTGGAGTCCTTGCAACAACTATGTAGCAGTTTGCTGAGATTACATGGGAATTTGTGTGCAATTCTGGTTATTGACTTGATTTCTGGGATAAAAGGACTATCCAATGAATACAGATTGAATAGAAAGAACCAATATTCTCCGGAGTTTAAGAGAATGAGAGATAATTTGACAGCATAAATCTAAGAGCCTGTTTCTCCTGGCTGGAGAGTCTAGAAGAAGGGATAATAATCTCAGGAAAAAGAGCTAGCCATTTAGAACTGAGATTATTTTCACAGAGTTATGAATTTTACAGTGCTCTGGATGCTTAGTTGGTAAATATATTTAGAAATGTTATTGATAGACTTTTGGTTATCAAGGGATTTGAAGATCGAATGGAAAAGTGGAGTTGGGATCGAAGTTCACTCATGATCCTATTTGTTATGTTCTTATAAAACTAATTTAGCAAAGTACATTAGACAAAAATAAAATATTTTACAGGCACATATATCAAAACAAGATAGTTGCAATGGCAAAAGTACCATTCAGGGATGGAAATGATAAAATCACAGGCAGCGATTGAAAATGGCAAAAGTATCAATATTTACCAAGAGAAAGTACATAACATTGGAAAGTGAGATCAAAAACGTTATAACCATACTTTATATATAAAGCAAAATATTAAATAAATGAATCAAATTCTAAAAAGGATAAAATCCATGTTCGAAAGTGATTGTATTCACACATTTTAAAATAATCTATTATAAAAATTTGTTTGAGTATAGCTCAAAATCATAGTTTGTTGTACCAGAAGACTGGAGCTTAGCTAATGTCAGACTTAAAAATTGAGGTAGAACATGTCCAGGGAACCACTGACTAGTTTGCTTAACGTCAATTGTAGGAAAAATAATGGGATCCCAACTCAATGAGAAAATGGAGAGATCCCTTGACAGTAAAATATCATCAGGAATACTTAGTACGTATTTTAAATAAGAAAATCTTCCTCTGTCTATTTCATTGAATTCTTTGAAGACTTATTAGTGAGACAAGTCATGGGCAATGCAACAGATGTGATTTATCTTTGATAAGCTATCATAATTGCCCAGATATTCCGATAAGAAAATAGTGATTGCTAAAACACAGAGTAGAGGTGCCCGTTAGGAGCATACAGACATCCTAATGCAGCTAACTCCATGGATATTGCGCATAAAATTGATATTGCAGATGGGCAAAGACCCAACATCTGGGATTCTCAAAAACGTCCCCAAGTCTGAGTTAGAGCCAGAGAGTTTGGAGGGCCCAATTTACTTAGCTCAATAATTACGAAGAAAAGTCAGAGGAATGAAAATCTTACTCCTGACTCCTGATACACTATTGAAACCCTCACCCTCCCATCGATGCCCAAAACCCCCACCCAACAGCTGACTCACCCACCTTCCCACACGCCACTTTTGGAATAATACGTTCAATCCTGGTCTCCCTGCGATAGGAAGGATGTTGTGAAACTTGAAAGGGTTCATTAGATTAGATTAGATTACTTACAGTGTGGAAACAGGCCCTTCGGCCCAACAAGTCCACACCGCCCCGCCGAAGCGTAACCCACCCATACCCCTACATCTACATTTACCCCTTACCTAACACTATGGGCAATTTAGCATGGCCAATTCACCTGGCCTGCACATCTTTGGACTGTGGGAGGAAACCGGAGCACCCGGAGGAAACCCACGCAGACACGGGGAGAACGTGCAAACTCCACACAGTCAGTCGCCTGAGGCGGGAATTGAACCCGGGTCTCAGGCGCTGTGAGGCAGCAGTGCTAACCACTGTGCCACCGTGCCGCCCACAAAAGATTTACAAGGGCGTTACCAGGATTGGACGGTTTGAGCTACAGGGAGAGGCTGAATAGGCTGGGGCTATTTTACCTAGAATGTCAGAGGCTGAGGGGTGACCTGACAGATTTTTATAAAATCATGAGGGCATGAATAGGGTAAACAGACAAGGTCTTTTCCCCGGAATACGGGAGTCCAAAACTAGAAATATTTGATACAGGAATACAGAGAGGATGTTTCCATTTATTGGGAAGAGCAAAATTAGAATTGTTGGCCCAGATATTCCAAAAGCCAGGTAGTATTTCTGAAGAGTAGATGGGAGTAGCGCACAGGGAACTTGTAGAATCACAACAAGGAATTGCTCAGGGAATTGAATAGTTCATTGGGCAATTCTCTTATGCCTAGAAGACTCTGAAAGCATCCATTTAAATTGAGAAATTTGGAGGGTTCTGCTGAAGTAAATCATCACTCAGGAAAAGTTAGACTATTAAATCTAAAACTTGAGCAACTATTAAACTGAACTGCCAACTTACTTCTCATATCCCTAACTATACTTACCCCAGAACCCTTGCACTCCTTCTCCATCTGAGACCCAATACCCACCTTCTATGCCTGGGATCCTACTCTCTCCGCTCTGGCCCCGACTTCCCTGCTTCCACACTGCCTCTCCCTACTTTTCCTTCTGCTTGACTTGATATCCCCAAACTTCTCTCTGGATCTGATATTTGCCCCTTAAAATCTTAATTCCTTTAGGACCTGATCACTCTTCTCCACCAGTGGCATTGCACCCTCTGAACTTGACACCTCCCTTCCCTAACCTTGGAGACTGGATCCTTCCTCCTGTTGCCTGACACTCACAATTTCCTTTCCCTACTCAGGCTTCATACCTCCTACTCATCCCAACTTACACTGAACATATCTTCACCTAACTGGTCCCCTTGTCCCAGCACCCAAACCAACTGGCCTCCTTACTCCCTAACCAATTGTCATCCTACTCTGTGGCAATGTACTCACGTGACACCATATTCACCAGCCTCCTATGCCAACTGGGTTCCCCCCCTCCAAACACTGTGCACCTCACCCCGTCCTAATTACCTACCACACTACCTTCTGGTGTCCAAACCTCACATTTATCGTACATTCTAGCCCTTTAACAGCAGCTTTCAAAGTGACATTCTGTGATCTGCATCTTTAAGTTTCAGATTATGACATGAAAAAGGGATGTACTCTCCTTCTCCAGCCTGTTCTACATTATAAGGGGTCTGTCAGATTGGAAGTATGGTTCCATATTTGTGAAAGAGCTCTGATTGGAATCTCCTGTAGAAATGCAGAGAGTTTTCATTTCTTGGAGTGGAGTAGCAATATACCTGAGATTGACAGTTTTTGCAAAATCTGGCCCGTAAATATATAAGGTAGTCATAAACAGGGAACTTCAAAGAAATTTTATTTGGAGAATAGTGTCAAGTGGAACTTGTGGTCACAGGAATTCATGAAGATGAATTGAATGGATGCATCTTAAGGGGAAACTAGACAAACATATGAGGGAGAAAGAAATAGAGGACTGTCCCAACTAAATTAGATGAAGCTTCAAAGAGATCTTGAACTGGAACTCAAAATGTCAATCTGAACAGATTGAGATGAATGGCCTGTTTTTGTACTGTATCATCTGTGCATACGGTACAAAAATTCAATCTTTTGTGTCTTTTTCTTTTGAAACAACTTCTTCCATATATTTTTAAGATATTTATGAGTGCAAAGTGGAATAGAAAATAATTACTTTTAAGAACACGCAAAGCTAATTTTGTAAGACTCATGGGGAGTGATGCCAAAATAGATCCACAAATTATTTGGCAATCTATCACTAACACCTTTCACCCTGATCTCAAATTCACCTCGGCCATCTCGTAAACCTCCTTCCCCTCCCTGGACCTCTCCATTTCCATCTCTGGTGACCGACTAACAATTGATATCTACTACAAATCCATGGACTCCCACAGCTACATGGACTACACCTTCAACCACCCTGCCTCCTGTAAAAATGCCATCCCTTATTCCCAATTCCTCCACCTCCACCGTATCTGTTCCCAGGATGACCAATTCTACTATAAACAAATCCCAGATGGCTCCTTCTTCAAAGACCACAATTTCCCCTCTCATGTGGTCAACAATGCCCTTCTGTGCATCTCCTCCACTTTCTGCACCTCTGCCCTTGAACCCCACCCCTCCCAACGCAATAAGGACAGAATCCCCTGGTCGCCACCTTCCATCCCACCAACCTCTGCTTACATCGCATCATCTTCTCCCACTTCTGCCACCTACAAACAGACTCTACCATTAGGGATATATTTCTCTCCCCACCCCTATCAGCATTCTGGAAAGACCATTCCTTCCGCGACTCCCTTATCAGATCCATGCCCCCCACCAGTCCACCCCCCAACTCCTGACACCATCCCCTGCCATTGCAGAAATGCAAAACCTACGCCCACACCACTCCACTTACCTCTGTCCAAGGCCCCAAAGGGTCCTTCCACATCCAACAGATATTTACAAATGTCATCTATTGTATCTGTTGCACCCAATGTGGTTGCCTCTACATCGGAGAGACAGGATGCCCACTTGCGGATCATTTCAGAGAACATCTGAACCAATTGACCCCACCGCCCTGTGGCTGAACACTTCAATTCCACCTGCCACTCCACCAAGGACATGCAAGTCCTGGGCCTCCTCCATTGTCAAACCCTAACCACCTGACGCCTGGAGGTAGAACATCTCATCTTCCATCGTGGAATCCTGCAACCCCACGTGAATAATATGGATTTCACCAGTTTCCTCATTTCCCCTCCCCCTACCTCATTCCAGTCCCAAGCCTCCAACGTGGCATTGCCCTCTTGACCTGACCATCATCTTTCCCATCTATCCGCTCCACCCTCCACTCTGACCCATCATCTTCTCCCCTACCTTCATCAACCTATTGCATTCTCAGCTACCTTCCCCCCAGCCCCACCTACCTCCCATTTATCCCCGGCTCATTCCTGATGAAGGGCTTATGCCCGAAATATTGATTCAGCTGCTCCTTGGAAGCTGTCTGACCTGTTGTGTTTTCCCAGCACCACACTCTCGACTCTGAATTGGATTCAAGAAATATTAGTCTTCAAATTCTAACACACATCATATCAAAGGTTTTTTTCCCATATTCTGTACAAGTCAGATGATACACCAGACATTTTTGTGGTATGTGTTATACTGTCTCCATTTTTGGAATATATTAAGGGTTAAAATGTAGCATTTTGGATTCAATTTAAAGTGAAAGTGATTATTAATTTTAATTTGTTTTATTTCAACCATGTGCTTATAAGGAAAGCTTGAATACTTGACCCACCTTAGAACTTTTAAGAAGCAAGATAGCTTTGAAGTTATTTTGGAGAAGTTTGCTGAGGATGAAACTAAGCTCTAAATGAAAACTAGTGGATTTTGGTTTTAAAAACATGTGAATGTGAATGCAGCAGAGATTGGCATGCTCCACAATCTTTTGATCTCCTAACAAAAAAGGTGTAATGTATGCATAAAATATTTTTGCCTTCATAAAACAGGGTCCTGTGTGTTAATATGTATACTGCCTGACTGTCCTGAATGAGGGTTACATCCAAAACATTGACTTCTCCACCTCCTGATGCAGCCTGGCTTGCTGCGTTCTCCCAGTCTCCTGTCTGTCTACCTTTCCCATTCTTGACAACAATCCTGCAAAGTATGCTGTCCACATCTAATGGTTTTAATATCCTGCAAATATTTCAAGTTGCCCAAAACCATAGACAGTACATTTTGTAACTTTTATCGGAAAAGCCGTTGTAACGAAGCTTCTAATGCTGCACCAACTATAACCCTCTTTATCATTTGGATTTTGTTGGATGCTTGTTTCCTCCCATCATCGTGTTTTTGATGCAAGGGACTTTGGCTCTCCTGTCTATTAGCTTGAATTGCTCTTGAAAGCTATTTGCTTGCATTCAGAAGTGTTTGAGTTCTTTCTTAGAGTCAACTTCTAAAGAAATTTGAAAAAATATTTTTAATTCACAAGCATAATAAACAAATGATGTTGAATGAGATGGAAAATGTATGCAAATATAACCAATGCTGCAGTACTAAGCTCTGTATTGCAACGATACTTGGAAAACATTCTCACAAACTGGCCTTAAATGGGTGTCCACCTAAAACTTACAGTACTTTCCTTGCATATTCTAATCAGGAACTCAATGTTTATTTTAGGTCCCTGATGGAATTCTGGGAACTTCCAATTTTCTAGGCATAGTTCAGGATTAGAACCTGGTCACAGTGGAAAAAAAAATATAACTTGTCTTCCAAAAATTCTTGTTGAGTTAGCCGTTCCATAGGAATTTTGTCAAGGGAAGAAATTCCCATTGCAACTTTCTAAGCTTGTTGCTTATTGCGTCACAGTGTCACAGAGATGTGCAGCATGAAAACAGACCCTTCGGTTCAACTTGTCCATGCCGACCAGATATCCCAACAAATCCAATCCCACCTGCCAGTGCCCAGCCCATATCCCTCCAAACCCTTCCTATTCATATACCCATCCAGATGCCTTTTAAATGTTGCAATTGTACTAGCCTCCACCACTTACTCTGGCAGCTCATTCCGTACACATACCACCCTCTGCGTGAAAAAGTTTCTCTTTTATACTTTCCTTCTTTCACCCTAAACCTATGTCCTCTTGTTCTGGTCCCTCCCACTCCAGGGAAAAGACCTTGTCTATTTATCCTATCCCATGCCCCTCATGATTTTAGAAACCTCTATAAGGTCACCCCTCAGCCTCCGATGCTCTAGGAAAAACAGCCCCAGCTTATTCAGCCTCTCCCTATAGTTCAAATCCTCCAGCCCTGGCAACATTCCTGGTTACTTAAAGATTCCTGATGACGTGGGACACACCCTAAAATTTACAAGTTATAGTGGGCAAGGTACCTGTGGAGATGCTCCAGAGAATGGACAACTCACCTAACCTGGCGGAAAAGAGCTCTTTTTTACCTCATAATGTACATTGTAGCTATGATTTTGGAGTAGAATCTAAGGAGGTACAGAATTTCTGGACTGACTGTTGAAAATAGTGACATAGCTAGATTAGTTTTTTGCTATATGAATCAAAACGTATAGACTTTGTTTCATGATATTTCTCAAGAGATTTAGTTCATACAGAATTTCCTGTGAAAGCGACTGGTGAGCTGATACATAACCAAGTACTTCAGTTAGTTTTGTTTGAATAAGTTTCCTAATTCTTCCTTCCTGGTTTATTTTACAGATAAATAGCATACTTATCAGTAGAACATCTGGCTCAGGAATCTAATCATCAGTGAATTTACACACACATAGATCTTTTTAAAAAAAGCCTTCAATGTGACCACCTCAACAGCTGGACACAAAATGTTTCTAACACATTTGTTAAAATTATAAACATCTGACAAATTAAATTTATGAACAACATTTGTAAAAAGCACTATAAATGAGTTGTTTTAAACAGGAGCTTGCAAGCCCTGTTTTATCTTCAACAGTATTATTCAATTTATACTAATTAATTTCTAATTAATAAAACAAATTTAACAGGCACTACAGTTTTGTCAATTGTTAAGATACTTGATTGCTTACACTTTATCTGCTGTTAAGTGGGAGACAAGTTGGTTTTGTTCCTTGATTTTTGCACCCAAAGTTTCATTTGCCTTCCTGTAAAGATTAAAAACGTACAATTACTACACGAGTATGATAGTGTAAAATCTGTATTCCTGATGAATTTATTAAAACAGAAAACATTTCCTTTCAATAAGAATGGCAGATATGTTTATACTAAATGCCAATAGTATATGCTAATACACAGTTGACAATTTAAAGCAATTTTTGTAACAAATGATTTTAATGCATGCTTTTCTTATTCTGTCATCAGAGGTAATTTGATGGAATTTTTTGTTTGATCATTTGGTTTGTGGGGGAAAGGTGTGGTCGACTGTGTCGCAATTGCACAGGAAGTTATTCCAGAACTTGTGTTAGGGATGTTGCCATGTGTTAGAAAGAGGAAAGAAATGGGCAAGAATCAAACAGAGAATTGAGCAACACATTTGGAAAGTAACAACATGGGCTGGATTTTATCATATGTGTTGGTGTCAAATCAGGGCTGATCTGTGTGAGTTGCATAGCAGGGTCTCAGGACTTCTTCAGTGATTTTCCATTATGTAGCCACTTAGCATTTAGCCAAGGATAGTGAGTGAGAGCCAGAATCAGTAGACAGTTTACAGCACCATGTTTAAAGGTCATAAAGGTTGCACAAGTTAAGGACAGAGAAAAGAGTTCAGTAGAAGCGAGCCTGTGGAGGAATGGCTGCAGTGAAAGGACGGACGGCTCCTCCCTTTGGTGATGGCACCCTGGATCTGCTCCTGCAGTTAGTGAGGAAACGGGCAAGATTGGCATGCTGAGAGAGTGGTGACCTTCATGCAGAACAGTGAGTGAATGCCAAAGTTACACTGAGTGCTGAGTTAGCAATATACCTCAGAGACCGGAACAAGATGTCTGCAGTGGCCTTGGTCATGCAGAGCAGAGCAGACCATCTGCCTAAGTATTGAAACCATCAAATAACCCAATGCCTGTTTGATGGCCATCCCAGCAGTCATAATTGCAGCAGCTGTGGATTTCCTCTGCCTCTTTTTTGGGGATTTCACTGGGTCTTTGCAGCCAGATCTTTAATGGGTACCTTTGAATCCAGGATCCATCCACAAATGTTTTCTGATGAACAAAGGATTTGAAGCATGCGTGTCTGTCTTAGAACCTTGTAGACACTTGGAGGACCCTTTTGCTGTGGTACACATTATTTGAGCACTGATCAAGCAGGGGTCTTTACTGGTAATGAATGTGCCTGCTCTGAGCATCCAATGGTAGTCACATACATACAGTCTATAAACTCTGGACCACAGGGAATGCTGCCATGACCACAAATCCAATCCCCCTCTTGGCCTGAACGATCTGGCAGAAAACCTAATGTACTCTTGTGCCGTCTCAAAGAAGCTATCTTTCACATGCTTGATGTAAGATTGGTTGTTTACAGAATGATTCCACTAATGTCTTGAGACTATCCTTGGAATTAGCCTGATATGAGAACACTGGGGCCTAAGTACAGTTTCTCTACTGTGGCTGTGGGAACAATTTAATTTCCCTCTCTTCCAGCTCCCAGTTGGCATTTCTCAGCCTGAAGAATTGCTCATCTTCCAGTTGATCAGCAATTATTTGGGGTGCACTCCTCACTTTTAAAGGCACGGAAGCTGTAAAAATAAACCGTTAACTACCGAATTGGCATGTAATTTACCTGGCTTTCAAAAATGGCCATGGCAGGGTTGCCACCAGCTTTCTGGCTTGTGGACAGAGCTCACACCACAGTCATTATATTCAGCCCTCTGAATTCAGGGTTCCTCTTTAGCTCTGTGGCCTTCACAATTATATGACCATTCATATTTGTAAGATGATTACGTTTTCATCTGTCTGTTTTGAATTCAGGTAACATAAAGTCCCTGTCTGTAATTGGCATGGCACAAAACTGGGTTCTACCTGGTAGCAGGTCTTTCTGAATTTATTATCGGGGGACTCTGGGCCCAGGTCAAACCCTAATAAAAGTCAGATGCAAGCTTTAACACATGAACACATAGGAGAATGCAAGTGTTCTTGCTGCTTGCCAATACAGACTTCTGGAGGCAGTCAGACTGATATTTGTAGAAGAGGATCCACAAAAGATGCTACCGTGCTCGATACAAATCACAAACACAGAGAATGCTGGAGAAACTCAGCAGGTCTGGCAGCAGCTGCAGAGAGAATCAGAATGAACATTTTGAGTCTGGGATGACTCGCATTCAGAACTGACAGCACCAAATGACTGCTTGTTGGGCAACACCAATCAGAGGACGGAGCCAACTTTTGAGGAAATAAGGATTATGTGCAATGTAAGACCACAGGGGAAAAGAAGATTGGAAAGTTCACCCTCGTAAAGCAGAAAGAAGGGATCCTGTTTGAGAGGAGGAACTCTGGACTATAAACTGGAGACTCATGTCAGTGAAGAGTAGAGTATAATGTATACCTATAACCAAAAACCTCTCACAGTGTTAAGATGTTAGGGGAAATACAGTAATTTACAAAAAAAGGGTATCTGTGGATTTTTAAATAATATTTTGTCTATGTTGGTTTTCATGTGTATTTTAGAGTAAAAGCCTTAAAAATAGGTAATAGCAAAATGTGATCCTTTGTGTAAATTCATATGGCTTTTTAAAAGTTATTGGTCTCCGTGGGGAGCATTACATGCATGAATAAAAACCGAAAGGGGTTCTGAGGAAAGGTCACTCAAACTGAAATTTTAACTCTGATTTCTCTCCACAGATTCTGCTGACCTGCTGAGCTTTTCCAGCAATTTCTATTCTTGCTGTATACATGAGCTCTGGGTACTGCATTCAAAGCTAAATGTTACCATTCATCCTTCAGTTCTCTAACCTGACCCTGCATGCTTGTAAATCCAGCAGAACTGACTGGCTACTAGTTTCAGTTCACACTCACCTATCAATGAACTCTTGGTTCCATTGTGCAGGAAAATCACCAAAACTTTGTACAACTCAGACTTTATCCATCCAACATAATCAAAGATGTTATTACATAACTCTGGAGTAGGTGGGACTTTACTTAGGCTTCCTAAATGAGAGGAAGGGACACTACCACCACACTACAAGTGCCAACACTTTATGGAGTTCTTTCCCCTCATGGAAACTGGCAAAGCCATTGTGAAAACTGTGGTCAATGTGCAATCAAGTAGACACAATGGAATCTCTACACCTGGTCTGTACAGTGTATTTCCCAATGTCAGACAACCCTGGGAAATTCAGTTGTGGCAGGGAGACATTGAGGACCTACTCTGATGCATTTTTCCAAACTTTAGTAGACCCTAACTTTAAACATATCACCACAGGGCTGGTAAATCCCTTCCGCATTGTCAAGACTTTGAACAGGAAGGGAAGCATGGGGATGCAACAATAGTGAGCAAGGATAGCATTTTTTTTAAAAAAGTGGTTGTGGTCAGCATTCTTCATTTTACACAGTGCACTCTCTCCTGTGTGAAGCGTACTGGGACATTTGATTCCATTAATGATGATTTATAAAGGCAAGTTGTTTACTGTTTACCCCAAGCTTCTTTGCTCCAATTTTAAAGCCCAATGTTCTAGCCCTGAAACTCCCATTCTCTTGAAAGGTTCTGTTGAATCACTTTTTCATTTTCTGTTCCCATTTCCAAAACTCTCTTGTTGCATCAATCCCACAAGGTGTTACTTATTTGAATCACACCATAGAAAAATATTATTAAATTGAAGAAGGTACAGGAAAGATTTACTGGGTGTTACTGGGACTGGAGGGTTTGAGTTGAGAGGTGATGCTAAATAGGCTGGGACTATTTTTCACTGGAGCATAGGAGTTTGTGGGGTGACCTTATAGAGGTTTATAAAACCATAACTGGTACAAAAGTTGTGATTGCTGGAAGTCAGTTACCTCAGATCCAGCAGAAGCACTTCAGGGTAGTGTCCTAGACCAAATGAGCTTTAGGTGCTTTCACAATGACCTTCCCTTCATAAGGACATAAATGGAGGTGTTTCTTGATGATCACACAATGTTGAGCACCATCCATAACTCTTCAAATACTGAAGCAGTCTGTCTACAACTGCATTAAGACCTGGAAAACATTCAGGTTTGGCTGATAATGTGGCAAATAATATTTGCACCACACATGTGCCAGGCAATGACCGTCTCCAACATATGAGAATCGTACCATCGTCCCTTAATGGCATTACCATTGCTAAATCCTTATCAACATCCTGTGGGTTACTGTTGATCATAAACTGAACTGGACCAGCTTCACACATACTGTGGCTACAAGAATGTATGGAGAAATTCATCTCCATACATTTCAAAGCCTATCAATGACCTCCAAGGTGCAAATCAGGAGTATGATGGAATACCGTACACTGGCCTGGGCGATTGAAGCTCCAACAACACACAGGAACTTCTCCTATCTATCACCTTCACAATTCACTCTCCACACCACTGATACACACTGAATATCATGTACAAGATGCACTGTACTAACTCAAGAGTCCTTGGGCTTCCAAACCCGTGGCCTCTATGATCCAGAAGACAAGAACAGCAACTGCATGGGAGTAGCAAATTCCCATACAAGCCACACACCATCCTGATTTGGAACTTAAGTGTCATTCCCTCACTGTGACTGGATTAAAATCCTGGAATTCCCTCCCTAACTGCATTGTCACATTACCTCCATCACATAGGCTAGCCAGTAATATTAGAAATGATAGTAAGTTTCTTTCAATGCATAAACGACAGGCAAAAGTAGACATTGGGCCACTTCAAACTGATGCTGGAAGCCTAGTGATGGGAGATAAGGAAATAGCAGGAGAACTTAAGTACTTTGCGTCAGTTTTAACAGTGAAAGACATGAGTAATATCCCAACAATTAAAGGGAGTCAGAGGGCTGAGTTGAGTATGGTTGCCATTACAAAAGAGATAGTGCTAGAAAAGCTAAAAAGTCTTAAAATTGATAAATCTCCTGGCCCCCCAATGGGATACATCCTCGAGTTCTGAGAGAGGTGGCTGAGGAAATAGCGGAGGCATTGGTTGAGATCTTTCAAGAGTCACTGGAGTCAGGGAAAGTCCCGGATGATAGGAAGATCGCTGTTGTAACCCCCTTGTTCAAGGAAGGATCAAGACAAAAGATGGAAAATTTAGGCCAATTAGCCTAACCTCGGTTGTTGGTAAAATTCTAGAATCCATCATTAAGGATGAGGTTTCTAAATTCTTAGAAGAGCAGAGTCTGATTAGACCAAGTCAACATGGATTTAGTAAGGGGAGGTCATGTGTGACAAACCTGTTGGTATTCTTTGAAGAGATGACAAGTGGGTTAGACCAGGGAAACCCAGTGGATGTGGTCTATCTAGACTTCCAAAAGGCCTTTGATAAGGTGCCACACGGGAGGCTGCTGAGCAAGGTGAGGGCCCATGGTGTTCGAGGTGAGCTACTGGGATGGATTGAAGATTGGCTGTCTGACAGAAGGCAGAGAGTTGGGATAAAAGGTTCTTTTTTGGAATGGCAGCCGGTGGCGAGTGGTATCCCGCAGGGTTCAGTGTTGGGGCCACAGCTGTTCGCATTATATATTAATGATCTGGATGAAGGGACTGGGGGCATTCTAGCGGAGTTTGCAGATGATACGAAGTTAGGTAGACAGGCAGGTAGTACTGAGGAAGTGGGGAGGCTACAGAAGGATCTAGACAGTTTGGGAGAGTGATCCAGGAAATGGCTGATGGAATTCAACGTGAACAAATGCGAGGTCTTGCACTTTGGCAAAAAGAATAAAAGCACAGACTACTTTCTAAACAGTGAGAAAATTCGTAAAGCCAAGGTACAAAGGGATCTGGGAGTGCTAGTCAAGGATTCTCTAAAGGTCAACATGCAGATTGAGTCCATGATTAAGAAAGCGAATGCAATGTTGTCACTTATCTCAAGAGGGTTGGAATATAAAAGCACCGTTGTGCTACTGAGACTTTATAAAGCTCTGGTTAGGCCCCATTTGGAGTACTGTGTCCAGTTTTGGTCCCCACACCTCAGGAAGGACATACTGGCACTGGAACGTGTCCAGCGGAGATTCACACGGATGATCCCTGGAATTGTTGGTCTAACATATGAGGAATGGCTGAGGATCCTGGGATTGTATTCATTGGAGTTTAGAAGATTAAGGGTAGACTTAATAGAGACGTACAAGATAATACATGGCTTGGAAAGGGTGGACGTTAGGAAATTGTTTCCGTTAGGTGAGGAGACTAGGACCCGTGGACACAGCCTTAGAATTAGAGGGGGTAAATTCAGAACAGAAATGTGGAGACATTTCTTCAGCCAGAGAGTGGTGGTCCTTTGGAATTCATTGCCGCAGAGTGCAGTGGAGGCCGGGACGCTAAATGTCTTCAAGGCAGAGATTGATAGATTCTTGTTGTCTCGAGGAATTAAGGGCTACGGGGAGAATGCGGGTAAGTGGAGTTGAAATGCCCATCAGCCATGATTGAATGGCGGAGTGGACTCGATGGGCCGAATGGCCTTACTTCCACTCCTATGTCTTATGGTCTTATGGATTGCAACACCTCAAGAATATAGCTTCCCCACCAGATACTCAAGGGTATTTAGGGATGGGCAAAAATTGTACCTTAAATTCAGTGAAACAAAAAGGTAAAACCTTTCAGGGCAATGGAGAAAGAGCTAGGGAACAAGGCTAGTTGGATAGCTCTTTCAGAGAGCTGTAGAGACATAATAGGTTGAGTTGCCTCATTTTAAGTTTAATTCTGAGTATGGCTTAACTTCAAATGATCTATTTTTAAAAATCAGGAATAGAATTCTCTATCTTTGAGTATATTGCTGACAATGTAGAAATCCAGTTCCAGTTAGCATGATTTTAAGCGTTATTCTATGCTAGAATTTCCTTCATTCTTTATTTTAACATTAAACAGACATTTTGGTGGTTATATCATCTTTGTTAGCAAAACAAGCTGTAGCTTACTTTATGACGATTCTGGGCATGAGCACTTAGTTCTTTCTTTCTTGAATCTGTTTGTAATAAATTCTAAATAACCAATGAAAGTTGAGGCATGATCAAACTTAATATTTAAAAAAAAATGTGAAAGGGCCACAACAGCAAATTCAAAAGGAATTTTAAGGAAGACACAGGACTAATAATTCAACAAGTAGGTTATCGAGTGTGGTGTTGAGGATAAAGTAAAAAAACCAAAGCAAGAAGCTAGTGAACTTGGTGTTGTCTGCTCATTTTCTTAATTCTGCTGTACCAGTCCATGTTAAATTCAATGTTGAATGATTGCACACTCACCAGGGATTCAGATTTGTGTGATCTTAGCACCAATTAAAGCAGTTTTTGAAACTATATTGTACTTTATAAATGGGAGATGCAGTCTGTTTGCTAGCAGTGGCTAGGAATGACTTTCTGAGAGGATTTATTGGCAATAAAACAGCAAGCTACAGAGAAAGGATTTGCAGGTTCTCAGAAACAACACTGGAGGTCTGAGTTATGGTGATGGAAAGAAGAGGTGATCCTCCAGTGTCAGGAGAAGTTCAATTATTCATTTGAGTGGTCAACATCGGTGAATACATCTTCAAATGCCACATCCTACCTACTGTGTCACCAACCTCACACACTGTTCACCTCACAATGCACTTCATCCCATTGCTCACCATCCCAGAGCAATCAACTCGCATACATAACATTAATTTGCTTCTCTTAAACCTTACAGGCTTACCATAGCTGCAAGCCTCAAATGCAGTTTCCATAAACTTCCAGCTTTCAGTTTGACAGCCACACCACCTCAAAACATAAGCCTGTTTCTAACTCCTGCAGTTCAAGATGGCACACTGAAGCATGCCAACACAACATTGTCATGAAAGAGGCACAATTGCATATGCCCACATCCCCTTGGTGAAGGTGCTGCCTTGCATTATTCTCATGGCTATGACTCACATCATGGCAACCAGTGTTGCTGAAGCATCCACCTTTTGCACTTCCTTAAATCTCAGATCTTTCATTCCACAATCAACGATAAAGTACAAGATTCAGATAGTGTTTTCCACTCTGCCCTCCTTCCCTAACCTAATCCTTATGCATTTATGTATTTTCAGATACTCAATGACTGCTGTCCGAACAGACAATAGTGTTGAAGGGAGAATGACCTTAGAGAACACCCCTGAAGATGAAGCACTGTAACCTGAACTGATCCCCCCGTAGCCTGTAGATCAAATACTGGAAATGCACGTACTTGGTTTGTACCATCGAAATGGGATCAACACGTGCTGCGTTCCTGGATCGACAGCCAAGTCAGATAGAAAGCTCAGGTATATGTGAGCCTTCAGAAGGTTGGGGGTCACAACAAAACAGAAATTGCTGGAGAAACTCAGCAAATCTGTCAGCTTTGGCGGGGAGAAAACAAAGTTAATATTTTGAGACCAGTGATTTTTCATGATAACTAACTGGGATCATTCTGCTGCAATGGACTCAGAAGAATTTTTTGATGAGACTGTGTACAAGAAAAAGCTTGCTTGGGATATACAATGAAATGCCTGGTGTGTTGGCAGGCCTGCCACATAATTTGCTGTCATGGTCAGTGGCGAAGAAACAGCTCCATCTTAACAGTGGGCTTTGTTTAGAGTTGCTCAGTGTGGTATTGATAGCCAATGCCATGAGAACAGATGTGAACCCAGTTGATGTTTCAACCTCCAATCCAACAGAGGCAGACATCCCTTAATTTCTGAGTGCTGCAGTACAACAAAAGGTCATGATATCACTGCTTATTGTCACCTAAGCCTCAGACTGCTGGCGATGACGACTGCAGGTGAAGATCTATGACCCTTCAAGAGGGGCCTCTTGGTTTGAGATTGGTCAAAAGAATCAACAAATACAGTCTGTTCAAAAAGCAAGGGTCATTAGTGTATTGAATTGATGCAACTCTATCCAGCAACACGGAGGTTTAAGGCTTCTGTGTTCTGTGGTGAAGTTGCGCAATTACATTAAAAAATTACACATTATTCATAAGTTTTTTAAGAGATAGTACAGCCTTAATTACAAGAAAAGACCAATCACATATAATAAGGCGCCATGATTTACAGCAGGTTAATCCAATGATATTCCCCAGGAAAGGGTTTGTAATTTACGTAGAGCACCATCCCATGCAAGCAGTTCAAGGTTAGTTTGAATACCAAATCACTGTCTTATGATTCATATTATGAAAACTCCATTGTTCTCTCTTATCTCAAAATAAAGCATCAGTTCAAGTTCACTTAGTCAAATCATTACTTGCAGCCATTTTGTTGTGTTATTTTAAACTGAAAAGCCATTTTGTGGTTAATAAAAATCTACAGATACTTGTTGCTTCTGACAACAGCCTAAATTCAAATTTTAGATCCTCATAGGTAGCAATGTTTAACAGCTTACAGGCATGTTTCAGGATTATTGCGGTGCAGAACCAGAAGAGTGGAAGTGGGGCTTTGTGGTAGAAATCTGTTATATTTTCTCAGGTTTTTAACATTTGTGCTCCTATCACAACCTGTGTTAGTGTTTGCAGTCTCGTCAACCAGAGTCCCGACTCCTGTGCCCATGTCAAGGTATATTCAGAGACCAGGCTCGCAAGGCTTAGAGCTTTTGGGTGGCATCCTGTAAAGTCACCTGCAGTCTTGCCATTGAAAGTCCCCAACCTTCCATGTTGCAACAAGTGGAGTAGCACTGTGTAGACAAGAGAACGATATCCACAAGAGAGGCACATAGGGGAAAGCATAAAAATTAGTAGTTGGGTGTTTTTTTATATATTATTGGAAAGGATACTAGATGAAGTTGTTATAGAATAATTGTTTTATGGTGTTTTTTATTTCAAGATATTTACACAGTTGAGTCCATAATAGTCCATATCAGAGAATGGTAAGATGGGAAAATGTACAGCAATGGAGGTCGAGCAATCTTTTCTGGGATTCAGGAACTGAAAAAATTTTCAGGGATAGATAAACTGGAGTGATAATGTCCTGGAGCCTCCTCCCTCCTGAGGTCATGAGTAAAGTCCTGGTAGTAAGGATAGCATCTTGATAATAGCAAGAAGATGGAGGATGTTTGTTTTTTATGATGCACATTCTAGTGAGTATTGGAGGACAACCACTTGTAGACCAGCCACCTATACTTTAGGATAGTGGTGATCTGTTCCACGACCTTCCTGGTTACAGCCTGACTATCATTGGAGGAGCACTGTTCTCGGATGGTCAGATGGCAAAGGGCAGGCGTTAGCCTTATGCATGTTCAGTAGGCCTTATTGTCAAGAAACTATGTGCTGATTTGGCAAGGTGGCTTGAATAGGGCTGGAAGATACAGGGCAAAAACATGGTTGCAATGCTGACAGGATAGCTGATATTCACCACCTCAATGGATACTAATTGTACTTTGAGTTTGTTGCCATGGGATTTCTGACTGAGGACTGTTTCAAATTTTAATTATTCAATTCAAAATTTTTATAGTTTGAGCATGAAACTGAACATGTATCAATGAACCCTGCTGACTGCTATCGTGTTTCTATACGGAAGATTGCTATAATTAGTCATCGATGGTGTAATTACCTCCTTGTTTTAGGTTTCTTTGCATTTTCTATTCAAAAATTGTATACTGGATTTGTACCAAATAATGTGCATTTTGAGCAGTGATACTGTTGCTATGAACATTAATTAAATGTGTTCTGGATAACATTACCCTGCATTTCAATCAGTAAGTAAAATGTGATCCTTATGTAATTTGTAAATTAGAAACAGAGAGGCAGATATGATGTCACAGATTTCCAAAAAATGTTCTGGCTGTGATTTTACAGGACCTGGCAGAAGGAGAAGATGGAAGAATTGGAAATGATGGTCCTCCTGCTCTGACTCCTGTTTCCAGAGGGATCCTGAACAGGCTAGCCAAAAAGAGAGGAGGTGCAGCGGCTAATGGACTGGTGCAGAGTCAACAACCTGTCTCTGAATGTGGACAAGACGAAAGAGATGGTTTTAGACTTCAGGAGGACACAGAGTAACCACTCTCTGTGGGACATCAACGACTCCTCTATGGAGATAGTGAAGAGCAACAAATTTCTTGGCGTACACCTGGTGGAGAATCTCACCTGGACCCTCAACACCAGCTCCACAGCCAAGAGAGCCCAGCAGCATCTCCACTTTCCGCACAGGCTGAGGAAATCCCATCTCCCATCCTCCATCCTCACCACAGTCTACAGAGGGGGTTCATTGAGCGTACCCTGAGCTGCTGCATCACTGCCTGGTTTGGGAATTGCACTGTCTCGGATCATAAGACCCTACAACGCATAGTGAGGACAGCTGAGAAGATCATCGGGGTCTCTCTTCCATTCATAACAGACACACTACATCCAAAAGGCTAAGAACATCGTGGAAGACCCCACACCTCCCTCACTCAAACTCTTCTCCCTCCTGCCATCTGACAGAAGACACTGGAGCATTTGGTCTGTCACAGCCAAACTGTGCGACAAATTCTTCCCTCAAGTCATCAGGCTCCTTAACACAGTATGATCGGACTCTTTCCCATCTGAGCTTCTTTGCAAGGCTTCGAGTTGCCATAAAAAATGTATATTATTTTTCATTCTTCTGTTACACTGTAACTTGCGTGTTTTACACTTCTTACGCACTTTATACCGTATACGATAGCGTAGTTGTGCTGTCCATGTAACACCCTCGGTCCTGGAGGAACGCTGTCTCATTTTTACTCTGTCAGTTGTATATGATAGAAATGACAAATAAAAAGCAACTCTACTCTACTCTACTAGGAGCCAGCAGGCAGAGTGGCAAACCATTCATTAGGTGAAATTGGGGATTGAGGCAATAGCTGCATCTGTAGCTGACATGCACAGATTGTCTTACGCTATGTTAAAAGAGCTACCAACAACTCAAAACTGCTTCACTCCACATTTGCTGCATCACTCATTCGCACATCCATGTCTGACTATTCATTCCCATGTCCATGTCTGACCATTCAGTCCTGGATCCCCAGATCTGACCATTCAACCCCAGATCTGACCATTCAACCCCACATCTGACCATTCAACCCCAGATCTGACCATTCAACCCCAGATCTGACCATTCATCCCCACATCTGACCATTCATCCCCACATCTGACCATTCAACCCCAGATCTGACCATTCAACCCCAGATCTGACCATTCAACCCCACATCTGACCATTCATCCCCACATCTGACCATTCAACCCCACATCTGACCATTCATCCCCACATCTGACCATTCATCCCCACATCTGACCATTCAACCCCACATCTGACCATTCAACCCCACATCAGACCATTCATCCCCAGATCTGACCATTCAACCCCACATCTGACCATTCAACCCCACATCTGACCATTCATCCCCACATCTGACCATTCAACCCCAGATCTGACCATTCAACCCCAGATCTGACCATTCAACCCCACATCAGACCATTCAACCCCACATCTGACCATTCAACCCCACATCAGACCATTCATCCCCAGATCTGACCATTCAACCCCACATCTGACCATTCAACCCCACATCAGACCATTCATCCCCACATCTGACCATTCAACCCCACATCTGACCATTCAACCCCACATCTGACCATTCATCCCCACATCTGACCAATCATCCCCAGATCTGACCATTCATCCCCACATCTGACCATTCAACCCCAGTTCTGACCATTCAACACCAGATCTGACCATTCAACCCCACATCTGACCATTCAACCCCACATCTGACCATTCAACCCCAGATCTGACCATTCATTCCGCATCCACATCTTGAAGCCTGTGGGTATGGAAAGGTGAAAAGCTATGACACCTGACCATGCAGGAATATTTCAATATCATAGCT
This sequence comes from Chiloscyllium punctatum, assembly GCF_047496795.1. Lineage (NCBI taxonomy): Eukaryota > Metazoa > Chordata > Chondrichthyes > Orectolobiformes > Hemiscylliidae > Chiloscyllium > Chiloscyllium punctatum. The sequence goes on from NC_092743.1 coordinate 130,672,974, forward strand.
GGTCCCAGAATAACAAGTGCACCTTGCAGGTTTCCATGACAATGGTAAGGAACTAACTGGAAGCATCCCTTCCTGTTGATGAAAGCTGCTGATTGTCCAGTGGGAGCCTTGGAAACTTCATGCAGGCAACCTATCAGACTTTTTACCTGAGGGATTCTGGCAGTAGGGTTGAATCTTCAGGTTTGCTCAGTCTCTCTGCACTCATTTAATTTGATAGGTTGTTTTTAAGAAGGCATCAGTGACATCTTGATATAATGCTCTATAGCTGGGGATTCCGGAACGAGAAGCAAAGAGATGTTTAGCACCACAATGCCCTTTCTGGCAACTGACACTGGATGACCATCAATGCAACCACAACCAAGTCCTCGACAGGCATGATCCAAAGATTGATTATGGTCCCTCAGGAAAGGTACACCCTTTAGTGACTCACTGGCATCTACAGGTGGCCCATTGCCTAACTTAAAACACCTGAAGCAGGGAAAGATCTTCACACTGGAGCCGACTCATGAACTCTTTGCCAGCTTTCTGCTGCTTCCCCAGTAGGAGGACATTTCTGTAGGTGGCAAGGAGGTGCTGCTATTATTATCGCTACCGCCATCCCTCTCAGACTCTTCTTGCTATAGAAAACTACTGTTGAACATAATACACTGCCAGATTTTGGTGAACACAGTGCATATCACCTCTCGGCAACTTCTACTGGAGCCCCTACTAGGAACTGAACAACACCCCAGACCAATTTCTCCTCAGCTACAATAGGTGCCTGACACCATGGCTGCCAAATACCAAATCTACTTCAGAAGCATGCTGCCAACTTTAAAGACCTGCCAGGCTCCACTACACAATCTCATACACCCAAAGAATACCTCAGAACATTTCTTAAGTGATGGTCTATTGAATACTTAATGGTGTTAAATCCCTCTAAATGGCCTATTTCAATAAGACAAGTGCTGTTCCCACATCCACTGCTGTGAAATACCACCCCAACATAATGACATGGATAGTTCACCCCCATGCCATTGTGTGCAATTTTACAGCCATTTTAGAGCTGTAAAATCCCAGCATTAGTCTTTGCAGTTAAGTGCTAATTTGTCTCGTTTGTAACACTCTGGTCTTTAAGTCATGAGGTAGTTGGTAATTCAGGCCCTAATGTGGAATTTAAGCACTTACTCTTGGCTGACAATTCAAAATAGACTGAGTGAACACAGTATTTTTAGACATGTTAATAGGACATTAATGCTTGTCCTAGTCTGTTCTTTTGGGTGGACACTAAGATTCTACAGTACATTTGAAGAAGAAGTTGTTCTTTTGTTGACTTGGTCATCATTACTTCTTCAGCAATACTAGCAAAAAGGAATTAACAAGTGTTGTTAACCAGGCCAGAACCCCCTCAAAATATTTCAAGAAGTTCTTTTCCCTGGGGTGAGGGAGTCCAGAACTAGAGGGAATAAGTTTATGGTGAGAGGCAAAAGATTTAAAAGGGATCTCAGGGGAAACTCTTTCACGCAGAAGGTGGTGCATGTATGGATGAGCTGCCAGATGGGCTGGTGGAGGTTGGGACAATTACAACATTTAATGGAATCTGGTTGGGATATGAATAGGAAGGGCTTAGAGGGATATGGGCCAAATGCTGGCAAATGGGACTAGATTAATTTAGGATATCTGGTCAGCATGGGCAAGTTGGAGAAGTGTCTGTTTCCATGCTGTACATCTCTATGAGTCTATGACTCCAACATAGCTTAGACCCTAACGTTTTCTTATTTTAAAGGCAGATTTGAAGTGGGTATTCCAGGTGTGATGCAACTGGTCAAACCACTCAGCTTTAAGCAAAACATAATTTATTTAAACACTACAGTTGAAACACGAACAAAAGAAAGTGGAATTTAGAATAACTATTGGAAAACCCAACCGATTTGATACAGTAATTGTTACTAATTAACTGTTCCAATAATGTAACATTCCATAAACACACCCATTGGCAAAAAGGTAAATTCACACACAGATTCTTACAGGCAGGAGAGAACAACATACAGAGAGAGATTTCAGAGAATGTCAGAGGAATCCTTGCAACTTTTCTGGACTCACACATCTAGTGGCTGCTACAGCTAAAATAAATTGGAAAGCCTGAACTGGAAGAACTGGCCTCTCCCTTACCATTGTTAAATTGTTTAAAACAAAACAAAAGCCTCTTAAAATCTAGAATCTTTGGCACCTCTGCCTTTCCAATCTCTCTTCAAAAAAAACAAGGACAAAATAACCTTTTTAAAGTGACAGCACTGTCACACAAGCCACTTGTCACATTATTCTTTGCAGGAGACTTTGTTGTGTGCAGATTGCATGTATTTCCACTTATTAACATTAACTACACTTTAAAGCTAATTCTTTGGCAGCAAAGTGCTTTGGTACTTGAAAGTTGCTATAGAAATGCAACTTCTTCTCCATTCACATTCTAAAATAATCAAAGGAAATTTAAAAGTCAAAACCTGGACTACTCAGACATATCTTAAAGAGGTTAATCTATTTGCACAATCTCTCTTACTTTACATGCAAAATAAAGGGAAACAATTCACTTACATTAATTAAGTGATGCATGAAAATGTACTGAAAATCACAAAACAAGAGTGCAATAACAATATACGAATGATCAATTAAGTAACTACACCAACATAGCAGCAACTTTTCTGCCCAGAACCATATATAGAAAAGCTGCTTGGATGTTATACATTGAACCATAAATAACAGCAATGCCTGCACAGCGATGAACAGCAATAACTCTGATACTTAGAATATCCTAAGTCAATAAAATTAGAAGCATTAGTTTTAAAATGAAGAATTATGATTTGAGTCGATTATGACAATCTATTTACAGTTGCTGGTATATCAATAATCAAAGATTATAAGCTTGTAATAATTGGCAAAAGAAGCAAGTGAGGAGATGAGGTAATTGTTATGCAAATCTATGCACTATCTGAAAGAAAAGGTGATGGAAAGAGATTCAACAGTAACTTTCAAAATGGAATTTGATATATGAGAAAGAAACATTTTGCAAGACTGTGGAGATGAACAGCAAAATGGGATTAATTTGACAGCTTTCCAAAAAGTAGCATACACATGAAGAGCCAAAAATCCTCATGTGTTGTAAGGTTCTGTAATGCGATGATTTCGCAACAATAACATGTACTCACCCTTGCTCTGTGATCCATTCATTGACATTTGAGAGCATTAACTCACTTTCCTCATGGAACTGATTATTATCTCTTTGCACAGCTTCCAAAGCCTGTTTCTGTGCCTCCAACTGTAGATATAGATAAGGGTCAAATCTTTTAGAATGACGATCTACATTACATGATTGGCTATAGCATGTAAAAATTTCCCTTTATACAGATTGCATCTTCTCAAGGATAACTGCATATTTTCCATTTCCTTCTTGCTTCCTAGGCAAGAACTTTCATTCAAATATTATTAATTCCCCCTATTGAATCAGGACAATGATGTCAATAATATTTTTTACATTCGATTAATTAGCTATATGCATAAAGTGATTAAGCAATCATTCTTTAAGACAATCCTACTTCTTCATATAAATGTCTCCCACAAGGTTAGTAGGAAAATAATTTAACTGCACATCACTTTCCAAGACTAATCCCAAAAACTGCCTATGCGTTTTACCTCAAATAATCTTGTTTTCCCCTTTACTAAATGTTACTATAATCTAAGCTTCAACACTCAATGAAGTAAAACCAAAGGCAAATTTTTAAAACTTTAGACAAGTACATACATTGCAAGGCACCAAGTGCAGAGAGGGATATAGAGATGTTAAGTGAATAGTTAAAAAAAAACTTGGCAGACAGAATGTAATGTGGGAAAATGTGAGGTACAGGAAGAAAGTGGATGCTGGAAATCTGAAACAAAAACAGAAGTTGCTGGAAATCAGAGTTAATTTTTCAGGTCCAATGACTGTTTTTCAGAACACAGAGTGCTGCCAGACCTGCTGAGATTTTCCATCAACTTCTGTTTCAAAATGTGAGGTTATTCACTTTGACAGGAAGAATTGAGGAGCAAATGTGTTATTTAAATGGAGAAAGAACACAGAAAGCCCCAGCACAGAGGGATGTGGGACACGATGCATGAATCACAAGAAGATAGCATAAATGATCTGCAGGTTATTTAAAAGGCAAATGGAAGTTAATCTTCATTTCAAAGGGCAACGTGTATAAAAGTATTAAAGCATATAAAACTATCCAAGGCACTTGCTTAACTCACATCTAGAATATCATGAAAAGGAAGATATACTGTGATTGAAGATAGCTTAGTGAGGTGCTGGAAAAGCACAGCAGGTCAGGCAGCAACCGAGGAGCAGGACGTTTCGGGCAAAAATCCTTCATCAGGAATGAAGCAGGGAGCCTCCGGGGTCAAGAGATAAATAGGAGAGGGGTGGGTCTGGGGGCAAGGTAGCTAAGACTGCAATAGGTGGATGGAGGTGGGGATGAAGGTGATAGGTTGGAGAAGAGGGTGGAGTGGATAGGTGGGAAGGAAAATTGGCAGGTAGGACAGGTCATGAGGATGGTGCTGAGCTGGCAGGTTAGAACTGGGGTAAGGTGGGGGGAGGGGAAATAAGGAAACTGGTGAAGTCCACATTGATGCCCTGGGTTGAAGTGTTCTAAGGGGGAGGTTGAGGCGTTCTTCCTTCAGGCATTGGGTGGTGAAGGAGTGGCGGTGGAGGAGGCCCAGGACATGCATATCCTCGCCAGAGTGGGTGAGGGAGTTGAAATGCTCGGCCACGGAGCGATGGGGTTGGTTGGTGTGGGTGTCCCAGAGATGTTCCCTAAAGCACTTGGATAGTCCATTGCCACAGAACTTGACACCGTCCTTTCTCCCCAGTCCAGGAACTCGCCACTTACGTTCGGGACACCACCTACACCCTCTGTCTCCTCCATGATTTTTGTTTCCATGGCCCCCAGTGCCTCATCTTCACCATGGACATCCAATCCCTACACACAACTATTGACCATTATGAAGGCCTTCAAGCCCTCTGATTCTTCCTCTCCCGTCGTCCCCACCATTACCCTTCCACTGACACTCTCATTTGGTTGCCTGAACTGGTCCTCACCCTCAATAATTTCTCCTTTGTATCCGCCACTTCCTCCAGACCAAAGGGGTAGCCATGAGCACCCACATGGGCCCCAGCTATGCCTGTCCCTTCATCAGGTACGTGGAAGATGTCCATCTTCTGCAGCTACACCGGCACCATCCCCCACCTTTTCCTTCACTACATTGATGACTGTATCGGCAGCAGCGCATGCTCCCAAAAGGAGGTTGAACAGTTCATCAACTTCAACAACACATTCCACTCCAATCTTAAATTCATCTGGACTATCTCGGACACATCTTTCCCCTTCCTGGACCTCTCCATTTCCATCAATGGTGACTGACTCAACACGGACATTTACTACAAGCCCACCAACTCCCACTGCTATCTAGATTACACCTTCCACCCTGCCTACTGTAAAAATGCTATCCCTTATTCCCAATTCCTCCACCTCCATTGCATCTGTTCCAAGGAGGACCAGTTCCACCACAGAACACACCAGATTGCCTCCTTCTTCAAATTTCCCCTCCCACATAATCGATGATGCCCTCACCTTCCACCCCACCAACCTCTAGATACATCACATTATCCTCCACTATTTCCGCTACCTATAAACAGACCCCACCATCAGAGATATAGTTCCTGGGCCACCCCTATCAGCTTTCCGTAAAGACCATTCCCTCCGTGGCTCCCTTGTCAGGACCACGGCTCCCACCAACCCACTTCACCCTCCCAGCACCTTCCCCTGCCACTGCAGGAATTGCAAAACCTGTGCTCACACCTCCACCCTCACCTCCATCCAATACCTCAAAGGAGCCTTCCACATCTGTCAGAGATTTTCCTGCACTTCCAAACAAGTCATTTACTGTATCCATTGCTCCTGATGTGGTCTCCTCTACACTGGGAGATAGGACGCCTCCTTGCAGAACGCTTCAGAGAACATCTCTGGGACACACGCACGAAGCAACCTCCCCACCCTGAGTCTGAACACTTTTACTCCCCCTCCCACTCCCCAAGGACTTTCAGGTCCTGGGCCTCCTCTATCGCCAAACCCTTACCACCTGCCGCCTGGAGGAAGAACACCTCATCAACCACCTTGGGACACTCCAACCACATGGGATCAATGTGAATTTCACCAGTTTCCTCATTTCCCTTCCCCACGTCTTATCCCAGATCCTACCTTCCAATTCGGCACCACTCTCTTGACCTGTCCTACCTGTCCATTGTCCTTCTCACCTATCCATTCCACTCTCCTCTCCAACCTATCACCTTCACCCCCCCCCACCTTCATCTACCTATCACATGCTCAGCTACCTTCCCTCAGCCCCAAACCCCTCCCCCTTATCTCTCAGCGCCCTTGGTCCACAAGCCTCTTTCCTGATGAAGGGCTTATGCCCAAAACCTCAATTCTCCTGATCGTGCGATGCTGCCTGATTGGCTGTGCTTTTCAACTCTGATCTCCAGCATCTACGTTCCAACTTTCTTCCTGAAGACAGTTCAGACAAGATAGATTCACCAGGTTAATCCAGGGTATACAGGAATTACACATGAGGAGAGGTTGAGTAGTTTGGGCCTGAGTTTAAAACAATGCAAGGTGGCTTCATTGGAACATATAAGATTCTTAAAGGCTTGACACTGAAAGGTTGTTTCTCCTTGTGGGAGAGTCTAGGAACAATGGGCATAATCTCAGATTAAGGTGTCACTCAGTTTAAACAGAGATGAGGAGGAATTTCTTCTCTCAGACATTAGCGAATCTATGGAATTTGAGAGGATTGTACAGGCTCTGTCATTAAGTATGATCAAAACTGAGAGTGACAGATGGATGATCAGTAATATAACCAATGGGTTATGGGATAAAGGCAGAAAGTAGAGTTGATGATTATCAGATCTGTACTGATTTTATTGAATGGCTGATGGGCCAAATGGCTTACTTTTGCTCCTATGTCATGTTCGAAGTTGACAAACATGATGCATATGAAAGCATCAGGCACAGGAAAGCCAATGGTAGAAGTTGCACCTCAACATATATGGATGACTATAGGGCAGCCTTTCACTCAAGGCATGAGCAGCCTGTTGAGGACACAAAAAGTGTGCTGACAAGATATCAAATGATCAAATTTCTGATACTGCTCTTGATATTTTGTCACAGATCAGAGGAACATATCAGGAGCAAAATCCCTTCTAGCTGCATGGGAGCTCACGAACGCAGCTGCTCTATTGGTTCACATACAGAGATTAGCAAGCCAGCACTGCTCACTGCACTGATTTCCATTTCCAGAAATTCTGCCATGCACAGAGCTTGGAGGTCTCCGCAGAATAATAAAAAACCTGAGCGAAAACAGCAGTCAGAAATGTGGTGGAATATACCTCACTAGCCTGCATGAGTGCAGTTTCAAAAACACTCAAGAAGGATCGATACCATGTAGGACAAAGCAGCCCACTTGATTGGCACACACCCACAAGTATCCACTCCCTCCATCACCAATACAGGCAGTGGGTACGGTCTACAAGATGCGCTGCAGAAATTCACCAAGGTTGCTTAGATAGCACCTTTAAACACGTGGCCACTTCCATCTGGGACAGCAGTGTAATGGGAACACCATTACTTGCAATTCCACTACAAGCCACTTACCATTCTAATTTAGAAATACATTGTTACTCCTTCAATGTCACTGAGTCAAAGTCCTAGTTAGGACATTGGTGTGGCCACTTTTGGAGTACTAGTATAGGAAGGACATTATTAAATTGGAGAGGGCTCAGAAAAGGCTAATCAGAAAGTTGCCAGGATGAGAGTGTTTGAGTTATAAGGAGAAGTTGAATAGGCTGGGATGTTTTTCAGTGGAGCGTCGAAGGTTGATGGTGACCTTGGTCACAAAGCTGGTCCTTTTACAAGGTGATGTTGTCTTGATTTTTTTCAGAGAGGTGCTAAACGACCCAAGGTTCCAACATGTCTGAAGTTTGAAAGGTTCATTGGGGTCGTTTTGTTTATACCTAACAAGTATTTTGGAACAGCATCATTAAATCGGGGTAGCCTGTTGGGTTTGGAGAGGTTAAGTTATTTGGGTATTCTATTTTCAGTTTGTTATGTTTCATTCTGTAAGTTTATAAATAAATTCTGTTTGTTTAAAAGTCAGCAATCTGACCAGCTAATTCACTCCAGGAATATCCACTATGCACTTATCTGAAACAAATACCAAAGTTAAGGTCTGGGCTTCTTGCTTCAAAAATATTTTGAGGGGTTGGGCCTGGTCCATAACAGGGTAAAAACAATGACTGCAGATGCTGGAAACCAGATTCTGGATTACAGTTGTGCTGGAAAAGCACAGCAGTTCAGGCAGCATCCGAGGAGCAGGAAAATCGACGTTTTGGGCAAAAGCCCTTCATCAGGAATACTACTGGAGGCTCTTTGCAGGATTTGTTCTGTGGTTCCAAGTTGGGGATTAGAGTTGTTGGACTTGAAGGCAGCGAGTGGTAGGCGTTAGTGTCTTTTATTTCGGGTGTTGATTTGGTTGGGTAAACATTACGTGGGATAGCAATGGCTCTTCTGGTCACCAAGACTTTTCTGGAGGTGGAAGAAGTGACCTTGGGGATTTTACAAAAGGTAGGTAAGGCCAAGCTGCAGGAATGAGTAGACAAGCTGGAGTTAAAGCTACCTCCTACAGTGAGGAAAGATGAGAGGATTACAGCAGTAGCTCAGCAGTTAAATTTGCTGGAAACACCATCAGGATCTAGAGAGATGGCTAAAGTTCAATTGCAAATGAAACAGCTTGAGTTAGAGGCGAAATAAAGAAAGGGCAGCAGAAATGAAACAGTTTGAGTTATGAATGAAAGCAGAAGAAAGGGGAAAATAGAGAGTGTTTGAATTTCAGAAAATGACACTTAGAAAGGAAAGTCACCTTAAAAGGCTGGAGAGGAAGGACGAAGGTAGGTTTATTGAGGAAGAGAGTGAGGATAAACAAACCCATGGTAGTGAAATGCCTGGTGAGAAACTGTTTAAATATATTCACACCTTACCTCAATTTGATGAGATGGATGTGGAAACCTTTTTCATCTCATTTGAAAAAGTGGCTAAACAAATGCAGTGGCCTCTGACCATGTGGATTTTGTTGATCCAAATCAAACTTGTAGGGTGAGATATTCGCACCACTATCAGAGGAGGTATCGGGGAGTATGAGGAGGTGAAGAAAGCTACCTTAAGTGCATATGAGCTTGTACCAGAAGACTACAGACAATGTTTCAGGAATCTAAGGAGGGACCATGGTCAAACCTATGTTGAGTTTGAAAAGATCAAACAAAGTTATTTTGATAGGTGGATAAGAGCTTTAAAAATAGAGCAAACCTACAACGCTGTTAGAGAGACAACTATTTTGGAGGAATTAAAGAATTTACTTGCTGAAGTAGTGCAAACTCATATGGAAGAGCAGAGAGTTAAAACAGCAAGGTTAGCAGCTGAAGTGGCTGATGATTATGAGCTGGTCCATAAAACACTGTGGTTCCAAAATCAATTTCAGTCTCATTACCTGCACATCTTTGAGCTGTGGGAGGAAACCCACGCAGACACAGGGAGAAGGTGCAAACTCCACATACACTCATGGAAGGAACTTTCACAACATTCATTGGACTTGTTTGATTGACTTCAGAAGGCAATCTTGGTGATAAACCTAGCTAAACATGAGTTTGCCAAAGCCCAAGTCATCATCCTGGTCCATGTTATTGGGCACTGATAAATGGCCCCACAGGATATGAAAGCAAAGGCAATTGTGGAGTTTCCTATATCATCGACAAACAGAGCAGTATTACGGCACCTGGGATTGAGTGGATTTTATCAAAAGTTTGTGCCGAATTCTAGCAGTGTGGCTGATCCACTTACTGAATTACTAAAGAAAGGCAAGAAGTTTCAGCGCACAGTGGACTGTCAGAAGGTGTTTGAGAGCTTGAAAACACTGTTTACCACTGCCGCGGTATTAGCCACACCTGATTTTGCAAAGCCTTTCAAGATGGCTATCAATGTGAGTGATGTGGGTGTCAGTGCTGTGCTCCTGCAGGAAGAGGGCAACAAGATAGAAACACCTACTGGATATTTCTCCAGGAAGTTCAACATTCATCAGCAGAAATATTCGACAGTTGAGAAAGACACTTTGAGCTTGGTGTTGGCATTGCAACATTTCAGTGTTTATATTACTGGTAACACATCTGAGGCAATCGTTTATAGACTGATCATAACCCATTAAAATTTGTGGAGAAAGTTAAGGACAAAAACGCCAGGCTGTTTAGATGAAGCCTGTTGTTACAGACATTCAATTTGAAAATTGTGCATGTGGCAGGTTGAGAAAATGTGATTGCCAATGCATTGTTGAGACTTGAATGAGAGATGGAGGTGTTCGATGTTGGGAGTACCACAAACTGAATCCGGATGTAGCATGTTTGCACGTTTATTGTGAGTGAATGCGTATGTTTGAGATACTAACCAAATTTTTTTGAGGTTTTGAAAAATGAAGCCATCTTTGGATATTGATGGTTCATTTTGTTTTAAGGGGGAAGGTGTCACAAAGCTGGTCCTTTTACAAGGTTACGTTGTCCTTGATATTTTTCAGACAGGTTCTAAACAACCCAAGTTTCCAACATGTTTGAAGTTTGAGTGGGTCATTCGGGCCCTTTTGTTTATACCTAACAGATAATATTTTAGGCAGAAAGCTTTCAAGTCTTTAAAACAAAACTGGTAGAATCAAGGGGCATGACCAGCTCTCTAGCTGGGCAGGTCAGTTCAGTTACCCCGCACTGCCCGGTTCTACCTCCTTCCCAAGATCCACAAGCCTGACCACCCTGGCCGACCCATTGTCTCAGCATGCTCCTGCCCCACTGAACTCATCTCTACCTACCTCGACACTGTCCTATCCCCCCCCAGTCCAGGAACTCCCCACATACGTTCGAGACACCACCCACGCCCTCCAACTCCTCCAAGACTTCCGTTTCCCTGGCCCCCAACGCCTCATCTTCACCATGGATATCCAATCCCTCTACACCTCCATCCGCCATGACCAGGGCCTCCAAGCCCTCCATTTTTTCCTCTCCAGACGTCCCCAACAGTACCCTTTCACCGACACTCTCATTCATTTGGCCGAACTGGTCCTCACCCTTAACAATTTCACCTTTGAATCCTCCCACTTCCTCCAGACCAAAGGGGTAGCCATGGGCACACGTATGGGCCCCAGCTATGCCTGTCTCTTTGTTGGCTACGTAGAGGAGTTGATCTTCCGTAATTACACCGGCACCACTCCCCACCTCTTCCTCCGCTACATTGATGACTGCATTGGCGCCACCTCGTGCTCTCGCGAGGAGGTTGAGCAATTCATCAACTTCACCAACACATTCCACCCTGACCTTAAATTTACCTGGACCATCTCTGACACCTCCCTCTCCTTCCTGGACCTCTTCATCTCCATTAATGACGACCGACTTGACACTGACACTTCTTTATAAACCCACCGACTCCTACAGCTACCTGGATTACACCTCTTCCCACCCTACCTCTTGCAAAAATGCCATCCCGTATTCCCAATTCCTCCGCCTCTGCTGGATCTGCTCTCAGGAGGACCAGCTCCACCACAGAACACACCAGATGGCCTCCTTCTTTAGAGACCACAATTTCCCTTCCCATGTGGTTAAAGATGCCCTCCAACGCATCTCGTCCACATCCCGCACCTCTGCCCTCAGACCCCACCCCTCCAACCGTAACAAGGACAGAACGCCCCTGGTGCTCACCTTCCACCCTAACAACCTTCGCGTAAATCAAATCATCCGCCGACATTTCCGCCACCTCCAAACAGACCCCACTACCAGGGATATATTTCCCTCCCCACCCCTTTCCGCCTTCCGCAAAGACCGTTCCCTCCGTGACTACCTGGTTGGGTCCAAGCCCCCAAACAACCCACCCTCCAATCCTGGCACTTTCCCCTGCCACCGCAGGAACTGTAAAACCTGCGCCCACACCTCCTCCCTCACCTCTATCCAAGGCCCTAAAGGAGCCTTCCACATCCAAAGTTTTACTTGCACATCCACTAATATCATTTAGTGTATCCGTTGCTCCCGATGTGGTCTCCTCTACATTGGGGAGACTGGGCGCCTCCTAGCAGAGCGCTTTAGGGAACATCTCTGGGACACCCGCACCAATCAACCACACTGCCCCGTGGCCCAACATTTCAACTCCCCCTCCCACTCTGCCGAAGACATGGAGGTCCTGGGCCTCCTTCACCGCCACTCCCTCACCACCAGGCGCCTGAAGGAAGAACGCCTCATCTTCCGCCTCGGAACACTTCAACCCCAGGGCATCAATGTGGACTTCAACAGTTTCCTCATTTCCCCTTCCCCCACCTCACCCTAGTTCTAAACTTCCAGCTCAGTAACTGTCCCCTTGACTTGTCCTACCTGCCTATCTTCTTTTCCACCTATCCACTCCACCCTCTCCTCCTTGACCTATCACCTTCATCCCCTCCCCCACTCACCCATTGTACTCTATGCTACTTTCTCCCCACCCCCACCCTCCTCTAGCTTATCTCTCCACGCTTCAGGCTCACTGCCTTTATTCCTGATGAAGGGCTTTTGCCCGAAACGTCGATTTCGAAGCTACTTGGATGCTGCCTGAACTGCTGTGCTCTTCCAGCACCACTAATCCAGAATCTGGTTTCCAGCATCTGCAGTTATTGTTTTTACCTCAGTTCGAGGGTTAGTTGAGTCAAGATCACTGTTGAAATTGGACTCTCTCCCGCTCCTTCTGCCAATCTCACTTCGTAACCTGTAAGCTTTTTGCGTAATTTCTACTCTTCATGTTAAGGGGTCTATTTATTGGGGATGTTTAATGTATTTTGAAACAGCATCATTAAGTCGGAGTAGCCTGTCAGATTCAGTTGAGACACGTTATTTGGGTACTCTATTTTCAGTTTGTTGCGTTTCATTCCGTAAGTTGCAAATAAATTGTTTGTTTAAAACTTGGCCATCTGACCAGCTAATTCACTCTGGGAATATCCACTATATACTTACCTGAAACTAATAGAAAACATTGGGATACCTGCTGAAAAATGTTTTGAGGGATTGGGCCTGGTCCACAACACCTTGTAGAGGTTTATAAAACATGAGGGGCATAGATAAGGTGAACAGCAAAGGTCTTTTTCCAAGGATAGGGGAGTCCTAAACTAGAGGGTATAGTTTTAGGTTTAGAGGGGAAAGATTTAAAGGGGTCCGGAGGGGCAACGTTTTCACACTGAGAGTGGTAGGTGTCTAGAATGAGCTGCCAGAGAAAGTAGTAGAAGCAGGTACAATTACAACATTTGGATAGGTACATGAATAGGAAAGGTTTAGAGGAAGATGGTCCAAATGCAGGCAATGGGACTCGTTTAGATTGGGATACTTGGTTGGCACGGACGAGTTGGACCGAAGGGTCTGTTTCCATGCTGTATGACTCTGACACTATGAATGCATATGAGGCATCTGATGGAGACACCTGGCACCCAAATGTGTATACTGGCAAGCTGACTATTGCAAACTCATTCTCATAGGGTTGTAAAGCATTGAATAAACAGTGATACATACCCTGTCAGAGGGTGGCAGACCATTCAGAATACGAGAAATAAGAGTTAGTAGAATAGTGTTTAGGGTCTCAGTTCTAATTCTTTTGCAATACACTACTTTCGCGAAAAACTAAAGAAACAGGAAAATTAATTTTCAAGACGAATGAAGCTAACTTCTTTTTCTCAAACTTTTATCAAAACATCAGGACCTAAATAAATGTCTAGTGATGTTGAAGTTATGCAGTGGTCGGTAGAGGCTAACAGGAAACCCGTGATTTACATGATTTTGTGGATAAATTTACATGAATATGTCCCTTCTAGGTGTGGACTGGATAAGTTATTTGGCTATTCTAGGACAGCTACAATGGTCCACTACTACAATGTCTATTTAAGCCAAATGTTTTGCCATTGTTTCAATGCCCATGGGCAAATCGTCTAGGAGCAGGTCCTACATTTGCAACAACAATATCATATTATTTCTCTGGAAGTGGACCAACATAAATGGTACTTCAGTTTGAAAATATCAGAGAGGAAATTACATTCTCTTGTTCACAATTTCAGTCATCAAAAATTCTTTGCAATCATATAACATCTTTAATTTAAATCTGGAAAATAAATGTTACTTTGTGAAATGCAAATAGGTATAAGAAAAATGGATATCAAGCCTGGATATTATGGAGGAGGAGAAAGATATTTGAGAAGATATTTAAAAGTGAAGAGAGATGTACAGTGGAAAATCAGGGAGGAAATTGCAGTTAAAGAACAAGCATTAATGTTTGAACAAGTGGAGGAGAACTTTACCAAAGATACGAATAAGATAAATAGAGCATTAAGCAGCAATAGGGTGAATAGAGAGATATAGAGATGGGAAAGAGAAAATCCAAAAAGAAATTGTGTCAATAATGACAAAGGATTTTGCTTTAATGCTTAAGGGGCAGGGAACTTTTCTAGGTCAGTGAAGATTTTTGGGAGGTGAGTTGGGCTTACACAACTCACTTTACACAAATTGATATTACTTTATTGTGCAGGATAGGAGGTAAGTAAGGATTATGTTCCAGAAGATGATGTTTAGATAAAGGAATATACTTTCTGTGGCAGTGAAACTAAGTAATACTGCAGTTAGGTAATATTGTAGGGTAAATGAGGGGCTTATAGCAAGGGACAGACCTTCTCAAGGTCATCCACAAAGATCATCTCACTGTGTGGCCAGCAGCATTTCATCTCTAAGGCTCCTGTAATAAGCAATCACTTCATATGATCTTGGGATACATTCATTAAAAGAGACCAGAGACCAAAGGCTTGCATGCTGATTTGGTGCCCGAAAAGTGGGCAAAACTGAAACAATTTTCAGAACCTGAGAATAGTTTTAAAATTTGCAAGTAATTAAGTATGAAACACCTTTTGTTGAACAGAGTTACAAACTTCCAACAGAATTTAAGCATAGATGTGTTTCCTAATTTCACTGCTGAAAGGATTGACCCGAATGTTCAGACTAGAGTCATAGAATCATTGAGATCTACAGCATGGAAACAGATCCTTCAGTCCAACTCGTCCATGCTGACCAGATATCCTCACCTAATCCAGTCCCATTTGCCAGCACTTGGCCCATATCTCTCCAAACCCTTCCTATTCATATACCCATTCACATGCCTTTTAAATGTTGCAATTGTACCAGCTTCCATCACTTCGTCTGGCAGCTCATTCCATACACGTACCACTCTCTGCATGAAAAAGTTGTCCTTTATGTCCCTTTTATGTCTTTTCCCACTAACCCTAAACCTATGCCCTCTAGTTCTGGACTCTCCCACTCCAGGGAAAAGACCTTGTCTATTAACCCTAACCATGCTCCTCATGAGTTTATAAACCTCTAAAAGGTCACCTGTCAGCCTCCAACACTCCAAGGAAAACAGCCCCAGCTTATTCAGCCTCTTCTTGTAGCTCAAATTCTCCAATCTTGACAACATCCTTGTCAATCTTTTCAGAACACTTTCAAGTTTCACTACATCTTTCCGATAGGAAGGAGACCAGAATTGCACGCAATATTCTAAAAGTGGCCTCACCAATGTCCTGTACAGCTGCAACACGACCTCCCAACCCCTATACTCAATGCTCTGACTAACAAAGGAAAGCATGCCAAATGTCTTCTGCACTATCTGATCTATCTACAACTCTACTTTCAAGGAGCTACGAACCTGAATTCCAAGATCTCTCTGTTCAGCAACACTCCCCAGGATCTTACCATTAAGTGTATAAGTCCTGGTCTGATTTGCTTTTCCAAATTGCAGGACCTCGCGTTTATCTAAATTAAACTCCATCTGCTACTCCTCAGCCCATTTGCCCATCTGATACCTTTAGTGATACAATCAACATCCAGTACAAGGTTTCTCTCTTTACCCTGTTCCCCAAAGTATTTTGAAAACTCAATTCAAATTGTCCCATAATCCTCTAAATTCCAGGAATTATAATGTTAATTTGTGCATTCTTTCTTCATAGCTTAATCCTTCTACTCCATGTATCATTCTGAGGAATCATCCTACATTGCCTCCAAGGCTAATATGGTCATGTCTAGGTCTGTCACACAATGCCAGTTGTGGTCTGATCAGAGCTTTATATAGCTGAAGTATGACCTCTACCCCTTTGTATTCTAGCCTTCTCGATAAAAAGGTCAGCATTCCATTACCCTTTTCAGTCCATTCCCCTGCCCATTACTTTTGTCACCTCTTCAAAAAATTCGGTCAGATTTGTCAGGCATGACCTACCCTTTACAAATCCATGCTCAGCCTCATCAGCTGACAATTTAATATGTTTTCATCTAACCCTTATCAACACTTCAAATCTGTGTGTTGTTGTTGACCTCATATTTGATAGAGTTGCAGATTTGCAGTCCTTCTCCTGAACATTACAAAATTTACATTCCTCATAGGATTAGGCAGCTTTCTGACTGGACAGGCTAGGAAGTTTAAAATTAAGTTCAGATCAAGCAGAATACTGAGATTCAACATCTTCGCATTCAACTTAAGCAAGCAAAAAGGAACAAGGAAGTTGACTTTAATAAGAAAGTGAAGTATTTGTAAGTAACTGAGTAACTCCAATTTTTGCGAGAAATATCAACTCATCCATAAACTAATATTAGCTAGATTGTCTGACAGCACAGATGTATTGGGTGGTGCATGAAAGTAGTAAAAAGGGAGAAAGCAAGCTGCGTGTTGGCAACAACCCACGCAAGTTGATGCTGTGCTATTTATTGATGTCAGTCAGAGACAGCGTGAAGATGAGAAAAAGGAGGCAATATACAGAAGTTATTAAACTGTGGTTTAAAAATCTTATAAACGACACCACTTAAAGAGTAAATCTGTATTCCATGGATCAAAGATAAGTGTCATTCCTGCAGGGATCGGCACTCTATGAATCATGTCTATTTATTTCTAACCTGTGCTTCTCTTAAAAGCTCAGAATTATTCCCTATTATTTCAGTAAATAAAAAAGTGTCAGCTCATTTGCTTTGTGGTTCTCTAGGCACTGTATGATATTTATTAGCGTACAGTAAGAGCAAGAGGTTTGTCAAGTTACTAAATAATATTGATAATTTAGCCACAAAGGATACACCCAATTACGCACTGGATGACTGACACTCATTGCGAACAATGCTATCACAACAATACCTCTTCCATGTTTTCTTTGAGCTTCTCACATAAAACATCCATCTCCTTTTCATGCATAATCAG
Organism: Chiloscyllium punctatum; assembly: GCF_047496795.1. Taxonomy (NCBI): domain Eukaryota; kingdom Metazoa; phylum Chordata; class Chondrichthyes; order Orectolobiformes; family Hemiscylliidae; genus Chiloscyllium; species Chiloscyllium punctatum. The sequence continues at coordinate 130,690,349 of NC_092743.1, forward strand.
TTGTTCATCTTTAGTGACCAAATCTTTGAGATTTTCTTTATTTTTTTTCAGTGCTTGGTTCAACTGGACACTAAGTTCTTTCAGTCTTTCTTCATATTCTTGTACCTGAGAAAGCAAAAATAAATAACAGACTAATTCTTTCTCAGTAAATGCAATTGTTATTCCATTATAATAAGGTAATTGACTAGCAATTCAGCAGTTGTGCAATCAAATCCCACCAAAGCAAGCTGTCAAATGGAGTTTGCTAAATCTCGTAATTTGTAACGTGACACTTGAAACTTGCTGGATTTTCATAAAATAAAACTGGTTCACTGAGGTCCTTCGGGAAGGGAACCTGTCAAGTTTGACACCTGCATGCAACTAATTCTGAAGGGACTTAACAAGTTGCCAGCATAATGGTTCCCATTGGTACTAAAGATCTTTCACTCAGGGTCTCTCAGGACAGAAAGGCCCTTTTAGGGCAAATTAAAGGGGCATGCTCCAAACAAGTCAATGACCCTCTTTCTGCAATTTGCAATGAGATTAGCATCCTTCAACTGGGTGGCTCCTACTTGACTTGCAGTGAGACAAGCCCAATGGAATTAAGGCTTTATTGTTTTGTTTTCTTTGCCATTCCAGTTAAAGCCTTATAATTAGGTAGGTAGTCTCAATCACAATTTTCTTAATATACTGCAAATGTTCCTGCAACTGATATACAACTAACATTAATATCTTTTTTGAGATAAACTTAAGAACTAACGAGTGTAAATACGCCACATGATTAGATGCAACATAGGAAGTTACAATGATAGGTAAAAGCTGAAGTTTGAAGTTCCCATATCGGAAATTCAGGCAGATTTAAAAGTACATGATCAGAACAGGGAATAGAGAGAGAGAGAGAGAAAACTTACCTCTTATTTGTATCTCATGGGGGTAATTATGCTTGTTGTGTTCAGAAATGTTTTTATTGTTATTTGTGACTTTAGTCTGGATGAATTATCAACTTATAAATCAATCAGACATCCCACTTTTGGCATCAAAAACATGGTGTATATGGTCTTCCCATCCCATTTCAGGCACAAAATTGGATTTGACTTTGGTCAGGTTCAATTTTTCATCCCAGAAATACATGTTGCTAAGATGTCTGGGAGTTTAAGACGTGCCCATGTAGAGAAGACTGAACGTCAAATCGCCAGTAACAAACAGAAATGGGTTCGCCAGCAAAACAAATGAAACTTCCAATCTCAAAGTCAAATATTTGTGCACTCATTAAATAACAAGGCAGTAAGTGAGAGAATTTGGAGTTCGTGAAAAACTGGTGAAAGATGGAAGATGAAATCTGCACTTAAGAAGATGCTCAAGACAAAATATACCTTCAGAACATTCAATTCACAAATGTGTTAAGGCTGTAACCAATGTGAGTTTATGGCAGATTGCACCACTTGATCTCATTTCTCCATGATAACATTAATGCTGCAGCTCATGTAGTAGGCTTTACTGACATAATTGGATTTCCCAGGTGCAGGGCACCTTAACTATACAACATTGCGCTCAGAGGACCATATCATAACATGGCAGATTCCATCAACCGAGGAAAAATTCCATTCCCATCAATCTGTGATCATTAGTGAGACATTTTAAAGGTTTGCGCTGGCACCCTAGGAGCTGTCATGATGCCTATGTTCTTGACAGCTTTCATGTTTCTGCTTCATTTCAAAGGCTAGATGTCTTACAAGGACATTTACTGGAAGACAAGGGCTACCTTCTGCAAATATAGCTGATGACTCATTAAGAATCCCTGACTAAGGCGGAGAAGTTTGGATACAGCCAAGGTCATGGTGGAGCAGAAAATAGGCTTACTGAAGGTAAGGTTTCAATGCTTGGATCAGTCTTTTTGGAAGGGGTTATCGGGGGTGTGGGGGGGGGCTAATGTTGTAGTATCCTCCAGATACAGATTGCTGCATAATCCTCGCATTCTGTACCTTCGCACGACTGAAGGAGGTAAAAAGGGATGTGATGGATACTAAAAAGTAGGGAGAGTGGCAGCAGTCTTCTGAGGAGGAAGGCGAGGACATTGAGGAGGAGGGGCACTATTCAGCGTAATCGAGCAGGACTGCATCAGACACTACAAACCAGACAGAATTTAACTGACACATGGTTCAAAGGTGAACTGGATGCAATGATCATTCATTTACTGTAAATTTGTTGTTGCTCAAAAGGCCCTGTCTGTTCTCAGAAGCAAATGCAGCTGTGTTTTGTTTGATTTTTTTTCTTCACTTTTTGCTGTTTTTTTCGAATAAAAGTGAATGTTTTCAACTACTTGAAGGTTTTTCAGCATGTTATGTGCCAACATTGAACAATAAGAACATGTTATGCTATTTTGGGCATTAGGAAAGAGTAGAGCTCCCTAGGATAGGGTTCTGAGATGGCCGGGCAGTAAGGACAGGTAACCTGTGTAGCTTGATTCTTGTAGCTCAGTCACAATGACAGTCAGTCAATCAGATGGGTGTGATGTAAAATTCTAATACATTTACAAATGTGAAATTGTATTCGCAATGGAATCTCACCTGCGCCACCTATGTGTCCTCAGAAGGTTTTCTTTTACAATCTGCACCCACTTTAGATGCTTTGAAAGGCAGCTCCTGTCAGGCAGTGCTTGATTAGGTGCCTGGGCTTTAAATATGGCACCAATGCCAGGAGACTGGCAGTGGTAAATCTACTAATGCTGAATGTATAATAGCACAAGCAGTGTGCCATTGAGGCATCATGCATAATACTGAGATAAGCTGTGGAGAATTATATGAAATAACTAACTCGAGCTCACAGAGTGAAATCCTCCATGAAACTCTCTGAAATTGACAGTTAGTCAATTTTTGGTAAATTTCAGCCCATAATAAATTTAATGAAGTCTGTGTCTGATGCTCGACAATGAATTTGATGGCTTTACAATGCCTTGATTGTGGTTAAAAGTGTCTGTGTGAAATCAATTAATTTAATAAACCACACAGCATTAATTTATTACGAATTACTCATGTAACTCTTTTTTAAAAAAAAATTGAAGAAGGTAACCACCCTCATCACAGTTCACAATTAACACCTGGTGAATAAGATTTTTGGAGATATTTCAAAGGCTGACTTAAACAGCATGATCTGCAGAATGCAGATGTCTTCTCCATCTGCTTTAAATGTAAGAAGGAGCATATATTTTTGTGTTGTACTTTATTTTGCTGTTTTTACATTGTACATTGTTGCAAACAAATATTTTGAAATAATGAACTTCTGGTATGAATTATGTAGTGCATAAGATTATTAGCTGAATTTAAAACCTTTTGTTTCTAATTATATTTAAAAGTTGAAAGTTGCTGTCCTGTATATGTTTACAATTTTTGTTAAAAGACATTACAAGATTTAAAAAAAAAGTTCTGAATGAAGATATGTATTTGAAGCAGATTTTTTGAAACATTATATGTTAGTCAGTGTAACCATTCAATGATGCTTTGAATTGTAGACCTTGCTGCAAGGAAAATAATTTTATCTGGCACATAATGTAACATGTTAATTCAGCATTAATTATGGAATGTGTCAAGCTAAATTTCAGTCAAAGCTCCATGTTAGTCTCCAGAGCATTCTTAATGACAGTAATTACAGGTCATAAAATAAATCTTTTAAAATTAACATTTTTCTATGTCTTGATAGGGAACTGTAAATGGCCAAGCAATACAGATATTTTGATTACTTAAATGTAGCTTCTTTTGTTTCAAACAGCTGCCAGAGCTGTGAATAGAATAAAGGTTGACAGAGGTGCTTCATTGTAGATCCCTGAAAGGGTATATTATAAAACCCAATCTAATTGTGAAGACTGAAACACTTTCATAAGCTGTCTAGAACTAACAAGGTGCTACATTATGCACATACTTTTGTCTATGAAGAAATATAAAATATTAAATTATAATGCATTGATATTGGGAAATTTGAAACAAAAATAAATCACTTCTCTCTGAAATATATTGATGAACAAGTAATATGAGTAATACAGAATCTATCATTAAACTAAATAATATGTTATTTTCATGAACGATATAGTGAACACTAAAGAATGCTGACCACAGATTATCGTCGAAGGCTGCATCATTTAATAAGTGTGATAAAGCATACATATACTCCTAATTCTAAAACTTTACCAAATGGGAATGAACTGAGAACAGTCCAAAACGATTGTCTTATCCTCATTGCCCTACTTCTCCATACTGCTATCTTGTGTGGGTCTTCACTTGAACATTATCTTTCAAAAGAAGGAACCTCACAAAGCTATTAAAATTGGATATCTATAATGCTTCAATGTCATTTTCAAAATAAATAGCCAAAGTATGCACAATAGTCCAGTAGACATGAAAAGGTATTTGGAAATCTTATTTAAACTGACATACATATGAGCACAGGAATGGGAAATAATAAAAAGAATTGCGACAGGTCCAAACGTACTTTATCTACTTTCTGGATAAATTGTAGTGGGACAATACAAGTGTAATGGAGTTGTTGCTTGGTCATAGCAATCAATCATGATCAATAAACTCTTATTAATGGGAAGCTTTGGGAATCTTAGTCTCAAATTCACCTGTCCCTTCCAAGCATGCTGCATAACCACACTGTGATGTCTCAAATTATTGACATGCTGTATCCCAAAATGTTATTTTCTGAAAGGAATCTAATTTGCATTTCAACTGATCAATATTAATTGCTTCTACCATCACCCTCAGGTGCCTGTTTCACAGACTGACCATTTTCTCAGTGCTACATTGTTTCTGCAAATTAGTTTTGAATTTAACTCTTTCAAATATATATTCAATTCCTTTGGTTCTCTTGTTCCGAATTCATCATGTTGTACATTTTGTGGTTTCTTTTGAATCCTGAATTGATCAAAAGACTTTGTGATCTCTCAGAGAATTCAATCACCTATCATTTAGCTGATTGCAAAAATGAAAACAAAATCACCATTTGCCAAGGACATTCAGAATAAACTATTCATTGTGTTAATAATTTTATTTTTTGATAGAAGGTTTATACTATTCGGTGTCATCCATAGCAAATAAAAGAGCGATTAATAATAATCTTCAGTGATTTGCTCTAGCTTCAAGCTATTATGCTGTTGTCTGTATATAGGACATCACATTGTCAATTGGCATGATGTCTGACAACTTATTTTGTTACATCAAGACAGTAGAAACTTATCATTTCCAAATTCCTTTCTAGTTAATATCTAAATACAATAATGACATTCAACATGCTTAAGACAGGAAGGGAGTAAAAGGAGAGAGATCAAGCATTTACCATTAGAGCAACATAATTAAAAATCAGTTTTGTAGACAGGCATGATGTTGTACAATAATGCCGTGGAGAGAGAACAATATGTTCAAACAGTTGCTTCTTACAGAACCTAAGAAGAAAAAACTATGTATGCGTGCATTATACATGGGCCTTGGTTCCTAGGCCAGTTTCAGCAAAGGAATGGAAGTGGACAGGGTCCTTAAACATCAGTATCGACTACTGTGCTAATTTCCAACTCAGTCCTTAGCACTGATATTCGTATTAAAGTTATTCATGGGATCTGGGCATTGTTTGCTCAGCAGAACCCAAAATGAACATCATTGAGCATAAGTCAGGTTCTCGCATTGTAAATGATGATTATATTTTGCTGATAATTGTAGGTAGACTGGTTGGGTGACAATTGGCCAGATTGGAGTTTTTCCCACTTTTTATGACAAACCAGGGCAACATGGATAAATGGATTCTGGATTAGTGGTGCTGGAAGAGCACAGCAGTTCAGGCAGCATCCAAGTAGCTTTGAAATCGACGTTTCGGGCAAAAGCCCTTCATCAGGAATAAAGGCAGTGAGCCTCATCTTCCACCTCGGAACACTTCAACCCCAAGGCATCAATGTGGACTTCAACAGTTTCCTCATTTCCCCTTCCCCCACCTCACCCTAGTTCTAAACTTCCAGCTCAGTAACTGTCTCCATGACTTGTCTGGACTTGTCCTACCTGCCTATCTTCTTTTCCACCTATCCACTCCAACCTCTCCTCCTTGACCTATCACCTTTATCCCCTCCCCCACTCACCCATTGTACACTATGCTACTTTCTCCCCACCCCCACCCTCCTCTAGCTTATCTCTCCATGCTTCAGGCTCACTGCCTTTATTCCTGATGAAGGGCATTTGCCCGAAACGTCGATTTCGAAGCTACTTGGATGCTGCCTGAACTGCTGTGCTCTTCCAGCACCACTAATCCAGAATCTGGTTTCCAGCATCAGCAGTCATTGTTTTTACAACGTGGATAAATGCCAGTCTTGTAACTGTGCTGGAACGATTTAGTCATGGGTGCTGTTAATTCTAGAGCACAAATCTAATAGACCTATAAATTTTTACAATGCAGAAGAAAATCATTCAGCCCATCATGGCCTCACTGGTCATCTCACTAGACTAATCTAAATTTCAAGCTTTTGGCCCATAGCCCTGAAGGCTATGGTAACACAAAAGAATATCTAAACATGGGGACTTCTCAGTAAGATAATTTTTTGGTTTTAAAAAATGCTTTCTCATGTTTTTTTCTGAGGACTGCTGAATAGTCTCCATGTAAATTGGGTAATCATGGAGTCTTGACTAGAGCAACCTAATATTTAAAATTTGTTCTGCTGGTGATAGCTCCACATCAGCTGAACCAATATGTTGTTATAGATGTCTCCAACAAAATATTGGGGGGGTGGGGGATAAATGGGGAGGGGGTAGTGGTGGGGGTAGTGGCGTTGTTTCCTAAGATGATGCTGAACAATTGGCACTTAAGGTTTATCTGCTGATATGTCAGGTGCATAATAAATTGAGCCATATGCCTCCCTAGGACTGAACTATTCTCAACTTTTGCTGAGGTAAACAGCAAGACATGAAGTCTTCTTCACACAAAAGATATTGAAATCAGGAACTAATTTCCACGAATAATTGAAATAAGTGCAAATCACGTTATGACACACCTCCAGAACAGGTGGAACGTGACCTCAGACCTTCTAGCCCATTGCATCACAAAAGCCCTGAATATGGATTATATTCTGGTCACTGTCACACAGAAGCTAGGTGGTTGATTCAACTAAGGTAAGCTGCTGATATTTCTCTATATCATAAACAATGTCTGCTTCCACCACTGTAACATTCCTGTCTAATACTGAAACTCTCAATAGTGTCCTAAGTTCTGAAAAAACTTAACAATACCAAGAGTCTTCTAGTGGCCTCCTATCCTCAATACTCTGTAAACTTTAGCTCATTCAAAATCTGGATACCCATATCTTATCTCAAAACAACCCAGATATCCCTTGTCCTGATTACACTATGTCACTCTTGATGCTTCTAAACCTCCAGTCAAAAAGTCTCAAACGTGTTTAAATTTCTTCAGGATCATATCCTTTTTTAGTAATTTGCTCCAGCTCTAAAATTGCTGCTCAACTTATTCAGCTCTTGATGTAGGGTTTACACCTTGATTACAAGTGCAGAAATTCATCTCTTTTAATTTGATGGTGCACCTGTGACAAAAATTATTATAATGCAGGAAGAGCTAAAATGATTTAGATTCTAACTTTTCGATTTAGATTCTAACTTCTATTTTAGGAGTGATGAAGTCACAATGATCTTAACGCTCAACATCATTTAAATAGACCCCTTGAACTGTCCATCCCTAATGGTTAAATCTGATGGTTAATCTTGTTGCATTCAGAATGGTGCAATATTTGGAGATGTCAATGTGCCGAGCAAGCAACAAGATAACTCTTCAATGCAGGACAGGGCAGAGCCCAATGAAACAACTGCCCATTATATTGATGAATTTCAGATTTGGGCTCTGGTTTCTTTTGGTTTGCCAAAATAAATAAAAGCTTAATTTTGTTTTGTCCACTATAGCATTCTCACCAGTAAAATCGGGCATGGCACGTTCTCCACTTAGATGTCCCCCCATCTTCAATGTTTTCAATAACCCAGACAGTACCCCTATCAGAGGTGGACAGTTCCAAAAATCACACAACCTCCTAATTCCTGTTCAGAAAAGGCGACTCCTAATTGTTAAACAGTGCCCCGAGTTCTGGACATGGCCACAAGAGACAACATTCTTTCCATGTCCACCTAATTTCGGTTATTCAGGATTTTTTTCATACTTCAACAAAGTCACTCCTTCACTCTTCCAAACTGGAAACAAGACTGGCCTGAACAACCTTTCTTCATCAATAATCTGCTCAGCCCAGGTATTAATCTAGACCAGTTTCGAGGTGTGATCTCGCCAGTATTCTGGAAAACTGAACATAACATCCTTACTTTCATAAAAACTGAAAGAACTGTTGATGCTGTAAGTCAGATACAAAAATAGAAATTTCTGGAAAAGTTCAGCAGGTCTGACAGCATCTGTGAAAAGAAATCAGAGTTAACGTTTTGAGTCGAGTGACCCTTCCTCAAATCCTTCTGAGGAATGGTCACTCAACCCTAAAGGGTTAGCTCTGATTTCTCTCCACAGATGCTGCCAGACTGCTGAGCTTTTCCAGCAATTTCTATTTGCGACCCTTACTTTCATGTTCAATACCTCTGGTAATAAAGGTTAGCACTTCTTTAACTTTCTTAATAACTTGTTGCACATGCATATTAATTTTTGTGACTCATGCATTAAGACACATAGGTCCCTCTGCACCTTAGAATTCTGCAGTTATCCTCCATTTAAGTCATGCTTTGATTTTTTTTATATTTCCTGCCAAATTTTTCCCACACTATATAACACTGCCAGAATTTTGCCCAATCACTCAAGATTTCTGCATTGTTCTGCAAACTCCTTATGTCATCTAATATATTTTCCCACCTATCTTTATGTTATCTGCAAACATATTCACCCTGCCTCACTCTTCTCATCTATATCATTGAGATAAAATGTTTAAAAATGAGGCCCCACCACAGGACCTTGTGGACTCCATGCATTACATCCTGCCAATCAGAAAGAGATAAATGTTTTCTACCAGCCAGTCAATTTTACATCCATGTTAACTTGATACCCCTTACAACATAAATTCCTACTTTGTGCACTAATTTGTTATATGGCATCTCAACAAATGCCTTCTAGGAATCCAAGCACAGTGCATTTATATGCTCTTTGGTGCAGGCATAATGGACTGAATGGACTCCTTCTGCACTCAAAGACTTCTGTGATTCTGTAATTCATCTATTTCCTTATTATGAATTATTAATATCCAATTCTCATTCCCAAGAAAATCAATGCTCACTTCACACATTCTTTGCCTTTTTAAATCCTTGCAGAAACTCTTCCTATTGTTTTCTGGGTCTAGAGATTGGAAGAAGCAAAAATGGCCCTTAGCAGAGTGATGTGCTCTTCTTGTCGGATGTGGGGGTTTAGGGAGACTTAACAGGTTACTGAGGATTATATCTGCAATAAATGCAGTTGGCTGCAAATGCTATCAGTTCGAATGGATCAGTTGGAGTGACAGTTAGAGGCAATGAGGAATTTACAAGAGTAAGGGAGTGTGATGGATGGCAGATATACGAAGGGAGAAAAGTCACAGATCCAGTCAGATTGATGGGTTAACTCCAGGAAAGGTAAGGAGATAGGAAGGTGGTACAGGAGTCTTCTGTGGCTATCCCAATTTCAAACAGTATGCTGTTTTGGAAAATGTAGGAGGTGATGGATTCTCAGGGGCGTGTAGTATGAACAGCCAAGTTTCTAGTATCGAGACCAGCTCAAATGCAATGAGGGCTATATCGGGTTCCAAGAGATCGATTGTGTTAGGGGACTCTCTAGTCTGAGGCACAGAAAGACATTTCTGTGGCCAGCAGTGAAAAATCAGAATGGTGTGTTGCCTCCCTGGTGCCAGGATCAAGGATGTCTCAGAGAGGGTGCAGAATGTTCTCAAGGGGAAGAATGCCCAGCAGGAGATCATTGTCCACATTGGAACCAACGACATAGGAAGGGAAAAAGGATGAGATTCTGAAGGGAGAATGCAGAGAGTTAGGCAGGAATTTAAAAAGGAGGTCCTCGAGAGTAGTAATATCTGGATTACTAGTGATAGAGCAGATGAATGCATGGATGAGGATCTGGTATATGGGAGAAAGATTCACATTTCTCGATCATTGGAATCTCTTCTGGGGCAGAGTGAACAGTACAAGAAGGACAAATTGCATCTGAATTGGAAGGGGACTAATATACTGGCAGGGAGATTTGCTAGAGCTGCTCAGGAGGATTTAAACAAATAAGATGGAGGGAGTGGGACCCAGGGAGATAGTGAGGAAAGAGATCAATCTGAGACTGGTACAGTTGAGAAAAGAAGTGAATCAAACAGTCAGGGCAGGCAGGGACAAGGCAGAGAACAAGATAGGACTGAAAAATTAAACTGCATTTATTTCAATGCAAGAATGCTAACGGAAGGCAGATAAACTTAGGGCATGGCTAGGAACATGGGACGGGGATATGAAAGTAATTACAGAAATGTGGCTCAGGGATGGACAGGACTGGCAGCCTAATGTTCCAAGGTACAAATGCAATAGGAATGACAGAAAGGGAGGGAAGAGAAGAGGGGGAGTGGTGTTTTTGTTAAGGGATAGCATTACAGCTGTACTGAGGGAGGATATTCCTGGAAATACATCCAGGGAAGTTATTTGGGTGGAACTGAGAAATAAGAAAGGGATGATCACCTTATTGGGATTGTAGTATAGACCCCTTAATAGTCAGAGGAAAATTGAGAAACAAATTTATAAGGAGATCTCAGTTGTCTGTAAGAATAATAGGGTGGTTATGTTGGGGGATTTTAACTTGCCAAACATAGACTAGGAGTCCCATAATGTTAAAGGTTTAGATGGAGAGAAATTTGTTAAGTGTGTACAAGAAAATTTTCTGATTCAGTATGTGGATGCACCTACTAGAGAAGGTGCAAAACCTGACCTACTCTTGGGAAATAAGGCAGGGTAGGTGACTGATGTCAGTGGGGGAGCACTCTGGAGCCAGCAACCGTAATTCTATTACTTTTAAAATAGTGATGGTAAATGATAGACCAGATCTAAAAGTTGAAGTTCTAAATTGGAGGAAGGCTAATTTTGACGGTATTAGGAAAGAACTTTCAAAATCTGATTGGGGGCAGATGTTCACAGGTAATAAATGGCTGGAAAATGGGACACCTTTAAAAATGAGATAACGAGAGCCAGAGACAGTACATTCCTGTCAGGGTGAAAGGAAAGGCTGGTAGGTGTGGGAAATGCAGGATGACTAAAGAAATTGAGCGTTTAGTTAAGAAAAATGAGGAAGCACAGAATAGATCGAGTGAAATTTTATAAGAGTATAAAGGCAGTAGGAGTACACTTAAGAGGGAAATCAGAAGGGCAAAAAGGGGACATGAGATAGTTTTGGCAAATAAAGTTAAGGAGAATCCAAAGGGCTTTTACAAACACATTAAGGACAAAAGAGTAACGAGGGAGAGAATAGGGTCTCTCAAAGATCAGGAAGAAAGGTGATAAGGACAAGCCAGGGAATTATAGATTGGTGAGCCTGACCTCGGTGGTGGGCTAGTTGTTGGAGGGAATCCTGAGGGACAGGATGTACATGTGTTTGGAAAGGCAAGGACTGATTAGGGATCGTCAATATGGCTTTGTGCATGAGAAATCATGTCTCACAAACTTAATTGGGTTTCTTGAAGAAGTACAAAGAGGATTGATGAGGGCAGAGCGATAGACGTGATCTATATGGACTTCAGCAAAGCGTTCGACAAGGTTCCTCATGGGAGACTGGTTAGCAAGGTTAGATCTCTTGGAATACAGGGAGAACTAGCCATTTGGATGCAGAACTGGCTCGAAGGAAGAAGACAGAGGGTGATGGTGGAGTGTTGTTTTTCAGACTGGAGGCCTGTCACCAGTGGAGTGCCACATGGATTGGTGCTGGATGTGAGCCTAAAAGGTATAGTTAGTAAGTTTGCAGATGATACCAAAATTGGAGGTGTAGTGGACAGCGAAGAAGGTTACCTCAGATTACAACGGGATCTTGATCAGATGGGCCAGTGGGCTGAGGAGTGGCAGATGGTGTTTAATTCAGATAAACGTGGGATGCTGCACTTTGGAAAAGCAAATCTTAGCTGGACTTATACACTTAATGGTAAGATCCTTGGGAGTGTTGCTGAACAAAGAGACCTTGGAATGCAGGTTCATAGCTCCTTGAAAGTAGTTACAGGTAGATAGGATTGTGAAGAAGGCTTTGGTATGCTTTCCTTTATTGGTCAGAATATTGAGTACAGGAGTTGGGAGGTCATGTTGCAGCTGTACAGTACACTGGTTAGGCCACTTTTGGAATATCATATGCAAGTCTGGTCACCAATGTTGTGAAACTTGAAAGGGTACGGAAAAGATTTACAAGGAGATTGCCAGGGTTGGAGAATTTGAGCTGTAGGGAGATGCTAAATAGTTTGGGGCTATTTCCCCTGGAGCATTGGAGACTGAGACGTGACTTTTTCGAGGTGAATAAAATCATGAGGGGCATGGATAGGATAAATAGAGGGTGGTACAAAGGATGGTACGCTTATAGAATGAGCTGCCAGAAAAGTGGTGGAGGCTGGTACAATTGCAACATTTAAAAGGCATATGGATGGGTATATGAATAGGAAGGGTTTGACGGGATATGGGCTGGCTGCTGGTAGGTGGGACTAGTTTGAGTTGGGATATCTGGTCGGCATGGATGAGTTGAACCGAATGGTCTGTTTCCATGCTGTACATCTCTGTGACTCGATGATTCTCATGGCGTATTTTCTTTCTGCTGGCTAATCTTTAACTCATTTTTTTTCTGCTCTTTTAATCTTTGTGCATATACTTTTTCAGTAAATTTGGTGTTTTTTTAACCTCTTTAATTTGTCATGATGCTGGGTCCTCACAATAGAATTTGTCTTTTTTCTGAATAGCATTTATTCTAGGTATTCTGCAATATCCCCTATGATATCTGCCACTGCTCCTGTCTTAGAACCGCCCTCTTCTCCCTTCAAACTGAATGTAAAATTCAATCATGTTACTGTTATCTAATATGTCTTCGATATGAGGTCATTAATTAATCCTGTCACATTACACAATAGCAATTCTAATATAATCTGCTCTCTGATTTTATTTTCAGAACATACTGCTTTAAGAAGCTATTATAAATGCATTCTGTAAACTCTTCTTTCAAGCTATCATTACCAATGTGATTTTTCCTGTTTATATGCAGATTAATATCACCCATTATTATTACTGTCTCTCTATAATACATACTCAATATTGCACTTTTATTTTTGTACTTCATCCTATAATGTGGTTATTGTTAGGCGTCCTATAAACCAGTCCTACTCGTGACCTCTTTCCCCTCCTGTATCTCATCTCCACCCAAATTGATTTTACACTCTGATAACGATGCCAACACTGAGTAACAGAGCTACCACTCCACCTTTACCTAGCTTCCTATTTTTCATGAATGTCATGTATCCCTCATTTCTCAGGGCCCAGTCACATAATGGCTATCTAATTTATTTACTTTAATGTGTGCAAACAATAGACTTAATTGTTATGCATGTATTAAAATACAGAACTTTTAGTTTTGTCTTATTATGTGTAACATCTTGTCCTGGCTATGAGTGTTATCATTGGTTTATTCTCTCCTGTCCTTTCTTGCCATTTTCTCACCTCTATTTCCGATACTGTTATTTTCTTCTCCATCCTTGGCTCAACCTCTTGATGTGCTACAAATAGCACAGAATTACAGAAGTGATAAGGCACAAAGGAGGCCTTTAGGCCTATTGTGTCTGCAGTGACTGACCAAATGAGCATCATAATTCCATTGTCCAGCCTTTGGTCTGTATACTTGCAAATTGTTTCTAATCCAAAAAAATTACCTCATTCCCCTTGAATGCCTCAGTTGAACCTGCCTTCACCACACTTCTAGGCAGTGTATTCAGGCCAGAACTACTCATTGTCTGAAAATGTTTTTTCTCATATCACATTTACTTCTTTTGTAAATAACTTTAAATCTGTTCCACTTCCACTTCAATCCTTCTGCAAGAGAACAGTTTCTCTCTATCTGCTCTATCCAGTCCCCTCGCAATTTTGGAAACTTCTACCAGGTGTAAGGAACAAAGAAGAAAGAACAAAGAAAATTTACAGACCAAGAACAGGCCCTTAGGCCCTCCAAGCCTGAGCCGATCAAAATCTACTGTCTACACCTGTCGATAAATTCCTAAGCCATCTGTATCCCTCTGCTCCCCACCTCCTCATGCATCTGTCCAGACTCATCTTAAATGAATCTACTGTGCCTGCCTTAACCACCTCTGCTGGCAATGCATTCCATACCCTCTGTATGAAGTACTTGCCGCGTGTATCCCCCTTAAACTTTCCACCTCTCACCTTGAAAGCGTGACCTCTCGTTATGGAATCCTTCACCCTGGGGAAAAGCTTGTCTCTATCTACCCTGTCTATACCCTTCATGATTTTGTAAACCTCAATCAGGTTCCCCCTCAATCCCCTTTTTTCTAATGAAAACAATCCTAACCTACTCAACCTCTCTTCATAGCTAGCACCTTCCATACCAGGTAACATCCTCGTAAATCTTCTCCGCATCCTCTCCAAAGCATCCACATCCTTTTGGTAATGTGGCGACCAGAACTGTACACAGTATTCTAAATGTCTTATACAATGTTAACATGACTTGCCAGCTCTTATACTCAATACCCCATCCGATGAAGGCAAGCATACTATATGCCTTCTTGACCACTCTATCCACCTGTGCAGCTACCTTTAGGGTACAATGGACCTGCACTCCCAGATCTCTCTGCCCATCAACTTTACCCAAGGCTCTTCCTTTCATTGTATAATTCGCTCTAGAATTAGTCTTGCCAAAATACATCACCTCACATTTGTCTGGATTGAAATCCATCTGCCACTTCTCCGCCCAACTCTCCAGTCTATCTATATCCTCCTGTATTCTCTGACAGTCCTTTATGCTTTCTGCTACTCCACCAATCTTTGTGTCATCTGCAAACTTGTGATCACACCAACAATGCTCGCTTCAAGATCATTTACGTATATTACAAACAACAGTGGCCCCAACACTGACCCCTGTGGAACACCACTGGTCACCTTTCTCCATTTTGAGAAACTCCCTTCAACTACTACTCTCTGTCTCCTGTTGCTCAACCAGTTCTTTATCCACCTAGCTAGAACACCCTGCACACTATGTGACTTCACTTTCTCCATTAGTCTACCAAGGGGAACCTTATCAAATGCCTTACTAAAGTCCATGTATATGACATCAACAGCCCTTCCTTCATCTGTCAACTTGATCACTTCCTCGAAGAACTCTATTAAGTTGGTAAGGCACGATCTCCCCTGCACAAAACCATGTTGCCTATCACTGATAAGCTCATTCTTTTCTAAATATAAATAGATCCTATCCCTCAGTACTCTCTCCAGCAACTTTCCCATCACCAACATCAGGCTCACTGCTCTGTAGTTACCTACTATCCTTCTTGTACAGGGGGACACCATGAGCAACCATCCAGTCCTCTGGCACCTCACCTGTATTTAAGGATGCCACAAAGATATCTGTCAGGGCCCCAGCTATTTCCTCTCTTGCCTCTCTCAGCAACCTGGGATAGATCCCATCGGTTCTGGGGATTTGTCCATCTTAATAACCTCCAGCCTACCCAACACATCTTCCCTACAGTGTTTTTTGATCCCTGACTTGAATGTCTTCCAGTTTCATGATGACACGTCGATTCACTTGCCCACACCACAGCCCTCACTCTCATTCAAAGAAACTGGCAACTAACATAATGGAATCAAAATGTCTTCTCTCAGCATATAGTCAAAGGTGGTAAAGGGAGGAGAGGGAGAACAAAACAGGGATTTACATATCTCAGTGAAAGACATGAGTATTAGCAAACTTGATCTAAAATTGGCTTACAAATAAGAGGCAAAGGGCGATGGTGAAAATGAGATAACATCTTTTATGACTGGAAGCCTGTGACTAATATTAGACTGCAGAGATTGATGTTGAGACCTTTGCTGTTTGTTATATATATTAAATGTGCATGTAGAAGATATGATAAGTAAGTTTGCAGATGATACAAAAATTGGTAGTGCTGTTGACAGTAAAGAGGGTGATCTCAGGCTACGACTGATATTGATCAGCTGTTAGATTGGGCAGAGCAACAATTGTACGGGAGAAGGTGCACAGGAGATTCACCAGGATGTTGCCTGGGATGAAAAATCTCAGAGAGAGGATGGGATGGGTTTGCTTTCCTTGAAGCATAGAAACATAGACTCCTTACAGTGTGGAAACAGGCCCTTCGGCCCAACAAGTCCACACCAACCCTCTGAAGAGTAACCCACCCAGACTCTTTCCCCTGCTACTCTACAGTTATCCCTGACTAATGCACTTAACCTACTTGGATGCTGCCTGAACTGCTGTGCTCTTCCAGCACCACTAATCCAGTATTTGGTTTTCAGCATCTGCAGTCATTGTTTTTACCTTAATGCACTTAACCTACAAATCCCTAAATGCTGTGGGTAATTTAGCATGGCCAATTCCTCTAATCTGCACATCTTTGGATTGTGGGAGGAAACCCACACAGACATGGGGAGAATCTGCAAAATCCACACATACAGTTACCTGAGTGGGAATCGAAGCCAGGTTCCTGGCGCTGAGAGGGAGCAGTGCTAACCATTGAGCTACCATGCCGCCCCAAAGCAGAGAAGGCTGAAGGAGGATCTGATTGATGATTGAGAATTTCTTTTCTATGTCAAACCTTTCGACAACTAGACAGCATGAGTTTAAGGGGAGGAGCAAATAGTTTAGAAAGAATCTGAGAAAACAAATTTTCATCTAGAGGGTGAAAGAAATATGGAATGTGCTGCCACAGAGATGGTGGTGGAGTCAGGCACATTTTCAACATTTAAGAAGCATCAGGAAGAGCACTTAAAATGCCAGGGCATACAAGGCTGTCGAACAATTGCAGGTAAATGGGATTAGTATAGTTTAATCTTTGTTGGTCAGCATAGATATAATGAGCTGAAGGGCCTGTTTCTCAGTTGTATGACTGTATAATTATAGTCTTTACATTTATCTTTACTGAGAAAAATGTTGGAAAAGCTGTGCTTGTTTACTTCAAGAAGGAAATTTGATTCAGGTGTTCAAAATCATGAGGACACTAGACAGACTAAAAACCAGAAGACACTGATTTATGGTGATGACTACAGAGAAATAAATGAGGTAACACCTTATTTTCGTCAGCAAGTAGTTAGGAGCTGAAATGCACTTAGTGAGAATATGGCAGAGACAATTCAGTCATCGTTTTCAAAAGAATACTGGATGATCAATTGAAGAGAAACACATCACAGTGTCATTGACAAAGGTAGGGGATGAATGATTAGGACTAGATGAACTGCTCCTGCAAAGAAGTGGCATGGACATGAATGACTGAAGGGTTTCCTTTTGTCCTGTAACTATTCTATAGTTGTATCAAATCTAACACTACTCAGTGTTAGAGATTATTATACAGCAACCGCTGCAGGAAATCTATTGTTTAGAGATGCAAGATAAGAATAGGATCATATTTGGCCGTGACCATCCATTGAATCAAAGAGTGTGTCAAGGCCCAAAGCTTCATAACGTGCAGTTGGGTGAGTTTTCAATGGAGAACATATATGAATAAAACCACACTTCATTGAAAAGTCATGAAAGGAAGGGAACAAAAGCCAGTGAAAAGCATAGGAAAGCAAAATTAATAATGCTAAATTTACCAAGGAAAAGATCGAACACCTAGCTCTCAAATCTGGATTATGAAGCAGAACATGTAAATAACAGGAAGGACTGTGAATTGTATATCCAATATCTATTGCTGGATGACCTTGGATAAGCCCAGACGCAAAAGGAATGGAGAATATGGTGACTGAAATTATTTTTGTAAAGAAGAAAATGGATGATTTTCCATTTTCAATATAAAGGTGGTAAAATGGTGGAACGGATACCTCTGGTTACCTGACAAATCTGATTTTTATTACATTGATATATTCTGAAGATTACCATTTAAACCTTGAAGATATAAAAAATCCAAAGTCCTCACTCAGGAAGGGGAATAATTAATTTAAAATTAAATATTTTAAATTAAAATCTGGCTATATATTCCAATATGTTTATTTTCTCACTAAGTTTTCTTTTATCATTGTGGCATAAATGCAAATCTTCCGTCTGTCTAAAAGCTGCCATTATTCAGATGTGAATCATGACAATGCCTTTTGGTATGCCATTCTTCTGCCAGGATTATCATAGCTAAACATAATCCTGACCACATCCATGAAATACAATGACTTCTACAGAAATTGACGATACGTCCTTCATTGATTATTATCTATTACAGGTAAATGACAGAACTCTCTTTGCTGTAGTTGATGAGATGAGCTCACTTTTCAGACTGCGACTGAAGCAGGGATCTCCCTGTGCTTATGGTTTTCTGACTGATTGAATTAATTTACTAAGCAACTGGGTTAGCAGATATTTGGACATATCTTATTTCATGAGAAATGCTGTAAAAATCTAAGTTGTTTCTTATTTAGTTCTACTCTTTAGATATTGCCCACCAGCATTATCTTCATTAAATAGACCTCAACATTTGGCACTCAGCAAACTGAAGTCTGATGTTATAACAACAAATTAACCCAATGTCAGTTTATAATGGAAGCAGCATTGCCAATAAGATGTAATTTACAGCTGCCAGACTGATGTCACACACTGTAGGCCATTTGTGGTGCTAATTAAATCTCATTAGCTTAGCAAAATGAAATGACTAATTATAATATTACAAAAACTCATCTTTAAACACGTTTCAACATTTATTAATAACTTCATAATAGATTATATGATAATTCAAATGAGATATATTTTTAAAAATCAATCTGTTTAAAAAAGCAAGCTTTCTAAAATTGAAATGTCGCTATTTATACTCAGCTAAAGTTTCAAAGAATTTCATTTGCATGCATGAGCAATTACAGCTGGTATCATTACCAATTACAGACACAATGACACACAGACAGATAGTGACACCATGTCATCAAATTCTTCCAGGCCTCACTAAAAATAATGACTTTTAAATGCAAATACAGCACTTAAAACATATGCCTTTAGGCTATTTAGCACTCCCAAGAGGATAGGGTAACTAAATTTAAATATATTAAAAGTAAACAAGGAAGCAGTTCATGCCCTGGGCCTGTTTGATATGGCAAAGATCATTGGTGCCAATGCTAAATTACCTATTGTAGGTGTGGTCTTATTATTTGAAGGCATTTCCAACTTTCCATATTAACTGAGAATTTTCACAAGACACTGTCCTGAAGACTGAAATGAAATATTAGTTGTTTCTTCACACTATTGAATGCAAGGCCCCAGTTGGAGGTGTACTCTTAGTTTTTGACCAGAGGAGGCCAGTTTCTAGCTTTAAGTCAAGTTTAAAACAAGGAAAGAAGGGAAGCATTGCAGATTGAAAGAATGAGAGCTTGGAAGGGAGAAAATGTAAAATCACCGAGGAAGTGGGTGACCTTGGAGGTTTCATTACTTTTCCAATGTTTAAACCCAAAACAAAGACCTTGTCTCTCCAAAAAGGATGGGTACAGCATAAAAAGAGGCGATTCAGTCTATTATATTCATGCCAATTAGCAACAGTCTAACTACATTAATCCCATTTTTCATTTTACGGTCCACTACCCTGAAGACCGTGGGAATGCAAGTGAATATTTAAGCATGATTAAATGAAGGGAGAGTTTCTGGTTAAAACCGCTTTTGTGGGCAGTGAGGTGCAAACTCCTAGGTGAAAAAAATTCTCAGTGTTCTCTTAGTCTTATACCTCTTACCTTCAATTTATGCCCCCTGGTTATTGACCACTCTACTCGTGGAAAAAAAGTAGGCGAAAGTGAGGACTGCAGATCACAGTCGAGATTAGAGCGGTGCTGGAAAAGCACAGCAGGTCAGGCAGCATCCGAGGAGCAGGAAAATTGACGTTTCAGGCAAAAGCCCTTCATAAGAAAAAGTGCCTTCCTATCCAACTTACTTATACCCCTCACAATTGTATGCAATTCTATCACGTTTTCTCTCAACCTTCGCTGCTTCAAGGAAAACAAGCCCAGCCTATCCAATAATTAGATAATAATCAGGGGGAGGTGAGGGTCTAGTGGTATTACCACTCGACTATCACTTGACCAGAAACCCAGAATAATGTTCTGGGGACCTGAATTTTAATCCCGCCATGACGGATAGCAGATGGTGGAATTTGAATTCAATTTAAAAAATCTTGAATTAAGGATCAACTGATGACCATGAAACCATTGTCAATTGTCAGAAAAGCCCATCTGACAAAACTCTAATGCCCTTTAGGGAAGGAAATCTACCATTCTTACCTGGTCTGGCCTACATGTGACTCCAGAACCACAGCAATGTGATTGACTCTCAACTGCCCTCTGAAATGGCTTAGCAAGCCACTCAGTTGCATTAATTGCTAGAAAGTCACACCAAAGAAATGAAACCAGACAGATGAAATCTTGCAACAACCTTGGAACCATAAAAAAAATGGCAAAAACACAGACAGCCCTGTTGACCATGCAAAGTCCTCCTTCTCAACTTCTGGGGGCGAGTGCCAAAATTGGGAGAGCTGTCTCACAGACTAGTCAAGGAACAGTCTGATATAGTCATTCTTACAGAATCATACCTTACAGATAACACCCCAGACACCATCATACATCCCTGGATATGGACTCCAGCAGGACATACCCAGCAGAAGTGGCAGCACAGTGGTACACAGTCAGGGGGCAGTTGCCCTGAGAGTCCTTGGCATCGACTCTGGACCCCATGAAGTCTCATGGCTTTGGGTTAAACATGTACAAGGAAACCTCTTACTGGTTACCACGTACCCTCCTTCTTCGGCTGATGAATCAGTATGCCTCCATATTGAACAACACATGGAGGAAGTACTGAGGGTACCAAGTGTGACTTGGCAGCAGCATTACTGACTGAGCTGGTTGGGTCCTAAAGGACGTAGCTGCTAGACTGGTTCTGTGACAGGTGGTGAAGGAACCTATAAGAGGAAAAAAACATACTTGACCTCATCCTTACTAATCTGCCAGCTGCAGAAGCATCTGTCTATGACAAGACAGGTAAAACTGATCACCGCATAGTCCTTGTGGAGATGAAGCCCTGCCTTCACATTGAGAATAACCTATCATCGTACTAAATGGGACAGACTTCGAACCGATCTAGCAGCTCAAGATTGGGCATCCAAAAGGCTCTGTGGGTCATCCAAAGCAGCAGAACTGCACTCCAGCACAATCTGCAACCTCATGGCATGGCATATCCCCCACTGAACCATGACCATCAAGCCAGGGGATCAACCCTGGTTCAATGGAGAGTAGAGGAGGGCATGCCAGGAGCAGCATCAAGCTTACCTAAAAATGAGGTGTTAACCTGGTGAAGCTACCAAACAGGACTACTTGCCTGCCAAATAGCATAAACAGAAAGTTATAGATAGGGCTAAGTGATCTCACAACCAACGGATCAGATCTAAGCTCTGCAGTCCTTCCACATCCAGTCATGAGTAGCGGTGGACAATTGAACAACTCACTGGAGGAGGAGGCTCCACAAATATTCCCAACCTCAATGATGGAGGAACCCAACACAAAAGATAAAGCTGAGTCATCTGTAATAATCTTCAGTCAGAAGTGCTGAGTGGGTGATCTATTTCGGGCTCCTCCAGTGGTCCCCAGCATCACAGATACCAGTCTACAGCCAATTCAATTCACTTCACATGATATCAAGAAACGGCTGGAGGAACTGGGTACTGCAAAGGCAATGGGTCCTGATAACATTCCAGCAATGGTACTAAAAATGTCCACTCCCTGACCCAAGCTCTTCCAGTACAGTTACAGCATTGGCACCTACCTGACAATGTGGAAAATTGCCCAGGTTTATCCTGCACACAAAAAGCAGGACAAATCCAACCCAGCCAATCACTGCCCAGTCTACTCTCCATCATCAGTAAAGTGATGAAAGGGGTCATCAACAGTGCTATCAAGCAGCACCTGCTCAGCAACAACCTCAGAGATGCCCAGTTTGGGTTTCGCCAGGGACACTCAGCTCCTGATCTCATTACAGCCTTGGTTCAAACATGGCCAAAAGAGCTGAATTCCACAGGTGAGGTGAGAGTGACAGCCCTTGACATCAAGGCCACATTTGACTGAGTATGGCATCAAGGAGCCTTGGCAAAACTGGAATCAATGAGTATCAGGGGGCAAGGACTCCGCTGGTTAGAGTCATACCTGGCACAAAGGAAGATGGTTGTGGTTGTGGAGGATCAGTCAGCTGAGCTCCAAGGCATCTCTGCAGGAGTCCCTCAGGGTAGTATCCTAGGCCCAACAATCTTCAGTTGCTTCATCAATGACCTTCCCTCTGTTATAAGGTCAGAAGTGGGATGATCGTCGATGATTGCATAGTGTTCAGCCAACAAGTGACAAGTAACATTCATGCCACACAAATGCCAGACAATTACCATCACCAATAAGAGACACTCTAACCACTGCCCCTTGACGTTCAATGGTGTTACCATCACTGAATCCCCCATTGTCAATATCCTTAAGGTTACCATTGACCAGAAACCCAACTGGACTCACCACATAAACACAGTGGCTACTAGAGCAGGTCAGAGACTAGGAATACTGCAGTAAGTAACTCACCTCCTGATACCCCAAAGTCTATCCACCAACTACAAGGCACAAGTCAGGAGTGTGATGGAATGCTTCCCACTTCCCTGAATGGGTGCAGCTCCAACAACACCCAAGAAGCTTGACACCATCCAGGACAAAGCAACCCGCACATCTACAAGCATTCAATCCCTGCACCACCAGCACTCAGTAGCAGCAGTGTGTACTTTCCACAAGATGCACTGCATACATTCACCAAAGATCCTTAGACAGAACCATCCAAACCCACGGCCACTTCCATCTAGAAGGACAAGTGCAGCAGGTACTTGGGAACACCACCACTTGCAAGTTCCCCTCCAAGCCACTCACCATCCTGACTTGGATATATACCACTATTCCTTCACAGTCGTTGGTCAAAATCCTGGAATTCCTCCCCTACTGGCATTGTGGGTTAACCCATAGCAAGTGGACTGCAGCGATTCAAGAAGGCAGCTCACCACCACCTTCTGAAGGGCAAATAAGGATGGTCTAGCAATGCTGGCCAGCCAGTGACGCCCAAATCCCACAAATCAATTTTAAAAAAAGCTCAGATCCTTCAGTCCAGGCAGCTCTGCACCCTCTCCAGTGCAATCACATCTTTCCCATAATCAGAACTGCACTCAGTTCTCCATTTGTGACCTAAGAGCTTTATACAGTTCTGGCATGCCTCCTTTCTCTTGTACTCTATGCCTCAGTTAATAAAGACAAGTATTGTATGTGCCTTCTTAGCCACTTCTCTATCTGTTTTGCTAACTTCAGGGATCTGTAGATAAGTACACCAAGGTTTCTTTGATCTTCAGTACGTTCCAGGGTCCTACCATTTATAGCACAATCCTTTGCTTTGTTAGCTCTCACCAAGTGTATGACCACACGCTTTTCTCGACTGGATTCCAATTGCCACTGTTCAGCCCATCTGACCAGCTCATTGATATCCTCCCTGCTGTTTATGGCTATCTTCTTCACCATTTACCATCCTTCTGATTTTTGTGTCAACAGTGAACTTCTTGATCATATTCCTTACATTTTACTTCTAAAATCATGAATGTACATCATAAGCAGCTAGGGCTCGAGCACTGAGCCCTGTGGAAGGCAATATATTTCTTCAAAACAGTCAGTATTACAATTGAAACTTCAGTGAAGAATTCAGTACAGTATCACAAAAATACAGGTTTACAAAAGACTTGGAAATAAAAAGGAATGCCTCCAAAATTGCTGTGAAACACTGTCTAGTTAGAAAGACAGATATTCAATTTAAAACATCATTAGTGAACATAAAAATACCAGAAGGCCATAAGATATTGGAGCAGAAGTGGGCCATTTGACCTATCTTGTCTGCCTTGCTATTTAACAAAATCACTGTTGTTCTGATAATCCTCAACTCTACTTTCCTGCCTTTCTCCCCAGAAGCCTCAATTCCTTACTGATTAAAAATCTGTCTCTCTCAGCCTTGAGTATACTCAATGACCCAGCCTCAACAGCCCTCTGTGATAAATAATTCAACATTAGCGAACCACCAAGAGAAGAAATTCCTCCATATTTCTGATTTAAAAGGGCGATCCCTTACTCTCAGATTACACCTGCTGTCCCAGACTCTCCCATAAAAGGAAACAACCTCTCAGCATCTGGCCCCTGAAGTCAAGCCCCTTAAGAACCTTCTTTGTTTCAGTAAGATTTCCTCTCACACTTCTAAACTCCAATGAGTACAAATCCAACCTACTAAATCTGCCTTTATAAGAAAAATTGTCTGTACTGAGATTAACCGAATGACCCTTACCCAGAGTGTCTCGATGTCAGTATATTTTCATTTAGACTTTACCTGTGGTGCGTGAAGCACAAATTCTGGCTGTTACTCTAATCTTTTTCTCTGTTTTTAAATTACTCCTTACTTTATCATTTCCACCTGACTCCTATCTATACGACCATCAACAATAAGAGCAGGCCCCTTGAGCCTCATCCACCATTCAATAGGATCATGGCTGATCTAAGAGTCAGTTAGACTCGAAACGTCAGCTCTTTTCTCTCCTTACAGGTGCTGCCAGACCTGCTGAGATTTTCCAGCATTTTCCCTTTTGGTCTAAGATTCCTCACATCCACTTTCCTGCCTTTTCACTGTAACTCTTAATTCCACTACAAATCAATAACCAATCTATCTCAGCCTTAAAGATCACAAGGATTTTGCCCTCAGTCTTTCTGTGGCAAGGAATTCCAAAGGCTGACAACTCTGAGAGAAGAATTTCATTCTCATTTCAGTCTTAAACTGGTACCCCTTATTCTGAGATTATGTCCCCTAGTCCTGGACTCTCCCAAGAGGGGAAAGATTCTTTCAGCATTTACCTTGTCAAGCTGATAAGAATCTTGCATGTTTCAATGAGATCATCTCTAATTCTTCTAAACTCCAGTGAGTAGATTCGCAAACTGTTTAGGCTTTGCTCATAAAGACAATCCCTCATACCTGGGATCATCTTAGTGAATCTTCTCTGAACTGCCTCAAATGAAAAGATATCTTTCCTTAATAAAGGGACCGAAACTGCTCACAGTATTCCAGATGTGGTCTCATCAGCAACTTGTACAGTTGTAGTAAGACTTCCCTACTCTTATCAGGGCAGGCTGATGGCTCTGTGGTTAGCACTGCTGCTTCACAGCACCAGGGACCTCGGTTTGATTCCAGCCTCAAGTGACTGTATGGAGTTTGTATTTTCTTCTGTGTCTGTGTGAGTTTCTGCTAGGTGCTCTGATTTCCTTCCACAGTCCAAAGAAGTGCAGGTTAAGTGGATTGGCCATTCTAAATGGCCCTATAGTGTCCAGGAAGGTGTGAATTAGGTGAATTAGCAAATGTGGGATTATGGGGACGAGATAGGGGGCTAGGTCTGGATGGAATGCTATTTGGAGGGTTG
The DNA here is from genome assembly GCF_047496795.1 of Chiloscyllium punctatum. Classification (NCBI taxonomy): domain Eukaryota; kingdom Metazoa; phylum Chordata; class Chondrichthyes; order Orectolobiformes; family Hemiscylliidae; genus Chiloscyllium; species Chiloscyllium punctatum. The sequence continues at coordinate 130,716,024 of NC_092743.1, forward strand.
GTGCAAACTCAATGTTCCAAATGACCTCTTTCCGCACTGTAGGATTCTGTGATTCTATCCCCCAATCCTGTTGAAATAATGGACAACATTACATTCAGCTGGTTATTCACTGCACCTCTGTGTTCGCTTTCTATGTTTCATGCACAAATACAAGAAGAAGGAAACTTACTTAAGGTTGAGGAGTCAAGGATCAGTCAGGGCTGTAGAGGCTTACAAAGTAGCCAGGAAGGAATTGAAGAATGGAATTAGGAGAGAAAGAAGGGGACATTAAAAATCTTTAGCGGGTAAGATTAAGGAAAACCCTAAGGCAATCTACACTTATGTAGGGAATAAGAGGATGGCCAGAGTGAGGGTAGGGCCGATCAAGGATAGTGGAGGGAATTTGTGCCTGGAGTTGGAGGAAGTAGGGGAGGTTCTTAAATGAATACTTTGCTTCAGTATTCACTACTGAGAGGGACCTTGATGTTTCTGAGGACAGCATGAAACAGGATGATATGCTCAAACAGGTTGATGGTAAGAAGGAGGATGTGCTGAAAATGTTGAAAAACAAAGGACAGATAAGTCCCCTGGGCCAGACAGGATATACCCAAAGTTACTACAGGAAGTGAAGGAAGAGATTACTGCGCCTTTGGCGATGACCTTTGCATCGATGATTGCAGGTGGCAAGTATTATTTCCTTGTTCAAGAAATGGAATAGAGATAATCCTGGCAATTACAGACCAGTCAGTCTTACATCTGTGGTGAGCAAATTATTGGAGAGGATTCTGAGAGAAAGGATTTATGATTACTTGAAAAACCATAGTTTGATTACGGATAGCAAGCATGACTTTATGAGGGGCATGTCATGACTTACAAGCCTTATTGCATTATTTGAGAATGTGACAAAACATATTGATGAAGGCAGAGCAGTGGATGTGGTGTACATGGATGTTAGCAAGGCATTTCATAAGGTTCCCCATGGTAGGTTCATTCAGAAAATAAGGAGGCATGGAATACAGGGAAATTTGGTTGCCTGTATACAGAATTGGTTGGCCCATAGAAGTGAGAGGGTGGTAGCAGATGGAAAACATTCAGCCTGGAGCTTGGTGACCAGTGGTATTCTACAGGGATCTGTTCTGGGACCTTTGCTCTTTGTGATTTTTATAAATGACTTGGATGAGGAAGTGGAAGAATGGGTTAGTAAGTTTGCCGATGACACAAAGGTTGGTGGAGTGGTGGATCGTGTAGAAGGCTCTTGTAGGTTGCAGTGGAACATTGATGGTAAGTGGCAAATGGAGTTAAACCTGAAAAAATGTGAAATTATTCATTTTGGAAGGTCAAATTTGAATACGGAACAGAGGATTAAAGGCACGATTCTTGGGAGTGTGCATGAGCAGAGGGATCTTGGGTCCATGTTCATAGATCCCTCAAAGTTGCCACCGAAGTTGATAGGGTTGTTAAGAAGACTTATGGTGTATTGGCTTTCATTAGCAGGGGGATTGTGTTTAAGAGCCATGAGGTTATGCTGCAGCTCTATAAAGCCCTGGACCACACTTGGAATATTGTGTTCACTTCTGGTTGTCTCATTATAGAAAGGATGCGGAAGCTTTGGAGAGGGTGCAGAGGAGATTTACCAGGATGCTGCTGGTACTGGAGGGCATGTCTTATGAAGAAAGGTTGAGGGAGCTAGGGCTTTTCTCATTGGAGTGAAGAAAGATGAGAGGTGACTTGATAGAGGTGCACAAGATGATGAGAGGCATAGATAGAGTGAATCATCAGAGACTTTTTCCCAGGGCAGAAATGGCTATCACAAGGGGGTATAATTTTAAGGTGATTGGAGGAAGATTTAGGAGAGATGTCAGAGGTCAGTTCTTTACACAGAACGTGGTGGGTGCATGGAATGCATGGCCAGCGATGCCTGACAGATTAAGGACATTTAATCTAGTCTTGGATAGGCACATGAATGATTGTAAAATGTAGGTTTTATAGGTTAGTTTGATCTTAGAGTAGGATAAAAAGTTGGCACAACATCCAGGGCCAAAGGACCGGTACTGTCCTATGTTCTATGTCCCCCCCAATTCCCTTTGTGTTGCATTTTCCTCCACTTTTCACTACTTAAATAAAATTCTGTTCTTTTAACCTCCCTTCTAAAATGAACAACTTCACATTTTCCCATATTATGTTCCATTTAGTCAACTTTTTGCCAACTTACTTAACCCATCAAAACCTCTCTGTAAACTGTTTGTATCCCTCTCACAACCTGTCTTTCCACCTATTTTTGTGTTGTCTGAAAACGTGGCTGCAGTATACTTCCCTCTTTCATCCAAATCATTAATATATATCTTAAACAGTTGTGGTCCCAGAATTGACCTCTGTCCACTGGTTACCACCCTGGTAATAGGTTGCTAACTTGAAAAAGAATGCTGTATATCTACTCACTGTTTCCTGCCCATTAGCCAATTCTCTATCTGTGTCAATATACTACCTCCAACACTGTGGGCTTTTATCTTACAGCTCAACCTTTTGTGTGTTTCCTTGTTGGATGCCTTCTGGAAGCCCAAATACAATACATCTATTGGTTCCCCTCTATCCAATCTGTTTGAGAGATCCTTGAAAATCTACAATTAAATACTCAGTAGACGTGTTTAATATCCTTCTGATCCCCATTTATCCTTACTGCCAGTAACCTGGTTCCAGCTTGTCTCAAGTGGAGCACATTCCAATGGGTCTATTTCTTTGTGTCACAATAATGCTGGTGTTCAGTGAAACAGGAAACTATAGTATACCTCTTTTGTCTTTATTTCAGCTGTAGACATCTTGAATTGAAAATCTTTGGCATGAGACTTCTCTTTCAGTAGCTCTTCACAGACATTATGATATTTATGTTGTAGCTGTTTCAACTCTTCTTCCAGCACAGATATATGACTTTCCTGGTCCTTAATCTGAAAGCATCAAGGCATTCCAATTATTGTAATGAGAATATAATGGGAACTAACATGTTTTACAGTCTATTATTCTCACTTGGAATGATTAATTTTAAAAGTCACAGGAAAGTGAGTTACAATTCAAACAGACTTCTCATTCCATTGATCCAAATGATCTTTGACATCTCAGTTCATGTATGTCAGTTCAGGCATGGGCTCACAGCACTGTATCAGGATGATTTAAAAATACTTTTCTACCAATATAAGGTCTAAGATTTCAAATGCTCTCATTTATAGAGTCATACAGCACAGAAATAGACACTTCTAGAACATAGAACATAGAACAATACAGCACAGAACAAGCCCTTCGGCCCACGATGTTGTGCCGAACATTTGTCTTAGCTTAAGCACCTATCCATGAACCTATCCAATTGCCGCTTAAAGATCACCAATGATTCTGACTATGCCACTCCCACAGGAAGCGCATTCCATGCCCCCACCACTCTCTGGGTAAAGAACCTACCACTGACATCCTCCCTATACCTTCCACCCTTCACCTTAAATTTATGTCCCCTTGTAACACTCTGTTGTACCCGGGGAAAAAGTCTCTTACTGTCTACTCTATCTATTCCCCTGATCATCTTATAAACCTCTATCAAGTCACCCCTCATCCTTCGCCATTCCAATGAGAAAAGGCCTAGCACTCTCAACCTATCCTCGTACAACCTATTCTCCATTCCAGGCAACATCCTGGTAAATCTCCCCTGCACCCTCTCCAAAGTTTCCACATCTTTCCTAAAATGAGGTGACCAGAACTGCACACAGTACTCCAAATGTGGCCTTACCAAGGTCCTATACAGCTGCAACATCACCTCACGACTCTTGAATTCAATCCCTCTGCTAATGAACGCCTTCTTACAAGCTCTATCCACCTGAGTGGCAACTTTCATAGAGCTATGAACATAGACCCCAAGATCCCTCTGCTCCTTCACCTTACTAAGAACCCTACTGTTAACCCTGTATTCCACATTCTTATTTGTCCTTCCAAAATGGACAACCACACACTTGACAGGGTTGAACTCCATCTGCCACTCCTCAGCCCAGCTCTGCATCATATCTAAGTCCCTTTGCAGCTGACAACAGCCCTCCTCACTATCCACAACTCCACCAATCTTTGTATCGTCTGCAAATTTACTGACCCACCCTTCGACTCCCTCTTCCAAGTCATTAATAAACATTACAAACAGCAGAGGACCCAGAACTGATCCCTGCGGAACTCCACTTGTAACTGGGCTCCAGGCTGAATATTTACCATCTACCACCACTCTCTGACTTCGACCGGTTAGCCAGTTCTCTATCTAATTGGCCAAATTCCCAAAATCTCATGCCTCCTGACTTTCCGCATAAGCCTACCATAGGGAACCTTATCAAATGCCTTACTAAAATCCATGTACACTACATCCACTGCTCTACCCTCATCCACATGCTTGGTCATGTTCAACTCAGCCAACCATGTTCCCAAGCTAAACTGGACCAACTTGCCTGCATTAGCCCATAATCCCTCTAAATCTTTCCTATTCATGTACCTGTCCACATGTCTTTTAAATATTGTAACTATACCTGCATCTACCACTTCCTCTGGCAGTTCATTCCAGAAATGAATCACCCTCTGTATGAAAACGTTGCCCCCTCAGGTCCCTTTTCAAGCTTTCTCGTCTCACCTTAAAAATATGCCCAAAAACCAAATCAAATATTGCTGGAAAGGCTCAGCAGGTGTGTCAGCATTTGTGGAGAGAAATCAGAGATAACGTTTTGAGTTGAGTGAAAATTCCTCAGATTTCTCTCCAGAGATGCTGCCAGACCTGCACAGCTTTTCCAGCAATTTTTGTTTTTGTTTCTGACTAACAACATCCATAGTTCTTTCAGCTTTCAAAGATGTGCCCACCCCAAGGAAAAGACATTTGCTATTCACCTTATCTGCGCAACTTCCTAATTTTATAAACCTCTATAAGGTCACTTTTCAACCACTTACATTCCAGTGAAAAACATCCCAGTTTTTCCAGCCTCTCCTTACTGCTGGAGAGAAATGTGAAAAGGTTACACTGATGCATAGCTATAACCAAGGCTGACATATACAGTTAAAAGGTTTAGACTAAAAGTTTAGTCTGTATCTAATCATGGTAAACCTGACCTAAAAAGCTCAATCTGAATGTATGATAGGAAAGAGTTCCATTCTGAAGACCACCATCTCATTTAATACCAAAAAAAATACTCCAAGTTGAGAAACATTTAGGAGTGAATGGTTTAACTTCTTTCCTTGAGCACAATGCTCAATAAGTTTGGTGTAGCCTTATAGCACTGCTAACCAAACAAAATTCTGGCATCAGCTTAACCCTCTGCTTCTTTTGTGGGCTTACAGTCAGGTAACACTTACAAAACAGATACTTCTGTTTAAAGCAGCATTTGTCTGAAATTGAATGTCACGCACACCTCTATGATGGCCCTCAGCCACAGGAACATTTGCACTCATTTTAGCCTCTAGATTTTACTGCTCCCAGAAAGAAGGAAATCTATCTCGGCTTCACTTAGATTTTATAAGCAACTCACCTATTAGACTTGTTGTCACTGCTCTTATATTCAAAATTCCATTCTTAATCCACTCCTCCGTTCCTGTGTAAAATCTTGGGAAATCCCTACTTTGGGTTTCTTTGTTAATTAAAGGAACCCAAACATGATGACTGATTGATTGTAAATTAGTGTCATTTCTGGTTGTGATAGAATAATCTCACTTGTGATACATTCTGGTTACAAGAGACTGACAGGTGACATGATGGAAAATTAGGCCTTCATTTACAGTGTTTTATTGACCCCAACTGCTTCAAGGGAACCAAATATCAATAACTAATGTACATCAGAAATTTAGCAAAGTGCCACACAGATGGTGTGAAAACTTAAAGGCAAAGACTTGTAGAATCCTTGACCTAGATTGTGTCAAGACAAATTACTTGAGTACCAAGCCCACCATATTTTTCTTGCTTTATTCAACTTTAGCCTTAGAATAATTTTTCGAGTTAATACATATCTGAGCATGTGTCATCAACAATTCTGAGATTCTGACCTGCTTGGATGGGTACAGGTGCCTTTTGCAGTTGAATTGTTCAAATAAACAGCAAGATAGTTATGAGATTAAATCAGTTTCCATAAAGGTTTCAATGAAACAAGCATATAAGAAAGTGTGTTCTGAGCAGAGAGATTGTAGGGATATTACATGTTACATTGACGGATCATGACTGGGAGAAGTCACTTCTGATTAAGACATAAACAATAATACTGTTGCACTTCGATACTATTGCTCAGATATCAGCATGTACTGAGTATTACTTGTACTAAATAAAACAAAACACAATCATGAATTCAGGTATCAGTCTGAATTATTTCAGAACTGAAGAATAAAGCATTTATTGACTCTAATGCCCCTGAATTCCAATGCTTGCCAAAGGTCACTTGTGAACAATGACACAACATAACTACTTATAAAAATTGAAAGTTCATTTACTATCTCCATTTCACTTTTTTGTTTAATTTTGAGATTATCCACTTCTGCTTCTAATTCAGACATGTGATAGTTTAATTTAACCAAATGTCTTTGTTGCTTCTGATACTGGCTCTGTTCCTCATTGACCTCATCCCTTAAAGTCCTTACTAAATCCTCTTGCTGTTGAAACGACAACATAAATAACAACACTACTAAAACATTAAAATAACTAAATAAAATAAATAATTTACATTTCAGAGCTTGTTTTGAAGTCACTACCAAAGTCTTTAAAGTAGACCGACAATCGTTATTGCCAATAGGAAAGATGTAAGTGATCTGGAAATGTACATGCATTCAAAGAGAATTTTGATGCTGCTTGGGAGAAAGATTTCAGGTGGAACCTTCTGTTGGTGATGTGGGTCTTGCTGCTAGCTGGCTAGCCAGTGAGATACCAGGAGTACACCAACTAACAAAGACCTGTTTGGTCTTCAATCAATTGGGTAGTTCCAAGGACACTGGAAGGCCTTCTTCTGGATTTACATTTTGAGGGTGGATGTCCTGCTTGCGAGCAATTGATACGTCAGAGGCTGTTGCTGCAACTAGAAGGGAAATGCACAGTCTAAAGATCTAGGAGTCAAATGAATGAATTGTGGGTAGGGGAGTATCTGAGAGCGAGCAACATGAGACGAGGGGATGAAAGGAGAATAGTGTATAAGAACCAAGGGTTAGAACTGGCTGTCTGTGCTCAATGCCTGTGCTCTTTAACAGGCACCAAGTGCCTTTTGTCAAGTGCGCCCATCAATGAAACAAAAACCAGCCACACTCCTTTTGCTTCTCGGAAGTTTGTTGTTTATAGGTTTGCTTTCCACTGGTTTCATGGACTTTTCAAAGGTTCCAACTGACAGTGGGGCAGGAAGTTTGACTATAAACCTTCTGCCCCCCCCAAACTAAATTCTAATGGAGGTAGGAAAGGGGTGGAGATCAGATACAATTCCTCCCCTCCCCAATGAAAGGTTCGACATGCCTTCTATCTTCATCACCTGTAGCAGCATAACACTACCAAAAACTTTTGACATCATCCACTTTTGAGGGCTTTCAACCAGTATTTTAACAAAAAGTCATTCCACTATCACGATGTTACTTTGAATGAAAAGTAATCTTTCAGCTATAAGTTGATGTTAAGTTTTCAGGTTTTTTTTTCTTCTCTTCCTTTGTTTAGTTCTGTGTGGGCTTTCAGAATAGCGGGATATGGACGTTAGGGCAGTTGCATGTTCCTCCTGCAGAATGTGGCAGGTGAGAGACACTTTACATGTCTCTGCCAACTACATCTGCAGGAAGTGCACCCAATTCCAGCTCCTCGAAAACCAAGTTAGGGAACTGGAGCTGGAGCTGGATGAACTACGGATCATTCGGGAGGCTGAGGGGGAAATTGAGAAGATGTACAGGGAGGTGGTCACTCCCCAGACACAGGATAAGGACAGCTGGGTTACTGTCAGGGGGAGGAAAGGGAACCGACGGTCAGAGCAGGGATCCCCTGTGGCTGTTCCCTTCAGCAATAAGTATACTATTTTGGATACTGCTGGTGGGGACAGCCTACCGGGGGAAAGCCATAGTTGTCAGATCTCTGGCACTGAGCCTGGCACTGTGGCTCAGAAGGGAAGGGGGGAAATAGAAAAGTGCTAGTGGTAGGAGACTCAATAGTTGGACGGATTGACAGGAGGGTTTGTGGTCAAGAACAGGGCTCCTGGAAGGTATGTTGCCTCCCTGGTGCCAGGGTCCGGGAAGTCACTGTTCAGGTTTACAAGATTCTGAAGGGGGAGGGCGAGCAGCCAGAAATTGTGGTACATACTGGCACCAATGATATAGCCAGGAAAGGGATTGAGGATCTGAAAAGTGACTACAGAGAGTTAGGTTGGAAGCTGAAGAGAAGGACGAGTAGAGTGGTAATCTCAGGTTTGCTACCAGTGCCAAGAGATAGTAAGATGAGGAACCGTCAGTGAATATAGCTTAACACGTGGCTGCGAGGCTGGTGCAGGAGGGAGGGCTTCAGATACCTAGACCATCGGGATACCTTCTGGGGAAGGTGGGACCTGTATAAGAAGGACGGGTTGCACCTGAACTGGAGGGGCACAAATGTCCTGGGTGGGAGATTTGCTTGTGCGATTCAGGAGGGTTTAAACTAGTTTGGCAGGGGGGTGGGAATCAGAGCTGCATATCTGAGAGAGGGTCAGTTGCTGACAGAACAGTGACAGGATAAATTGAAGTTATCAGTAAGGTTTCTCATGTGATGAAACATAAGGATCGGTTAAAGTGTGTCTGCTTTAATGCAAGGAGTGTCCGGAATAAGAGTGATGAACTTAGAGCATGGATCAGTACTTGGGGCTACGATGTTGTGGCCATAACAGAGACACAGATTTCACAGGGGCAGGAATGGTTGCTTGATGCTCCAGGGTTTAGAACGTTTAAAAAGAACAGGGAGGGTGGAAAAAGAGGAGGGGGTGTAGCATTGCTAATCAGAGAGTGCATCATAGCTACAGAAACAAAGGTTGTCGAGGAAGGTTTGTCTACTGAGTCAGTATAGGTGGAAATTAGGAATAGCAAGGGAGCAGCCACCGCATTGGGGGTTTTCTACAGATCACCTAATAGCAGTAGAGAAATTGAAGATTGCATTGGCAGGCAGATTCCAGAAAAATGCAAAAGTAGCAGGGTTGTTGTTATGGGTGATTTCAACTTACCCAATGTCGACTGGAACCTCCTCAGTGCAGATGGTTTGGATGGAGCCATTTTTGTCAGGTGTGTTCAGAAGGGTTTCCTTACTCAGTACGTAAACAGACCGATGTGGGGAGAGGCCATTTTGGATTTGGTGCTCGGCAATGAGCCAGGACAGGTGTCAGATCTCGCGGTGGGAGAGCACTTTGGTGAAAGTGATCACAACTGCCTCACATTTAGCATAGCCTTGGAGACTGAAAGGTGCAGTTACCGAAGGAAGATATTTAATTGGGGAAAAGGAAATTATGACGTTTTCAGACAGTACAGACTGGGAGCAATTGTTCCACAGAAAGGGCACAGCAGACATGTGGAGACTATTTAAGGAGCAGTTGTTGCATAAATTTGTTCCTCTGAGACAGGTAAGAAGGGGTAAGATTAAGGAACCTTGGATGACGAGAACAGAGGAAGGAAGAAGGCAGCTTACGTAAGGTGGAGGAAGCAAGGATGTAGAACAGCTTTAGAGGATTACAGGCTTGCTAGAAAGGAGCTCAGAAATGGACTGAGGAGAGCCAGGAGGGGGCATGATAAAGGACGTATTAGGGAGAACCTAAAGGCGTTTTACTCATACGTGAGGGATAAGAGAATGCTCAGGGAGAAGGTAGGGCCGATCAGGGATAGCAGAGGGAATTTGTGCGTGGAGTCTGAGCAGATAGGGGAAGCCCTAAATGAGTTTTTTGCTTTGGTTTTAACCAAGGAAAGGGAACTTATTGTAAATGAAAACTTAGAGGAGCTGGGATACAGTCTTGACCAGATCAAGATTGATGAAGTTGATGTGCTCAAAATTTTGGCAAACATTAAGATTGATAAGTCCCCAGGGGCAGACAAGATTTATCCTAGGCTGCTCCGTGAAGCGAGAAAGGATGTTGTTAAGCCACTGGCATGGATATTTGCCTCCTCACTCTCCACTGAAATCGTACCGGAGGATTGGAAGGAGACGAATGTTGTTCTACTTTTCAAGAAGGGGAATAAGGAAATCCCTGGCAATTATAGCCCAGTCAGTCTTACGTTTGTGGTCAGCAAAGTTGTGGAAAGAATTCTGAGGAATAGGATTTATGATCATTTGGCAAAGCATAGTGTGATTAAAGGCAGTCAGCATGGCTTTGTGAGGGGCAGGTCATGCCTCACAAATCTTATTGATTTCTTTAAGGAGGTGTCAAGACAGGTCGACAATGGTAGAGCAGTGGATGTGGTGTATATGGACTTCAGCAAGGCATTTGATAGGGTTCCCCATGGTAGGCTCATTCATGAAGTCAGGAAGTATGGCTATCTGGATTCAGAATTGGCTGGCTGACAGAAGGCACAGAGTGATTGTAGATGGAAAATATTCTGCCTGGAGGACAGTGTTGAGTGGGGTCCCACAGGGCTCTGTTCTTGGGTCTCTGCTCTTTGTAGTTTTTATAAACGACTCGGATGAGGAGGTTGAGGGGTGGGTTAGTAAATTTGCAGATGACACAAAGGTTGGAGGTGTCATCAATAGTATAGAGGGCTACTGCAGGCTGCAGCGCGACATAGACAGGATGCAGAGCTGGGCTGAGAAACAGCAGATGGAATTCAACCTGGATAAATGCAAAGTGTTGCATTTTGGAATGCTGAATATAGGATTAAAGACAGGATTCTTGGCAGAGTGGAGGAACAGAGGGATCTGGGTGTGCAAGTACATAGATCCCTCAAAGTTGCCACCCAAATGGATAGAGTTGTTAAGAAAGCATGTGGTGTTTTGACTTTCATTAACAGGGGTATCGAGTTTAAGAGCTGTGAGATTTTGCTGCAGCTCTACAAGTCCCTGGTGAGACTACACTTGGAATATTGCGTCCAGGTCTGGTCGTCCTACTATAGGAAAGATACAGAGTCTTTGGAAAGGGTGCAAAGAAGGTTTACCAGAATGCTGCCTAGACTGGAGGGCTTGCCTTATGAAGAAAGGTTACATAAGCTCGGACTTTTCTCTCTGGAGAGAAGGAGGAAGAGAGGAGACCTGATTGAGGTGTACAAAACAATGAGAGGAATAGAGAGAGTCAATAGCCAGAGACTTTTCCCCAGGGCAGGATTGACTGGTACGAGAAGTCATAGTTTGAAGATATTAGGAGGAAGGTATAAAGGAGACATCAGAGGTCGGTTCTTTATGCAGAGTTGTGAATGCATGGAATGCATTGCCAGTTGAGGTGGTGGAAGCAGAGTCATTGGGGACATTTCAGCGACTGCTGGACATGCACATGGATAGCAGAGAGTTGAGGGGTACGTAGGTTGTTACTATAATTTACATTAGGATTAAGTCTCGGCACAACATCGTGGGCCAAAGGGCCTGTTCTGTGCTGTACTTTTCTATGTTCTATGTAAAGTGGGTATCGACTGGCACCATTGTCATTAATTAATATTGAACCTAGTTTTGCAGTACATGAGCATTTGGAGTCAGCATCATTTGATTCTCCTTCAGCAGTAAAACTGAACGAGTAGAGAAACTAAGACAAAACTAAGTCTAAGTTCCACGCGTCAGTTAACATAAAGTAATAATGTACACTGGACTTTTCTTCGTCCAAACCGATGAATTGTGGAAACAGTTTAACAAGCAATGCATAGATCTTGCAGTGTGTGCATGAACACAGTTGCCTCTCTTTCCTCCCTGCATGTAGGTGGACAGTGTAAATGCTCCTGATGAAATCTTGATATGATAGTGGTACCACTATCTTTAAACTCCAGTCCCTGCCTCCACAAAAGTACTTTCCTGTTCAACTTACTGTTCGTCTCCCAGGAGGGTAAACAAATAGATGAATGCATGTGTTCTCTTAATTGAGAAAATCTGAGTGGCAGGTTCACAATTTAATTTTTAACATTTTTAAACATAAGATTTCAAGAATTACATATGTGACAATTTAATGGAAATCTGCAAGTATTTAAAAGTATATTAGCCCTTGAGAATAAATTGGTGAACTAATATATTTACAACATCCATGCATCATAAAGCCAATAAACAGATTATTGAGATTATAATGAACATTGGAACTTCATTTATTTCATTTTTGTTAATTAGGATTGGATTGTCACAGGCACTTTTCAAACTGGGTTGCACAAACTGACCAATCAGTTGCAGAGTAGCCAACTTGTGGTAAAAGCAAGTCTGACATCTGAACAGTGTGAATGGGATTGGGGCTGGGGTGGGGGAGCGGTGTGATAGTGGGAAAGAATGTTGTTGGCAGAGCTGCAACAGTAGAAGGGGGTGCAACCCTGGACTGAGCCCCCTTCCAAATGATTGTGTTTCTGCTGGAAAGACATCTCAATTAATATGAAATTGTGGGATGATCATAGAAGAGGGAATCTGCAGTCAGGTTGGAGTTCACTGGCAGATTCTTGTTGGAGTCTGAGCAACATGGAATATGGTGAGATTTGAGTGAGAGGTTTGGCAAGGAATATCTCAATGTTAGGAGCATTCTGCTTCATTTTTTCATGCATTTGCAAGCAGTGTGGTGAGTTTCTTCCTTGCTCATTGCTGAGCTGCCAATTATGAGGGATAATTGCTTGTTAAAGTTCAATATGCCTTTATAACATTCAACTTGATATCTTATCAAACGTATCAAACTTCAAATGTTACTTCAGCTTGTTGCTCGCTCCGTAGGATCACAATGCACAATCCATAGGCACCAGTTTCCAAACACATTGACTTTCAGCAAATGCCAACCCTTCACGATCATCCTGGCATGTCTCCAAGACACTTTCAGGCCATTCCCTATCATTTCTGTCAGTACAATGTTAATAAATGCCAAGTCATCCATTTCAGTAGGAATAACAGTAAAAAGGACTATTGCTTGAATGGTAAGAAATTACAGCACACTGCTTTGCAGAGGGACCTGGGTGACCTTGTGTATGAATCACAGAAGGTTAGTCTGCAGGTGCAATAGATAATAAAGAAGGCAAATGGAATTTTGTCCTTCATTGCTAAAGAGATTGAGTTTAAAAGCAGAGAGGTTATGTTGCAGCTGAACAAGGTGCTGGTAAGGCCACACCTGGAGTACTGTGTGGAAGTTTGGTCTCCCTACTTGAGAAAGGATGTACTAGCACTAGAGGGGATACAGAGGAGGTTCACTAGGGTTGATTCTGGAGTTGAGGGGGTTGGTTTATGAGGATAGACTGAGTGGACTAGGATTACAATCATTGGAATTTAGAAGAACGAGGGGAGACCTTATGGAAACATATAAAATTATGAAGGGTATAGAGAAGAGTTTTTTATATTCCTCTGTTCTTATGTTCACACCTCTGTTTAAAATTCCATCTGCAACGTATTTAGCAATTCCATTAGTCCATCTATGTCATGCTGCACTCGATTAGCATCATCTTGACTATTGTCATACCTTAAAGTTTGGTATCATTAGCAATTGTGAAATTTTGCTCTAAATTCCAATGTTCAAATCCAGAGAAAAGCAGCAATGACAAAATCATTGTTTTGGAAGATTTAATTATTCTTAGAAAAATAGAGATTTACAGCACAGAAGGAAGCCACGCAACTTGCATTTGCAAGGGCTGACAAGTTACAATTAAGCCTAGCCCCATTTTCCAGCTCTTCATCCACAGCCTGATGATATAAACATGGTAAATGAGTAGGCCACTCAGCCCTTCGAACCTGCTCCGCTATCTAACAATATCATAGCTGATCTGCTTTTAACCTCAACTCCATATTCCTGCATACCTCTAATAATTTTTAATCCCCTTGGTAATCAAGAACTATTCTACCTCTGCTTTAAAATTTTTAAAGATTCTGCATCCATTGTCTTTTAACGAAGAAAATTCCAGAGACTCTCAATCCTTAGAGAAAAATCCTCATCTGTTTTAAATGAGTAACCCTTTATTTTTAATCTGTGACTCCTCGTTCTAGATTCTCCCACAATAGGAAACACCCTTCTCACATCTACCCAGTCCAATCCCCTCAGGATCTTATATGTTAATTATTAATTAAGTCACTTCAACTGCACATTCAGTTTTAAATGTTATCAGATTTCAGGGAGTAAGCTCTCGATGCCTACAATCCTCTCAAATAAAACAAATGCCCCTCAGATCTCTTCTCAATCTCCTAGTTCTTATTCAAACTCTGAGCCCCTGGTTTTGGACCCTTTAACCACAGAATCATAAAATTGTTATAGTGCAGGAGGCCATTCATCCCATCTGTTCTGGCTCTCTGAGCAATTCAACAGGATGCCTATCTCTGTAACCACAGACATTGCTTCTATTCCAATAATCACCTGCTACTCTCTTGAATGTCTCAATTAAACCTGTCTCCAGTATACTTCCAGGTCATACATTCCAAAATCAGACCACTCTTTGTATGAGGAATCTTTTTCTCATTTCATATTTGCCCTTTTTGCAAAATATTTTAAATCTGTGTCCTCTGGTTCTCAATCCTCTTTTGGGCAGGAGCACTTTCTTCCTATCCACTTTAATCCAGATCCCTCATGAATGAAGGGGACAGGACCATCGTAACCACTCTATCTAAACCCATTTAATGATTTCTACAGTCAGTAGACAGATGGAGATAAGAGAACAGAATTTCTGAAATACATCTTGGAGTCCTTCTTTCAAATATATTTGTAGGTTTACAAATGGAGGGAAATGTTAACTCTAGGTGTTCAGCTAAATAGAGGTGAACAATCTGATTCAGTATGTGGATGTACTATTAGAGAAGGTGCAAAACTTGACCTACTATTGGGAAATAAGGCAGGGCAGATGACTGAGGTGTCAGTGGGGGAGCACTTTGGGGCCAGCGACCATAATTCTATTCGTTTTAAAATAGTGATGGAAAAGGATAGACCAGATCTAAAAGTTGAAGTTCTAAATTGGAGATAGGCCAATTTTGACGGTATTAGGAAAGAACTTTCGAAAGCTGATTGGAGGCAGATGTTCACAGGTAAAGGGACGGCTGAAAAATGGGAAGCCTTCAGAAATGAGATAACAAGAATCCAGAGAAAGTATATTCGTGTCAGGGTGAAAGGGAAGCTGCAAGGTACAGGGGATGCTGGATGGCTAAAGAAATTGAGGATTGGGTTAAGAAAAAGAAGGAAGCATATGTCAGGTATAGACAGGATAGATCGAGTGAATCCTTAGAAGAGTATAAAGAAAGTAGGAGTATACTTAAGAGGGAAATCAGGAGGGCAAAACGGGGACATGAGATAGCTTTGGCACATAGAATTAAGGAGAATCCAAAGGGTTTTTACAAATATATTAAGGACAAAAGGGTAACTAGGGAGAGAATAGGGCTCCTCAAAGAACAGCAAGGCGGCCTTTGTGTGGAGCCACAGAAAATGGGCGAGATACTAAATGAATATTTTGCATCAGTATTTACTGTGGAAAAGGAGATGGAAGATATAGACTGTAGGGAAATAGATGGTGACATCTTGCAAAATGCCCAGATTACAGAGGAGGAAGTGCTGGATGTCTTGAAACGGTTAAAAGTGGTTAAATCCCCACGACCTGATCAGGTGTACCCGAGAACTCTGTGGGAAGCTAGAGAAGTAATTGCTGGGTCTCTGGCTGAGATATTTGTATCGATAGTCACAGGTGAGGTGCCGGAAGACTGGAGGTTGGCAAACGTGGTGCCACTGTTTAAGAATGGTGGTAAAGACAAGCCAGGGAACTATAGACCAGTGAGCCTGACCTCAGTGGTGGGCAGGTTATTGGAGGGAATCCTGAGAGACAGGATATACATGTGTTTGGAAAGGCAAGGACTGATTAGGCATTGTCAACATGGCTTTGTGCATGGGAAATCATGTCTCACAAACTTGATTGAGTTATTTTGAAGAAGCAACAAAGAAGATTGATGAGGGCAGAGCAGTAGATGTGATCTATATAGACTTCAGTAAGGCGTTTGACAAGGTTCCCCATGGGAGACTGATTAGCAAAGTTTAATCTCATGGAATACAGGGAGAACTAGCCATTTGGATACAGAACTGGCTCAAAGGTAGAAGTCAGAGGGTGGTGGTGGAGGGTTGTTTTTCAGACTGGAGGTCTGTGACCAATGGAGTGCCACAAGGATCGGTGCTGGGCCCTCTACTTTTTTTCATTTACATAAAGGATTTGGATGCGAGCATAAGAGGTACAGTTAGTAAATTTGCAGATTACACCAAAATTGGAGGTGTAGTGGACAGCGAAGAGGGTTACCTCAGATTACAACAGGATCTGGACTAGATGGGCCAATGGGCTGAGAAGTGGCAGATGGAGTTTAATTCAGATAAATGTAAGGTGTTGCATTTTGGGAAAGCAAATCTTAGCAGGACTTATACACTTAATGGTAAGGTTCTAGGGAGTGTTGCTGAACAACGAGACCTTGGAGTGAAGGTTCATAGCTCCTTGAAAGTGGAGTCGCAGATAGGATAGTGAAGAAGGCGTTTGGTATGCTTTCCTTTATTGGTCAGAGTATTGAGTACAGGAGTTGGGAGATCATGTTGCGGCTGTACAGCTCATTGGTTAGGCCACTGTTGGAATATTGTGTGCAATTCTGGTCTCCTTCCTATTGGAAAGATGTTGTGAAACTTGAAACAGTTCAGAAAAGATTTACAAGGATGTTGCCAGGGTTGGAGGATCTGAGCTACAGGGAGAGGCTAAACAGGCTGGGGCTGTTTTGTCTGGAGTGATGGAGGCTGAGGGTTGACCTTATAGAGGTTTACAAAATTATGAGGGGCATGGATAGGATAAATAGACAAAAATCTTTTCCCTGGGGTCGGGGAGTCCAGAACTAGCGGGCATAGGTTTAGAGTGAGAGGGGAAAGATATAAAAGAGACCTAAGGGACAACTTTTTCACGCAGAGAGTGGTCCGTGTATGGAATGAGCTGCCAGATGCGGTGGAGGTTGGTACAATTGCAACATTTAAGAGGCATTTGGATGGGTATATGAATAGGAAGGGCTTGGAGGGATATGGGCCGGGTGCTGGCAGGTGGGACTAGATTGGGTTGGGATATCTGATTGGCATGGATGTGTTGGACCGTAAGGTCTGTTTCCATGCTGTACATCTCTATGACTCTATGACTCTAATTTGGGACCAATGAGCATGATTTAAGACTTAAAATCTAAATAGAAAGAGGAAGTGAACAATTAAAAAAAAACGATAACTGCTAATTGGATGATGGCATGCCTTAGAAAGAGCTAATTGAAGTGAAGTAAAAACAAGTGGCACAGTGTTATTCTTTAAAAAAAAACAATTAAAATGGTGCATAATAAATTCTATTATGAATTGAAGGAACCATTGATCGGAATATCATGATGAATAAGAGGTTAGCAGCCAAATAAATTTGGAGAAAAGTATTTGTAAGCACTATAACAATAATAATGAAAATCTAAAGAAGTATATGAGGCTATAAGAAGCCAAGAGTGAGATGTGGATAACAAAGTTATGAGAGAGAAAATTCCAAACACATCAAAAGAAACAGCAAAGTGAATTACAATTAGATCAGTTAAAAAAGAATTGTTGAAAGTAAAATGGAATCACTGAAAGGAAAAGATTGTCAAATGCAAATGGAAAACAAAAGGAACGAAGAAAGGATTTCATGTATACCTTAAATAAGAGAAAGATATTTGAAAAGTTGAATCCTAACATGATTTGGAACAAAATGAATGATATGATGATGTATAAATGGATAATTTAATTTAGAATTTAATATAATTCAACAGAAGAGAAAGGTCCAGGGCTTGATTCTCGGAGCCTGATGAGGAAGAAAGTTAATAAGGTCCCAGTTCTACTTGAGGGCGTTACTGAGAGTGAACGGGCAGAATTTATTTCAGCGGACAATGAATCAGCGGGATTCCTAAGTAGGTTCCAAGGTACTAACTGATCATAATCATCATCGGACTAGCCAATAAGGGAAAATGAAGCATAGGATTTATACAATTAGTTAACATGTTGCTAGTTATAGAGTCATAGAGTCTTAGAGTCATGCAGCATGGAAAAAATACCTTTGGTCCAACTTGTCCACACTGAGCAGACATCCCAGTCTGACCTAGTCCCATTTGCCAGCATTTGACCCACATCCCTCTAAACCTTTCCTGTTCATATGCACATTCAGATGCCTTTTTAATGTTGCAATTGTATTCCCCACTCCTCCGCGACTCTGGCAGTTTGTTTCAGACGCACACCACACTCCGCATGAAAAAGTAACCCCTTAGGGTGCAGGAATGTTGGCATCACGTCAGACAATGTAGGAGCTGGCACCATGTTTTTTAATGAGAACCAGCTTTGCATAAAATCTTCCAGTGTTCCAACAGTATGGTAATTAGTCATAGTCTACAACTGATATCTCTCTCTATTAGAGAGTCAAGTAGTTATACAGCTTGAGGGGCAAAACTATGAATCAAACATGGCAAGATAGGGAGTAGCTTTCTATAAACTACCTACATCTAGGCCATTGGTTGAACTCACTCCATTGGTAGCATTCTGCACTACTCTCAATCCAAGACATTACATTCACCCTCGGTCCTCTGGTGACCTCGCCACTGTCAGAGTGACATGTGGTTTGGCAGGCCTTCTCCAGATGAGACAATGTGGGCATTAGCGACTGTCCAGTTGTTTGTCAAGACCCTCAGTACTTCAAAGGATACAAACTATTACATTAGTAAACCAAAAGATTAGTCAACAAGGTAGGCTTCAAGAATGTCTTTGAGGAGGAAAATCATCGTGAGAGGTATAAAGAGGTGACAGCTCTGTGTCTCAGAAACTGAAGATGTGCAAACAAAGATGGAACGATTGAAACCAGGCATATTGCGACGATATTACGGTTTTAAGAGATATACTTTGTCCTGTTTCTTTTAATGAAGAAAATTTAAGACAGAGGTGACAAGCAATGTGCTTCAAAGCCCATAAAGTAAACAGCTTGTGCCAAGCGCAGGCAGGTGGAACTAGTTTAGTTTGGGAACATGGTCAGTATGTACTGACTGGACTGAAGAGTCTGTTTCCATGCTGTATGACACTAATTCCATGTGAGACAATCTATTTTACTGAATTTGCCTTTGCCAATGGTGTGTTTATGGGATGTTCCTGTTTTGGAACAGTTCATTAGTAACAGTTAATACATCTATTATTTTGTTAAGCATTTTGAGAGAGTTAATATTGGGCAATTTGAAATCCTGTACCATCACTACTGTATTACTTTTATGCTTCTTTGAATTTTCCCTTCAAAACTGCTTCTTTTTGGCTTTTCAGTTCTCCCTCCATGGCTTCATTTAAGGACCTTTCCAAGATGTCATCCCTCATACTGCTTAAATTGTCCCCTGATCTATGTTGTGATACCCCCACCTCTTTTACCTCCTTCTTTGTTTTGCCAGTTGACATTTTATCTTGGAATACTGAGCTGCCCATCCTGACCCTCTCTCAACATTGTCTCAATGACAGCATTGACATCATACCCCATGTTTTCATTTGTGCCCTCAACTGATCTGCCTTGTTTATCACATACCTTGCATCGAAATAAATACCATCCAACCATGCCAAATCTCATGCCTTAACTGGCCTGTAATTTCTCTGCCTTCTTGACGACTTTGCGGTATCTTCTAATTTTGCTCATTCATCTCCCTTTTCTGAATCTTCTCTCTGGATCCCACTTCCCTAGGCAAAAGTGAGGACTGCAGATGCTGAAGATTAGAGTCAAGAGTGTGGTGCTGGAAAAGCACAGCAGATCAGGCAGTATCTGAGGAGCAGGAGAGCCAACGTTTCAGGCTAAAGCTCTTCATCAGGAATGAGGCAGGGAGCCTAGGGGGTGGAGAGATAAATAGGAGAGGGGGTGGGGCTGGGGAAAAGTAGCTGAGAGTGCTATCACCATTACACCTCTCCCCTCTGTTCTATCACCATTACCTGAATGCCTCATCTTCCATCTCAGGGCCCTCCAACCCCATGGCATCAATGTGGATTTCACCAGCTTCCTCATTTCTCCTACCCCCACCTTATCCAAGATCCAACCTTATCCAAGATCAGCACCGCCCTCATGACCTGTCCTACCTGTCCATCTTCCTTCCCACCTTTCCGTTCCACCTTCCCCTCTGACCTATCACCTTTACCCCCATCTCCTTCCACCTATCACACTCTCAGCTACCTTCTCCCCAGCCTCACCCCTTATCTCTCCACCCTGTAGACTCCCAGCCACAGTCCTGATGAAGGGCTTTTGCCTGGAATATTGACTCCCCTGCTCCTCGGATGCTGCCTGACCTGCTATGCTTTTCCAGCACCACAGTTTTAATCCCAATCCCCCGTTAAGTCAAACTAAATCCACCCAACAGTACTAACAAGTCTCCCAACAAGGATATTGGTCTCATTCTGAATCAAGTGCAAATCAGCTATCTTGTATTGGTTCTAATACCCCAAAAAACAGTCCCAATATCCAAGAAATCTAAAGCCCTCCCTCCTGCATCATCTCTCCAGCTATGCATTAATTTGGATTAACCTCCTATTTCTATACATAATAACACGTGGCACAGTAAGTATTCCAGAGTTTAAGACATTTTGGGTCTTGTTCTTTAATCTACTTCTTAGATACCTAAATTTTACTTCTTTTTTCTATCTATGTCATTTGTACAAAGACATGTCACAGTCTCTGCCTGTTTGCCTTCACCCTTCAGAATGCCCTGTGGCTGTTTAGTGACAACCCTGACCCTGGCAACAGGGAAGCAACATATTGTTCTCTACAGTGTTTTTCACTTGAGGTATGTCAAAAGCACACATTTTCACCTTTATATTGCTCTCTATCTTGTTTTTCATCTGGAAATTGTTGAATTTGTTTGCCCCCACCTTTCCCTTTTGAAGGAATATACCTTGACTGGACCCAAACTATCTGTTCATTGAAAGTAGCCCATTATTCAGCTGCAGGATTCCCTGTTAATCTTTGGTTCCAGTCTATCTTGCCTAATTCTGTTCATGCCCCATTCATGGAGAATGATCAATTCTTCATCAGTTAACAACAGTTATTTCTCCCTATTCTGGATAAACTACTATCCATTTCCACCGTCATCATAAACCTTATGATACAATGCTTTCTGTCCCATAAATATTCCTCCTCACACAATTGAGCTACTTGTGTGTGGCTTTTCTTCCTCTGCCGATCAACCTGCAATGTCAAACATTCAGTGCAGCCCATCTTTCAGCCTACCTGTTATTACCACAGCATCATAATTTCATATACACCAACCGCATGCACCAGTCTTTCTTGTTTTACTCCATACATTCATATACACGCAATATAATCCAGATTTAGAAAATCATTACTTTTGCCTTTACTCCAGCTATTAACTTACTATTTCTATTTGAGTGCTATCTGTTTCTCACAGTATTTTGTGCACCCCTGGATTTACTGTCTAATATTCTCTCTTCACTCCTGCAGAGGTAGTTTAAAGCCTCACCAAAAGCACTCGCAAAGCACCCTAAAAAGAACTCAGTTCTGTCTCGAGATTTAGGTATAACCCATTGGGCTTGAACAGGTTCCATTTCCTGCAAGGCCAGTCTCAGTGTCCCAGGAATTTGATGCCTGCTCTCCTGCACCATCTTTCCAATTATGTATTGATCTGTCTTAACCACCTAATTCTAATGTTACTGATGTTTGGAACTTGAAGTAATCCAAAACGTTTGGTGATATTTTTGATGTTCTGCTCACTAATTTTCTATGAGGGTCCCTAAATGTTGACTGCAAGACTACATTCTCTTTCCTACTTTTATCAAAGGCACCAAGGTGTTAACTCTGGCTGATCAACTTCTCCAGACGAATGTGCTGCAACTAACCTGTTACATCCTTGACTCTGGTTCAGAGAAGCAACATACTTTATTATTAGATCCATGGCCATAGAAATGCCATCTTGTCCCACTACCCAATGAATCCCTATCAATACTTTCCTTCCGCATTTCTTCCTTCCTGCTTGTACAGATGGTCAGTCCATGATGCCAAGGGCCTCTGAGGAACCATCTACCATAGCAGTATCCAGAATGGAAAACCAAATCTTGGGTCAGAACCTCAGGAGCTCCTAAAATACCTGACTGTTTTTGTTGAACTATCTAGCAGTCATCCATTCTCTATCTATCTGCATATACCTAACCTAATATGTGACAATGTCTCTAAAGGTGCTATCCATGTAACTCTCATGTATGCATAACAAGTCACACCAGGCTCCACTCAAACTTTATAAGCCAGAACTCAAATTTCTGCAACCAGTGACATTTACAGTATAACAATACTATGGCTTTAAGATGCGTATTTTGTCTCTTTTTTTTAAATGAAGAGAGTTTGAGACAGAGGTAACAAGCCATCTTCTTGAAGCAATAAACAGCTTTTGAAGCTTTAGGATTTTCTTTCCTAAAATTAGAACAATAGAAGCAGCCTGAATGTGTGGGGGCAAGAATTAGGATTTTTTAGTTTAACTTTCAGTAGTGAGTTGGGGTTGCGAAAGCTGCTACATCTCTCTCTCTCTTTGCTACAGTTAAAAGCTGGGGTTCTGGACCTTCTGCTAAAATTGCATTTGAGACAAGCTACTTTACTGCATTTACCTTTGCCAAGAGTGTGTTTATAGGATGTTACTATACTGAAACAGTTGCAGTTTAATAGTTAAATGTTAAGTTTTCCAAAACAGTTAAAGTTAGACTAATACTTCTTTCTTTTGGTTGTATTTTATCTATAGTGTCTGAATAAAGTGTGTTTTGCTTCAAGCCTGGTAGTTTGACCAATTGAATTGTATCCAGAATGCAATGTGTGGCACTCGCCTTTAAAATAAGAAAACGTTAGGGTCTAGGCTATCCCCTTGACATGTTTTGAGGAGGTTTGGTCTGGTCCATAACAACTGCACATATTCATTTAGGTTATGTGAAGTTTTCAAGATTCCCCAAATTTCACAGGCTAGGCATTTTCCGTGGCCTTGTTGCCCTGCCATACTTTAAATTTACTTTTGTACTGTTAACTATAAACAGAAGATTAGAGATGAGCAAATCTACACTTCTCCTGTGATGTTATTCTTTGAATCTATTTTTAAACTTACTCTTGAGCTCCTTTTTAACAACTGGTCACCTGCAGGCTGACAAAGATAGAAAATGAAAATAAAGCTTCCCTCCCTTTGTCACCGAACTTTCTGTGATTTCACTCTGTCTCACTGCACTCCCAAAGAACTATAAAAAGTCATAGTTCAAAGATCCTCAGAGAACATGCATGTTGTGGTTACAACAAATACTTGCCCAGTTTCTCTTTCAAGGCATCTGTATTATTCACTTCAATCACTCCCTTCAGCAGCAAATCTCACAATGGTATGGGAAAACATGTTTCTTCTGAATTGCCTTTCGGATTTGTTAGTGACTTTCTTACACTCGTAGCCTCTAGGTTTACTCTTCCCCACAAAAAAGCAATATTCTCTCTGTATCTGTCGATGAAAACATTTGACAATTTTAAAGACACACAGACTTGTACTTTTCAATGGAAAAGGGACACAGTCTTTCTATCCCTTCCTGATTGGTTCATTTAGGAACGTGTGTCAGAGAAGTTGCCTTATAGTGCAGAAGCAGTACAGAGGTTGAGAGGCAAGTGTTACTGAGGTGGAGGTATGTGTTGTCTGTATATCTGTGAAACCTGGCATGCTTTGGATTGTATTGCTGATGGGCAGCACAGAGATATGAAGGCTGATGAAGACTAGATTAATTGAAGATCCTTAAAACAATACATTCAGACATTTCCTAAGAGAAATTAAAAGCAGTGGAGACAAACGTATTCTGTCAAACATAGTTGCACTGCATGTTTGCCAGCTTTTATGTAAATACAGTTAATAGATAGAGTTTGCTGTTGTAGTAGTGCTGAGAGCTTTCAAAATAGAAATCTCACTGATCTGAGACTTTACAAACACTTCATAGTTTAATGCCTTTTCAGATTACAAAAAAAATCTCCACTAAGTACAATTTACTGAATATTGATCAAGCAAGGACTTCTTCAAACCTAGCCACATTTAGCTTTTCCCTATTTGACAACTGAGAAGTCTAAAATTCAATATTGGCATCAGCTGTTCATCCAGTTTCAGCAAAGCAGTTTGTAATACAGATTCATTTTCCTATAGTACTGTACATGCTCGAGTAAAAGTCAATCTCATGTAAAAGTCGACCTCCTATTTTTGCCCAAAAAACTGGAATTTTCCATATATTTCATGTAAAATCAACCTTAGTTCTTCACAGCTAGAAGATCAACATTTGTGAGTCAAGGTATTATCGTGTACATAAATATTACGATGAGGAAATTAATTTTTTCATGCTATTTTGTGTTTTGATGTATAATTCACACCAACATTAGGCTACGAATTTCTTAAGTTCATTATCGAACAAGCACCATCCTTAGTACAATTTGGTGTAATACAGAATTTACCACACCATCATTTCCTATATAAATGCCTATATGCATTTACTTCGCTATAATTACATTAGAGCTGCTAATGATTTTTCACAGCTACATTGATTGATGAGACTGTATGAGAGTCAAATGTCTGACAACTTTTTCATATCATGTTAGCTTGAAAAACAAACAACAGTAGACAATAGAAAATGGAGGGAAATGGAAAAATTAGGCACGAAAGTTTAAGATGCATCAGGTCAGAGTCAGGTGGCAACCACCCTTTGTGTGCAGCTCAGCTGAGCTCAATTCCCCTGTAGCACTCGTGCATATTTAAGAAGGAAATCAGGAGGGCAAAAAGGGGACATGAGATAGCTTTGGCAAATAGAGTTTTGGAGAATCCAAAGGGTTTTTACAAATACAATTAGGACAAAAGGGTAACTAGGGAGAGAATAGGACCCCTCAAAGATCAGCAAGGTGGCCTTTGTGTGGAGCCGCAGAAAATGGGGGAGATACTAAACGTGTATTTTGCATCAGTATTTACTATGGAAAAGGATATGGAAGATATAGAAAGTAGGGAAATAGATGGTGACACCTTGCAAAATGTCCATATTACAGAGGAGGAAGTGGTCGATGTCTTGAAATGCATAAAGGTGAACAATCCCTAGGACCTGATCAGGTGTACCCTAGAACTCTGTGGGAAGCTAGAGAAGTGATTGCTGAGCCTCTTGCTGAGATATTTGTATCATCGATAGTCACAGGTGAGGTGCTGAAAGACTGGATGTTGGCTAACATGGTACCACTGTTTAAAAAGGGCAGTAAGGACAAGCCAAGGAACTATAGACCAGTGAGCCTGATGTTGGTGGTGGGCAAGTTATTGGAGGGAATCCTGAGGGACAGGATGTACATGTGTTTGGAAAGGCAAGGACTGATTAGGGATAGTCAACATGGCTTTGTGCATGGGAAATCATGTCTCACAAACTTGATTGAGTTTTTTTGAAGAAGCAACAAAGAGGATTGATGAGGGCAGAGCAGTAGATGTGATCTGTATGGACTTCAGTAAGGTGTTCGATAAGGTTCCCCATGGGAGACTGGTTAGCAAGGTTAGATCACATGGAGCTGAAAATGTGTTGCTGGAAAAGCGCAGCAGGTCAGGCAGCATCCAAAGAGCAGGAGAATCGACATTTTGGGCATGAGCCCTTCTTCAGGAATGAGGAAAGTGTGTCCAGCAGGCTAAGATAAAAGGTAGGGAGGAGGGACTTGGGGAGGGACGTTGGAAATGCGATAGGTAGAAGGAGGTCAAGGTGAGGGTGATAGGCCGGAGTGGGGGTGGGGGCGGAGAGATCAGGAAGAAGATTTCAGGTTAGGAAGGCAGTGCTGAGTTCGAGGGATTTGACTGAGACAAGGTGGGGGGAGGGGAGATGAGGAAACTGGAAAAATCTGAGTTCATTCCTTGTGGTTGGAGGGTTTCTAGGCAGAAGATGAGGCGTTCTTCCTCCAACTGTCGTGTTGCTATGGTCTGGCAATGGAGGAGTCCAAGGACCTGCATGTCCTTGGTGGAGTGGGAGGTGAGTTGATCACATGGAATAAAGGGAGAACTAGCCATTTTGATACAGAGCTGGCTCAAAGGTAGAAGACAGAGGGTGGTGGTGGAGGGTTGTTTTTCAGACTGGAGGCCTGTGATCAGTGGAGTGCCACAAAGATCAGTGCTGGGCCCTCTACCTTTTGTCATTTACATAAATGATTTGGATGCGAGCATAAGAGGTACAGTTAATAAGTTTGCAGATGACACCAAAATTGGAGTTGTAGTGGACAGCGAAGAGAGTTACCTCAGATTACAGCAGGATCTTGATCAGAGGGGCCAATGGGCTGAGAAGTGGCAGATGGAGTTTAATTCAGATAAATGCGAGGTGCTGCATTTTGGGAAAGCAAATCTTAGCAGGACTTATACACTTAGTGGTAAGGTCCTAGGGAGTGTAGCTGAACATAGAGACCTTGGAGTGCAGGTTCATAGCTCCTTGAAAGTGGAGACACAGGTAGATAGGATAGTGATGAAGGTGTTTGGTATGCTTTCCTTTATTGGTCAGAGTATTGAGTACAGGAGTTGGGAGATCATGTTGCGGCTATACAGGACACTGGTTAGGCCACTGTTGGAATTTTGCGTGCAATTCTGGTCTCCTTCCTATCGGAAAGGTGTTGTGAAACTTGAAAGGGTTCAGAAAAAATTTATTAGGATGCTGCCAGGGTTGGAGGATTTGAGCTATGGGCTGAGGCTGAACAGGCTGGGGTTTTTTTGCCCGGTGAGTCGGAGGCTGAGGGGTGACCTTACAGAGGTTTACAAAATTATGAGGGGCATGGATAGGTTAAATAGATAAAGTCTTTTCCCTGGGGTGGGGGAGTCCAGAACTGGAGAGCATAGGTTTAGGGTGAGAGGGGAAAGATATAAAAGGGACCTAAGGGGCAACTTTTTCACGCAGAGGGTGGTACGTGTATGGAATGAGCTGTCAGAGGAAGTGGTGGAGGCTGGTACAATCGCAACATTTAAAGGGCATTTGGATGGGTATATGAAAAGGAAGGGTTTGGAGGGATATGGGCCAGGTGCTGGCAGGTGGGACTAGATTGGGTTGGGATATCTGGTCAGTTGGACCGAAGGGTCTGTTTCCATGCCATACATCTCTATGACTCTATGACTCTAATTACCATAATTTGTTGTGTTTTTTTTTGTTTAGAGATCAATTGGGCTTTTTCCAATGATCGTATATTTTGGACTGTAGATTGAATTTCAGCTCCTCAAAAGTAATTTCCACATAATAGTCGACCCCATAAGTTTAACCTTAAAAAATAGTTGAAAAATTAATCTTTTACAGAAGTATATACAGTAGTTATCACCACTTTTCTTTGTGAAAGAACTGACTGCCTGAATCTGTGTATTTTATCTTTGCTTGCATGGTACATTAACTTCACACTACATCAAGTTTCACAGGTCTAACTTCTGCAAAGTGATTGTGGCTAATCAGCCTTGTTTTTCAAATTACCTGAACACACCAGGACACTAAAACATGCCAGTTAATTTTGAATGAACTTAATCAGAAGCACAAGCCATGTGAAAGTTTACAGTATTCCATTTACAGGTAAATCACCTGAGGGCTTTACCTATGGTGAGTAAGAGGTTCTGTAAGAATGGGTTGTTAAACCATAACATTACCAAGATCACTGAATTATTGACATGAAGTGGATGTGACCTGAAGGCATGGGAGCTTTGTTAAAATGGCCTGGTATAAATTATAGAAATGTAATGCGGACCTCGGGATGTAGTAATTTTGGAGGAATGGTGGAGTCCACTAGAAGGGTTGAGAGCACTAGAAGGGTTCCTGGTTTCATTAGCATTGCAGAAAGAAATTTCAGAAACATGAAGCCAAGTCCCAGGATAAGATCTACAGTCATTGAGAAGTAATATGATCAGACTGAACTCAAAATACATTCTCTTCTCACCATGTGAAACAGTCCTGACACCACAGGTTTTGTTGATCCCAGGTATCAAATTTTCTTCTTCAGAAAGTAATGGAGACTGGAATTGATAAAGGCTAAGTTACAGTCAAAGGTTATGGGGGACAGACAGCAACCAGATCAGCCATGATCTGAACAAATGATGAAACAGGCCTGAAGGGCCCAATGGCCTACTCCTGCTCCTAAGTCCTATGTTCCTATGTATGTCCACTAGTATCACACTGTGGGCAGGTTCAGTAACTTATCATTACATGGCATCTACAATCCAAATCACTAGATTCTCAGGCTGATAATGCACAACACTCCCATTACTCAACCAGCAATACTGTCTGGTATTGGGACTTTTGCCAGATGCACCACCTCACCTCCAGACAATGACCAATGCAGTGTCAGATCCATCACCAAACTGTGCTACATAATCCAAATATTCATTGAATTCCTAGATTGTAGAAGCAGAACATTGAGTCCACAATGACCCTCCGAAGAGCATCCTATGTGGACCCTCCCTGACCCTATCCCTATAACTCTGCATTTCCTATGGCTGATTCGCCTTTGGGAAATGTAGCATCCATCTAACCTGCACATCTTTGGACTGTGGGAAGAAACTGGAGTATGCAGAGGAAACCCACGCAAAGGGAAAATGTGCAAACTCCACATAGAAAGTCGCCTAAAGTTGGAATCGAAGCTGGGTCCCTGGCACTGTGAGGCAGCAGTGCTAATCCCTGACTCACCATGCAACCCTTCTCTCATAATTCCTCCTTTCTACTCTCTGACAGGACAAAGTAGTGCACAACTGAGAGAGCAGAATAGAATTGGGACAGGAGCGTTCTCTTGATGGCCTATGGAAGACATGGTTGTTTGTATAACTGAGTCAGTTGCTATTGAGCCTGTGGCATATGTTAATATTGAATGATTAAAGATTTCTTTTTCCTTTGTGAGATATGGAAAAGAGCTGAAAAATCTTTTTCCAGAGTTTTTCCCATATTTGGCTTCAAATTCATAATATTCTATTGATATATAGAACATGCTTCAACTCTGGGTTACACTGGCTATATGATAAGGCCCAACTTCTGGATCTGTTCTCTCATGATATTTGAAGTAATATTGGTTAGTTTACTGACCTCCCCCTACCACTACTATTACTGTGAAACTTCAAACCTCAGCAGAGTTGGTTCCCAACTCATTGGTCTGCTCCGAAGAGCAAACCTCTACATCTTCTGGAATTGATGATGTCCTCCATTTTCACTACAAGCTTTACAATCCTATAACTGACATGCAATTCCTGCATTCTCATTCTCAAAAAATAACTTCATCAGTTCATCCTCTAATACTCTACCCTTAAATAACTTCTGTATTTTACTTACTACAACTGTCTCTGAACTCAGACAACAATTTGCCAATGTTCCATATTGATTCAATGCTATCACAGTCATCATTATCCCACTGTGGGGCTTCCAGCATGAATTTCTATCTATTTCCTATTTCTTGTTTAGCATCACATTTTACTGCCCTCTCGTTTGTAACCAGGTCATGAGAAATAAGTGTTCCCTGGCCCATTCATGTGCACACAACCCATCATTTAGTTTTGGTGTTTTTCTAATCTTAACATATTTCTCTTTATCCCTCCTGAACGCTGCTCCCCCTTCTATTATCTTGCCTTTTGCTTCTACTGTCTCAGATACTCTGCCCTCTCAACTCCCATCACAAACATTTCAGTAGTACAGGTCTTTCCTTGACATTTGCTGTTGTCCTAAATGTGACTCTGAGGCTTATAGTTTCTTTCTTGGCAATCTCCCAAAAGTCCATTGAGATACTGCATTACCAGCAGCAAACCCAACTCCCTGACCCTACTCTCTCTAGTTTTATTGCTGCTAATTGTCTTTATATTTAATGCAACCCATTATTATTCCCATGGACTCTGCTAGTAGATCATCTGTCATGACTCCTCTACAAATTTCTCTCTGTTCTGTCTGTGCATTTGTGATCCCTTGTCACCCATAAACATATTGGGGATAATTGCATCTGCATCTTCGCTAAGTAGAAATCGACCTGAAGATAATAAGACTTTGCTCCAAAATGAAGCCTCTCCATCTGGTTGAATTTTCTACAATTTCCCCATCAAGTTCTTGTAATCAACTCATCACTTGGCCTGGCTCCCTATTGCTTTGCCACTATTCCCACACTTGAGCATCTCACTTTGGTCCATTCCTCTCACCCTGGCCATTCTTCATTGAAGTGCACTCATTTCCATTTTCTTAAGTCCTTGGGAAGCAGACTCGAAAAGATATGGCAGACAACTGTCTTAGCCATTCATCAGCAAACTGGCTGTATCAAAGGAGATTGGGAAGACACTAGCATTCACTTGGTGGTTGCTTAAGTCGTTACAACTGCAAGAATCATCCAGCAATAAAACAATCTTCAGATAGCAATAGTGAATATTGTTTTCATTGCAATAGGATTTTATTTAAAGAAGGACTGAGGTTTACTTTAGTATCCTGTATAGGAGCCTTTCCCTTTGTATTTGTTTGAATGTTCCGGTGACCTTTCATAAATATGGGACAGCCAAGTAATGTGATGAGGTCAAAGATTAACAAAGTGGCAATGTTCAATGAGGAGGAAGGATAAAATATTGCTTAAGGGAATTTATGAGCATCCATTCACAAATTAAAGGAGGAACATTTAGGACATAACCATTCAACTGGATTCTAAGCTTAAAGTCACACAAAACAATCCCGTGGGTATAAGGTTGCTGTTGGTTGGTTTAATGTCAGGATATTGTGTTTGTTCCATTGTGTTCAAGGGTGGGACATGGAAAGGTCAGTCAAAAGGTTCCATTACTTGTTCACAGAAAAGTTTTCTCTTTTAGGTTTCTTTAGCATTCATTTCAGCTTTTCTCAAAAACAGCATCTTTCTTCAGTCTCTCATGTTTCTCTGTCTAAGAAATGGGGTCAGCACATTAACTTTCACTCTTTGTTTGCAGAGAGGGGCTTTGGACACTCCCTGATCATCTGCACCAGGAGACTGTTCTTAGATAAAGTGCCTGACCTCTGTTTGGTCTTCGGTGTAGCTGGTATTTTTGAACTATATGGATTGGAGTGCACTTCTTGGTTCCTGTTTTGTGGGTGGTGTTAAAATTGAAAAATTATGCTTGTTTTGCATTCAGTTTAGTTGGAGGGTAGGCACAAAAACGCCTGTTTCACATTTGTTTGGATCTGGGAAAAGGCTTTAAATTTTGCTTAGTTAGTTTCGACTGCCAAAAATTTACGCTATTCTACTTACGTTGTAAATGTTTTTCCTTTGAGCTTTTTTTTCATTACACATCCATTCTTGTGACCAAACAACCAGATAGGTGTAAATACTCTTTCTGATAATCTGAAACTCTTTTCGACGTCATCACGATTTAAAAGATTAACTTAATTTAGAACTAAGGATTCTTGCTTCCTGGTATAGAATGATTCTGTTTCACTCTCACACATTTAATTGTCACATAACGTAAGATGCCTTTTCATTTCAAACATTTAATCACCCATTATAGTCATAGTGTCACCAATATACTTAACATCAATTACCAGTAACTTTTTCTAATTTACAGTGGACATATAACTGGACAACTTTAAATAGAAAAACAATGCAAACCTATGCAAAAATAAAATAAAAATAAGATAAATAACATGTAAATTAAGTAAAATAAGTTTAATAATAGCCAAAGAAAGACCACCTGAAGCTGAGTTTATTCACTAAGTGACTGAGTTGTGACAATCAGGAAAATATTCTTTGCTGAATGTGCTGTTCTAAGCTCTACAATCATAGAATGGAGCCCATTAAGTCCATGTCACTGATATTAGAAGCTATACAAACTAATCTTTCTCCTTTTCCTTTTAATAATCATGGTCTCAATAGCACCTCTGCTCTAAGAAACCTCTGTGTGAACAGACTAATGCTACCTTTTTCTCATGGTTATCTTGAGAATTTCTTCAACCAATGAACAGAACACTACTTACCTTGAAAACCTCTAATGGGTCCTTGTTAGAACATGGAGTAAAGAGAAGGAGCTGGCAAGTTTTAAAAAACAACAGCTCAGCAGAGGGAAATAGAGGTTAACAGGGAACTTTGCATTTAGAGTAGAAAGCCTAGCCATGGCCTGAACTAGCAGATTATTGCTTTGAAAAATGGTGAGCCACTGAACCAAAGTGAAACCTCATCCATCAAGAACTTGATCAGGAATAAGCTGGAAGGAGAAGATGTAGACTACAGCCAATACCAGCAATTTATGGGACAATTGCACTGCACAGCATTTGATAAAGAAAAACCTACAAGTAGAGCATAATTTATCGAGGCTTAAAATTTATATAAAATTTTATGGTGTTTCAATGTGATAGTGGAAGCAGCCACATAATTATGTGCAGACCTCAATGTCTATGGGCCATCATAGAAAATTGAGGGAGTGTTGTTGAAAAAAAAGAAGAAACTGATTATCTCCATTAAGTTCTGAATCCAACCAGGAATGAACTATAATGGATAAAAACAAAGAAATACTGTTATGGAAGGTCTGGGCCAAAAATAATGTCCGAAAAATTGTGAACAACACCAACTTTTATTTATAAAGCCTTCATAGTAATGAAATGTCCCAAGCCATTTCACAGCACTATAAAAAGAAATAAGACATGAAGTCACAGAAGGCCAGATGACCAAAAACGTTGTCAAATAGATTTAAAGAGAGTCTTAAAGGAAGAAAGCAAAGTGAAGACGCAAAAGGGTAGTGAAAGGGTTTCCCAGAATTAAGGGAATAGGCATTTGAAATATATGAAAAATTACAAGAAAGAAATTGAAAAGCCCACAGGAACAGATCCTGTGAGAAAGAAATAGGATATGTGTTTTCAATAAGTTCTGTTTTCAATTTAGAAAGAATAAAGTTTCTCTGTGTCTATATGAATGTGTAAGTAGTTACAATATTTTTGTTTGAAAGTGTTTTTGAAAAGTATCTGTGTGTCTGTCTTTGATGTCAGCAGCACTCATTGTTCTGTACGCAGTTAAAAGCCTCAAGAGTTTAATCTTGGATGCTGTAAGTACATAGACTTGTTCTCTTTTAAGTTGGTTAATTGTTTATTTTATGTATCAATACATATGTGATACTTTTCAAGATGTTTGAGTCATGTTTTTAGCTTTTGAACTGATTTAAACCACGTGAATGTTCCTTGGGTTTACAATTTGGGATTATCACATAAATTTGATGCTTTCAGTTCATAACTGAGTACAAGGAACAACATTTCTAATTGTGTTAACTGCAATTAAATATGTATATTGCAGTTAAAGTTTAGAATTAGGAGGGAAAAAAACCTAAATTACATTATAAATTAAAGACAATATATGGATTATTTTGGTTAAAGTTTATTGTGCAACTGTAAATAAAATGTACATTAGTTCAAACTGAAGTTTTCAAAGCACCTTATGGATTCCAGCAATAAAATGAAATTTCTTTATGAGGGTTACATTAACTATGTGTAATCTTGTATTCAATCTTAGTGCTTCTTAATGTGGTTACAGTAAATTTGAAATCTGCTACTGCGATTGACTCCTCCCACACAGCCTACAGTTTTGACAGTAGAATGTAATTTAGCATGAAGAATGATTGATCTCTGTGGAATGTAAGATTTTGACTTTGGCGGGACTGATCCAGTGGATTCTGGTAGAGGTTGAGAGGAGGTACAGCCATTAGAGGGAGTCAAAGAAAGAGACTGTTTTAAAATCATCCAATGGCTAGTGAGGGTGGCCAATTCAATGAGGCATGAAGATTTAGGTTGTCCTCGAAGTGACAGCCATTGTGACCACTATGAAGGAAAAGGTCTTCGAGATTGACAGGATAATGGAAAGCATGGCAATGGAGAGATGGAC
This sequence comes from Chiloscyllium punctatum, assembly GCF_047496795.1. Lineage (NCBI taxonomy): Eukaryota > Metazoa > Chordata > Chondrichthyes > Orectolobiformes > Hemiscylliidae > Chiloscyllium > Chiloscyllium punctatum. The sequence goes on from NC_092743.1 coordinate 130,749,930, forward strand.
ATCTAGATATTTACTGACAGAATTAGAAATCAGCCTCAACCTGTTATATGGCTCCTAAGGAGAAAGTGAGGACTGCAGATGCATTCCTGATGAAGGCCTAATGCCTGAAACATCAACTCTCCTGCTCCTTGGATGCTGCTTGATTGGATGCATATCGATGCTCATAATAATCATGGATACTGAATCCTTGTCACATTGATCTCAATGGGGACTCTAAGGGAGACAGTTAGACTGACATTTATTGAGGCACACATCACAAGTGAGCAGGAGCAGAAGTTGGGTACCATGGAGAATCCCTTCAAGCTTTGTTCAGCTTATACAATATGCTAAACTATAAAGTGGACTATTCTGGAGCAGAAGTGCAAAATATGTGAGGTTATAGCAGCATTTCCAGAGACATGCCACATCCTTGGAGAGGCATTTGAGCAGTGTTTTCCAAACATGGATTCCATGGGGCTGATGTCCACAGAAAGAGTAGCTAACTGCAAGGAGCATCAGATGTGGCAGGCAGCTGTATGCATGCTGACCCTGGCTAAAGAACTCCACACTATAAGTAGGATAGAGGAAAACCTTACATTAACTTTGGACACCTCACTGAACTGCAACGATGTGATCTCCAAATTTTGCTTAGTAGGGAAGTGTGAGTGAACCATGAGTCGGAAATTTGAGAAAGGACACAGGGATGTGGATGCACTGTTCAAAGGTGTTCTCTTTCTCATTATCTGTCCCAGTCAGAGCCCCAAATGCTGCCTGCTGGCTCCAATGGTTGAGTTTGCCCCAGCACCACATCAGATAGGGCAGTCTTTGACTGGGCACTCATGGAGTCAGAAAGTGTGACGCTGGAAAAGCACAGCAGGTCAGGCAGTATCTGAGTAGCAGTAGAATCGACATTTCGGGCATATGCCCTTCATCAGGAATATGAGGTGTGGGGGGAAGGGGGCTGGGATTGGGGGCGAAGGTAGTTGGGAAGGTAATAGGTAGATGCAGTTGGGGGGGGCGGGGGGGAGGAGTGGCGGTGATGGTGATAGGCACTCATGGACCCAAAACCCAGAGAACATCGTTACGGGCATGCCAGGTGTCAGAGCAGGGAAAGTTCCAAGTTGCCTCCAACTCTGCTGAAGCCACCAGGGTAGCACCACAAAAACCTGATCAGCAAAGAAAAGACCTTTTTATTGCACACGGGATTTCACTTAAGTGTAAAAAAAATTGTCAATGTGTTAATGTAATGTCAAATCTGAATGTATCATGCAATTTCCTTCAAGTCTCTATTTTTGCCTTTTCCTTTTGAAAAGGACATTATCTTTGAGAGGAATGGTATTTCCAGAGTGGAAAATGAGCAATAGATTTGTTTTTCTGACAATGGGAATCTTTTTATTTGGGTGTAGGAGGCGGCGGATTCAACAAAGTTTTGCAATATAGCTTAAAAGACTCACATTATTGGAACTATCATTTTCTGGATTAGTGGTGCTAGAAGAGCACAGCAGTTCAGGCAGCATCTGAGAAGCAGTAAAATCGACGTTTCGGGCAAAAGCCTTATTGGAACTATCAGCCAGTTTTTCAGGCAGCTATTTAAATGGTTCCAAGTAACTTGGCCACATCAGGCTGCTTCTCCTGTTGAGGACAGGTTGTCCCCACCTTCCTCTATCTGCACTTCATTTCCTCCCTGCATCACAATATTAAGTGAGGGATAACAGATTGCTTTCATTCCAGAGATCTTTGCTGGTAATATTGAAGGGCACCACCAGACCTGTCCAGGCAGTTAAATCTCATTGTCAGCAACCAGAGTACCCTTGTGCTCATGTGATTCTGATTGTATTTTTCTTTGCTTGCAGTACAGCTGCTCATAAGTAACATCAACCACGTCCTTAATGGATAGCTCTCAACTCCAACAAGCCATTAACTAACTGTGTAAAAGTGAAAAGTCCTGAGGAAGAAACTGTGTTAACTTCCAGAACATCTTGCACAAAAATGAATAGAAACATTCCAGTGGTCACATGCCATCTGAACATGGATGGAGTGGAACACCTCTGATTGACAAAAGCTGTCAGTTGCTCTGAGGACATCCTAATTGCCAAGTATCTTTGTATGTGTATTGCCTAAGGCTCCGTTACCTGTAGTAGTCTCGCCATCGTGACGAAAGTGAGAGCCATCTGATACTGACTGCCTCCATCCTGCTGTGCGTCACTTTGTGATGGTGGGATGGGGGTGGGAACACAAGCCTACAAACCTGCAAATTGCAGGAAGCTGATTCAATTTATGCCAATTTCCAATAGTTGACCAGGAACTAGTTGGCCAGCCATCAGGTGTCCACCACAGCATGAGACTGTTTAAATGTCTGAAGATGAAGCACCCTCTCTGTATTTACTTTTTAATGCAGCCTGCTTGGCTTTCAAACTGGAAAACCTCAGATTAGTCTTTTAACTTTAAGATGGTAAAAACAATTACTGCAGATGCTGAAAACCAAATACTAGATTAGTGGTGCTGGAGGAGCACAGCAGTTCAGGCAGCATCCAAGTAGCTTCGAAATCGACGTTTCGGGCAAAAGCCCTTATTCCTGATGAAGAGCTTTTGCCCGAAACGTCGATTTCGAAGCTACTTGGATGCTGCCTGAACTGCTGTGCTCTTCCAGCACCACTAATCCAGTATTTTAACTTTAAGAGTCTGTCCTTTAGCATTAACTGGATGGCAGGTGTGCCTTCTGACCATTTACGGGCACTTTGGAGTAGTGTCATAATGAGTGACCATTTTGAAAAAAATATAGGCTTCTGATCCACGTCAAAGCCTACTGGCAGGACTCAGAAACTCTTGCCCAAATTGCAAAGAGGAAGAAGCCGAAAGAGGAAGTCATCTCAAAACTAATTGCAAGCACTTCAGTTTTTAATGTGAAGCTACCAAGTACAAATACCAAGCTCAGATCTAAATTTTCCAAAATAATTTATTTCTTCAGCAAATCAAAAAAACATTTCAAGAAATATAAATCAGGTACCAATTGTGTGTACAGGTAAACAAAGTGTCGTGCAGAGCTGCTAATTGCTAGCTTTGCTGTTGAAAACATTTCTGTTGTTGCCAATTAACCTTTTAAGACAGCAGTATTTAGTACCCTGATATCACATTAGATATTAGGACTATGTAAGCAGAGAAGAACAAAAATTTCTGACAAGCACCCTATAAAAGCCAAAATCTAGCTTGCACCTGATGGCATGTGCAATGATACTGAAATATGAGTACATGTGAAAACGTGATGTTAAATCTAAAGCAAGTAACATGTGGAAAAGCACAGTGAACTTGCACTGAGTGTGAATCTCAGACATTCTTAGTTACTTAAAAGAGAGGAAATGGTTAATGTGGTTTAGATGAATTAAACAATCTTTTAAATAATCAAGTCATTGCTATATATTTCATACAGAAATTGACTTTAAGGCAACCAGGCCACAGTCAAACATACTGTACCTGTCAGATGGAAGAAAATGACAAAGAAGAACAATGTACAATTTAGTTTGGGTCAATTGATGGCTAAGGAGAAATAACACTTACCCTCAAGCCATAGGATAAACTGTAGCTTTACATACAATGCATAGTCATTTTCTTTGCTGTGTCGTGAAGTGTTGAATTTGGTGATCCTTGCTCCACTGTTCCCTAACTACCAATTCAATTCCTCTCTCTGGCAATTATCTGAGACCAATCAAACTGTACAAAATCTCTGTCATATGTGGTCCCAACATGAGCTTCCAATGACATCTGCAGTATCACTATGACCACACATTTTCATCTCCAAAACAATCCATCTTAAATCTTTGCTATGTCAGAGAACCATAATTAATGTTAGAACTATTGAACTATAATTTTCATTTGTAGAATAACTGTAGTAAATTTCATATAATTCTGCAACAAAACCTAACCAGTGTCTTAAGCAAGTTAAATATCACTTCCTGGCATTTACATTCAATGCTGCATGTCTCAAATCAGAATTCTATTTGCCTTTTTATTGTCTGTCCAATGTGGAGGCCCTACATTTTGAAGATTTATGCATCAATAGCAGCAGGCCTCTCTTCCATACTGTTAAAAGCTTTACAATTTATGGTACAGTTCCTTTCACTGCACAGTTTCCAAAATGCAATATTAGATATTGTGTATTTGCCCCTTATTTTCTCATTCTGCTTTCAATATCATGAAATGTCTTGTATTCTTCCTCAATTTGTCTTCCTTTACATTTTGTATCATTGCTAAACTTTGATGTAATTTCCTTATTCTCCATTTCTACTCATTTGTGTAGGAAGAAGCAAAATTGTTCAAGCACTAAGCATGCTACTCACTACCAATCCTGGAGAACCAAATCCTTTATTTTTCCCTACATTCTGCTATTGTACACTGCTATTTTGTTTCCTTCGCTTTAATACCAGAAAAATAAAATTGGGTGCCAGCACAAATTGGGCACTTATGATTCAACACTTTTTACATTGTCCAATTTCTTTATGATTCATTTCAATGGGAAGAACAATAGATGGAGATTAAAGCATTGTTCTGCTTCTCTATCTCCCATTTATGCTGTTGGCTAAGATCAAGTCCACCTTCTAACCCTCCAGTTGACTCAAACATGAGCACCTTTGTAAGGATGATGAAGCTCCTGCAATCCAAGTCTTTAATGAGATGTGATACCTGCTCAAGGGTAGAAAAAGTGGGTGCCAGTTCGGAATTTTGCTATAGATTGATACCATCTTAAAACTGCAGCCTATAAAATTAGAAATGCACTTGGACAGTGCTAAGGACAGTGGTCTTGTTTTAGGGGGAGGGATTGTGGTTGGACGGGATAAGTCCTTTACCAGACCATCTATCATGTCCTTCCCAGTACTTAAATAATGTGAGCTATCACAAATGTCGCCCAAGTGACCTGTGAATCTTGGGTCTTTCACCACTCATCTCTCCACTTGGGTAAGTCTGAGCACTTAAAACTAAGAACACCAAGTTCTCATCAGTCAAAGACCAGCCCTTCACAACACTGTACTGATGGGCTCACTTTGTGTATGCCCTGATACTTGTTTATTAATTTTATTCCTAATTCTGGAATTTAGAAATGTACTCACAATCAAAGCAAACAAACTAGCCTTTAACATTACGGCTTGTCATTTATGTTCCCATATTATTGGTTGATATAAGTCTTAAAACGCTCTTCTTTGATTGATTATGTCAATGCACTGATCTAAAGATTATGACTTCTAGGTAGCAACAGACAAAAAGTAAAGACTTAATTACCAAACTCACTCAACAATAAAAAGGCTTGACCATAGGTTAGATCTGAAGAAATACTTATATTGTCTTGACTTGTTTTGATTTGTTTTCTTTCAAATGTAAACATTTGAGAATCAAATTTTAAAAACCTGTACCTGTTGCTGTAGAACTCGGACCTGATCTTTAGCAATGGTCAGTTCGAACTCGACCTTCTGATTATCATGCTGATGTTTCAGGATTTCCTGGAAATTCTGCTGTTCTTGCTGTTTCTTCATATTCAGTTCGTGTTTTAACTCCTCTTCAATTTGTCTTAGAAAATTCCAAAAGTAGGCGTTTCAGCTAAAATAGGATAACCTAGCAGTTCCCAATGTTTTCAATATCAAGGTACACTTCAATGAGACAAACAGTTCCAGGTTACACCCATTTTTTCAACAGAATTAATTGCTCATAAATATCACATTTACTCAAGTTTACTTTGGTTACAGCCTCATTTGAGAGGTTTCAACATAGCACATATAAAAAGCTAAAGTAGGATCAAAAGCTTTAACATTTCCAATACAACAAAAACAAACCTCTTCCACTGCAAGCACAGACATAGCAAAGCTTGGAAACTTTGACAAATTTTCAAATGGGAAATGTTGAGAATAATGCTGAAACCAAATTAAAACATCAAAATATGAGTTCTCAATAATATTTTGTGAAGCTGAACCTTATGATCAATGGAAAAATGAAGTAAATGTGTAGACATGGGTTGCATCCTTTCCACGCAAACAGAAAGGTACCGGCATTGTTGGTTCCCACTGGAGGGAAAGTCAGGTAGAAAGCATTGTCAGAGCTAGCGGCTCAATTACTGGACACACAGGAAGGATTGGAAATTCTATTAATTCATGAACAATTTATAAAGTATAAAGATGACCTATTAAATGCATGTAAGGCGTGGTCAGATTTTCATAACTTTAGAAGGAAGAATGGATATTAATGAAAGAATATATAATAGAATTTAACAGAACATATGCAAGATTACAAAATTTCTTAATGGAGATTCCTAATGCACAACCAATAGTTTGAATTTGTACAACAAAAACAGAAATTGCTGGACAAACTCAATATTTCAAGTCCAGTGACCCTTCTTTAGAAGGGTTCTGAAGAAGGGTCGCTGCACTCTGTTTCTCTCCTTACCTGCTGCCAGATCTCCTGAGCTTCTCCAGTAATGTTTTGTTTTGTTTCAGATCCAGCATCCTCAGTACTTTGTTTTGTATATCTGTATTTGTGCTTTTCTGCAAGTAATCAACTTTTTTTTTGTCAAAGCAGTAAAGCAGAAGCTGTATTTCAGCCCAGAAGGTCTTCAAAGAAATTTTAAAGAGAATAAATTGCCTTCAACTCCTCAACTGCTGACTAGCCAAACAATCTTCCTTGCAAAGGAATTCTAGACTGATACTTAGAGCTTTGGATGTTCACACTCCACCCATAAAGCATACTGATAAACTGGTAAACCTAAACTGTTTTATGACTAACTAGTTACTAATTGCATAATCTCATTATCCTTTACGATTCTTTCTTACCTGGATTGAGAGCATGCCTATATTGTAAAGTATGCCTCCCCCTCCCCCACCTCTTAGTGTATGTGTGAAAAAAAACAATATCTGTTTTAACTTTAGAATAGTGTTGTTGTGGTCCATACAAAGTCAGGGTGTACAAACAGAGGGGGTTGGAAAACGTAGCAGCACTGTTAAAAAAATAAAACAAAATACATCAAAATCTGTTTATAAACAGGTGATGAGAATAGGGAGAGAGATTAATTTTAAAACTCTTAGTCTGTCTGTGATGTGGACACAAGTTTGTTCAACTGTATTGTGGTGGACAATGGATGCATGTCCATAGTGCCTGGAGTGGATCTGTTAAAATATTAGCTAGATTGTTTATGTAACAAGATCCAAGTCAAGGCTGCAGAATTTGAGACTTCTACTTGTCACAAGTTTGGGGATGGCTAAAAAGAGTGGTGGTTCCTTGTAACATAACAGGTGTAAACCTCCTTAAAGCACAACTGTAGTGTCAAATGAAATATACTTACAGTTCTGCATGCTCTCTATGAAAAAAGCTCAAATGATACTGGGTTTGGACCACAACAAGGCAAGTTTTTTTGTGGAGTCAGTGAAGAAGTATAGTTTACACAATCAGGATGTTATTGTATACTTTGAACAAGATATAACTTTAATTAAAATATTAGGAAGTGCTGTTGGGTAAAGAAATAGGAGTTTAAAATGAAAAAAAAGACATCAGCAGTTTGCTCATCAAACTTCTCAAACCTCAAAGTCCTACTCAAGGATGTAAGGAACAGTGGATATACTAAATTTATAAATGTGATCAGCAATAGACATGAGATATTTTTAAAAATATAGGAGGACACCTATGAACCTCCCTTAAGCTTGAGACTTTAAAAAGTTGTATCTGTAATCTTGAAGTTATGGGATAAGGAATAGAACATTTTCAACTTGCCCTTTGTAAAGGAGTATTAAGAGAGACAAGTGAGAGGAGAATTTTGTGACAGCAGTCAGCATCAGCTCAAGGAGCAGGCTATAAAAGGAGACAGGCAGGCAACAATAGCGAGAGGAGCAGGCAAGAGAATGAAACAAAAACAGAAATTGCTGAACAAACTTAGCAGATCTGGCAGCATCTGTGGGAAGAAAGCAGAGTTAACAGTTTGCGTCTCCATCAGCAAGAGAATGATCCTGGGACTGGCAGTCAGCATGAGCTAAAGGAGCAGGGGAGTAAAGGACTCAGAGACAGGCAGTCAATGGTAAAGCCAGCTAAACTGGAGCTAATTGGTGAGCCATTTTACCCACTGCAGCTGAGTATAATGAATCATGCAACAAATCACAACGGCTCACTGCAATAGAGTACAAGAAGGCCTTAGTAAATACACAAAATCTAACCGTGATATCAAAAGTGGGACATCATAAAAGTCAAGGTTGAATTGGATTTAGATTTGAGGAGCTGAGAAGCAGCAGTCTTAGATTGTAGTTAAATGTATGTTGAATAATTATTAAGTAAAATAGGAAGGTACAGTGGCATTGGAGTACTTTAGAATGTGGCTGGTAGACAGTTTATTGGAAAAGTTGGGAGTAATAGTAGCTGGCACTGTAGAAAATTGTAGAAATGTGTGATGGAAAATACGAGAACATCCTTGACTGATAAACTTAGACTCTGTTGGAGTATAGTTAAGAAAGTACAGTTAAGAATATCGTTAGAGAGAAGAAGGTTGAGAGGTGACTTAATTGAGACATATAAGATAATCAGAGGGTTAGATAGGGTGGACAGTGAGAGCCTTTTTCTTCGGATAGTGATGGCTAGCATGAGGGGACACAGCTTTAAATTGCGGGGTGATAGATATAGGACAGATGTCAGAGGTAGTTTCTTTACTCAGAGAGTAGTAGGGGCATGGAATGCACTGCCTGAAACAGTAGTAGACTCGCCAACTTTAAGGGCATTAAATGATCATTGGATAGACACATGGAGGAGAATGGAATAGTGTAGAATAGATAGGATTCAGATTGGTTCCGCAAGAAGGTGCAATATCGAGGGCTGAAGGGCCTGTACTGGGCTGTAATGTTCTATGATTCCTGAAGAAGGGCTCATGCCCGAAACGTCGATTCTCCTGCTCCTTGGATGCTGCCTGACCTGCTGCACTTTTCCAGCAACACATTTTCAGCTCTGATCTCCAGCATCTGCAGTCCTCACTTTCTCCTGTAATGTTCTAATATTCTATTCCTCTGCTCCACCTTTCTGATTCAAAGCTTCGTTGAAAAATAAGTTGAAATATATAGAAAAAGTGTGAATTTTATTCTTCAATTTTCATTTGAGAACAAGCTCACTGTGCTGTGGGAAGTTCCATTTGTTCCTGTAAGAGACCGTTCAGCTGAAATTTGCCAGATACCCAGATTTAGAACTCAGGATTTGGACATTTTTAGGGAAAACGGTAAACAAAGAGATATGAGAAACATTTATATGAATACTTGGATTATTTTTGATGTTGGTCTTAGTTTACAAAAATAACTGACAAATGTTTTTAAGATAAATCAAATAATAGAGCTAAATCAAAGAGACAACAACAAAAAATTAAAAAGAAAGTTTGAAATGATAGTTCTCATCATTTTTTTTAAAACAAGTGTATAAAATTATGACATTATGACATGAATCTTATATTAAATGTAAGGGATAGCATAGTGATTTAATTTGTGAGTGACCTTTGATCGCCCCAGGAACTGTTAAAGAATAAAAGAGAGCTTTACTATATATCCTTGAGCTGATGGAAGCAGTTAGTTTTAAAGAAAGCCTGGGAAAACATCAGATAGGAAAGTGGGAGGTTCAGTATTTGGGCAACGTAATATTCATAGGATAAACAGGAATATCCCTATAGCCATGCAGAAAATGCCAAGGTTAGCGGAAGTGTAAAGCCCAAGACAAGTTATGGAACTGGCGAAACTTTAAAACCTTAGTGGAGGACAGTGTTAAAATGACCAAACTCACTCAAGAATAAACAAAAGAGCTGAAAGGGCTGAATCAATAGTATTTAGTTAAGAGTTAAATCCTCAGATAAATTGTCAGAAATAACAGAGCCAAATGTGAAATAAAGACCACACTGGTCAGCTGACTAATGTTTGGAAAAGACATCTTCCTTTGATCTCTGATTCTAAAGGACAGTCAGCAATGATAACAAGTTGAAAATATGCATTGTTTGTATTGAAGCAAAGAGTTTTTAAAAACAGTTTCAACATTAAAGGGGAGCTATATTTCTGAGATGTGAAATGTCTAAGGGAATAGCAAGAAACCTGAGATACCTAACTGTAATTAAAAAAAAAACAAACATGCAAGAAATGCTAAGGCCTGAAATAAAATAGGAATGCTTGGTTTCTGTTTTTAAAAACAATGGTAAAAATCTTTTTATTGGGCAATAGATGTCCTCTTAGACTCATGTATGGGAAAGAATGGTAACAATAAAAAGAAAAGCTGGGAACAGTAAATGTGTCTTGTTTTGAGAACATAGAATAATGTATTGAGATGTAATTTGATTGAATATATTAAGAAGGATTTATAAAGCTTGTACTGAAAAGAATCCACAAGTGAGACCTGAGTACATGGGATAAAGTTTGAATAACAATAATTAAAATTTGGGAGGTATAAAGGTGAGAGGGGAAAGATTCAAAAGGGACTGAAGGGTCAACTTTTTCATGCAGCAGGTCATGTATTAATGGAATGAGCTGCCAGAGGCAGTGGTGGAGGCTGGTACAATTACAACATTTAAAAGATATCTGGCTGAGTATACGAATAGGAAGGGTTTAGAGAGATATGGACCAAACGCTGGCAAATGGGACCAGATTTATTCGGAAACCAGGTTGGCATGTAAAGGTTGGACCTAAGGGTCTGTTTCGATATTGTATATCTTTATAGCTCTCTGACTCTAATATTCACAAGCTGGAAACAGCTTAAGGGAAAGAGAGCTATAGGATCTTTTAAATTTGATTTGATAGTTAAGACATTTGTGCCTAAGTGCCAGTAATTGAAAATTAACAATAGTTTCTATCAGGAGGTTAACTAGAGGTGAGGAATACCATTACAGATAGATTCTGATCAGGTCACACATTTTACGGGGCAAGTGATTAAGGAAGTTTGTAAATGGCGAGGCATAAAACAGAATTTTCATATCCCCTACCAACTGTCAAGTTCAGACATGTCCAAATGAATGACAAGATGCTGAAGAAAACATTGGCCAAGGTCATTCAGAACACAAGACAGGGGCGAACAGACCTTTTACTGAGAGTCCTGATGGGACTCGGGGCAATTCCCACTGGGAGGACTGGGCTGATTCCATATGAGTCAATGACAGAAAGGTGTTGAGATTGTCAGAGGGTGATGATGACAGGTCATGAAAAAGTATGAAAGAAAAGGTTTAAAAAAACTGTGAGAAGGATGTGCAAGCAACTCTACAGGCTGAGTCAAGAAATTAGTGATAAGCAGATCATACATAAAAAGGAAATAGAGGCAGGAACAGCACAGATTTAGATGCCTAATGTAGGAAACAAAGCTATGTTAAAGGTTGCACCAGAGCAGCAGGAATTTGTGAACTATGAAGATCCTTATGAAGTGATCATACTTGGCATTATATGCACCATTATAGACATAAAAGGGAAAGGTCTTTGGAAGCGCTCATCACAGCTGAAGCATTTTAATAATTAAGTTACAATTTTGTCTAATCTTGACTGACCCAGCGAAGACATGGGATTGGTAATCCTAGCAGAGAGAACCAAGAATTCTGCCTGGCAAAAAGAGAGAACTGTGGTATAATACAAGCAGTGTGGACCACAACATCAAAGTTGGGACATTGGAAATAACAACAACAGTGCAAGTACATTTGCAGTGCAGTATGGGTCTACACAAGTAGGGAACTGGACACACTAATAATAATTAACACACTTTGACTGACATTAAGCACAGGATTGGACAACAAACTTGCGTTGCTTAATGATGATAATGATGGGACTTTGGGCAACTCCCACTGGTATGACTGGGTTGATTCCATATGAGTCAATGACAAGAAGGGTGACGAGATTGTCAGAGGGTGTTTATGATTGGTAGTGAGCAAATATAAATGGAACGATTTGTGAGAAGGCTGTGAGGTGGTACCTATCCATGGTCTTAAACATTTCTTATATAATGCAGCCCTGATGGTGCTCAATTCATACTTGTGCACTGTGGACAAACTTAATTGTACAGTTAATGATAGGAGGAGCTGAGTTCAACATCTGATCAGCTCAGCCTTCTTTAAGATACAAGAGTGATGCTTGACCTTCAAGAGTCAACTAAAGTCTTAATTGCTCAGAGCAATTGATGTCACCACACTTCTGCACTATAGTTAAATCTGGACAGTGTATCAAAAACACATTAGAGAACTAAAGAAATTCCAATAGACTCATAAGGCGGATTCATACACAATTACAGCTTGCCATTTGGACTGTTGTGTCTTCCCCAGACAACATAGATCTGACTATGCAAATCCTAATTTCAGCTCTTGGCACAATGACCTGGAAGTTATAGCAATGTAAAGCGATTACCTAAATACAGCTTAAATGTCTGGAGATATCTGCCTCAACCACATTTTCAGACAGTGAGTTTCAGAACTCAGCACATATGGATATATTTCAACTCAAATCCCTTTTCAGCTTCTACTTGTTATGTTAATTTTATGTACTCTGCCAACTGATTAATTAAAAATGTGCTTTCCTATCCACTCAATCTATGTCACTCATAATCTTCTATGCCTCTATCAAGTACCCTCTAAACCTTCAGTGCTCCAAACAGCAATCCCATTATACCTAATCTTTCTTCACAGCTTAGACCCTCCAGCACAGGCAATATCTTGGTACCCTCTCTAATGCAAGCACATCTTTCCCCTAAAGAGGGGACCCAGATTTGTACACAGTACTTCAGTTGTGACCAAACCAACATTTTATACAGTTCCACATAACCTTCCCCTCTTCTATTCTATGCCTTGGCTAAGTATCCCATATGCATTGTTCACCACCCTATCTACCTGCCCTGCTATCTTCAGGGATCTGTAGATGAGTGCACTAACCTCCCTCTGATTTGAGTACTCTCCAGGCTTCCATAGTCATAGTGTAATAGAGGTCTGCAGTACAGAAAAAAGCCATTCAGACTGTCAAGTCTGTGTTGTCAATTAGAACCACCTGAATATTTTGATCCCATTTTTCAGCATTTGTTGTATAGCTAGCCTTGTGTGCCTTGGTATCATAAGTGAGTATAATCCCTTACCTTGTTAGCCCTTACCAAATATATGACTTCACATGCTTGACCTCTGAGAGTTAACTAAAGTCTTAATTGCACAGAGCAGTTGATGCCACCACACTTCTGCACTATAGATAAATCTGGACAGTGTATCAAAAGCACTGGGTTGAATTCTACTTGTCACTGCTCTGCCCACCTGTTCGCCTGTCAATTTCTGTACCATATATGAACTTCTTGATCATGCTCTCTACGTTTCAGTCAAAATTCTTAATGTACACCACAAACAGCCTCTTCAGGGCTAAGAAGACCAATGGCAGAAACTCGCAACCCTGAGCAAACAACATCCTTGAAACAGCGGATAACGTTGATGACGCATTGTTGTTTACTTCTCAGACCTAACATCAAATAGTTTAAACAAAGGTCCCATTACAGAATTAGCTTAGAGAACTGAATGGGATATTATTTAAGTAATGAGAAAAGGAAACAATTGTCACTTAGCAATACCATTACATCATTACAGTATTAAAATCAAATAGAGAATATAGTTATAAAAGAACAAAAACTCACTTGTGCTTGTTAACCTCTTCCTTGGTAGTTTCAAGGTGCTCTTTAAATGTTTTGAGTTCAGTACGTAATTTGTGTTGCCTTTGTTCTTGACGGACTATCTCAGCTATCTGATCATTGAGATGCTTCTCAGTAGCTTGTAGGTTTGACTCCATTAAAATCAGCTTTTGTTCCTGACTGGCAAGCTCCTGAACTACAATTAGACATAAAAATAATTTAACTTGCATCGACCCCTATTAATACCGTAAAATAATATTCTGACATTTTAATACTGAATGCAAATACACAAACCAATTTTACTTTTATTTTCATCACTTGTTTTTTCACCTTCTTCCCTGAAAGCATTAATTCTCTGGTAGGCACAGTTCTCACAGGTATCTTGTTCTACACTAGTCATATAAATGTGCAAGACTTGTGTACTGGAAGGCCACTCCATTGTTAAGGAAAACAAATCCTGTTCCCTCTACATGCATTCCCAAAAAGGATAATAAACATGTGAGCAGCGAGCCCTGGAGCAGCACATGAGCTACAACCCCATAGCATTGCAATAAATCAGCCCCGGAGCAGGGATTGGGGAAGCAGTCCTGGAGCGGATGTGGGGAAGCAGTCCTGGAGCAGGATGTGGGGAAGCAGCCCCAGGAGCAGGATGTGGGAAAGCAGTCCTGGAGCAGGATGTGGGGAAGCAGCCCCACGAGCAGGATGTGGGGAAGCAGCCCCAGGAGCAGGATGTGGGGAAGCAGCCCTGGAGCGGATGTGGGGAAGCAGCTCCACGAGCAGGATGTGGGGAAGCAGCCCCGGAACAGGATGTGGGGAAGCAGCGCCAAGAGCAGGACGTAGGGAAGTAGCCCCAGGAGCAGGATGTGGGGAAGCAGCGCCAAGAGCAGGACGTGGGGAAGTAGCCCCAGGAGCAGGATGTGGGGAAGCAGCGCCAAGAGCAGGATGTGGGGATGCAGCCTCGGAGCATGATGTGGGGAAGCAGCCCCGGAGCAGGATGTGGAGAATCAGCCCCAGGAGCAGGATGTGGGGAAGCAGCCTCGGAGCAGGATGTGGGGAAGCAGCCCCAGGAGCAGGATGTGGGGAAGCAGCGCCAAGAGCAGGACGCGGGGAAGTAGCCCCAGGAGCAGGATGTGGGGAAGCAGCGCCAAGAGCAGGATGTGGGGAAGCAGCCCCAGGAGCAGGATGTGGGGAAGCAGCGCCAAGAGCAGGATGTGGGGAAGCAGCGCCAAGAGCAGGACGCGGGGAAGCAGCGCCAAGAGCAGGACGTGGGGAAGTAGCCCCAGGAGCAGGATGTGGGGAAGCAGCCCTGGAACATGATGTGTGGGAGCAGCCCCAGAGCAAGTGTTGGGGAAGCAACCCTGGAGCGGGACGTGGGGAAACAGCCTTGAAGCAGAACGTGGGGATGCAGCCCCAAGAGCAGAACGTGGGGGAGCAGCCCCAGAGCAAGTGTTGGGGAAGTATCCATGGAGCGGGACGTGGGGATGCAACGCCGGTGCAGGATGGGGAGAAGCAGCTGGGGAGCACGACGCAGGAGACTGGCGCAGAGAAGGCAGTCCTGGACCTTACCTTGGAGCAGCTGATTGGCTGTATGAAACAGACTGGTGTCTTGGAGCAGAGTGGGTATGGCTGGTGGACTGGAGTCTAGTGCAAGCCATCAGACTACATACAGAAACCCTGCACTCTTCTGCTACAATGTCATGTTTATATGAAATTTCCTATCTTACTGTATTGTCAACCATTTAATGATGTCCAATTTTTAATTTATTTTTAAACTCTATAAAGTAAAGCAACTACTTGTATTCTTTTGTTGTATCCAAGATATATGCCTAGGTACATGTCCTAAGATGTCGCCATAAGAGACAGACGTAAAAGCTTTTCTCTGCACTCCTACAATGAAGTACACATGACAATGAAGGATATTCTATTCTTTTCTACTCTATTCTAAACAAAATGAAACAGTAATCAGAAATAGGATTTCTTGTTGATTCTTCTCAGGAGTATATCAATTGCAATGTCCAAACTCTGATCAGTTAATGCACATTTTCTTTGTAATCGTGTGTTGATTGTTCACATAAATTCAATCAATTTGACAAACTGTTATTCACCATAATGTCTCTAGCCCAGAATGCTTAGGACTATATCATTTCAGGATTTCAGAATTTTCTAGATTTTCAAATGATACTGAAATGTTACAGTTGTCACACAATCATCACAGTTGTGTGTGATTCAAAAAACAGTGCTGGCATAAATATCTACCTGAAACATGAAACTGTCAGATAGCAGCATAAAATAGTAGTAAAAGTTGTTTTATCAAATACTGTATCTTCTTTGTTTCCATTCCCAAAGTATTGAATTAAGTAATGCTGATGATGCTGAGGAAATTGCTAGAGGTTGTAGTATATTATTGTATTTGAGGTAAGTTGAATTTGTATGAACACTGGAAAAGTAGGTCACTTAGATTGTAGGATGCAGAGTAACAGAGTGGTGGCATGATTGAAATAAAAATATATATTTAGTGGAGGGCCAAGAATTAATGACTCAACGATGAAACTGAATATACTGTACCAAAATTTACTTCTGAAACAAAAATAGGTGGTGAGAGGGGAAGAAAAGGGTTGAATTTTTATTTCGCTGAATGGGCAGGGAAGGCTGTACATCAGAGTTTTGACTGCCATTTTAACTTGCTGATCTGATCCCACCATCCATGGATTTTGGAAAAGGTACAGGAGTCATTTAACAGGGACGCACCCAAACATGTCAGTGCACCAATTCATCTTGCAAATGAGCTAAATAATATCCCAGTAAAAGGAAAGTGATTTTGGTTTGTTGGCACAGACATGAAGTGACGCAATCACCTGAGTAGGAGGTAGCATTGTAATGGGGTGCCATTAAAGTAGATGAAGCCATTTAATATTGTTGCATGAATGGATGAAGGCTTAGGTAGCTTCTTATGCAATGGTATGTAATGGCTATTGAGTGTACAAAGTCTATACAACATTAGCTTTCATGGCATTGAATCTCTTGGCAGGGAGTGACTCAATAGGGATTAGCTAACCATGGGAAAGGGGTCTGGTAAACACGATCATTCTTCTAAAGGTGAATTAGGCTCTCCGTGTTCATGAGGTATTTGGAGTTGCAAAACAGCAGTCATTCACACATCCAATACAGGCCACTAATCCTAAAGCTGTTAGTTTCCGAGTAAGGAGATATCCATCTATGAGAGAGGTGAGGAAATAATTCCTCTCTGAATCCTTAGAATTCCAGAGAATTGTGGAAGGAAAGTCATTGAATATATTCAAGGTTGAGATAAGTTGTAAACAAACAGGAACCAAAGGGAATCAGGAACAGGTGGGAAAGTGGAGTTTAGAGCAAGATCAGTCATGATCTAACTGAGTGACCAAGTGGACTTGAGGGGTCTACTCATAACAGGCATGGCAGACGTTTGGCTAGTGAGACATTAGTTTGCACTGTGGTGGCCAGCTCTGAGTCAAGGATTGCTTGCTGTGACTCAGAAGTCCCATCTGGCCTCACAGTTCCTGCCACATCAGAAGAAGACAATGGGATGGGGTGACGCAGAATTCGCTGGCTCTATTTTCTCAGGGCCCTCTTCTTAGCCAATTGAACATAGAACAGTACATCACAGTACAGGCCCTTCGGCCCTTGATGTTGTGCCAACCTTATATCCTATTCTAAGATCAAACTAACCGACAAACCATTCATTTTACTAACATCCATGTGCCTATCCAAGAGTCGCTTAAATGTCCCTAATGTATCTGACTCTACTACCACTGCTGGCAATGCATTCCATGAACCTAACACTCACTGTGTAAAGAACTGACCTCTGACATCTCCCCTAAACCTTTCTGCAATCACCTTAAAATTATTCCCCATTGTAATAGCCATTTCCGTCATGGGAAAAAGTCTCTAACTATTCACTGCATCTGTGCCTCTCATCATCTTGTACACCTCTATCAAGTCACCTCTAATTCTTCTTCGTTCCAATGAGAAAAGCACTTGCTCCCTCAATCCTTTTTCATAAGACATGCCCTCCAGCCCAGGCAGCATCCTGGTAAATCTTCTCTGCACCCTCTCCAAACCTTCCACATCCTTCCTATAATGAGGCGACCAGAACTGAACACAATAGTCCAACTGTGGTCCAACCAGACTTGGTTACTGCAGAGCTGCAGCATAACCTCATGGCTCAAACTCAATCCCCCTCCTAATGAAAGCAAATACACCATATGCCTTCTTAACAACTCAGTCAACTTGGGTGGAAACTTTGAGGGATCTATGGACATGGACCCCAAGATACTTCTGTTCCTCTACACTTCCAAAATGAATCACTTCACACTTTTCCAGATTGAACTCCATCTGCCAATTATCATCCGAGTTCTGCATCCTGTGAATGTCCCATTGCAACCTACAACAGCTCTCCACATTATCCACAACTCCACCAACATTTGTGTCATTGGCAGCCTTAGTAACTCAGCCTTCCACTTCCTCATCCAAGTCATTTATAAAATACACAAAAAGTGAAGTCCCAGAACAGATCCCTGCAGAACACCATGGGTTACCGAGTTCCAGGCTGAATACTTTACATCTACTACCACCCTCTGTCTTCTATGGGCCAGCCACTTCTGTATCCAAACAGCCAAATTTCCCTGTATTCCATGCCTTACTTTCTGAATGAACCTACCACGGGGAACCTTATCAAATGCCTTGCTAAAATCCATGTACACATCCACTTCATGAATATGTTTTGTCACATTCTCAAAGTTGAGGTTTCCTATTTGCTGACCTCTTCCAATGACCCCCAAACATTCAGTCTCCAGGAGGTCACAGCAATTGGCAAACATCTCTCAATTATCAGGGTCACTATCCACCATCTTTATATCTGACTTGCACGCATCCTTTGAGCAAAGGCACAGACTTTCAGGATGTTATGACCAAATTTAATATTATTGATGGTCTTTTGGTATAGATCTGTCATCAACTGAAATAATGTGGTCAAGTCAGAACATCTGTCATTGGATGGGGAAGTGACTTTGGTAACCAAGAAATTCTGAAGATCATCTGAGAGAATGAAAGTGGAAATTGTTAGCTTTTCTCTTGGCTGGCATGTATGGTCCAAGTCTGACTATTGTGAAAGAGTACTGTGAATTTGTGGGCAAGTTAGACTCTCAGATTGGGGTTCTTGGTCAGGTTGCTGTTCCAAATAGACATAACATCTCTAGCTTTTGAAATATGGAGAGTTTAGCATTATGAGATGTAGGCATCACTGGCTAGGCCAGCATTTATAACTTAGCGCTAATGTCCAGAGGACAGCTAGGAGTCAACCACATTGCTTTAGATTTGGAGTTATAGGTAAATCAGACCAGGTAAGAAAGGCAGATTTCTTCCTTTGAAGGGCATTAATAAACCAGATGGAGTTTTACAAAAATCAATTGTGGTTACATGGTTACTATTAGGCCATTCTTTACCCCAGATATTTGCACCAGCCTGGATTTTCAATCTGACAAGGGCAACATGGCATGGGCAAATTTTTTTTTAAGATACTTGGCAGAAGGATACATTTTTAGTTGTTTCAGTCTTTGTGGTCACCCTTGTTATGTACAAAATCACAATTTTCACATCATACACATCCTTGGATGCTGCCTCCTCTCTCCACCAGAGACAAGTTCATGAAGTTGCTACAGAAACCTCAAAGATTAACCTCAAAGACTGCAGGCAGTATATCATCAGTACCTGGGGTGTTGTCCAAAGGAAATGACTAAATAGCTTTGCTAAGATCCTCTACTGTAGGTTTACCTTTCAACTCTGTCATGACAGGCAATATTTCTATGATATCCCAGAACTTCCTTGGTGATCATATTCTCTCAATAAGAAGGGGATATTGCAATAACTGACACACGGAATAAAGCAATAAATGGCACTATATTTCTGGAACATAGAAAAGCGAACATTATCTTACCCAAATGAATTAACATTAAAGGACAACAATCAAATTCATTAACTGCTGAAAGAAATGTCTGGAGTAAAACATACATATAATCTGAAAAGGACTGTTTCTTCATTTGCTGTTAACCTCAAATGATCTCACAGATTGAAGACAACTTCTTGCCAAAAAAAAGATACAATAACACATTTGCAGTTCACAGAATCCAAGTTGCTATAGTATAGTAAGAGAACCTTTGGCCCATCACTTCTGTATCAGCTCTCTCAGCAATTGATGTAGCGCTAATCTCCTGTCTTTTCTCCTCACTCCTGCACATTATTTCTGCATTTATAATAATTTACTGTTCACCTGAAAGCCTCAATTTAACCAGCCTCCACCACACCACAAGGCAGCATGCTCTATATCTTAGCAACTTGTTTTGCGAAGAATTTCTCTCTCTACATCTTTGATTCAGTTATGGGTGGGAACCGTTTCTCTCTTTTTATCTGTCCAAAATAACTCATTAACTATTGCTTTCTTTTTCTTATCCCTTAGCTAATTTGTATTCTTGTTGCTACAGTCTGTTATCTTCCATGACCTATAAATTTCCTCAAAAGTCTGTTGCATGGTTGCTTATTACCATATCAAACACCGCTTAGACGTCCATGGACATGACACCAGCAGCCTTGACTTTACCAACTCCTTCTGATAACTCTTTAAAAAGCTCAAGCAAGTTAATTAGATTTGATTTTCTTTTAACAAATCCATGCTGACTTTTCCAAATTAAACGACATTTTTCCATACATTTATTAATTCTAACCTAAATAATTGCTTCTAGGAGTTTCCCCACCAATGTTAAATTGATTATTCAGTAACTTTGAACATGGTTGTAATATTTTAAATTCTCCAGCACCATCACCAAATCCAGGAAAGATTAAAAGAGTATTGACATTGATTCTACAATTTCCACTCTCCCTTCCTTCAACATCCTTGGATGCATCTCAATTGGCTTGAACTTGTCAACTTTAAGTACCAACAGCGTACCTAATGCCTCTTTATCACTTTTACATTTTTCAATTGACCGAGATTCCTCCTCTATCACCACGGCCCAGCCAAGAAGGGTGAGATTGTAATCCAGAGTAAAAATACTGAATGGCCAATCAATGAATGTGAAATGGAATGAAAACCAGTCAAACAATCTTCTGAACACTTACACTGTTTTGTTGTGGAAGAAATATAGAGTTAATGATTATACAGCACCACGGTTGCAGAAATGTTTAAACTTATGTCTTCCACAATTACACAGAGAACTTGGATTTCTAAATCAATACTTTTTAGTGGTGTGCTGTAATGAAAGCCAGTGTATAACAAGTATTGCTTCACCTTAAACAATATTCTATAGTTAAATCACTGGCATTGCGACAGTAAATGAAAATAAATGTGACATTTATGAACAATCAACTCAGCTGAAAAATCTGGGTGTGCCATGAAATTGTTTGCCTCACTGAAGTGTGCCATTTCCAGTGGAAACCACTGCTCTAACTACTTAACTGACTGCAAATATTTGTAGCTCATCTTTACTAAAGTTTGTACAACTATAGCGAGTAGTTGCTAAAATTATGCAGGGTTTTAAAATTCTGCAACATGGTCAATCACTGTGCAGTGCATACCTGAAACAGGTATTAGGGTTTCTGCAGATACAAATAATGTGTACAGAAGTGCAGTGGCAAAGCAGTGATATTGATTGATTAGGAATCTAAAGGTTTTGACTAACAATGACATGGTAAATTGAGTAATTAAAATAAGAAAGTAAGCAAAGGCAAGAATAGAGGTAGTGACTAAAATTAATAATGGAAATACAAATAATTAAGTTAATTAATTGTTAATTTTAAAATAAACTAATTAAGAATTCATGAAAATGACAGGGGAGATGATATGTTCTAAGTGCAGTATGTGGAAGCTTGTGGACACTATTGTGATCCAAGGCAAAGTCATCAGTAAGTAAATATCTGCATCTCAAGGAACGTTGGCTCAGAGTCAGTGCACTGGCAGTTAAAATGGAATGAATCAGCAAGTGCAAAAGTTATCCTTACACTTTCTTTCAAAGACAGTTGTGCCACTCAGTCTTCCACTTTGTTCCATGATCAGGGACAGGAGGGTGCAAATGTAAGTGACACTGATGTGAGTATTGAGAAGGCAGAAGTGGATGCATCTCAGCCTCAGCAATTGTCCAACAGTCTGCAGCTCTTTCAGCTTTTGTGGAGAAAAGCAAGGGCTGCAGGGTGAATGAAAAGACTGAAATTGGCAGCGTAATATCAAAGTTTGACAATATTTTACAAAGATTCTATAGTACCTTCTGGATAACTGTAATTGACAATCCAAATCTTCATCGCTATCAAGAGAGAGGGGTCCAGCTCATAAAACACTTCAGTTTTTATTTCATCACTTACAGGAGGCAACAATACCAAGGCTGGGAGCCTGCTGTGTCTTTGGTAGGATATAATTCATGACTATATATTGAAATTCATTGGACACTCAGCATATACCAACAATTAATACTAACATTTTACTATTTTTAAAAATGGCAATGAGAATTCTAGCTGTACTTCTGAAAAAAATTTCCAACTTTCACTTGTTAGGCAACTATTCTCTGCTACAATGTTATAATTCATTTGGCTTCTTGTGACAAATAGAACTGGAGTTAGGTTTTGTACAGGTTTGAGCGTTTATTTACAGCTACACATTACAAGCATACACTACTTAACCTACCAACTATACTTACAGTCTATATTCATTTATTAGGCATACAAATAAACACATCTACCTTAAAGTTCACCATACACTCAGTCATATTCAGAAGGCAAGCTAACAGCAGAGACTTTTCAAGGACAATTAGAAATGGGCAATAAATACTGCTCTTTCCAGAAACATCCACATCCCACACATGTATCCAGACTGTGCCACCCAAAATCCCCGACCTTCAATCTTCCCCTCCTTATCCTCTGGTCTCTATTTATGTCCTCAGTTGACACTACAAGTGATTTGTCAACATATTGGCATTACAGTGGCATGGATAGTGTACACTCTACATCCCCCTCTGCATGCAGAAATAGTCACATCGCAATTTGCTCCCTCACATTCCTCACCCAATTGCTTGCCCTTCAATTTTAAACGTGCTCCATTATTTTTGGAGATAATGTTAATGATTAAACACAATCATTTGCTAATTTTCAAAATAATTCTTTGGATGCAGCAATCGTTGTAAACAAAACAGAAAAGAATTATATAAATCCTGACCATTTATGGCAAATAAATATAGCAAAAATGACATATGCAACACCTCAAATTCTCCATAATAACCAGTTTCTTTTTTTTTGTTCTTCCTTAATTGGTTGAGGCACCAGCACAAACAGTAGCACGCTTTATTTACAATCCCTTTGGCAGACGTACAATTGCCCAGGGCTACAACACAATCTAACTAATGTTCAAACTGGCAGGTAATCTTATGTCAAAGGTATTTTTTTGATTTAAGATGATCAATAGATTCTTGTTTAGAGGCAATTTCTCAGATGCTTTCACCCAGTCTTTCTCACAGGTAACACTCACGGAGCTACGTTTATGAATTATGAATATAAAAAGAATGTTATTCCTTTTGAACAAAGGTTTCCTGCACAAAACAATTTTAGATCGATATCACTTAAAATACACCCATCTGCAATGACTGGTTTGCACTGAGAAAGATTGGGATTGACGCCTACGTTTTAAAATTTGTACCACAAAGAAACAATCAATCCAAACAATAAAAAATAGTTAAGGTCAAGATTACATTTCTTTTATTTAGTTTCATGTAAAAAGATAATAAATGCAATGTTCTAAAAAAATGCTTGTGTATAAAGTTTCCCTAATTAAGTTTAGACACCCATTTTAGGCATGTTAGAATATGTTTCCGTTGCAGCAAAATTTCCTGAAGAAATTAGGAATTCTAAGTCCCATTCCCAAATCTGGCATTTCTTATTTCCGTGGAGGATGGGGATGGCAGGGGTGGCGGTGGGGGGGGGGGGGGGGGCGTGGTTAGAGACTGTAGTTTGCACATATGCAGTTACTAGAAGCAGCTAGCCTTTAAATGATTAGCTTCCTTCACTAACATTGGATTTTGGAGCTCCTGGTTTCTGGAGCCTAGATTGTAGCCAGGGTGTGCAGAGCAGACCAAATAGAAGCAAATCTGGTTCAAATAAATTTCTTTTGAAAAGCCTGGATACACCTTTGGACAGGTATGTCTGCAAGTATAGTCTCAGGGGACCTTGGGTGAGTGTCAGGGATCTTTCGGTGAGGGTCAGGGATCATTTGATTGCGGGGGGAGGGGGGAAGTGTGTTGAGGGGCAATCTTTTTATCAGAGACATGTAGACTCAAAACATTAACTTGCTTTCTCTCCATGGTGGAAGTGGGTATTGCAGATGCTGGAGATTAGGGTTTAGATTAGAGTGGTGCTGGAAAAGCACAGCAGGTCAGACAGCATCTGAGGAGCAGGAGGAAGAGATGCTGCCTGACCTGCTGTACTTTTCCTGCACCATTCTAATCTTGACTGCTTTCTCTCTATGTATGCTGCCTGATTTGCTGTGATCTCCAGCATTTTTTATTTTGAGTACAGATTCCAGTATCTGCAGTAGTTTGCTCCTCAGGTACTCTTTGGATTTGGTTGGGGAACATCTTTATTAGAGGTTAAGGCATGCTTGTGTGTAAAAAGTGCATACATTCATTTAGACCAGCAATACGCTCAAGAAATTGCCCAAAATACAAGTGGTATTTCGTTTTTTTTGTTTCCTAAGTGATTGCTGGGCCCTTTGCTAAGATATTTGCACTATCGATGGTCATAGGTGAGGTGCCGGAAAGACTGGAGGTTGGCTAATGTGGCACCACTATTTAAGAAAGGTGGTCAGGAAAAGTGAGGGAACTATAGACTGGTGAGTATATCATCGGTGGTGGGCCAAGTTGTTGGAGGGAATCCTGAGGGATAGGATTTACATGTATTTGGAAAGGCAAGTACTGATTAGGGATGGTCAACATGGCTTTGTGCGTGGGAAGTCATGTCTCACAAACTTGATTGAGTTTTTTGAAGAAGTAACACAGAGGATTGTTGAGGGAAGACCTGTGGATATGATCATTATGGACTTCAGTAAGGTATTTGACAAGGTTCCTTGTGGTAGACTGGTTAGCAAGGTTAGATCATACAGAATACATGGAGAAGTAGCCATTTGGGTACAGAAATGGCTTGAAGGTAGAAGAAAAAGGGTGGTGGTAGAGAGTTGCTTTTCAGAATGTAGGCCTATGACCAATCATGTGCCACAAAGATCAGTGCTGGGTCCACTGCTTTTTTTCATTTCTTTAAATGATTTGGATATGAAGATTGGAGATATAGTTAGTAAGTTTGCAGATGACGCCAAAATTGGAAGTGTAGTGGACAGCTAAGAAGGCTACTTCAAAGTACAATGGGATCTTGATCAAACTGGCCAATGAGCTGAGGAGTGGCAGATGGAGTTTAAGTTAGATAAACGTGAGGTGCTGCATGTTGGAAAGGTAAATCATGGCAGAACCTATACACTTAATGGTAAGGTCCTGTGGAGTGTTGCGGAATAAAGAGACCTTGGAGTGCAGGATCAAAGTTTCTTGAAAGTGGAGTCGCAGGTAGATTGGATAGTGAAGAAGGCGTTTGGTAAGCTTGCCTTGATTGGTCAAAGCATTGAGCATAGGAGTTGGGAGGTCATATTGCAGCTGTACAGCCACTTTTGAAAGACAGCGTGCTGTTCTGGTCTCCCTACAGGAAGGATGTTGTGAAACTTGAAAGGGTTCAGAAAAGATTTACAAGGAGGTAGCCAGGGTTGAAGGGTTTGAGGCTGAATAGGCTGGAGCTGTTTTCCCTGGAGCATCTGAAGCTGAGGGGTGATCTTATAGAGGTTTACAAAATCATGAGGATAGGGTAAATAGGCAAGGTCTTTTCCCTGGGGTGGGGGAGTCCAGACCTAGAGGTCATAGGGTTAGGGTGAGAGGGAAAAGATTTAAAAAGGGCTAAAGGGGCAACGTTTTCATGCAGAGGGTGGAGCATGTATGGTGTGAGCTGCCAGAGAAAGTGGTGGAGACTGGGACAATTACAACACTTAAAAGACATCTGGATGGGTATATGAATAGGAAAGTTTAGAAGGATATGGACCAAATGTTATCATATGGAACTTAATTAATTTAGGATATCTGGTTGGAATGGATGAATTGGATTGAAGGGTCTGTTTCCATGCTGTACATCTCAATGACTCTATTGGATCTTGAGTACCTTTGAACTTAAGATGGCACTGTAATATAGCAATAGCCTGAGTCAGCAGCTGGTAGTCTCTTGGACACTTCCTTGGTCGCCATGCCTGGCTCCAAATCCATCTGGACTAAAAACCACAAGTACAAGTGGCTGTTTTTAAAGGTTGAGTTCATGGAGTTGTACTTGCTCCACCTCTGTGCACTCAACCCGGGAACAAAAATCAGGGCCTGTCACATACAGAAGTTTAAACTCTACTCCCAAAAATATATATCCCATGAATGATGATTATAAAATTCTTGATAATTTGTATCAAACACAATTATTGCCACCAAAACACTACCATGGTTTTGCAGTAGACAAGGAGCAATTCATCAGACGAATGAGACTTCAGGAATTCTTTCAAGATGCCAGCAGTGATCCTAGTGAGCCCACTGAAGAGCTGGAACAGTCATCACAGGGATCCGTAGAAGGGGGTACCAAAGAAGGAATCAACTTGGACCCCACCAGAAGGCCGCTGCCCTGGGCTTGACATGTATGATCAAACCATCAGGAAATATAGAAATGCCAGATTCGTCAGCCGCACCTACATGGTAGAGCAGAACATCACCCGATCACAACGCAACGCCATCCATGCTCTCAAAACCAATTACAACATTGTCATCAAACCAGCAGAAAAAGGAGGAGCCTTCGTTCTTCAGAATAGAACAGATGACTGCAAGGAAGTGTACCGACAACTGAACAACCAGGAACACTACAGGGAACTACTGGCCGATCCAACCAAAGAACACACCTGTGAACTAAACACATTGATCAGCACTTTGGATCCAGTCCTTCAAAGTTCCCTCCGCGCCCTCATCCCACATACTTCTTGCGTAGGCGACTTCTACTGCCTCCCAAAGATACACAAAGCCAATACACCAGGACGTCCCATCATATCAGGCAAAGGGAACCTGTATACAAACCTCTTTGGCTATGTTGAAGGCATCTTGAAACCTATTGTACAGGGAACCCACAGCTTCTGCCGCGACACTACAGATTTCTTACAGAAACTCAGCACCCACAGACCAGTCAAACCGGGAACATTCCTCATCACAATGGATGTTTCAGCACTCTATAGCAGCATCTCCCACAATGACAGCATCATGGCAACCGTCTCAGTGCTCAACACCAACAACTGCCGATCTCTCAGCACCATCCTACAATTCATCCGCTTTATCCTCAACCACAACGTTTTCACCTTTGACAACCAGTTCTTCTGGCCCCCATTGGGACCAGATTTGCACAGATATGTCAACATTTTCATGCACAGGTTCGACCAAGACTTCTTCTCTATGCAGGACATCCAACCAACAATATACACAAAGTACATTGATGATATTTTCTTCCTCTGGACCCATGGTGAGGAGTCACTGAAACAACTACACAGTGACATCAGTGAGTTTCATCCCACCATCAAATTCACCATGGAGTACTCTGTACTATCTGTCTCACTCTTGGACACATGCACCTCCATCAAGGATGGGCATCTCAGCACCTCACTTTACCTCAAACTCACGGATAACCTCACGATACTACACTTCTTCAGCTTCCACTCGAAACATATTAAAACAGCCATCTCCTATGGACAAGCCCTATGCATTCACAGGATCTGTTCAGATGAGAAGGAACGTGACAGACACCTGAAGGTGTTCAAGGATGCCCTCATAAGAATGTGGTACGATGCTCAACTCATCGACTGCCAGTTCCGATTTGCCACAGCGAGGAACCGTAATGACCTCCTCAGGACGCAAACACAAGCTGCAACTGACAGGGTACCCTTTGTTGTTCAGTACTTCCCAGGAGCCGAAGAACTACTCCATGCTCTTTGCAGCCTTCAACACATTATCAATGAGGATGAGTGCCTCGCCAAGACCTTCCCTACACCTCCACTTCTTGCTTTTAAACAACCACCAAACCTTAAACAGATCATTGTTTACAGCAAGCTGCCCGGCTTTCAGGACAACACCATGCAACCTTGTCACGCTGGACGCTGCAAGACGTGTCAGAGTGGGGACACCTCCCACCATGTATATGGCAGGTTACTTATGCGACTCAGCCAACATTGTCTATATCATACACTACAGGCAAGGATGTCCTGAGGCACGGTACATTGATGAGACCAAGCAGAGACCACAGCAACGGACGAACGGACACCGCACAACAATCAACAGACAGGCATGTTCCCTCCCAGAATTACCCTTTACTTTGCTCAAAAACTGCATGAATCTATGTAAGATTCTGTAAATCTACTTTTTAGATTAGAATTAGTCTGACCATTGTGGTACAGACAGGCTCACAGAGGGCAGCTCACACCTTAAGTGCATTATCTGGGCAAACATGACACCAATTGTTAAAGTTCACTTGAGAATATAACTTTTAACTGTTCTGCGATTTACACATGAAAGAACTGAAGACAACATGTTCCTTCTAAAAGATGAGAGTCTTAACAAACAATCCAGGTCTTTTTCAACATATAATTTCAGTTACATCACATTGTAAACTTTTGCTATAAATTCTGTTTCTCACGATCTTATACTCCACAACCACCTGATGAAAGAGCAGCATGCTGAAAGCTAGTACTTCCAAATAAACCTGTTGGACTATGATCTGCTGTTGTTTGTTTTTAACAATTATTAGTTTTTCTCCTGTCTTCCTCACCAAGTTAAATAGACTGGATAAGACTTTTTCATTGGAATTGACATGAGCTCCAAAATGGGTTTGCAACAATATTAGTCTCAGTTATATCTTGGTCTTTGGGCCACTCTTAAGATCTCCAGCTAAATAAGATATAATCTTGTATTACCCTCACAGATTAGGAAAATGTGCCTTTGAAAGAAGTTATTGCTTCACAGTTTTTTAATCTAAAGCATCTTGGAATATTTTTGTGTGTTAAGAACAATACATAAGTGTTGATATGATTGCTGTCAAACTCTATTCCCCAGTCATTGATTACATACCTCCCCATGGCAATGAACTGAGGACAAAGCAGATTACCCACAACCCGATGTCTCACTGAAGTGCCTGAGCTGCATTTCTGACCTCATCCAGTATCAAGACCTTCAATTTCCAACTCTGCAGCATACCTGTCTTTGCTGTGCCTCAAACTACAAGGGGAAACTCTCAATCATTGATTTTCTCTTTTCAGACTCAACTATTCCAATACACTGTTGGGCTGACTCCCAGCTGAATTTGAGTTCATCAGACACTCTGTTGTCCATATTTTGTTTGCACCAAATCCCATTAGCACATCACTTGCCCTTGCTGGCCAACCTTGGCTTGTGGATCTTTGACTTTAAAATTTGCATCCTTGCTTTCAATTTGTCTCACAGCGCCATGGACCAGGGTTCAATTCCAGCCTTGGCGACTGTCTATGTGAAGTTTGCACATTCTCCCTGTGTCTGTGTGGGTTTCCTCCGTGTGCTCCAGTTTCCTCCCACAATCCAGAGGTGTGCAGGTTAGTGCTCAGGGATGTGTGGTTTAGGTGCATTAGTCAGGGGTAAATGTAGAGAAGTAGGGGAATGGGTCTGCTTCGGAGGGTCAATGTGGACCTATTGGGCCAAATGGATTGTTTCCACACTGTAGGGATTCTATGAAAGTGTCAGTGTTCCCCATCTCTTTAAATGTGTCCAGAAAATTGCTCCATGATCTTTGAACTCCTACAACTCTTGGCTTAGTAAGCATGTGTTTACATTGGTCCACTTTGAACTCAGCTGCCTAAACTCTGGAATTCCCCTCCCTGAACCACTCTGACTTTCCCCTTGAAACATCTTCTGAAAAAAAAACTTTCCTTTTCAATCAAGTGTTTAGGTATCTACTCTAGTATATCATGTCACTTGGTCTCAAAGGTTCTTTGAAAATACTACTGGGAAGTGCCTTGACAAGATTTATTATGGTTTGGGATCTATATAATGCAAGTCGGTGTTGCTAAAACCTCTTACTTTAACACCTATTGGGATCTTTCCTTAAAGCTTCTCAGATGTCTTGGTGTAGAACTTAATCTGACAACACCTGTACAAAGCACCTCAGAATGTTTGGCTACATTAACAACACAATAGATTTCCAAGTTGCTGTAGTTGCTTCAAGAGCCAGTGGGAACTATTAAAGTTCAGTTTCACAGACAGTCTGCATTCCAGTCAGTCACACAAGGGAACCCTTTTTGGGCAGCAATCATGGCAGGCCTTTGTAATGTGGTGTACACTGCAATTGGAGGTCTAATATCTTTGTCCCTGTGAGTGTTTTGTGTTGCACATGTGCATCACTCTCTCCCTCATTCTCTGTACCTTTAAAATTTCAATTATTAAATGTTTACTTTTGTTACTTATCAGTACATCTAAGTGAAAGATAAATCCTTTGTTTTGAGTGAAAGGTTAACTAATTTGTGTTTTTACAAAGAAATAATAACTCAAATTAAGTTGAGACAATTGGTTTGCCTTACTCTTACACACTGTCATTAATCAGAATGTTTTATATTTTCCATCAACAAAATACATATGGTCATATGAATCAGCTTATCAATAAAATTCCATTTATTTATTTTTCATAGAACTATAATTGTCACATTGGCATGCATTTATATGGGACCTTTAATGTGGAAAATGCCAAATAATAATTCAGAAGAATAACAAAACACATGGACATTGTGCCCAAAGTAGTAGAGGTGAACATTAGAAATCGAAACAGCTATTTAACAGAAATTGGCTGTTCGGCCCAGTGAAGTTGTTGCACCATTCAATAAGAGCATGTTGATCTGATTGTTGCCTTAACTCTATCTTCCTGTCTTTACCCCTGACCCCTTGACTTCTTTGTGGATTAGAAATCTATCTAACTCAGCCCGAATATATACAATGATCCAACCTCCATTGCTCTCTGTGGATGAACAAAGAGACCAAGAGACCTTGGAGTGCAGGTTCATAGCTCCTTGAAAGTGGAGTCGCAGGTAGATAGGATAGTGAAGAAGGCATTTGGTATGTTTTCGTTTAATGGTCAGAGTATTGAGTACAGGAGTTGGGAGATCATGTTGCGGCTGTACAGCTCATTGGTTAGGCCACTGTTGGAATATTGTGTGCAATTCTGTTCTCCTTCCTATCGGAAAGATGTTGTGAAACTTGGAAGGGTTCAGAAAAGATTTACAAGGATGTTGCCAGGGTTGGAGGATCTGAGCTATAGAGAGAGGCTGAACTGGCTGGGGCTGTTTTCCCTGGAGTGTTGGAGGCTGAGGGGGTGACCTTATAGAGGTTAACAAAATTATGAGGGGCATTGATAGGGTAAATAGATAAAGTCTTTTCCCTGGGGTTGGGGAGTCCAGAACTAGAGGGCATAGGTTTAGGGTGAGAGGGGAAAGATATAAAAGAGACCTGAGGGGCAACTTTTTCACATAGTGGGTTGGGTTGTACATGTATAGAATGAGCTGCCAGAGGAAGTGGTGGAGGCCGGTACAAATGCAATATTTAAGAGGCATTTGGATAGGTATGTGAATAGGAGGGGTTTGGAAGGATATGGGCCGGGTGGGACTAGATTGGGTTGGGATATCTGGTTGGCATAGACGGGTTGGACCAAAGGGTCTGTTTCCATGCTGTACATCTCTATGACTCCATGAATGGAATTCCAAAGACCAACAACCCTTGGCCAGAAAATAAATCACTTCATGTCCATATTAAATGGGAGACCCCTCATTTTATAAATAATGCCTCCAAGTTCTAGACTCCCTCATGATCAGTAAGATCATCTCAGTAAGTGGCCTGTCATGTCCTCTCAGAATCTTACATCTTTCAATAAGCTCAACTCTCATTCTTTTAAATTCCAGTCAGTTGAGGCCTAACCTTGTTAACCTTTCTTCATAAGGCAAAGCCCTTCATCTCATAAATCAGCCTAGA
Organism: Chiloscyllium punctatum; assembly: GCF_047496795.1. Classification (NCBI taxonomy): domain Eukaryota; kingdom Metazoa; phylum Chordata; class Chondrichthyes; order Orectolobiformes; family Hemiscylliidae; genus Chiloscyllium; species Chiloscyllium punctatum. Next base: position 130,781,666 of record NC_092743.1, read on the forward strand.
GAACCTACTCGGTTTCAAAAAGTCCTAGTCATGCAGGAGACTCTGATGAGAAATTTGAATCACCCAGATATATCTGAAGGCTGATGGATTATACACCAACAATATATTGAGTAGCCTAAATAACAGTTTATGTTCAAAGATAAGGAGTATGGAGGAGACTGATACCAACTTGGCGCATGTTTTTTTACATAGAACTTAAGAGTCTATTCTTTCCACTAAGCAAGTGGAGGTGAACTCCATTAATGTCCTTGTGGATCTAGTCATGCTGCAGGATCTGATGCCTTCAAATGCAGGAATTATCTCAGCACTGTAGCTCTGTTATATCCAGTGAAGAATGGTAGCGGACAATAAAACAACTAGGAATATTCTCATCTACAATAGTGAAGGAAGCCCAGTACATCACAGCTAAACAGGAGGCTAAAGCATTTATAACAGCTGCAAGCGCAAATGCCGAACAGATGATCCACTTCAGCCTCCTGCAACAGAATGCAGCACTATAGATACCAGCTTTCAACCAATTCGATTCACTTCACATATCAAAAAAAAAGCTGAAATCACTGGATAATGCAAAGACTTGACAACATCCTAGCAGTGGTGCTGAACAGTATGTTCCAGCACTATTTTTTTAAAAATTCACCCATGGGGCATGGCCTGCATTTATTGCCCATCCTAATTGCCCTTGAGAAGGTGATGGTGAGCTGTCTTCTTAGACTGATGGACTCTTTTTAAGCTCTACTTTCTATTTTTCTCTTATTCTTAAAACTATTCAAATAGCACCAGATCATGATGACAGTGGGAAAGCATTTCACTGTAGTTTATTGTTTTTCTCACTGTAAAATACACATGATAGTAATTATTCATTCACAAAAATCATTCATTCACTCAAACTGCTGCAGTTCATGTGTTGTCAGTAGACCCACAATGCCCTTAGGGAGGGAATTCCAAACTGAAGGAACAGTGATATATTTCCAAGTCAGGATGGTTGGTGGCTTGGAGGGGAATTTGCAAGCTGGTGGCGTTCCCATGTTTCTGTTGCCCTTGTTCTTCCAGATGGAAGTGGTCGTGGGTTTGGATGCTGCTGTTTAAGGATATTAGAAAGTACTAACTGCTGCTACTGGGCAACAATAGTGGAGGGAGTGGATGCTTATATAGCTTTCGTAAGTTCATAATATCGGGGGCATAGGTTTAAGGTGGTAGGGGTAAAGCTTAAAGATGAGCGAGGCATGTTTTTTACACAGAGAGTGATATGTACCTGGAACATGCTGCCAGGGTAGGTGGTAGAAGCAGATATGTTAGCAAAGTTTAAGATCCATGTGGATGGACACATGAACAGACAGAGAATAGAGGAATACAGACCACGTGAGAGCAGATGGGATTAATTTAGAATGACTTCATGGTTGGCACAGATATGTAGTTGAAGGGCCTGTTCCTGTGCTGTATTGTTCTACGTTCTGTGTTCCATATTGGATTTGAAATATTAATTTTCTCACTCCACAAGGTGCTGTCTGACCTGCTGAGCTTTAGCAGCACTTCCTACCTTTTATTTCAGATGTCCAACTCTGCAGTTTTTCATTTTGATTTTGATCCACTAGTGTTTGTGCTCCACAGGCCTTAAGACTTCTCCCTCCCTACTTATCGAACTCCACCCTTAGTTAAGCTACTCTAGTATAGCAACAACAGTGACATCTATCTAGCAGTAAAGAAAACTGTCTCATAATGTCCTGTGTACAAAAAAAAGACAAATCTCATCCACCCCATCGTTGATCTCTCAAACAGGAGCATAGCAATTAACTGTTCATTGACACTCAGATGGTTTCTCCCGGGGCCATTTAACTCCTGACCTGCTCAATCTAAATATCAGGAAGTGGAAAAGTCAGAATTTCGGGTCTAATCTCTTCACCTCCTGATTCTGCCTGGCTTGCTGTGTTCTTCCATCTTCCTGCTTGTCTACCTTGGCTTCCAGCATCTGTAGTTTGTTGGTCTCTAATCTAAACATGGACAAAAGAGCTGAATTGAGTGAGGTGAGAATGATCTCCTTGACATCAAGGGAACGTTTGCCAAGTATACGATCAAGGAATCTTAATAGTAAATAATAGGAATCAGAAGTAAAACTGGTGGGAGACATTGCCTAGTAAAAAAAGATCATAGATTTTTGGCAACCAAAATACTTAAAGTCCCAAGATATTTTGCAGAAGTTTCTCAGAGTAGTGTCCTAGGCTCCAACATCTTGAAATGTTTCATCAATGACCTTCTCTCTATCATAAGGTGCGAAGTGAGGATTTTGCTGATTACACAATGTTCAGTCTCATTTGAAATTTTACTCCCCAGATACTGAAGCAGCCCATGTGCAAATATGAACACATTTGGGCTTGGGCTAATAAATAGCAAGTAGCATAAACACCACTCATGTCCAACAATGACTATCTTCACTGGGAGAACAACATTACCATCATTGAATCTCTGCCTATGAGCAACTTTGCCCAGAAACTGAACTGGACCATCCATATTAATATTGTGGCATTAAGGTCAAGTCAGAGACTGAGAATTCTGCTATGAGTAACTTACCTTTAGATTCCCAAAGACTCCCAATTATCTATAAGGCATGTGCTTTTGTTTATTTTTAAAGTTTGGGATGTATAGAGCTTGATTCTGCGGCAGTTATACAGACCTTATCCATTTTTCAAGAGCATTTACATCTAATATAAAAATTTGTGACTTCTATGCTGTGGATTAGGCCAATGTTGCAATGGAAGTAGGATCTGTTCAAACACAGCACTGAGTTCAAATGATCCTACTGAATTCTCCTACTGGCAACAATGGGACATGTTAGAAATAGGAGGTGGAATTTCTGTATCTGAATCTCACTTGCCATTTTTAAACAGCCATACAGCCTTCATCTCACATTTCATTAATTATAATTCTTTAACTGACTTAAACATTCCCATGAGAAAGGCTAGAAGATGCAGAACAATCTACAAATAAATCATTTATTTGTCGATTCAAAGAATCCACGACAATCACAAACTGACATTTCAATTTAGAAATGATCTATTAATTTGGGAACTTTACAGTGTCAAACAATTTCATTGTAACATACATTCTAATGGCTTCTTATATTTTAGTAGTGCCTGCTAGCATACAGTGAGAGGGAATGAAAGACATGAAAATGAACATAACTAGCCCTCAGCAACAGTATAAAACTCAATACATGAACACAAGCAGTAACCCGTGTTACCTATATAATCCCTGTTTGTGCTATGATCCAATAGACTACAGAGTAGATTTCCCAGTCAATTCAATTCATTTCTCAGTACTTGCCTGACATTCTAAAAATCGTAACTCTATACGACATACTGTTTATCGAAGCCCTATAATTTATGGATTTTTGTCACAATCCCATTTGTTCCCTTGTCTTCATTAAACAAAGGAGGATCATGAAATGGCTGAAACATTTTTAAAATTCGTTCAAGGGACAGAGGCGTTGCTACCAAGACCAACCTTTATTGACCATCACTAATTGCTCTTGAGAAGTTGGTGGTGAGCTACCTTCTTGAACAGAAGTTTTCGGGGCGTAGGGACACCCACAATGCTGTTAAGAAGGAAGCACCAGGATTTTGCAACAGTGAAGGAAAAGCAATATAATTCCAAGTCAGGATGGTTCGAGATAAGTAGTAAGAACTTGCAGGTCATGGAGCTTCCATCTGCCCTCTCTGCATTCTAGTTGTAGAAGTAGTGGGTTTGGAAGGTGCTTTTAAAGAAGGCTGGGTGAGTTACTACAGTACATCTTATCAATGGTATACACTCCTGCCATTGTCAAGGGACAAAGATTAGGTTCTCTCTTCTTCTATGGCACAAAAGTAATTTGGCCTTTTTGAGCCTAATCTGAAAGCTCAAACAGACATGCACTGCTTCAATATTTGAGAAGTTACAAATGGTGCTGCAAATTGTGCAATCATCAGTGAACATCCCCACTTCTGACCTTCTGATGGAGGGAAGGTCATTGATGAAGAAACTGAAAGTGGTTGGGCCTAGGATATAATCGTATGAAATTCCTACAGAGGTGTCCGGGAGCTGGAATGACCGATCTTCAACAACCATCTTCCTTGTATTGTGTATAGCTTCAATAAGTTTCACCCATGATTCCCACAGACTCCAGTTTTGCTACAATTGCTGATGCCACACTTGGTCAAATATTGCCTTGATCTCAAGAACAGTCACTTTCACCTCACCTCTGGAGTTCAGCTCTTTTGCCCATGTTTGGACCAAACCTATAAAAGGCCAGGAGCTGTGTGGTACTGGCAGCACCCAAACTGAGTGTCAGTAAGCAGTTATTTCATTTGCAAGTGCTGCTCAACAGACCTATCAACAAACTCTTCCTTGACTTTGCTAATGATCAAGAGTAAATTATTGGATAGTTATTGGCCTGGACAATTTTTCACATTATTGATGGATGCCAATGCTGTAGTTGTACTGGAACAGTTTGATGATGGGAGCACAGATCTTTCAGCACTATTGCAGAATGTTGTCATAGTCCATAGCCTTTGGAGTAGCCAATGCCTTGAGCTGTTTCTTGGATCATTGAATTGAATTGGTTGAAGGCTGGTAGCTGTGACGCTGGGGCCCTCAGAGATGGATCACACTGCAACACCAATGAGCTCAGTTTTGAAATCAAGGGGAAAATTTTAACTTTTGCAACGAGAGGGAAAACAAGTTATTAACAGATAAATAGCACATTATTGAAGGCAGACTCTCCATTAGATGGCAACTCTGGTGGAATTTAAAATTGATCCAGTCACTTTTTAATACCAGTGGTGCAGATAACATGTAACCTAAAGTCTATATATAGAAAGCTACAGCCACCATTATCTGTACAGTAATCTATGGTATTCTGTGCAATATTCTAACTTATTTTGAAAGAAAATGTTTACCTTTCTCTCTGAACTGTTGATGAGTATCCTGCAGCTCCTGGCTTAGTTGTTGAATCTCTGTTCTCAGTGCTGCATTTTCTTTATCAATCTGTTTCTTGTGGTTCTGTAATTCTTGCATTCCTGCTTTCAGGTCCTTGGCTAAGTTATCAAAAGCTTTCAGCTCTTCCACCTTCTCTTTGAGATTTTCTTGAGACTGCAGAAGATCAGTCTCTCTCTTTTGCAGGAGATCATCTCTTTTCCATATTTCCTATAACAACAGCAGCAAGCACAAAGCATTTTTCCAGTTGTGTCAAAACATTGAAAAATGGCCTTTCGAACTATGGACAGCTGAAGCTTTTCAAGTAAAAATAATGTCAATCAGTAAGACCAGAAGTAGGCCATTCGGTTTCGAAGTCTATTCCATCTCTTGTATGACAAAAATTAGAACATTATTTCACTCCTAAGTACACTAATTCTACCTTTAAGGTTGCATTTTTACTTCTGAGATTTTCACCAGAACCAACCCTCCTCTGAACTATTTAATTGTTTTAAATACTCTTCAACTTCCTGAAATCAGGCAAATTGCAAGTTTATGCAAATTGCTATCAGCTGATGTGACTCATCTAATTACTGCTATAATTCTGATGAACTTGCTAAATTATTATATTTCTTCTCAAGTTCAATGCCTGAAACTGAATGCAGTCCTGTAGATGAGATCTGACCAAAGCTGTGTATAATTGAAGGATCGTTTGTTCAATTTTTGTACTCCAATTTACTTGAGTTTGAGGGGTAACACTCCGCTAGTCAGATTATTTTTGTACCTTTCTGCTACATGTTAGTGAATTGCTCCATCTCATCATTAAGAAAACACACTAAATTATTTTTCACATATGCAGAGCAGTTCACCTCAGACTTTGATATATGTCTCTGGGATTTGTTCACTCACTTGGCTCTTCACAACTTGCTCTCATCTACACATCATGTTCTGCCACCTAATGTAAACTTTAAAAGTGAGAAGTACTGCTTTTGTTTAAGTCAACAGTATGCATAATGAAAAGCTAAATTCCCAGCACAGATGCTGAAGAAATACCACTTACATAATCTTCCAATTAGAACATATTCTCTTTGGCTCTACTCTCTGTGCTGAATCTTACATTTTCAAAAAATCTTAGTGGCATCACATTTTTGGAGGAATTTCTGCCGTGAGACCTACCATGTTCCCTCATTACATCTTACCAACCTTGTGACTACCTTGCCCCGTTACCTCTGTATGTGGGCTAGATCATGCAAGGACCAAAACAACAACATGGTAAAGCTAAACTAGAAGTTGCATTCATTCTTACATGAGGAAGGAAACCTCTCAACACAATCACAAATACAAGAAATGCAAGGAGAGACAGATTGTATTTTAGCTAACAACATTATTGTGATTTAAAACATAAAGTTGTGATACCGGTTATTTTACAATGGAAACACTCAAAAATCAAAAGTAGGTTATAAGCAAGCTTATAGAAATTTGCAGTTTATCTACAGCTCTGAAGACACACCTGGTGTGGTGACAGCAGCCCAAATATTTCTCTCCCTGTCTGGTCTTGCCAATAGCACTAAGGGTAATTGAAGGGTTATTACTCTGCTAGTACAACCCCTTAATATTAAACTTAACTCCTTGATTTTCTTTGCAGAACCTAAAATCTACTCTTATTAATGCAATTATAATCACATCCAGCTTTTCTTCTGATAAAATTAGCCATTGCTAATCATTAAACATTGGTATTTAGAAAAACTTAATTGCAAAAAAATAGAATTTGCTAGTATTCCTAATTTTTTTCTAAATGTCCTTTATCACTTTTATCAGGTATATGATTCAATGTTATGTTACTGTAAAACCTCTTATGACAGTTTCCTCTTCTAAATATGAACAACATTTAATGGAGACACATTTTTTATGGCAGGAAGAATGAAAAAAAAGGCAGAACATTGCTTAAACAGAAAATGATTGCAAAATTCTGACGTGCAAAGTAATCTTGTGTTCCAGCACAAGTTACAAAAAAATAATATGCAGATGCAGCATGTGATTAAGAAAGCTAATGGAATGCTATCTTTGATTACAAGAAAAATTGAACAACTAAGTAAAAATGTGTGATTCATTTTTACAAGCCATTGGTGAGACCACATCATGGAAACTGTGTGAAGCCTTGGTCTTATATAAGGTTGGTCTAATATAAGGAAGGACAAAAATATATTGCAACCTGATTCAGAGAAGGATAACGAGACTGAAACCTGGAATGAGTGCACTAGTTATCTTCTGAGTAGATATTGAAGAAACTAGGCTTGTTTCCACTGGAGGTCAGAAGTGGGGGAAGCAGTGTTATTGAACATTCTGTAGGTGAAGGTAGATAGATTCTTGTTAGGCAGGGGAATCAAAGTTATCGAGGCAAATGGGAATGTGAAATTCAAAACACAAACATATCAACCATTATTTTATTGAGTGGCAAAGGGGAGCAGCCAAATGACCTACTTCAGCTCCTAATACGTATCTTCTTACAACATAGCAAAAACGTTTCTTAGTGATTTTTTTTAATGCCCTAAATCAAAATAGTAACAGCTATAATTTGGAATATAACAGATTTCCAAATTCCTGTTTCACGTTTAATATCCTGTTTCTTGCTCAAAATGATAAAAGTAACTAAAATTTTGATTTGATTTGATTTATTGTCACATGTATCAAGGTACACACACACACACGTGCACACACACATATAAGTCAATGGGGTGAATTTGCATTTGCAGATTTGTATTTACAGATAGACTCTATTTTGTTGAAAAAGCATACAGTCTGTGGGTAGTCAGTCCATGTGACATTTTATAAACTCATACTTCGGAAGCAGAACTGGTCTAACTCAAGGTTGGGATACAGACAGACTGGATCATCGCATCTTTAATGCATTGTCTGAGCTGAGATGTCACCTTTTTTTAATACTGATAAAATCTTACATTGTCTAGGGACTGTAACTTGAAAGAAGTTCTGGGATTTACATCTTAATCAATCAAAATCTGCATCCCCATTCTAAGTGATTAAAGATTTAACAGCAATCTAGGTTTGTTCAATACTTTGATCTTTTACTATAAATTCTGCGTCCTACTATCCTGCACCACTAGTTACCTGATGAAGGAGCAGTGCTCCGAAAGCTTGTACTTTCAAATAAACCTGTTGGACTATAACCTGGTGTTGGAGAAAGTGAGGACTGCAGATTCCGGAGATCAGAGTCAAACGTGAGGTGCTGGAAAGACACAGCCGGTCAGGCAGCATTCGAGGAGCAGGTGAGTCAACATTTCAAGCATAAGTTCTTCATCAGAAAGGAACGGGTGGCCCAAGAGGCCTGAGAGATAATGGGAGGGGGTTGGGGCTGGGGGAAGGTAGCTGAGATTCCAATAGGCAGATGAAGGTGGGGGTAAAGGTAGATGATAGGTCGGAGAGGAGGGTGGAGCGGATAGGTGGGAAGGAAGAAGGACGGATAGGACAGTTCAAGTGGGTGGTGCTGAGTTGGAGGGTTGGATCTGGGATAAGGTGGGGGGAGGGGAAATGAGGAAACTGGTGAAATCCACATTGATCTCGTATGGTTGCAGGATCCCAAGGTGGAAGACGAGGCGTTTTTCCTCCAGGTATTGGGTGGCTAGAGTTTGGTGGTGGAGGACGCCCAGGATGTACATCTCCTTGATGGAATGGGAGGGGGAGTTAAAGTGTTCAGCGACAGGGCAGTGAGGTTGTTTAGTACCTGCGTCCCAGAGATGTTCTCTTAAACGTTCCACAAGTTGGCATTTTACTGGTGAAACCCACATTTTTGTGTTGTATGACTTTACTGTTTAGCTGAGCACTGAAATTGAATTTGAATTGAGTGTATGGTCTGTTCTTGAAATAGTTGATCCCACAATTATCATGCAAGTCAAACTTCTTCCGTACTGAGTTTAGAGATGGAAAAAGAAATAAATGTTTCAGAAGCCAAGAAAAAGATGCAAAAAATGTTCAAAATGGAAATCTTGGTGATGGTAGAATAGTCAATCAACTGAATTTTTACTATGTCTTTAGTTTAATTCCGATAACTTCATAACTGGGCATTTCTAGTTTGTGGTTCCCAAAAGATGAAGTGTTTCAGGAATTCTACCTTCAGTTATAATGTCTAGGATCAACCAGAATTATTTTGAAAGGGTATAAAAAGGTGGTAATCAGTCATGTAAACTGCAGTCCTCCTCAGTCAGTCTCTCAAAATGAGCATGGCATATGGCAGACTTTATGATTTGTGTATCCACAGGTGACACAGGAGACCAATTTTGGAGCCAAGGTGTTTGGGCATGGAAGACAAGAGATGCCCTGAGGAAAAAAAGTTCTAAAGACAGGGTTTGGCTCTCTCCCTTTCTTATTGCATCAGTAGCACAGCGGTAATAACTGCCATCAGGAAAGAAGAATGCAAATTAGAAATAAGCATCTATGGTGATAAAACAATTGATAAACCTGTATTTTGATAAATCCAACCAAATTTCAACAGCATTAGATCAAACTTTAGGTTCCATTTATTTTTCCAGATTAATCAATTTCATTATTTTCACCATAACTGTCAGATAGATCAAAATTTCAAAGTGATTATTTGGTGAAGCTTTAGGTTTTAATAAAACTTCAAGAGAAAAATATATGGCTAAGGAGCCACAGTTTGAGTAATTGATTAAAATAATGTCCCGAACAACACATGAAAAACGAAATGCTAGTACACTTAGATTTGGTGACTAAATTGCCCACTTTAAATCAAGTTAATTCATTCTAACTTCTAAAAGCAACAAAGTTATATTGTTCATCAAATTATATGCTTTATTTCCTTACTGTGAAGTCTTAGAAAAATCAAAAACATGTAATTTCTTTACATGTCCTCCATACCAGTCTCTGCAATTTTAGCAGATCAACAAAAAGCACAAGTAAAGCATGTGCTGATCTTTCACCAAAGTTAAAATGTCTATCTGCAGATACCACGAGGGGATTTACATCAAGCATCTAACAATTTTCATTATCGAATGTGAAACGAACCTGATTCTTTTGGTTGCAAGCTCTCTGTGAATCTGTAAGATCATTTTCAAGTTGGGTAATCTGTTGCTGCAGTTGTACAAGTTCTAGTTTATGCTTATGTTCAGAAGCTGCTCCACTCAGTTGAAGGCTTTGCAAAGTCTTTTCAAGATTTTCCACTTCATCTATATAGCTCTGTCGCTGATCAGAAGATTTTGCTATCTCTGTTCTGAGTTTGAACACGGTTTGCTCATATTTTTCAACTTCACTGATTTTTTCATTGCAAACATTTTTCACAGTTTCAAGTTCCTAGTGACCACAAAACAAAATATGAAAAGTAGCATGGAATACCAGCCATCCAATTAAGATCTATACAGTGCATTTAATTTCTGAGTAAATTCCTGCAAGGTATGAGAAATAGTACATGACAGTTAAATATAAAAATATAACCAACTATGGGCATTAATTAAGTTGCACATTTTTAGCAAACATTTCACATGTTTAATTAGCAGAATGATGATTATGTCAAACCAGTTACAGATTCATATAGTCAATGTTGATCCTGTTGGTTTTCCATTCCGACTAAATTTCTCTACTGTTTCAGAAGTTTCAGACTTTCCATGACTCACTCAGCTTAAGCTGAATTCACAAAAATATGAGCCAGCTAATTTAAATATTTTTCTGTTGTGCCAGAGATGAAGCATGTCAGGAGTGCTCGCAGCCAGAAATCTGAGCATCAAACATTTGGAGAGCTAACTGCTTATGCTTTCTGAATATTGGGATGGGAGTTAACAAAGGCAAATTGACCAAAGAAGGCAAGGATCACCCTATCATTTAAAAAATGAAGTAATTGTGTCAAATTAATGCTAATTTACACAACATTTTATGCTTTTGGTTCTAAAACTATTTAGGTCTAGCGTGAAACTATTCAGTCATTTCATTTAGGACCTTTTCAGAGACAAGGAGAAAGAATTTCAACACGACATTGCAATGGCCTTATTAGATTAAATGTCCTAGGTGAAGTTCAATATGTGGAGAATCTTAAAATATCAAACAGGAAGAAAAATGTAGCTTCAAACAAACAAAATGTTATATTTGATTGAGAGTTAGCTATATATTTATATGTCACTAGCAATAATATCATCTTAGTTAGTCATATTAAGTGTAACAGCCTTCATTCTTCAAATAACTTTACAAAAATGGGAAATATATAAAATTCAGATAATAGCAGTGGTCTAACAGGTATTTTTTGTTTAGAAACTACATAAACATTCTTTATGCATTAAATTTAGAATGCAAGTGACAAGAAGTCGCTTGCAGTTCAAACATTAATGCGAGAAGGCAAGAGTAAATTTTAAAAAAATACTTTGTTTCCTGAGGAAGGATCACTTAACCTGAAACATTAACTCTGATTTCTCTCCATAGATGCTACCAGACTGGCTGAGCTCTTCCAGCAGTTTCTTTTTTTTATGACTTTGTTTACTGTGATCTTTAAACAGCTCTGATTATTATGCAGATATTTATTACAAAGCTGACCTTCTGTAAATATTCCATTTGTCTAGTCTGCACATTATACTCCTCATTGGAATGACCATGGTTGATTTGATACTGTGTTAAGTCTGATTGGAGTTGTTGTATTGTGTCCTTTTGATCTGTAATCTAAATAATAACATGTTAAAAAGAAGTACAATATATCACTTACTATAATGAAAATTTTGGGGAAACATTTCCAAATTAGAATTTGTGGTTAAATCATACCGATACATGCCACACCTATTTTCAATCACACCTTTCCACCATACTTAAAAGAAAAACCGTTCATCTCTTCATTCATTCCAGAGATACTAAAAGAACATTTATAACTGGATCATTGCTCCAAATATAGTTATGTTGCTTTGTTTAAATTAAATACTGCAATTCTTCATATCTATTACTATTGCAAGACTCTTCCCCCCAGAATTGACTGAATGATTTCTATTGACATTATTTTAACAATACAACTTAGCAAAGTTATGCTCCATTTGATCCTTCTTTTTCATTAATGAATTTAATTTGGTTCAAGGTCCAGGCCTTTCTCTTTAATATATTATGAGGTCATCATTTTAAAAATTCCCTGACAGTGATACAATTAGATTTGATGGTCACTATTTTTATTTAATTAATACATTTGTAACAAAGCATGGATAAAACATTTTACTACACTTGCATAAAATGATCACTTGTTTTATTTAAGCCAATTCATTTGATTAGATAAGTTTGGATCCACCATAATAAGAGTCAGTAACAAGGGGCAAAGACTTAAGAAATTTGATTTTAAAAATCCAATGACATAATCATAATTGATCTGTACTAATCTGCAAACAATCGAGGGAGTGATTGGCCAGCAACTGGCAGCCAGGAGTTCTTCATCATTGTTCCTAGTGTGGGTCAAAGATCCATTGTCAACCAATCAACTTACTTAGAAACAAGAATATACTGCTTTAGAATTTGGGAGTTGCTTGTACTCTCATCACATGTTGCTGTTGTAACTACAGAATTGTTGGCTATCAGATTAGTCAGTAGGCATCTGAGGTGAGATTTTTGAAAAAAAGATTCAAAGTCATGCCAATTAATGCTTCTTGCATTTACTGGCTGCAGGATGTGTTTTCCAATGGCGTTTTGGGTGGTTCACTGGGAATCCCTGCCATCTGTTAACCTCTGTCTTATGTATCACTGCTTCATTTCATTGTTTTTGCAAGAAGGACATTACGTCACAGAACACTGTGTTGCTATATACTGATATCTAATTACTTTTTTAACATTATGATTAGATTAGATTAGATTACCCAATATGATGAAACAAAAGCATGGCAGGATGCCTCAGACCTGTGGAATGATCATCCTTTGAGTTATTGGCTTTTCTATGTCTCAGACAACTATTGGAATAAGAAGTATGGTTAGCTGCAGCAGCACAATTTCAAGGTTTTGAAATTGTAGTGACAGCTGCTGTCATTACAATTCAACTGCCAGAATAGAATACAATAGCATAGAATCACTACTGTGTGGAAACAGGCCCTTCAGCCCAACAAGTCCACACTGACCTTCTGAAGAGTAACCACCAGACCCATTCCCCCTACCCTATATTTACCCATGACTAATGCACCTAGCCTACACATCCCTGAACAGTATAGGTAATTTAGCATTGCCAATTCACCTAACTTGCACAACTTTGGACTGTGGGAGGAAACCAGAGCACCTGGAGGAAACCCATGCAGACACAGTGAGAATGTGCAAACTGCACACAGTTTCCAGAGGCTGGAATCAAACCTGGGTCCCTGGCGTTGTGAGGCAGCAGTGCTAGCCACTGAGCAACTGTGTAGCCCTCCCGTGCTGTTCCAAACCCCAAAGTCATTCTTTCAGCTTTCTCTTGTGTATATATTTTGAACAGGATGTCAAAAGTTCTGGTTAGGCGGTGCCCTCAAATACAGTCCTAAAGGGCCTCATGCATTTTGGTGGATGGCTCCATTCTCCAAAAGGGTGCAGATCTTGAAGAGTGTAAAACACTAGATTGGCATATTCCAATGGAAGGGGAAGAAGTGGAAGAGGAGGAGATATGTTCAGAACCGAATGGCAGTGGAGGGAAGTGGCTGGGGCTGGGGCTACAGCTGGCTCAGGAGTTGAATATCTTCTCAAGATACTGGGAATGCCAAGGAAAATATTCTCCTGGCACGATTCATCTGAACGCTTCATGTTCAGCAGGACTGGTTGCTCTCTTTGAGTTGCCTAGAAGAACACATCCGAGTAGATGCACATGGACTGCAGTGGTTCAAGAAGGCAGACCAACTTCTCAAGGTCACCTTGGGTCAGCTATGAATGCTGGCCAGCAGTGACACCATATCCCACAGATAAATTAAAGAAAAACTTTGAATGAATTAGCAGCAATGCATACTGCACATCAATCCAGTGACTTCAGGATCTCCATTCAAAAAGCACCGCTTGCCTTCACATATCTTCCCATTAAAGAACACAAGGTTACATATCTGGGATCACAACTCACTGTTTCAAGTATTACTAATAATTTGAAATATGCACAATCACAAATGCAACTAGGCTAAGTAAAGCACTGAGTGATGTGACTGTTGTGGCAACTCTTTAATGGTTCTATGTGGTTCTCTGCTTAAGGATTCGGATGGACTGAAAGTTGTCTATTTATATAAGTCTACACGTGACTGAGATGCAAGTGGCAGTTTCCATCGCTATGAATTCCAAAATAAAAGATCCAACATTTTTCTGACAACTGTTATCAGGCTGACCAGACTATATTTCCCTGTTCTTTCCTTCCTGCTTTCCTTGAAAGTGGAGTTATATTTGTTAACTTACAATCTGTTGAGATGTCACAGAATTTAGGGAATTTTGAAAAATCATGATCAGCTTTCTATATTTTAATGTTGCCAGCCTGGCCAAAACTAGGTTGCTGGCTACTTAAAGATCCTCACTGGGAATTGGTACATTTTTAAAATAGCCAAATTGAGTCCCAATGTGGCGATAGAACCTTCAAAGCTATTTCTAACCTGACTACCTGCATGAAAAGGGCAGAAGTTGTTGCTTTCCTGCTCAACCAAGCTATAGGGAGAAGGGGTGAAGCTGGAAGAGGTTCTCCTGAAAACACATAGAAGAACTTAGAGGTCAAATTCTGTCACTCAACTTTAGTTCCAACCTGGTTCACAGCTGACACTTTCTAACAGTTTCATAGAGCTGACTGATTTGGGGCAAGATCAGGACTAAGTGTTTAAAGATTGCCCAAATTGCACATTGCAAAGGCCAGGGCAGTTTATGGTCCTCTAACCTCACACATGCCCAGTTTAAAATATAGCCTTATAACTCAACAGCGTGTAATGTTTCAGATATTAGATGCCAAATAATTCACAATGGGAAATGTCACTAGTGGTCCATTTAGATAGATATTGACATTGAACATTTCATCCTTAACTACTCACAATTGAATGTCTTTTTTTTACAGAACCTTCAGTAAGTTTTATTTCAGGTTGCAACACAAATTGATCAATTTAAATATATTAACCTCTCTTTGCATTTTCTGGACCTCATCTTTTAAAATGTCGATCAATTGTTCACACTGAGCACTGTGATCTTTGTTTTTCTGTAAGTTCTGTTGACTTGCATTCAACTCGTCTGACAGTTGATCAATCATTTCTTCACAAGTTTCAATTTGGGTACATTTTTCTTCATATCGATGTCGCAAGGTCACCATTTCATCTTTTAAATTATGGACTGCATCATTCAGCTCAAACATCTGTCAATATCAAATTCAGAGAATAAACAATCTAATTTTGAAAGCATTAATTATTTATGAGACTGTTGCATCATCTTTATTGTCTTATAATTATTTCCAGAAAAGAACATATCCAAAATCCCCTCCAAGTCACATCGTACGCTGACTTACACATATAGTCTCCAGACCACAGTGCCAGTCTTCAGCCAATTTGATTCGTTCAACATGATATCAGGAAATGGTTGGACGTAAAGTATTGGATTCTGCAAAGGCACTGAGTCCTGACAATATTCTGGCAGTAGTCACAGGGTTTACAACAGACCTTTCAGTCCAACCAGTTCATGCCAAACATAATTACAAACTAAACTAGTCCCAACTGCCCACTCCTGGCTCATATTCCTCCAAACCTTTCCCATTCATGTACTTATCCAGATGTCTTTTAACATTGTAATTGCAGCCACATCCACCACTTTCTCAGGAAGTTTATTCCTCACACGAACTACCCTCATTTCCTTTTTAAATCTTTCTCCTCTCATCTTAAAAATGTGATGCCTGGACTTGAACTCCCCCATCCTAGGGAAAAGACAACTACCATTACCTCTATCTATACCAATGGACATACGTGTTCCAGAACTTTCCATGCCCTCATTATGCTGTTCCAGTACCATGACAATATTGGTCAATGTGAAAAATTACCATGTGAAATATTGGCCCTGCTCACAAAAAGCAGGACAAATCCAACTCCGCTAATTATCGCCCCAGATGACTCTCCACATTAGTAAAGTTAAGGTGCCATCAACAGTACTATCAAGCTGCACGTGCTTAAGAACAACCTGCCACTGACACTGTGTGGATTCAGTGAGGGGCAGTCAATTCCTGACCTCATTACAGCCTTGATTCCAATATGGACAAATTAGCTGAATTCCAGAGGTGAGGTGAGAATGACAGCCCTTGACATCAAGGCCACATTTAACCAAGCGTGGCATCAAGGAGCCCTAGCAAAACTGAAATCAATGGGGGAAATAAAGGAGAAAGTCTCTGCTGGTTGTAGTTAGACTTGACAAAAAGAAAGGCAGTTATGGTTGGTGGAGGTCAGCCCTCTCAATACAGGATATCTCTCAAGGAATTGCTCACGGGAGTATCCTTGGCCCATCTTTAACTTCTTCATCAATGATGTTTCCTTCATCATAAAGTCAGAAGTGGGAACATTATTGAAGATTGCAGAATGATCAGCAGTATTTGCGACACCTCAGATAATGATGCAGCCCATATCCAGTTGCAGCAAGGCCCTGTACAATGTTCAGTTGTGTGCTGGCAAGTAGCAAGTAACATTTATGTCACACAAGTACCAGACAATGGCTATCTCCAATAAGAGAGGATATAATTATTGCTCCTTGATATTCAAAAGCACACCAACAGTGAAATGTCTTCCCCTCCCTGACCATCATCAACATATCAACATTCCTGGAGGTTACCACTCACCAAAAACTCAGCTGGGCTAGTCACAAATACTGTGGTTATAAAAACAGGTCAAAGGCTAGGAATCCAGTGACAAGCAATTAATCTATGACTCCCCAGAGGCTTTCCACCATCGACAAGGTACAATTCAGAAATATGATGGAATTCTGTCCACTCGCCTGGATGGGTGCAGCTCTAACAACGCTCAAGAAGCTTGACACCACCCAGGACAAAGCTGCCTGCTTGTATGGTGTCACAAACACAAACATTCACTTAATTCATCACCAATGCTCAGTACACACTATTGCTACTATCTACAAGAAGCACTGTAGAAATTCACCAAAGATCTTTAGACATCACTTTGCAAATCACAACTGCTTTAGTCTAGAAGGACAAAGGTAACAAATGCACAGAAACACCATCACTTGCAAGTTCTACTCCAAGTCACTCATCATTGTGATGTGGAAATACATTGCTGTTCCTTCAGGATCGCTAGTTTATAATCCCACAATTGCCTCTCTGATTGCGTTGTGGGTGTACCTACACAAAACTGATTACAGATCTTCAAGATGACAGCTTGTCACCACCTTCTCAGGGCAACTAGGGATAGACAATAAATTCTGGCCCAGCCAGAAACACGCACATCCCATGAATAATTTAAAAAAGGCATGACGGCACAGAGATTGAATGATGTTGTTCCAGAGTGGCCAAAATGATGACCGTAGTACTGAGCTGAGAGTTAACATATTGGTTTAAGCATTAGAAGAAGTACTCAGTTACAGACCTGAAACTGGTGACAGTTCATTTGCATTTCTAAACAAAGGGCCTAACATCTCCACATACTTCTTTTACTAAATATGTTGTGTAAAAATAAATGGTCCTCCTGTAGAACGTGGGAGGTAAGGGTCACCAGTAGTGTACCTGCTGACTGTATCTGTGGGAAGTGCACACAACTTCAGCTCCCTGAAAACCATGTTAGGGAACTGGAGCTGGAGCTGGAGCTGGATGAACTTTGTATCATTCAGGAGGCAGAAGGGGTTATTGAGAGGAGTTACAGGGAAGTAGTCACACCTCAGATATAAGAAGAAGGTTACTGTCAGGGGACAGAAAGGGAATTGGCAGACAGTGCAGGGGACCCTGTGGCCGTTTCCCTCAATAACAAGTATACTATTCTGGATACAGTTTGGGGCATGACTTACCAAGGATAAGCCATGGGGTACAGGTCTCTGACACAGAGTCTGTCCCTGTTGTTCAGAAGGGAAGTGGAAAGAGGAGCAGAGCATTAGTCATTAGGGGCTCCATAGTTAGGGGGACAGATAGGAGGTTCTGTGGAAACTAGAGAGACTCATGGTTGGTGTGTTGCCTCCTAGCTGCTTGGGTCCGTGTTGTCTCTGATCGTGTTTTTGGGATTCTTCAGGGGGAGAGGGAGCAGCCCCAAGTCATGGTCCACACAGGCACCAACGACATAGATAGGAAGAGGGATGGAGACTTAAAGCAGAAATTCAGAGAGATAGGGTGGAAGCTTAGAGCTAGAACAACAGAGTTGTTATCTCTGGTTTGTTGCCCATGCCACGTGCCAGCGAGGCGAGGAATAGGGAGAGAGAGGAATTGATCACATGGCTACAGGAATAGTGCAGTAGAGAGAGTTTTGGATTCCTGGATAATTGGGGCTTTTTCTGGGGTAGTTAGGACCTCTACAAACAGGATAGTCTTCACCTGAACCAGAGGGGTACCAATATCTTGGGGGGGATATTTACTAATGCTCTTCAGGTTGGTTTAAACTAATTCAGCAGGGGGGGTGGGAGGGCAAATTGTAGGTCGAGTATACGGGAAGATGAGAGTAGCGAAGTCAGAACTAAGATTTCAAGATCGCAAGAAGGCACCAGCAGGCAAGAAGTTGGTTTGAAGTGTGTCGAATTCAATGCCAGGAACATCTGGAATAAGGCAGGTGAACTTGCAGCATGGGTTAGTACCTGGGATTTCAATGTATTGGCCATTTCAACAACATGGGTAGAGCAGGGACAGGAATGGTTATTGCAGGTTCCAGGATTTAGATGTTTCAGTATGAACAGAGAAAGTGGTAAAAGAGGGGGGATGGTGTGGCACTGTTAGTCAAGGACAGTATGACAGTTGCAGAAAGGACGTTTGAGCACTCAACTACTGAGGTAGTATGGGCTGAGATTAGAAACAGGAAAAGAGAGGTTACCCTGTTGGGAGTTTTCTATTGGCCTCTAAATAGCTCCAGAGATGTAGAGGACAGGATAACAAACATGATCCTCAATAGAAGCGAGAATGACAGGGTAGTTGTTATGGGGGATTTTAAATTTCCAAATATTGACTGGGAATACTACAGTTCAACTTCCTTAGTAAACCACTGCTCCCGCGCTCGGCAACTTCTTCCCTGTCTGACCAGTACATACTGATGGGTCAATTTTTTTATCTAATGTGTGCAGGAGGGTTTCCTGGCACAGTATGTAGACAAGTCAACAAGTCCACATTAGATTTGGTACTGGATAATGAATCTGGCCAGGTGTTAGAATTGGAAGTAGGTGAGCACTTTGGTGACAGTGACCACAATTCGGTTATGTTTATTTAATGATGGAAAGGGGTAGATATATATACCACGGCGCAAGAGTTATAGCTGGGGGAAAGGCAATAATGACATGATTAGGCAAGATTTAGGATGCGTAGGATGGGGAAGGAAACTGAAGGGGATGGGCACAATTGAAACGTGGAGCTTATTCAAGGACCAGCTAATGCAGGTCTTTAATAAGTATACACCAGTCAGGCAGGAAGTTACTGAGTTAGAATGAGATGTGATGGCTCAGTTAGGGCACTTGAGACTTACAAGTTAGCCATGAAACACATAAAGAGAGAGCTAAGAAGAGACAGAATGGGACGTGAGAAGTCATAGGCGGATAGGATCATGGAAAATCCTAATGCTTTCTATAGCTATAAGAGAAATAAAAGAATGATTAGGGTAAGATTCTGTCCAAACAAGCATAGTGGTGGGAAGGTGTGCTTGGAGTCAGAGGAGATAGGGGAAGCGTGAAATAAATACTTTTCGTCAGTATTCTCAATAGATAAACACAGAATACCAGCTTAATGTTCCAAGAGACAAATGCTACAGGAAGGATACAAGGGGAGGCAAGAGAGGAGGGGGAGTGGCATTTTTGATAAGGGATAGCATTACAGCTGTGTTGAGGGAGGATATTCCTGGAAATACATTCAGGGAAGTTATTTGGGTGGAACTGAGAAATAAGAAAGGGATGATCACCTTATTGGGATTGTATTACAGACCCCTTAATAGTCAGAGGAAAATTGAGAAACAAACTTGTAAGGAGATCTCAGCTACCTGTAAGAATAATAGGGTAGTTATGGTAGGGGATTTTAACTTTCCAAACATCGACAGGGACTGTGTTAAAGGTTTAGATGGAGAGGAATTTCTTAAGTGCGTATAAGTCAATTTTCTGATTCAGTATGTGGATGTACCTACTAGAGAAGGTGCAAAACTTGATCTAATCTTGGGAAACAAGGCAGGGCAGGTGACTGAGGTGTCAGTGCGGGAGCACTTTGGGGCCAGCGACCATAATTCTATTCGCTTTAAAATAGTGATGGAAAAGGATAGACCAGATCTAAAATTTGAAGTTCTAAATTGGAGAAAGGCCAATTTTGACGGTATTTGGCAAGAACTTTCGAAAGCTGATTGGAGGCAGATGTTCGCAGGAAAAGGGACGGATGGAAAAGAGGAAGCCTTCAGAAATGAGATAAAAAGAAACCAGAGAAAGTATATTCCTGTCAGGGTGAAAGGGAAGGCTGGTAGGTATAGGGAATGCTGGATGATTAAAGAAATTGAGGTGAAAATGTGTTGCTGGAAAATCGCAGCAGGAGAAGAAGGGCTCATGCCCGAAATGTCGATTCTCCTGCTCCTTGGATGCTGCCTGACCTGCTGCACTTTTCCAGAAACACATTTTCAGCTCTGATCTCCAGCATCTGCAGTCCTCACTTTCTCCTAAAGAAATTGAGGGTTTGGTTAAGAAAAAGAAAGAAGCATATGTCAGGTATAGACAGGATAGATCGAGTGAATCCTTACAACAGTATAAAGGAAGTAAGAGTATGCTTAAGAGGGAAATCTGGAGGGCAAAACGGGGACATGAGATAGCTTTGGCAAATAGAATTAAGGAGAATCCAAAGGGTTTTTACAAATATATTAAGGACAAAAGGATAACTAGGGAGAAAATAGGGCCCCTCAAAGATCAGCAAGGCGGCCATTGTGTGGAGGCACAGGAAATGGGGGAGATACTAAATGAATATTTTGCATCAGCATTGACTATGGAAAAGAATATGGAAGATATAGACTGTAGGGAAATAGATGGTGACATCTTGCAAAATATCCAGATTTCAGAGGAGGAAGTGCTGGATGTCTTGAAATGGTTAAAGGTGGATAAATCCCCAGGACTGATCAGGTTTACCCGAGTACTCTGTGGGAAGCTAGAGAAGTGATTGCTGGGCCTCTTGCTGAAATATTTGTATCATCGATAGTCACAGGTGAGGTGCCGGAAGACTGGAGGTTGGCAAACGTGGTGCCACTGTTTAAGAAGGGCAGTAAAGACAAGCCAGGGAACTATAGACCGGTGAGCCTGACCTCAGTGATGGGCAAGTTGTTGGAGGGAATCCTGAGGGACAGGACGTACATGTATATGGAAAGGCAAGGACTGATTAGAGATAGTCAACATGGCTTTGTGCATGGGAAATCATGTCTCACAAACTTGACTGAGTTTTTTGAAGAATTAACAAAGAAGATTAATGAGAGCAGAGCAGTAGATGTGAACTATATGGACTTCAGTAAAGTGTTGGACTTACTCCCCCCATGGGAGATTGATTAGAAAGGTTAGATCTCATGGAATACAAGGAGAACTAGCCATTTGGAGACAGAACTGGCTCAAAGGTAGAAGACAGAGGGTGGTGGTGGAGAGTTGTTTTTCAGACTGGAGGCCTGTGACCAGTGGAGTGCCACAAGGATCAGTGCGGGGTCCTCTACTTTTTGTCATTTACATAAATGATTTGGATGCAAGAATAAGAGGTACAGTTAGTAAGTTTGCAGACGACACCAAGATTGGAGGTGTAGTGGACAGCGAAGAAGGTTACCTCAGATTACAACAGGATCTGGACCAGACGGGCCAATGGGCTGAGAAGTAGCAGATGGAGTTCAATTTAGATAAATGCGAGGTGCTGCATTTTGGGAAAGCAAATCTTAGCAGGACTTATACACTTAATGGTAAGGTCCTAGGGAGTGTTGCAGAACAAAGAGACCTTGGAGTGCAAGTTCATAGCTCCTTGAAAGTGGAGTCGCAGGTAGCTAGGATAGTGAAGAAAGCGTTTGGTATGCTTTCCTTTATTGGTCAGAGTATTGAGTACAGGAGTTGGGAGGTCATGTTGCGGCTGTACAGGACATTGGTTAGGCCACTGTTGGGATATTGCATGCAATTCTGGTCTCCTTCCTATTGGAAAGATGTTGTGAAACTTGAAAGGGTTCGGAAAAAATTTACAAGGATGTTGCCAGGGTTGGAGGATTTGAGCTATAGGGAGAGGCTGAACAGGCTGGGGCTGTTTTCCCTGGAGCGTCGGAGGCTGAGGGGTGACCTTATAGAGGTTTACAAAATTATGAGGGGCATGGATAGGATAAATAGACAAAGTCTTTTCCCTGGGGTCGGGGAGTCCAGAACTATCGGGCATAGGTTTAGGGTGAGAGGGGAAAGATATAAAAGAGACCTAAGGGGCAACATTTTCATGCGGAGGGTGGTACGTGTATCGAATGAGCTGCCAGAGGATGTGGTGGAGGCTGGTACATTGCAACATTGAAGAGGCATTTGGATGGGTATATTAATAGGAAGAGTTTGGAGGGATATGGGCCGTGTGCTGGCAGGTGTGACTAGATTGGGTTGGGATATCTGGTCAGCATGGACAGGTTGGACCGAAGGGTCTGTTTCCATGCTGTACATCTCTATGACTGAGATAAAGGCTACGAGACTAGATAGGATTGAGGTGCATATAGAGGTGTTAGTAATTCTGGAAAGTGTAAAAATAGCAAAGTCCCCTGGACTGGATGGGATTTATTGAAGGATTCTCTGGGAAGTCAGGGAGGCGATGGCCGAGCCTTTGGCTTTGATCTTTATGTCATAGTTGTCTACAAGAATAGTGCCAGAAGACTGGAGTATAGCAAATGTTGTTCCCTTGTTCAAAAAGTGAAGTAGAGACAACCCTGGAAATTATAGACCTGTGAGCCTTACTTCAGTTGTGGGTAAAGTGTTGGAAAGGGTTAAAAGAGATATGATTTATAATCATCTAGAAAGGATTAAGATGATCAGGGATAGTCAACACAGTTTTGCGAAGAGTAGGTTATGCTTCACAAACCTTATTGCGTTCTTTGAGAAGGTGACCAAACAGGTAGATGAGGGTAAGGCAGTTGATGTGGTGTATATGGACTCCAGTAAAGTGTTTGATAATGTTCCCTACGGTAGGCTATTGCACAATGTACGGAGATATGGGATTGAGGGTGATTTTTGCGGTTTGGATCAGAAATTGGCTAGCTGAAAAAAAAGAGGGTGGTGATTGATGGGAAATATTCATCCTGGATTTCAGTTAATAGTGGGGGACTGCAAGGATCTGTTTTGGGCCCACTGCTGTTTTTAATTTTTATAAACGACCTGGATGAGGGCGTAGAAGGTTGGGTTAGTAAATTTGTGAACGACACTAATTGTGAGTCGAGTTGTAGATAGTGCAGAAAGATGTTGTAGGTTACAGAGGGACAGAGAAAAGCTGCAGAGCTGGGCTGAGAGGTGGCAAATGGAGTTTAATGCAGAAAAGTATGAGGTGATTCACTTTGGAAGGAGCAACCGGAATGCTGAGTACTGGCTAATAATAAGATTATTGGTAGTGTAGATGAGCAGAGGGATCTCGGTGTCCATGTACATAGATCCCTGAAAGTTGCCACCCAGGTTGATCAGGTAGTTAAGAAGGCTTACGGTGTGATAGCCTTTATCAGTAGAGGGATTGAGTTTCAGAACTATGAGGTCATGCTGCAGCTGGTGAGGCCACACTTGGAGTATTGTGTACAGTTCTGGAGCGTTATGGTATTTGGAAGCTTTGGAAAGGGTTCAGAGGAGATTTACTAGGATGTTGGGAAGCTCTTACGAGGAAAGGCTGAAGGACTTGAGGCTGTTTTCGTTAGAGAGAAGGTTGAGAAGTGACTTAATTGAGACTTATAAAATAATCAGAGGATTAGATAGGGTGGACAGTGAGAGCCTTTTTCCTTGGATGATGATGGCTGCACAAGCGGGCATATCTTTAAATTTAGGGATGATAGATATAGGACAGACGTCAGAGGTAGTTTTTTTTACTCAGAGAGTGATAAGGGTTTGGAATGCACAGCCTGCAACAGTAGTAGACTTACCAACTTTAAGGGCATTTAAATGGTAATTGGATAGACACATAGACAAAAATGGAATAGTATAGGCTTGATGGACTTCATATTGGTTTCACAGGTCGCGCATCATCGGGGGCCAAAGGGCCTGTACTGGTTTTAATGTTCTATTTCTATGTTCGACATGCCACCACATCCCAACGCTTCTGTCTCCATCACTCTGATCAATCTGTTAAGCCTACCCATGGCTGAAGTTAACATTAAATGACTAAAAAAATGGTTTTCAGTTGACATAAAATGGCTGAGGAAGATTTTTAGCTGAAACAGCAGCTTGTCTTATTTGATATTTAAAGTTAAACATAAGCTTGAGCCATTTCAGCATTTGTAGAAGGAGCATATCCAAGGCAATGAGGTTAAAATAACACAGAAAAGGGTCTTGTGAAATGGATACAATGGACTCTATTGAAGCAGAGGCAAACATACCTTGGTAGAAACATTCTTGACAAATGCTGATAGAAACCTCTGTACCAGACTGTTTGAAACTTTGGTCCTGATCATTTAGATAGAAAGACATCAGTTAAAACATCACCCCAGCTCCCCCCCACCCCCAAATAATTGGAGCCACAGGCTATATATAAAAGAGTGAGTTTTAAGTATACAGGCATTAAGGGATTTAAGTGCATTCCCATGGATACTCAGTTTAAGGTAGAGAAGTCCATTTTCATTTGGCAGGGACTTCTGAATAAATGTGCAGGAGCTGAAGCCTGGAATGTGATATAATGAGATGTATTGTGAGATAAGGATAAGTGATAAGGAGATCTGGAAAACATCTTGAGACCATGGGATGACCTGGAACAGTCCATCAACTGATTACGCATTCACATGACTAATCTAATTGGACGTATATATAAGCAATTCATAATAAAATTGATTTGTATTAGCCAAAGCTGAGCTAAAAGCAAATGTACAAAAAGTGTATTTTTACCTTTGTTCAGTAGAAAAGCTTCAGGACCCCACAGGTTTTCTTCCCCTTGTTTCAAATAATAAAGCCCTTTGACAAGAAAGTGCACCTGAGTCTTGAGTGATTTGCTTAGTCATTCTGTTTCACACCTCTGTTCCCCCAATCCCCTGCTCTTCTCTCAAGACCTTTTCACATCAACAGGTTTGATTTAAAGGAGACCAGAAAGCCGATGTGAATAGGCTGGTCAAAGAAATGTATGTTAAAGAAGAATTCAAAGCAAGTGTTTATGAATTGGAAGGAATTCTTGAGGTTACTGGGAGAAACAGGAAGAAAAGCTGAACAAGAGGCTGGATTCAGAGAGTATGAAAGTTTAGGAAGGTGAAGTAGTGGCGTAACTTACACATTAGAAGTTTGAATTTGAGAATTTAGAAAATAAGCTTATGTCTCAATCTCAGCCAGAAACAAATTTAACAGATGTTTATTTTGTAAGGGACAAGATGGACAGAGCAGAGTTTGAGAATAAGTAAAGGTCATAAAGGGTGATGCCTTAATATTAATTAAGTCAGGAGATTACAAAGAATAAATGGAAGTTTCAGTGGTAATAGGTAATTTAGCACATTTTTCTTAATTGTGTTGATTAGCGATTAACATCAATGCTCTCAAGAAAATCAGATACCACAGAAATAAGTCACATTTACATTGCAACTTTGCCAAAAGTTTGAATGCAGCAGGAATGGGTGGGCAAAGTGTTTGCAAAATGACTGATTTTAAAACAGGCTGCCCTACAATGACTACTCCAAAAAAATAGCGACTTGAGTTTCAGTGAAGGCACATTAAACATGATGAGGATGTTGCTCAGTGTCTGCCTGCCATTAATTTGACACGCCAAGGTCTCAACACAAAGGGGTAATAGGAATCGGACCAGAATGACAAGAATGTGTTAAAATTGGGTCGGAAGGCGGTGGGCTACATACCCATCATATTGTACGTATTCCCCCTCCCTTGATAAAACCATACCCTTTGGGAACCATAAAGTCTAGCCTGCGGAAAATATTCCTGAGAATAAAATAAATAAATCAACTTATATAAAGGTGCATTTAAGTGTTAATGCATCATAAATCAAGCCTCACTATTCCTGGAGTCATACGACATGTTAATTCTTTTGTAAATTACACACAATACCCCAATTTACCTGACTTTCAGACCAAATTTGATAGACAGGATCGACCAGATTTCTGTACTGAACAAGAATTATTATTTCTTACAAGTAAATAGATGATAGCTGCAGATAAACATAAACCATTGGCTTATTGCACTATTAATGAAAACACAAATCCCTTTATAAACTCCCCCTTACACACAAACCAAGAACCAAACTCAGACATATATTTTGCAAGTCCTTCGAAAGACTTCACATACTTCCTGATGTGAGATGTACAAATTTGGATACAGTATTTCAGTTGAGACAGAAGGAGTGTTTATTAAGGTTCATTGTAATATGCTTGCTTTTGTTCTGTATTTATAAAGCTCAAAATCCAAAATGCCTTTGTAATGATTTCGTAAATCTGCTCTGCCAGTTTTAAACACATCCACTTCCAGGTTTCTTTGTTCCTGCAGCCCCTTTTATTTTAAATTGCCTCTCCTTATACATCCTTCCAAAACACATTTATCTTCAATAAATCTTGTTCAACTATTCCATAAGCCTCTTCAAGTCTACTTTCCTCACAGTTTACAAAGCTCCCATGTTTTTCACCATTGGCAAATATTGAAATTGTGTACTCAATTCTCATTCATTAATATCAGAAGCAAGCAGGCTGTCTTCACGTGATTCCTGGTCACGAGGGGACCATGGCATATAAGTGACCAAGAGATAAGGCCACCACATCAGGCAGAGCACTGGGTGGTTTCCTGGAGTTTATTCGACATGTTACTGCCGATTTTGTTACTTCATGCTCGCATTGTTAAATACATACCAATGACCCCATGCATGTGAGCTTCCATTCTTCAGTGGCACTGTCTCTATGCTACACTTGAGATTTTGTATGCATTGCTTCCCAGTCAGGTCAAGGTAATTTCTCAATGGCTGATTACAGTGTAATGGTAGGTAATAAACCTTGGCACTGAATTTCATTTTGTTTAATTATTGCTCAAATTCAATTGCATCTCATTGAATATAAAACCTTCCATGAACCAAAGATGTAAAAATGGCAGGGTTGTGGGACTCCCTTTGTGCTGGGGCTTAGATGGGACAGAGTTTGTTAGGTATATCAGGAGGGATTCTTGAAACAAATGTAGATAATCCAGTGAGAGAACAGGCCATATTAGATCTTGTGTTATGGGAATGAGCCACATCAAGTACTCAAAGTTTCAATAGGGAGTATTTTGCAAACAGTGATCATAATTCCGCAAGTTTTAAAATTGTTATGGGAAAGACTAAGACTAGTCCTCAGGTGAAAGTGTCAAACTGGGGCAAGGCTAATTACGGCAGTGTTAGGCAGGAACTGGAAATATTGGAGGTGAGGCATTTTGGAAAGTCAAATGTAAGAGGTGGGGAAAGTATAAGGAGTATTGCTATATAGAAGGATCTTGGGCTGGCAACCTATGTGAATAAAGTGGTAAGGAGGCATCGGCATGTTTCCTTCATCAGTCAGGCCACTGACTATAGAAGTTAGCAAGTCATGTTGCAGCTGTATAAGACTTTGGTCAGGCCACATTTGGAGCACTGTGTGCAGTTCTAGGTGCCACATTTAAAGAAAGGATGTGGAGTCTTTGCAGAGGATGTAAAAGAGCTTTATCAGGATGTTGCCTGGATTGAAGTGTCTCAGATATGAGAAGAAGTTGGACAAATTTGAGTTGTTTTCACTAAAGCACTGAAAGCTGAGAGGGTGACTGTTTGTCATCTATATCAATGGCTTGGATGAGAATGTACAAGGTAGATTAGAGAGTTTGCAGATGACATTAACATAGGCAATATTGTGTACGGTGAGGAAGGTTATCAGAAAGTGTAGCAGGACCTTGATTAGCCAGGGAAATGGACCAAGAAATGGCAAATGGAGTTTAATATAGATAACTGTGATGTCTTGCATTTTGGAAAGTCAAATCATGGTAGGAGTTTCATGGTAAATGATAGGGCCTAAGGACTGGAGTGGAACAGAGGGACCTTGGAGGTCATGTTCTCTGAAAGTGGAGTCACAGATAGACAGGTGAAGAAAGTTTTGGCACACTGGTCTTCATCAGTCAGGTCATTGAGTATAGAAGTTGAGAAGTTATGTTGCAGATGTACATGATGCTAGTGAGGCCGCACTTAGAGTATTGTGTTAAGTTTTGGTCACCTTGCGAGAGGAAGAATGTTGTTAAACTGGTAAGAGTGCAGAAGAAATTTACAAGGATGTTGCCAGAACTCATTTGTCTGAGTTATAGGGAGAGGATGGACTAGTTAGGACTTTTTCCTCGGAGTGTAGCAGACTGAGGAGGGACATTATAGAAGTGTATAAAATCATGAGAGGCATGGATTAAGTCTTTGTTCCAGGATTGGGGAATCGAGGACTAGAATTTAAGGTTAGAGGGGAAAGAATAAAAGAGAACCTGAACAGCAACTTTTTACACAGAGGGTAGTACACATGTGGAATAAGCTGCCAGTGGAATGATTGAAAAAGTACATTAACAACATTTAAAAGGCATTTGGATAAATACATGGATAGAAAAGGTATAGAATGATATGGAAGGGAACAATATGAATTGTAGGGAAATGGGGTTAGCATACATGGACATTTTGGGCCAAAGGGCTTGTCTCCACGCTGTAGGACTTGATAACTCTATGACCTGGTAAAAGTATGTAAAATAATGAGATACATAGATAAGGTGGATAGTCATGGTCTCTTTCCCAAGTTGGAAATATCAAATACTAGGGGGGGGTAGGTTTAAGGTGACAGAGAGAAAGTTTAAAGGTGATGTGTGAGAAAAGCTTTTGTTTACACAGATGGTAGTAGCTGCCCAGAACTTGCTGCCAGGAGAGGTGGTAGAAGCAGATATGATAGCAAAGTTTAAAAGGCATTTAGACAGACACATGGACAGGCAGAGGATAGTGGGATACAGGCCATATGCAGGCAGATGGCATTAGTTTAGAATACCATCATGGTCGGCACAGACATGGTGGGCCAAAGGGCCTGTTCCTGTGCTGTACTGTTCTATGTTGTAACCAGTTAAATCAGGCTTTATTTTAAAATGCAAGTCCAAAATAAATTTACATTTAAAATTATTTCAAAACAAAAAACCCCAAACAACTGAAGATGCTGGAAATGAGAGACAAATCAGAAATTGCTGGAAAAACTCGACAGGTCTGGCAGCAGCGGTGCAGAGAAAACGGAGTTAATGTTTCGGTTCCAGTGACTCTTCTTCAGAACTAGGATCTGCAGAGTTTTTTCAGCAATTTCTGATTATCTTTAAATTTATTTCAAGATATCTTTATGAATGGCAACCTGGTACAGTTTTGTTTAATAGTGCAAGTGAAAATGGATTCACTAACAAACTGTTTTAAATAAGTTCACTACTGATAAGTGTCATGATTCTAATTATTTTAGCATGCCTTTACAAACGCAATACAGAATAATTTGCAAGTTTCATTTGCGCAAGTAAGTTGGTTTTTAGAGAAATATATTTAAATATGTTAAAATGTTTAAACATTGTCTATGAATGACCCATGTATCAAAATAATCACAATTTTAGGAACTTCCCTGAAGGCCAGGCAGAATTAGAGGAGGCTCATCAGAATGATTACTTTAATCTGTGGCATGGCTAATTATTTCAGAGAATGGGATGGGGAAGGTTGCTTTAATAATCATTTTCAACCAGTGCAAAAGATTGGGGATACTTGCACTGTTCATCCTTTAGGATCGAAAATTCTCAATCTTTTACACTACATTGGTTATGAGAAAGTGAGGACTGCAGATGCTGGAGATCAGAGTCAAAACGTGTGGTGCTTGAAAAGCACAGCCGGTCAGGTGGCATCAGAAGGGCAGAAGAGTATAGGCCTTTCATCAGGAATGTTGGGGAGGCCCAAGGGGGCTGAGAGATTTATCAGATAAATCTCTATTCAGCGCCTTGAATAACAGAATCATAATTTATTTGCTTTTGTAGTTAATTCCCCTCTCAATAAACAATAACATTCTATTAGCTTTTCTAGTCATTGCTATTTCAGCATACTAATCTTTGTCATTCATCAACTGGGATACCCAGATCGCTCATCATTTACATAATGTTTCTTTTTGATTCTTCCTACCAAAATGGACAAAGTTCTCACATTATATTCTGTGCCAGTTCTTCGCTGACTCACTTTACGTACCCATATCCCTGTTATCTAAGAGTGGTCTAAGAATTCTCTTGATTTCAAACATGAGCACAGAACCTTTAAGTCTGCTGAAAGAAGTTTCCAAAATGTTTAAATTCAAAATGTATGTTACTACCCCCTCCTCCCCTTCACCTCTACCCATCACCAGATTCCCACACATCTAAGAGTAACCCAGAAACTCAGGTACTGTGTGGTTCTTTAAAACCTCAAAAAAAAGGACAACAGGAAAATTAAACGGTAGGCATTATTATTTCAATCACATTATTTACTTTTACTTGCCTGTTACAAATATATACCACTTGAAAAAGAATAAAGGTTTTTTTTCTATCTTTTTACCAGGTCTATAGCACCCTGCAAACTGGCACAAACCTGCATTATAGACAAGATAATCAGTTCCACTAATTTCATGTTTTCATGTCCATCAAGTCTGCATAATAACTCAAAAAAGGAACTCATTAAAAAGTGAAATGCATGTGAAAATATGCTGCCCATGACCTATTAGCAACGCAATGCTCAAAAATCTAATTCTTAAACAAAAAAAAATTTAAACATTAAAAAAATTGCAACATAATAGCATAGATGTGGTTAGAAAAAGGTTTCTTGGACTGCTGGGAGTTTCATCAGATCAAACGTATTCCTTTTCCTCTGAAAATTCAATTTTGCTATGCGTGGCAAAGTTAAGGCAGACACCTTCGACTGAATTAATGCTAACAAAAAATGTTATACAGAAAAAATTAAAGGCACCCACAAGACTGTTCCTGTAAATTCATATTAAAAAACTGACATGATAACATAAGACCTCGAGTTTCTACCTCTATCAGTGGCACGATCAATAACACAATCTGGAGAAACACCTCAGATACTTTCTCACTAAAGCTGCAAGAATCCTCTTGGGAATAAAGAAAACAGCAACAATAATTTGTCGTGTTACAGTAGCTTTAATGCAATAAACCATCCCAAGTCACTTCACAGGAACATTATAAAGCAAAATTTGACACTGAGCCACATACAAAGATATTAGGTTAAATGGCCAAATGTTTTATCTTCTTTATTCACTCATGAGATGTGGGCATCTTTGGCTAGGTCAGCATTTATAGCCCATACCTAACCGCCCAGATGGCAGTTAAGAATTAAGGCATTGAAGATGTAGTTTCAAAGGAGTGTCTTGAAGGATGAGAGGTCCAGACAGGAAGGGGGGGAGGGGAGAGAGAGAGAGAGAGAGAGAGAGAGAGACAGACAGAGAGAAAGATTTTAGGGAAAATTTAGGGTATGGATACTAGATAAATAGAGTCAAGGAAGTATGAGATGGGTCTTGGAGAGAGTATGAGGAGAGATTGGAGAGAAACTAGTAAACTTTATGGGTTTAGGGATAGGGGTAGGCAGCACCTCAGATTAGGTTTGGCCCAGTGGTGTAGGAGAAGGGACAGAAGTTGCAATGACAGCTGATCAGATTGTCTGAATGACAAATAAGTGCATGAACACGTCAGTCTTTTTGTTAGATATCAAGATGGAGGATGCAAAGATAGGGTTTAAGAAGGCAGTTTACAGCAAGGAAAAGAAACTGGTTATTATTGTTCCTTGATGATTCTGCCTATAGCACTTTATGTTATTAGCCAATTTGGTGGTGTGTAACTAAACAAATTGTACGTGGAGATGAGGGTTCAACTGCAGGAATCATCATGGTGTCCACAGGGTCAATGACATCAAAGGAGGAGCTAAAGGTCTATTTGAGTAGATCTACAATTTGAGAACCATTATTGTGAATGGTGGATCAAAGTCTTGATTGTTGATATTTTTCCAGGGAAGACAGAGAAGGAAATAGAGCTGGGATGCTGAGAAAGATGTGATCGGAGAGTGGAAATAATGACAGCACTAAAGAAGGCAAGATCATCAAAATGTCCTATATGTAGGCTGGGGAGTTTACATGAAAGAAAATGTCAAGGGAAGATAGGAGTACAGTGAATTCAGAGAAGTGAATGCATGATGAAGCTAAATTGAGGTTAAAATCTCTGATAGATTATCACCTGATACCGTAGCTGAGGAAGAAAAGCAGCTACAATATCTATGTGCAAAATGAGTGAATGAGTGAATCATAAACATTCTCCAGTAGGCTAATAATTTGTTCTGTAGTAAATTGACCATGTAATTCTGAAGAAAAAATGCTCCTGATAAACAATCTCTTATTTTGCAATGGTATTGATTTCAAAATAAAACAAATCTAAGTATTTTTTGTAACATTGGACAGCATAATTAATATAGTTAATATGCAAAGAAGCAAGAAAACAGAGCTACTCATAAAAGACAACACACCTGATTACTTGAATATTTTGATTCTTCTTCAAAGTTCTGTACAAGTTTCTCCAGATCTTGGATTCTATCAGTGTTTGCTTGATATTTCTGTTTGTACAGATCTATTGTAGATTCAAAAACTTTTGCCTGATTGTGACTTTCTATAATTTCATCATTTAAGCGATCAATCTGCTCTCTGAAATGCAAGTTCTCATCATTCTGTTTTTGGATAACATCTTGATGCTGTACAACCTGTGGAAACAGTTTGTTTCATTCCAAAGCATTGCTTTTTTTTTTATCATTAGCTTATGTTGGAGCTATTTAGCTTTCTACAAAAATATCAGATTAATGGGTACATTTTAAGATTTTTATTTTATTTTCAAGAAACCATTTGTGTCGCATTTCTACTGACTAAAACATACAGACCAGTCCAGGAAGAAGTGAGAGGTAAAAGGACATGCTTACATCACAAATCTTTTCCTAATTTTAGCAATCAATGTTATACACAGGATGTGCTTACTATCTGCTTAACTGAACAGTCATAATAGGTTTCATAGAAGATATCATGCAAGAGAAGATTACTTGAATTAATACACAATTATGCCACAAGCTTTCTTCTGCATAGTAATTATTTGTCAGGCAGAAATAATTACTGTCTTAATAAGTGGAAAAATATCAGCAAGCACAATTTTCATTTGGAGTAATTTCACCAAAATTCTACCACAGGTGTCTTTTTTTTCCTTGATTCCGTGAACTGATGCCAACTGTTTAAAATCTTCGAACTCAAACTCCCCAGGGAAATCCAATGTTTAAAAAATGAGAATTGGAGATGTTCTGCTCTTGTTCAAGAAAGGTTATAAGGATAAACCAAGCAACTATGACCAGTCAGTTTAAGTTTTGTGGATGGGAAGTATATAGAAACAATAATTTGGAAGTAAATTCATAGTCTCATAGACAAATGCAGGTAAATTAAGGAAGACCAGTATAGATTTTATGAGGGAAAACTATGTTTAACAAACTTACTAGAGTTTTCTGATGGAGGGTAACAGCAAGTGTTGGTCAGAACAATGCTGTTGGGGTGGTATACAAGGATTTAAAGAAGAAATTTGATACGATGCCACACAACAGAATCGTGAGCAAAGTTAAAGGTTATGGAATAAAGAGGACTATCGCAACATTGCTACAAAATTAGCTGAAAGACAGAAAATAAAGCTATCAATGTTTTAGGAGTTGGAGGAAGGCTTGTAATTCAATTCCCTAGAGGTCAGTGTTGGTACCCTTACTTTCCCTGCTGTATGATAATGACTTAGACTCTCGAGTCCAGAGAACAATTTCAAAATTTGTAGGTGATATGAAAGCATTGCAAATTGTGAGGAGGTTAGCATAGAACTTTAAAAGGTCTTGGACAAGTTGATATACTGAGTGGATAGCCAGTAGATAAAGGTCAATGCAGAGAAGTGTCAGATGGCACATTTTATTCAATTAAACATGGATAGACAACATAAAATAATGGGTGCAACTCTAAAGTGGGTTCAGGATCAATATGTATGTATCCTTATGTCATAAATTCAATATAAATCTGGGATTAACTCATGGAAGATAGCAACAGGTTATGTGCTTGTGTCTCCTTGGGGAAGAGGAGCCAGGGAGGAAATCTAACTGAAGGATTCAAAATCATAAGAGGCGTGATCAGAGTAAGTAGGCAGAAAATGCTCCTACTTGTGAAAGAATTGAAAATGAGGGAGGACAGATTTAAAGTAATTCGTAAAACAAGAAAAATATTATATGACGAAAAGTTCTTTCACGCAGCAGGTGCCTGGGGATTTGAATGCACTTCCTGAGAGTGATGTGAAGTGAAGGCAAATTCAGTTGAGTTATTTGAAAAGGAATTATATGGTTGTTTGAAAAGGAAGGGTTTGCAAGATTATGGAAGAAGCCAGGAGAAGATCATGAGGTAAGACACACATTTGGAGAGCCATCGCAGACTGGTTGGGCCAAATGACATCCTGTAACATCCTTTTAACTTTATTTATTAATTTTTCTACTTTATACTAAGAAGGACTTTAACATTGAACTTCTAGCCTTATTTCTTATTTTTCTATTTGGTACCTAAGATGGCGCCAGAATGGTAATTTTGTACACTTTTCACTGTACTCCTGTATCCCTGTACTTGAGTACACGTGACAATAAAATCTAATTCTAATTCTAACAATTCTATGGTTGCTGTTAATTTTAAAGAAGTGTTTTGTTTTATAATCAACTTAAAGACATTAGTAAAGACAACATACTGAAATGAATATATTACTTAATTTGAGTCTAATCATTGTCGTCAAAAAACGTTTTAGTCAAAATTTCTTGACTGAATCTTAGTGTAATATACATGTATTTTGGGTTTGCTTAAAACTTACTCGGCTTGCAGCCTCACGGTGAAGATGGTTTGCTTCTTCCAAGTCTTCTTTGAGTTGCACTGTAATCGTCTTATATTCTTGCACTTTGCCAAGACTATCCTGCAATTCAAGAATGGTCGAATCCAGCTCCTTTTGCAACAAAACATTCTTCTGTGACCATCGTTCCAAATCAATATCGTAAGATTGCTTTGCGATATCCAAATTATTCTGCAATTGTGCGATATTATTTTTATTGGCTTGTATCTGTAATTTAAAAAGAACTGCATTCATCAAAAAGATACTCCTCTACAGCATGAAATTCTACAACGTGAATTTGTTTCACTCAAATTAATTTCCAATCTCTTAACATCAATTCCCTAAACCCATGCCAAGGATCCCTACTGCAGCCCCAATAGGTGAAGTCAAAATGTAGCTGATCACAAAATCATTCCTCTTCAGTGGGAAAAAGATGGCAATCTTCTATAAGAGACCTCAAAGTGATCCTTCATGCAACCACCTCGAATTTCTGTAAGTATTGTGATCTAACTAATTCAGCCACCCATAGTTTGCTAACCTTTTGGTGAAAGGTCAACTTCACAGTGCTAACAGGCATCTGGCTCCGTGACACACTTGTAGAATATTAGGACAGTTGCAATATCAAAGAAAGGTAGCCCTTGAGTTGGACATTGATTATCTGCATTAACAATTTGGTTCCATAGATTAGCATTAATTGCCATGGCTACCCATCACTGGAAAAATCATCATGGGGCAGGACAGCATTGCAAAGTCATTCAACAGGGTTTTACAGATACTTTCCTGACACTGCCACCTCCCTCTCCATCCCCACCCCCACAACTCCAGTCTGCAGGAGACTGCAGAAATCCAGCCTCATGCCCATTTTTTGGGTATCAAATTTCAGAATTGGAAAATGATCATTCAGGGGAGCTATTGTACAGTGAATGGTTCTCTATGGAACTGAAACCTGCAACCAATCATGGCTTACTGCGAAAAAAAAAATATGTAGGCTGTACATTTTGGTTGTTAAAAAATCAGTTCACAGAATGTGGGCATTGCTGGCCAGGCTAGCATTTATTACCTGTGTTTAATTGCCCAGAGGGCGGTTAAGAGTACCACATTGCTGTGGGTCTGGAGTCACATTTAGGTGAGATGTAGATGGCAGTTTTCTTCATTAAAGGACATTAGTTAACTACTCGGGTATTTCCCTGACAATCGATAATGGATTCATATTCATCAGTAGACTCTTAATTCCAGATTTTGTTTGAATTCAAATTTCACCATCTACCATGTTAGGAAGCAATGCAGAGACCCCAGAACATTACCTGGGTCTCTGGATTAATAGTTAACAGCAATACCACCAGGCCATTGCCTCCCTTATTGGGAGTAATAGGAAGACAGGACAGTTTCAACAGCCATTTCACAAAGTTATGTTTCATACGAATGGCTTAATATTGAATAACTGTTCAAAAATCCTGCTACAATTAGTAACAATCTTGCAATTCTTCATTTGGTCTTCCACCAACCTCTTGCATGAGCATTTCCCGTTCATGTGCAAATTCTTGAATAGACTTTTCAGCTTGGCCCAGGTGATTTTCCTGTTCATTGCGAACATGCTTTTGGTTGCGAATTTCATTCTGCAGATCTTCCAATTTTTCGTGAAGTCTGTTGATCTCAGCTTGCTGAACACCAAGCTGTTCATTAAAAATAATGTTCATTAAAAATATATGATTTACATTGCAGAACACCATTTTTGTTTAATTAGCTTAATGCCTGGCAAAGATAACACCTACTGGTATACTTAAATCTCTAAAAACAGATATTTTTAGAGTGTAGGTTTGCTCGTTGAGCTGTAAGTTTGATATCAAGACATTTCTCTACCCGGCAAGGTAACGTCATCAGTGGCGACCTCCAAGTGAAGTGAAGCTGTTGTCTCCTGCTTTCTATTTATATGTTTGTCCTGGATGGGGTTCCTGGGGTTTGTGGTGATGTCATTTCCTGTTCGTTTTTTGAGGGGTTGATCGATGGTATCTAGATCTATGTGTTTGTTTCTGGTGTTGTGGTTGGAGTGCCAGGCCTCTAGGAATTCTCTGGCATGTCTTTGCTTAGCCTGTCCCAGGATGGATGTGTTGTCCCAGTCGAAATGGTGTTTTTGTTCCTCTGAGTGTAAGGCTATGAGGGAGAGAGGGTCGTGTCTTTTTGTGGCTAGCTGGTGTTCGTGTATCCTGGTGGCTAACTTTCTTCCTGTTTGTCCTACGTAGTGTTTGTGGCAGTCCTTGCATGGAATTTTGTAGATGACGTTGGTTTTGTCCATGGGTTGTACTGGGTCTTTTAAGTTTGTTAGTTTTTATTTGAGGGTGTTGGTGGGTTTGTGTGCTACTAGGATTCTGAGGGGTCTTAGTAGTCTGGCTGTCATTTCTGAAACTTCTTTGATGTGTGGTAAGGTTGTTAGGGTTTCTGGCTGTGTTAGGTCTGCTTGTCCTGGTTTGTTCTTGAGGAATCTGCGGACTGTATTTTTTGAGTATCCGTTCTTCTTGAATACGTTGTATAGGTGGTTCTCCTCTGTTTTCCAAAGTTTGTCTGTGCTGCAGTGTGAGGTGGCTCATTGGAATAGTGTTCTGATACAGCTTCGTTTGTGTGTGTTGGGATGGTTGCTGGTGTAGTTAAGCATTTGGGCAGTGTTTGTCGGTTTCCTGTGTTTGCAGGTTTGTAGTTCTCCGTTGTCCATTCTTTCGACTGTGATGTCCAGGAATGCGAGTTTGTTGTTGGTTTCTTCCTCCTTGGTGAACTTTATGCCTGTGAGGGTGTTGTCGATGATGTTAAATGTCTCTTCTATCTTGTTTCGTTTTGTGATGACAAAGGTGTCATCTATGTAGCGGACCCAGATTTTTGGTTTGATGTTTGGTAGGGCTGTTTGTTCTCGTCTTTGCATTACCGCTTCTGCTATGAATCCTGATAGCGGAGATCCCATGGGTGTGCTGTTGGTTTGTTTGTAGATTATGTTGTTGAAGGTGAAGTGGGTGGTGAGGCACAGGTCCACTAGCTTCATGATGTTTTCATTGGTAATGTGATTGATGGTGGTTGGGGTGTGTGTGATGGTCTCTTTTAAAAGTGTGGTAAGTGTTTCCTTTGCCAGGTCGATGTTGATGAAGGTGAACAGTCTGTTACGTTGAATGAGATCATTGTTTCATCTTCCTCTATTTTGGTGTTTTTGATGATTTTTAGGAATTCCTGGGAGGAGTGGATGGAGTGCTATGACTCTTCTGAACAAGACGAAATTCCAAAAAATGAAACCAGATGGGACCAACACCCCATGATTCTACGGACTACCAAAAATCCATAAACCAGGAGCCCCTCCTCAGACCTATAGTCTCACTACCCGGAACACCAACTTACAGACTGGCCAAAGAACTACACGCAAGACTGAAATACTGAGTAGAAGAGTCACTCCACCCAGGAATCTCATTCAACGTAACAGCACTGTTCACCTCCATCAACATCGACCTGGCAAAGGAAACATTTACCACACTTTTAAAAGAGACCATCACACACACCCCAACCACCATCAATCACATTACCAATGAAAACATCATGAAGCTAGTGGACCTGTGCCTCACCACCCACTTCACCTTCAACAACATAATCTACAAACAAACCAATGGCACATCCATGGGATCTCCGCTATCAGGATTCATAGCAGAAGCGGTAATGCAAAGACGAGAACAAACAGCCCTACCAAAACATCAAACCAAAAATCTGGGTCCGCTACATAGATGACACCTTTGTCATCACAAAACGAAACAAGATAGAAGAGACATTTAACATCATCGACAACACCCTCACAGGCATAAAGTTCACCAAGGAGGAAGAAACCAACAACAAACTCGCATTCCTGGACGTCACAGTCGAAAGAACGGACAACGGAGAACTACAAACCTGCGTATACAGAAAACCGACAAACACTGACCAAATACTTAACTACACCAGCAACCATCCCAACACACACAAACAAAGCTGTATCAGAACACTACTCCAACGAGCCATCTCTCACTGCAGCACAAACAAACTTTGGAAAACAGAGGAGAACCACCTATACAACGTATTCAAGAAGAATGGATACTCAAAAAATACAGTCTGCAGATTCCTCAAGAACAAACCACGACAAGCAGACCTAACACAGCCAGAAACCCTAACAACCTTACCACACATCAAAGAAGTTTCAGAAATGACAGCCAGACTACTAAGACCCCTCAGAATCCTAGTAGCACACAAACCCACCAACACCCTCAAATAAAAACTAACAAACTTAAAAGACCCAGTACAACCCATGGACAAAACCAACGTCATCTACAAAATTCCATGCAAGGACTGCCACAAACACTACGTAGGACAAACAGGAAGAAAGTTAGCCACCAGGATACACGAACACCAGCTAGCCACAAAAAGACACGACCCTCTCTCCCTCATAGCCTTACACTCAGAGGAACAAAAACACCATTTCGACTGGGACAACACATCCATCCTGGGACAGGCTAAGCAAAGACATGCCAGAGAATTCCTAGAGGCCTGGCACTCCAACCACAACACCAGAAACAAACACATAGATCTGAATACCATCTATCAACCCCTCAGAAAGCGAACAGGGAATGACATCACCACAAACCCCAGGAACCCCATCCAGGACAAACATATAAATAGAAAGCAGGAGACAACAGCCTCGCTTCACTTGGAGGTCACCACTGATGGTGTTATCTAGCCAGGGAATGAAATGTCTTGATATCAAACCTACAGCTCAGCGAGCAAACCTACACCCGAAACCTCAACCTGAGCTATAAACCTTCACAAACCTTGCAAAAACAGATATTTTTATAAGTGCTCAAAAGTGCAGCATACCCATTTGAATTATATGAAGCATCTAAAGAAACATGTTGCAACAGAGCTGGCCATTTTCCAAGGCATTGAACATTCTTATCTGAAGCAAAAGAACTTAAGCATGGATTGATACAAGATTAATAAGTCAACAAATATGCATAGAGATATTGGTAGTATTTACTAAGCTGAAACTTTAATACATTGCAGTCCAGGTCATGCTAAATTACTGCTGGTTAGTTAAGAGCAAGACTTTACAAGGTCACAAGTTGCAGTCTTTTGAATTTGAATGGGAAGATTTCCAATACCAGAACATGTCTGCTTCACCACTCCCCATTAATGAGTCAATCTTTTTCAAATTCCAGGCTGGGCTTATGCCCCAATAGTGACTCTCCGGCTCCTTGGATGTTGCCCGACCCGCTGTGCCTTTCAAGCGTCACCTTTTTTGACTCTGACTCTCCAGTATCTGCAGTCCTCACTTTCTCTTTTCTACTTCACGAGATGTTTGTTAACGGTCTGAGCCAATGTTGAATCACTAAACACCCATAACAATTGGGAATTCTTTTTTTTATTTCTAATTAAAACCTGCCAATATCAATATGTGAATACAATATACTTCTAGCAACTGAAAGGACAAAGCAAAACAACTTAATTCAAGAGTGCCCTTCCTTTTTTTTATGTTCAAGCTTCACTGGGAATTAAATCACAATAACCCTCCAACTGATCCTGCCCAGATAACTGTAAAACAGGTACTTTGTTTGAAAGACATTCATGATAGGTTTTCAATGGAAAGGGAAAATCAATCAATTTCTACAATGGGCAGCCAATTCATGGCTCTGGTTTTACACCTACAGGGTATGTTGAACTGCTGCTCCTCAGTTTCCACATGCAATGTTCTCTGCTAGCATATCCTTTCTAATCCATTTTGCTTTTGTCTAACTCTGCATTTCTATGTGCTTGCTACTGCTTAGGGCCTCAGGGTTACAGCATTCAAGCAAAGATCCAAAGGCATAGTTTGATGGAGGCCTTACACAAAGAGATGTGGATAAATTTAGGATGCAAATTTCTAAAACATGCAGCGTAAATCAAACCATTTTTTAAATATATCTTTTGAATCCTAACAGAGATTAATCTTTTTGGATACTTGGAACATACCCATTCCTATTTTAAAATCCTTAAACTTTAAGCTTGTGTTATCAAACATAGCTATTACTTGAAGACCAGAATTTTTATAATGAAGAGTAGTTATTTTAAAATGACATAGTTGTTTTTTAATTTATTTTCTTTGACGCTATCGTCATTGGATTGCACTCAACCTAAAAATGTTTGATTGTACAATACTTACTAGGAATTGACTTAGTCATAGAGTCATAGAGTTATACAGCACAGAAACAAATGCTTTGGTCCAACTCGTCCATGCTAACCAGATATTATTAATTAATCGAAGACTAATTTGCCATCACTTGGCCCATTTCCCTCTAAACCCTTCCTATTCATGTACCCATCCAGATGTCTTTTAAGTGCTGTAAATGTACCCACCTCCACCACTTCCTCTGGCAGCTCATTCCATACACGTACCGCCCTCTGCATGAAAATGTTGCGACTCAGGTTTCTTTAAAATCTTTCCACTTTTACTTTAAACATATGCCCTCTAATTTTGGACACCTCTACCTGGGGAAAAGACCTTGACCATTCACCCTATCCATTCCCCTCATGATTTTATAAACCTCTACAAGATCACCTATTAGCCTCCAACACTCCAGGGAAAATCTTGCCCTATAGCTCAAACCTTCCAATCCTGGCAACCTCCTTGTAAATCTTTTCTGAACCCTTACAAGTTTAATAACATCCTTCCTAGAGCAGGGAAACCAGAATTGAATGCAGTATTCTAAAAGTTGCCTAACCAATGTCCTGTATAGCTGCAACATGACATCCCAATTCCTATATTCAATGCCCTGAAGTTAAGCGTGCCAAACACATTCTTCGCCACCTTGTCTACCTGCAACTCCACTTTCAAGGAACTATGAATCAGCACCCCTAGGTCCCTGTTCAACAACACTTCCCAGGGCCCTACCATTAACTGTATAAGTCCTTCCCTGATTTGCCTTACCAAAATGCAATACCTCACATTCCTCTAAATTAAACTCCATCTGCCACTCCGAGGCCCAATGATCCATCTGATCAAGATCCTATTGTACCCTGAGATAACTTACTTCACTGTCCACTAGACCACCAATTTTGGTGTCATCTGCAAACTTACTAACCACAACTCCCATATTCAGATCCAAATCATTTATATATATGAGAAAATGCAGTGACCACAGCATTGCTCCTTGCAACACACTGCTGGGTCACAGGTTTCCAGTGTCCAATAAACAATCCTCCACTACTACCCTCTGTCTCCTACGTTCAAGCCAATTTTGTATTCAATTGGTTGGTTCCCCTTGGATTCCATGTGATCTAACCTTGCTAACCAATCTACCATGTGGAACATTGTCAAACGCCTTGCTGAAATCTAATGTCAACAGTCTGCCTTCATCAATCTTCTTTGTCATTTCTTGAAAAAAAACTCAGTCAAGTTAGTAAAACACAACACATGAAAGCCATGTTGATTATCCCTAATCAGTCCTTAACAAAAACAGAAATTGCTGGAAAAGCTCAGTAGTTCTGGCAGCATCTTTGGAGAGACATCAGAGTTAATGTTTTGGGTCAAGTACCCTTCCATAGAACGCTTCAGTCCTAATCAGTCCTTGCCTTTCCAAATGCCTGTAAATCTTGTCCCTCAGAATCCCCTCCATTAACCTATCCATCACAGATAGAAAGGATATTCCCTATCTTCTGGTGTGTAAAACATGCAACTTAATTTAAATTCTATATGCTTAAATACTGAGAAATGCAACAGCGTGATATTATTCAACTACAGTTATATAGAACTTGTGTCTGATCCAATTTTCAGGTAAAGAATGTACATGGGTTACTAAGCCAACAAACAGAGTGTTGAATATCACTGCAACAAAATAATGTTGATTTTAGTTAAATTATATGCTGTTATAGTTGAGTTATCACTTCACATGCAATGTATGTTTGTCACATTAGCTCTGATTTCAAGTAAGTTCAGAAGATAAATGTCATGAGTAATTGACTGTACAAGTTACTGGCAATCATTTCTTGCTGTAAGAAACATTCTTACATTTTACTCTGGCAAAATATGCACATGACCTGAATATTGCCATTTGTCATTTTTGTCCAATGTTGCTAGAAAAAAAACACATTTTGTCAAAGCCTCCTGCATTCATCCAGACAATTTGCAAAACTAACAATTAAAAGGGTAAACCAATATTTATATTGCATGAAAGCAGAATGTTAATTCAGTGTAAAATGGAATTGGGGTTGTTAGAGATGTTGCCCTGAAGAATGCACCAGTATATGACTGACAGTTAATTGCCAGATTTCTTTTAAATTTTAAACCATTCAAGATGACTCTGACTGGTCAAGGCAATGTCCTGAGAAATGCACCAGTGAGTCGTCATCTCAATTATTCTGAGCAGGAAAAAGATGCAGTGGTTATACTTGAAATTGCAAGTATGATCACACAAAAGGCCAGACGTAACAAAGGAGAGTGTTCACATTTAATTCTCCAGCAATGTTTAAAGGCAAAGTAAAACACATCTTAGCCTAAGAGATCAACCATGTATATAGTGCAGGACATTCAAAAGCACTTCACAACCAATGAATTATTTATGAATTGAGACTGCTATTATTATGGATGGCAGTTAATTAGTGCATGTGTGTTCCCACAAATAGCAATGAGTTAAGTGACGAGTAAAGATTTTATGGAGATATTGCCAAAAGAATAAATGTTGCCCTTTGTTGTCCTTTGAAACGCATCACTGGAAATGTCTTGTTGCATGTTTCCAGCTCTCTGCAGATAGGCTGGGAAGCAGGAAGCCTTCTAATATGGTGGCGGATGCAAAAAGAGGGAAGCCTGATCAGAGGTATCCAAACAAATAAAACTATTAATTCTCCAATAAGTGTTCAGCTCCCCTCCCCACTACAGCCTTATTTACATTTAATAGCAAATTATCAGGCCCCTAGCA
Organism: Chiloscyllium punctatum; assembly: GCF_047496795.1. Taxonomy (NCBI): domain Eukaryota; kingdom Metazoa; phylum Chordata; class Chondrichthyes; order Orectolobiformes; family Hemiscylliidae; genus Chiloscyllium; species Chiloscyllium punctatum. The sequence continues at coordinate 130,825,738 of NC_092743.1, forward strand.
CATGGGGAAACCTCTAGCTAAACTAGGGAGCTCCAAGAAGGTCCCTGAGATGGATTTAACTGCTGCTTCCTTGCTCCTGGAAGAGTTCCACACCAAGAATTGCTGCTCTGATAGATTCAATGGTGTCTCTGGAGGGGTTAACCCTCCAAGCAAAAATATTTTACCTGGCCTTCGAAGACCTTAAAGTGGTGATGCCTTCTTCTTTCTGCAGTGTCAGTAGCAACAATCTCTACTGGCCTGGCAGCTCTGAGATGCAGGCTGGCACTCGTAATTGTTTTGCAGTCCCAGAGGTATCTTCCTACTTGGTTGCTGTTGATAATATTTCACATGTGAAACTGCCTAGCTGCCCTGGGTCAGGACCTAAATAAGCAGACCAGTCTAAGACACCTCTGATATGTTATATACCATTAATAGTAGATTGACTTGTCAGCTTATACAACCAGTTCAAGTTCTATGTGTCAGGTTTGAACTTGCACCATTCCATCATGAGAGGTGGAAATGCTAACACTGGGCCAAGTTCACATTGGGATTAGTTACTTCAGGTAAATTTTTTTCATTCTCTAAAAAAAGTTGAACTTCCACGTGTTAAGAGTTGTGAGCGTTCACAAGTGTAAAAGTATGCGTAATATGATTTCTGAGAAATCTGTACTCATTATAATAAATGTTAATGGTCTTTTTGTGAGAGGAGTTTACATTTTGTTAAGCTTAGGTGACAGCAATGAGAACAAAGCAACCACAGTACAAAAATATTTAATTAAATCAATAAATTATAGGGGACAAACTTGAAACAGTGATGAAATCAATAGTTTCAAGGTCCAATGCTTAACAAAATGAATGTGGACAAGCAGAAACAGAGTGCCTTATGTCCATAATGAGCTTTGAATCTCCTTCATTAAAAAAAATTCACTCTCAATACAATCTAGCACATTTTTCAAGACGCAGTTATGCAAAGTGGCCAAATGTTATCTTGTTTAGAATCAAGCTGTGTTACACATACTGGACTTGACAAAAGAGTTATGTCTTAAAATGTCTCCTTTAACCTACAGTAAACCTGGAAATTTCAGAAGTACCCCAGCTCAGGGATGCCCCTTATGGTGAGGTTGTCATGGGTCTGAGACACAAAATGAAATCTTTTCAAATCAAGTCAGCTTCCTCACCTGTACACAGTAACTCACACCAACAGTTACTATTTTGAGATAGAAAGAGTCAGAGATGCAAAGGAGACATTGTTGAATCATAGAATCCCTACAGTGCTGAAGCAGGCCATCTGGCTCATCAAGTTCACACTGACCCTCTGAACAGCATCTTACCCAGATCCTATCCCTGTAATCTTGCATTACCAATGGCTAATCCACCTAACTACACATACCTGGACACAAGGGGCAATCTATCTAACCTGTACTGTCGGAGTAAACCACAGCATCCAGAGAAAACACATGCAGACACAAGGGGAATGTGCAACCTCCACACAGATAGTCGCCCGAGGGTGGAATCAAACTCAGGTCCCTGGCGCTGTGAATCAGCACTAACCACTGAGTCACCATGCCGTGTTATGTGAAGAAACAAAGAATTTGCTGTGTGCAGAAGCTTGAGACAATTGGTTTTCTCTTCAAAAGAGACAAAAGTAATCATAAGGGGCATCCCTGAGCTGGGGTACTTCTGAAATTTCCAGGTTTACTGTATGTTAAAGGAGACATTTTAAGACATAACTCTTTTGTCAAGTCCAGTATGTGTAACACAGCTTGATTCTAAACAAGATAGCATCTGGCCACTTTGCATAACTGCGTCTTGAAAGAGCTCATGGATCTTTTCTATTAATAGAATAACTTTGCAGGGAACATAAAAACTGATTGCAAATGTTTCTGTAGATATGTGAAGAGAAAAAGATTGATGAAGATAAATGTAAGTCCATTACAGTCAGAAACAGGGGAATTTATAATGGGAACAAAGAAATGACAACCACCTGATGAAGGAGCAGTGCCTCCGAAAGCTAGTGTTTCCAAATAAACCTATTGGACTATAAGCTGTTTAGATTAGATACCTTACAGTGTGGAAACAGGCCGGTCGGCCCAACCAGTCCACAACGACCCTCCGAAGAGTAACCCACCCAGACCCATTTCCCTCCGACAAATGCACCTAACACAATGGGCAATTTAGCATGGCCAATTCACCTGACCTGCACATCTTTGGACTGTGGGAGGAAACCGGAGTACCCGGAGTACACCCCAGTCCAACACTGGCATCTCCAAATCAAAGAAATGGTTGATCAACTAAACAAATACTTTGGTTCTGTGGTCACAAATGAGGACACAAATAACATACCGGAAATGTTGGAAAACACAGGGTTTGGTAAGAAGGAAGAACTGAAGGAATTCATTCTTAATAAGTAAATGGTATGGGAAATTTGATGGGATTGAAGGAGGATAAATCTCGAGGCCCTGATAATCTACATCCCACAGTACTTTAGGGAGTAAAATATAAATAGTGGGTGCATCGATGGTCATTTTTCAAGATTCTATAAACTATGGAACAACTCCAACAGATTGGAGGTAGCTAATGGAATCCCTCTATTTGTGAAGGGAGACAGAGAAAAAAACTGGAAATTATAGACCAGTTGGCTTGTCATCGGTAGCAAAGAAAATGCTTGAATCCATTATAAAAGAATTAATAGCTGAGCATATGGAAAATAATGGCAGAATCAGACAGAGTCAGCATGGAACAAAGAAAGAGAAATCATGCTTGACAAATTTACTGGAATTCCTCAAGGATCTAACTTGTAGACTTGACAAGGAACAGCCAGGGGATGTGACTTCTCGAAACCTTTCAACAAGTCCCAGGTAAGAGTTTAGACTGTAAAAGTAAAGCCCATGGATTGGAGGCAGTGCTTGGTGGCAGACAGGAAACAAACAGTAGGAATAAACAAGTCTTTTTCTGAATGGCAGTTAGTGACCCGTGGGTACTGCAGGGATCAGTACTAGGACCTTCCCTATTCAAAATACATATTAATGATTTGAATGGGGGAAGTAAATGAAATATCTCCAAATTTAGGATGACATAAAGCTGGGTAAGAAGTGAGCTTGAGGAGGATGCGGGAATGTTTCAGTGTGATTTGGTCAAGCTGAGTGAACAAATGCATGGCAGACGCAGTATAATATGGATAAATGTGAGGTTATGTATTTTGATAGCAAAAATATGAATAAGGATTATTATATGAAAGGCTACAACTTGCAAGAGGGCAATGTGCAACAAAATCCTGGTTTTCTTGTACACCAATCGCTAAGGTTAAGCATGCAGATGAAGCAGGTCTTAAAGAACTCAACTGGTATATTGGCTTTCATTGCAAGAGGATTCAAGTACAGAGCGTTGGTGAAACTACACCTGGAATATTGTGTGCAGTTTTGCTCTTCTTATCTGAGGAAGGATGTTCTTGCTATAGAGGTAGTGTAACAAAGGTTTACCAGACTGATTCTTGGGATGGTAAGATGAACATATGAGGAGAGGTTGAAATTGTTAAGATTATATTTGTAGAGTTCAGACGAATGAGGGGGGATCTCATAGAAACCTATAAACATTCCAACAGGAAGAATGTTCCCAATGACAGGGAAGCCAGGAATCAAGGGTCACAGTCTAAGGATATGGGATAAACTATTCAGGACTGAGATGAGGAGAAATTTCTTCACCTAGAGAGTGGTGAGCCTCTGGAATTCACTCCCACAGAAGCTGTTGAGGCCAAAACATTGTACGGTTTCAAGAAATAGTTAGACATAACATTTGGGGCTAAAAGAATCAAAGCATCTGAGGTAAAACAAGAACAGGCTGTTGAGTTGGATGAGCAGCCATGATCATAATGAATGGTGGAATAGGCTTGAATGGCTGAAAGGCCTACTCCAGCTCTTATTTCCTATGTTTCCAAGTGATGTTTGATCTATGTCGATTTTAGTTTATTTGTTATAATTAAAGTCTTAAAACATGAAACCTTGTACTTTTTTATTTCAGTTGGTTATTTGAGATGCCCATCTCTTTAAAATATATCTATCTCTACAGGATTGTTACTCAAGTGCAAAAAAAAGGAAATATTAGAGAAAAAGGAAAATGATAACCACAATGTTGCAAATTCCTACTTTTGCAATCAAAAAAGTAAATGTGAAGTAGAAATAATAGCAAGATGCTCCTCAAAAATTCTGGAGTCCCTAATGTAGTAGGAATTTAATTATACAATTATGAGTGGCACGGTGGTTTGGTGGTGGCTCAGCACTACTACCTCACAGCACCAGGGTCCTAGGTTTAATTCCAGCCTTGGGTGACTGTGTGGAGTTTGCGCATTCTCCCCCGTGTCTGTATGGGTTTCCTCCTGCAGGGCAGGTGAATTGGCCCATATTTAGAAACAAGTTGGAAAAGTAAAGTAAAGGCACAGTGGCTCAGTGGTTAAGTGTATTAGTCAGAGGGAAATGGGTCTGAGTGGGTTCCTCTTCAGAGGGTTGGTGTGGACTTATTGGGCCGAAGGGCCTGTTTCCACACTGTAGGGAATCTAATCTATTGCAGTATGATATTGTAAAAATACTGATAATATAAAACATTGCAGGAAACTAGAAGTTGGATTCTTTTCATCAAGCCAATTTAATATTCTTTTTCTCTTTAGTGCTGACAACAGTGGAAATTTAGCTGACTGTTTTGAGCTCTGCTTCAGGACAATGCATGTAACTTGATATACAACAGGAGGTGAAGATTATTACAACATGTTTTGGACAGGGCTCGAGGGAAGAAGGTGTGGTCCCTTCCATTTAGCTTCCATAGCCAAATGAACTGTGAGAGGAAATGAAAGGATTGAAGAACAACCAATGTTTGCAAAAATGAATCAAAGCAAAAGATGATACTTCATTTCAACATTATTAATTTAGCATTAAAGTTAAGGCTAATATTTTATTGAAGTCTTATGTTACTGCCTAAAAGTAAACAAGAGAATACATACGTCGTCCTGTGAACCTGTATATTTCTCCTGTGCAGTTTTCAAGTCTGTCTTCAATTTTAGAATAATCTGATCTCTGTTAATCACCTGAGTGTCAAAACAATGTAGATGTGAATATTACATACTGTAAATGGAATAATTAGACCTAATCTGTTCAAACTTGGATTTATGTATCAGTCACCTATTGTCTATTGTCTAATATGTTTTTCAGCACCAGAATTCAATGGAGATACAGTCACATAAAAAGAAAAATACATGCTGCTTTCTGCTGTTCTGTATTTTGAAAGGGTCAAATACAAGTATAAATCCATAAAGTGTATTATCTTTTAGCACATACAGTTAGCAGCAATATTTAGAAACAGGTTGGAAAAGTAAAGCAAAGGCACAGTGGCTCAGTGGTTAGCACTAGTACCTCACAGCACCAGGGTCCCAGGTTTGATTCCAGCCTCGGGTGACTGTCTGTGTGGGGTTTGCACATTCTCCCCGTGTCTATGTGGGTTTCCTCGGGATGCTCCGGTTTCCTCCCACAGTCCAAAGGTGTACTACTGGCCAGGTGAATTGGCCATGCCAAATTGCCCATAGTACTAGGTGCATCAATCAGAGGGAATTGGGTCTGGGTGGGTTACTCTTCAGAGGGTCGGTGTGGACTGGTTGGGCCAAAGGGCCTGTTTCCACACTGTAGGGAATCTAACCTAATCTAACAAGGTTAAAAATTCTTGCAGTAACATTTCACAATAAAGATTAGGATGATGGTCAATCGGTAGTAAGAATAATTAGCTAACTTCAACATGGCAAGATGAGTTGGGTCAGACGGAAAGGAGCCAAAGATAGGTGAGAAAACCTGTAACTGAACAAGGGGTTACCTTAAAAAAAAAGGTTCAGATACAATTATGGTTTATGTCCTCAACAGGGAAAAATAGAGCAAAAACATTTGCAACTACCTGGATAAAAAGCATGAAGAAAATTAAGATAAAAAGAAAAAGTGCACTCATGACAAGTGTCAAGGAGAACGTACAAATTAGAACCAGGCTAAATACAATGACTTTGGAATGGAGGTGAAACAGCACATAAGAGAAACAAGGGAATTATTTTTTAAAAATTGGCAGCCAACATAAATGGAAATCCCAAACATTTCTATTGGCACAAAAATAATAAATGGGTGATAAAACGATTATGTCCAGTTAGAGACCAAAAAGAAGATTTACCCATCAGTTTCTTCTCTCAGTTTCTGCATGGCTGAGGTATCAAAGAAATTATTTGCAATTCTCTTTACCAAGGAAGTAGACTAGAGTCATAGACTCAATTACATAGCATGGAAGCAGGCCCTTCGGTCCAACTCATCCATGCCGACCAGATGTCCCAAACTGATCTAATCCCATTTACTAGTATTTGGCTCATATTCCTATTCATATGCATATGCAGATGCCTTTTAAATGTCGTAATTATAGCAGCCTCCACCACTTCCTCTGGCAGTTCATTCCAAACGCAGACCACCTTCCGCGTGACAAAGTTGCTCCATAGGTCTTTTTTAATCTTGCCCCTCTCTTAAACCTGTGCCCTCTAGTTTTGGACTCCCCTATCCTGAGAAAAAGACTTTGGTTATTCATCCTATCCATGCCTCTCACGATTATACAAACCTCTATAAGATCAGTCCTTGGCCAACAAAAAAAAGCTCCAACCTGTTCAGCCTCTCCCTATGGCTCACACTCTCCAAACCCGGCAACATTCTTGTAAATCTTTTATGAACCCTCGCAAGTCTAAACTCATTTTTCCAAAGTAGGGAGACCAGAACTGAATACAGTATTCTAAAAGTGGCCTGACTAATGACAACAACATAGCATCCCAACTTCTCTACTCAATGCACTGAACAATGAAGGCAAGCGTGCCAAATGCCTTCTTCACCACCCTGTCTACTTGTGACTCCACTTTCAAGGAGAATTTCCTCTGCACCTCTAAGTGCCTTTCTTCAGCAACACTCCCCAGGACCCTACTATTAGTCTAAGTCCCACCTTGTTTTGCCTTACCAAAATGCATTACCTCACATTTTTCTGAATTGAACTCCATCTGCCACTCCTTGGCCCATTGGACCATCTGATCAAGGTCCACCTGTACTCTGAGACAATCTCTTTTACTGTCTACTGCACTGAAAATGTTGTTATCATCTGCAAACTTACTAACTGTACCACCTAATTTCACCTTCAAATAATTTATATAAATGAACAGAAAACTGTGGACCCAGCACTACGCCTTGCAACACATCAACAGACATCCAGACCAGAAAGCAACCCTCCATAAACACCCTTTGTCTCCTCCAGTCAAGCCAGTTGTTTATCTCCCCCTGGATTCCATGTGACCTGTTTACCATGTAGAGCCTTGTTGAACTTCTTGCTGAAGTCCAATTAGACAACATCTACTGCTCTGCCTTCATCAATCTTTTTTATAAATTCTTCAAAAACCTCATTCAAGTTTGTGAGACATCATTTCCCATGCACAAAGCTATGTTGACTCTCCCTAATCAGTCCTTGCCTTTCCAAATGCATGTAAATCCCGTCCCTCAGAATCCCCTCCACTTACCCAGCACTGATGTAAGGCTCACAAGTCTATCGTTTCCTGGCTTTTCCTTATCATCTTCTTAAATAATGGCACCATCATGCCTACCTCGAGGCTTTCGGCACTTCATCTGTGGCTACTAATGATACAAATATCTCAGCAAGGAACCCAGCAACCTCTTCCCTACCTTCCCATAAAATTCTGGGATACACATGATCATGTCCCAGGGTTTTTTCCACTTTAATGTATTTTAAGTGGTCCAGCACCTTCTCTTCAGTAATATGAACCCTTTTAAGGATATCACCATCTATTTCCTCATGTTCTCCAATTTTCTTGTGCTTCACCTCAGTAAATACATATTTATTTAGTATCTCACACATCTCCTGTGGTTTCATATGTGGACAGCCTTGTTGATCTTTAAGGAGCCCTATTCTTTCCCTAGTTATTCTTTTGCCCTTAATGTATTTCCAGAATCTCTTTGGATTCTGCTTAACCCTATTTGCCAAAGCTATCTTATGTCCCCTTTTTGTCCCCAATCTCCCTCTTAAGTATACTCCTACAGCCCTTATACTCTGAGGGATTCAGTTGATTCCAACTGTCTACACCTGGCATATGCCTCCTTTTTCTTGACCAGAGCCTCAACTTCTCTAGTCATCCAGCATTACCCTACACATATTAGCTTGCCTTTCATATTAACAGAAATTCGCGTTATCTCACTTTTGAAGGCCTCCCACTTTCAAACCATCCCTTTGCCTGTGAATAGCCTCTCTGAATCAATTTTTGAAAGTTCCTGCTTAATACCGTCAAAATTGGCCTTACTTCAATTTAGAACTTTGCTTTCTAGATCAGGTCTATTCTTTTCCATAACAATTTTAAGATTAATAGAAATATGATCACTGGCCCTTAAGTGCTCCTCCACTGACACCTCAGTCACTTCCTTGACTTATTCCCCAGAGAAGGTCAAGGTTTGTTCCTTCTCTAGTAGGTATACCTACATATTGAATAAGAAAATTTTCTTATACATACTTAACAAATTCTTTTCCATCCAAGCCCTTAACATAATGACAGTCCCAGTCTATGTTTAGAAAGTTGAAATCCCCTATCATTATGATCCTATTATTCTTACAGATATCTGAGATCTCCTTATATATTTATTTCTCAAATTCCCACTGTTATGAAGATGTGGGTACCTTTAAGAGAGATAAAAGCAACAGAACTACCTGACAGAACCAAGTGTTCTGAATAAAAACATAATGCAACATTTGGTCAAACAATTTGATTATCTGGTTCCCTGGAAACGATAAAACAGATTCAAATTAGGCCAATCAGTTTAAACTATATCCGAAAAATACCAAACTCCAATCCAGTTTGAATTCAGTATATTGACGATCCTAAAAGCCAATGACATAATCCGATACTTTGGGGGTATAAGAACAGGGAAAATTGAACAGTTGAGAGGAGAACTGCTAAGGCACCAGCATGTAAAAAGACTGCCTGAAAAATAGCTCTCTTAACAGGTACCTTTATTGGTCAGTAACCTCTGAAGCAGAATCCGCAAGAAGACGAAAGGATGACATGAATTCAGAGAAAACTGAAAGCTGCCTGGTTTTGATGAAAGAAGGTTTGTTTTGTAAATCTTAATCGGGGGGGTTTTATCAGACTAGTATTGCAGAGAGGAAAGTAAAAGATAGGGTAGAGGAAGGAATTGTAAATAGTTGTTAGTTAATTATTCTCTGTTATACTTTAAGAAATAAAGTTGTTAATTTGTACTTTAACTAGTTCTTGGCCAATCGAATATTCATACATTACTGCACGGGATAAATCTTTTCTGTGTTGCTGGTTTTAAATTAGCAGAGGGGTTTACCCCATTTGAAACATCACTGACTATTTGGGGCATATAGTACAATCCCAATAAGGTGATCACCCCTCTCTTATCTCTCAGTTCCACCTGCAAAACTTCACTGGAAATTGCCCCCAGGAATATCTTCCCTAAGTACAGCCACATAATGGTATCCTTAACCAAAATCTCCACTCCTCTTCCTGTCTTTCCTCCTTTTCTCCACGAAGCCATAGTGGCTGGAGAGAAAGGTTAGTCACTAGAAGGGCTCAACATTGAAAAGGTGGCATCAGATAATCTGTTGATACTTAGAATTGACAAGGCACCTGGACGATCCAAGGAAACTGAGATTACATGAGCATTAGTTATAATCTTACAGTCTTCCATCAAATCAGGGGTGATGCCGGAAATTTACAGACCAGTCAATTTAAATTTTGGACAGGGGAAGCTTTGAGAAACAATAATTCAGAAGAGAATTAGAAGCCACATGGAAAAATGTGATTAATTAGGGTGAGTCAGCATGGTGTTCCTAAGGGAAAATTACGTTTAACTAATTTGCTGTAGTTCTTTAAGGCATTAACAGAGAGTGTTGATGAGTATAATTTCTAAAATATGTTCAATACATGTCATAGAAAAGACTTGTGAAAAACGTTATAGTTCATTGATTAAAAGGGTCAATAGCAACCTAGATAAAAACTTGACTGAATGATAGGAAACAAAGAGCAACGATTGATGGATATAGTTCAGGCTAGAGGAAAGTTTGGAGTGGAGTTTCCAGAAGTCAATCCTGGGACCTTGTCCTTTCCAAACATACTATTAATGATCTGGATTTTGGAGTGCAAGGACAGTAGCAAAGTTTGCAGATGATACAAAGAATTGTTAATTTTTGAGAGGGCAGTGTAACCATTTAAAAGGACAGTGGCACGTTGATCAAATGGGTGGATAGATGGAAGATGGGAGTTCAACATGGAGAAGTCTGAGGTGATGCTTCCACTGAGACAATATAAGGAGACTACTCCAAAGGGTGTACAGAAGCAGATGGACTTAGTTGTATGTGTACATAAGGCATTAAAATGTGGCAGAACAGGTGTAGAGACAAGTTCATATAGTGTACAGTATCGTAAGCTTTATTAATAGTGGGTGGCAAGGTGGCTAGCTCTGCTGACCCACAGCACTAGGGACCCAGGTTCGATTCTGCCCTCGGGCGATTGTCTGTGTGGATTTTGCGCTCTCACCTATGTCTGCATGGGATTCCTCCAGGTGCCCCAGTTTCCTCCCACAATCCAAAGATGTGCAAATTAGATGGATTGACCATGCTAAATTGCCCATAGTGTGCAGGGATGTGCAGGCTAGGTGGTTTCGCCATGGGAAATGCAGGTTTATAGGTCAGGGGTGTGGGTCTGGCTGGGATGCTCTTCTGAGTGTCAGTATGGATTCAATGGGCTGAATGGCTTCCATACTCTAGGGATTCTATGATCCTGTGAAGAATGAGACAGAGTGCAAGAGAAGGGAGGCTATGCTGTACCTGTCACATTTCTCCATTACTTTGTTTTGAAGTAATCATTGTAATTCAGTAGAAGTATCGTGTACAGTTCTTGGCACACACTATAGCAATGAACACACTGCAGAGAGTGAAGAGGTTTAATCCATTGCAAGGATGAGAAGCTCTAGTTATAAAAAAAGATTGGAGTCATTAGAACTGTTTTATTGAGTGAGGAGGAGAGGAGGAAATAAGATTGAATTTTTCCTGCTCATAAAAGGATTGAAAGGGCACAGATTTAAAGTGATATGCAAAAGAAGTAAATATGATGTGGAAATAAAACTATCTCCGAATAACTGTTTTAACATTTCTAGTTGGCTTTATTGTGTAATCAAATTGTTCCCACCTTATTAATATTTTAGTGATTCTTTGCTTTTGCAATTTGTCCAAACTTCTAACAATACCTTTGTATAATTATAGATTAAAAAAAACTAAGGATGCTGGAAATCTGAAACAAACAAAATGCTGGAGAAACTCAGCAAGTTTGGCTGCATCTGTGGAGACAGAAACAGAGTTAAGATGAGTTCTGAAATAAAGTCATACCAGGCTCAAAACATTAACACTTCTACTCTCTCCACAAATGCTGGTGGACTTGTCAAGTTTCTGCAGCATTCTGCGTTTGTTTGCTTATGCTTTAAATTTATTTGATACAATCTTCAACTTTTTTTAGCTAACCAGGGATGTTGTGTGCTCCCTTTAAAAATTTTCTTTTTCATTAGAATGTGTTCTGCCGGTTCTGAAATATCTCCATACATATCTGCCATTACATCTCTATCTTCACCTATCCCTTAAGCCAATTAATCAATTCACTTTTGCTATCTCTGCTTTCAAGGCATTATAACTCCCCTTATTTTAAACTTAATACTGGTCTTGGACCCACTCATCTCTCTCTCAAATGCAAAATTCAACCAAACTATGGTTGCTGCTACCTAGGACGTATTCACTATGAGATTGCTAATTAATTCAATTTCATTACAAAATGAGCATAATTTTGGCATCACATTTTATAACAAATAGTAATTATCTCAACTTTGTCTAGTGATCAGTGCTTTAAAATACTCTACATTTTAATAACAGTAAGCCAATTTTAACTTATCAAATTTCAAGTTGGAAAATCACCACCCAAATCTGAACAACCCTAATATGAAAAGAATGATAGCAACAATTTATACTTGCATTGACATCTTTAATATACCTCTTGTTGAGCAGTTCTATGCTTCTCAGCAATTACTGCCATTTGCAGTTCGATTTCCTGCTTCTCAGTGTTGAGCTTGCTGATGTCCTGGGAATGCTGTGATATTTGGTCTGTCAATTGCATAGCTTCTTCTCTTAGCTTCTGTGTGAGTTTTTCTCTGTGGAGCAACTGAGATCAGAACTGAAAGCTGAAGCCATTATTTCAAATCATATTCATCATTTACTTGAATTCTATCACCTAATACAATTTCACATGTGAATATATTTGACTGAACAATTCCGAGCTACAGTCATTCATAATACATTATTTACAGCAGATACAGCTGTCATCTCTCAAACAAAATTTTCCACATATCAATATTTCTAGCACATGGTCAGAAACAAAGCTTTTGTTGATCTATGAAAGATTCTGATGACACATGAAAACTACAACTACATTTCACTGCCCTGTCACACAAATGTCCAATTTGATACTTCAATATATAAAGCCAGCACATAATCTCTTCTGAATTATTCTTAACTTTAAAATACAACAGGGCCAATTCATGCCTCCAAGTCTCAGTTCTGAATGGTTAAAAAAATTATTTTTGAAAGATCAACTACAAACAGCACTTAGATCTTCAGTGACATATTATTGACAGCACAGGGTACAATCTCAGATGCATGTATGGAGTACATTAATTCTGTGAGAATAAAATTAAGTGTGAATCAAACCTACATTACTATGGATACTTGAAGGGAGGTGTCAAAACAGGAACAAATATTTTGAAGGGCCCAAAAAACCAAAGTCAATAACAGAGTAGTATCCTAGGCTCAGCCATCTTTGGCTGCTTCTTCATTGACCCTCCCTGCATCATTAAGTGGGAAGTGAGAATGTTCACTAATGATTACAGTGTTCAGCAAATTCACTACTCCACAGATACTGATGAAGCTAATGTCTAAATGCAGCAAAACCAGATCGTCATCCAGGCTTGAGCTGGCAAGTGGCAAGTAACACAATTGCCCGGACATTACTATCTCCAACAAGACAAAATCTAGACATTGCCCCTTGACTTTCAATGATATTATCATTACTGAATAACCCACAATAAACATTTTGGGTGTTACCATTGACCAGAAACTGAACTGGAGCAGCCATTTGAATACTGGTGATTACAGCAGCAGATCAGGTGCTAAGAATTCTCCAACAAGAAACTCCCCAAAGCTTGTCAACTACCGACAATATCTTGTATGGAAATTACCTCAGTTACCCTCCCTACCCATGAGAGTTAAATCCCGTTATGGGTGTTGAAGTGCATAGCCATTCTTGTCTGCTTTTTATTTACCAGTTGCTGTACACTTTGCTGCAAGAAAAAGGAAAGTACGTCAGTGAGTATTGTGAAATGTTTTTGAATGATATGGCTGATATGATTGAATAACTGCCATAAGGTAAAGCATATGAATGTTAGGTTGAGTTCCCCTTGTAAGAGATTGTTAATGAAGATATTGTGAATTGAGTAGCAGATGAGTCTATTGGTGCAATTGTTTGGGATTGTCTCCTGAACATGAAGAGCGTCTTAAATTATTGTATATGCAGCCACCTCTGCAATTTTCTGCCTCGTCCACTAAAACCTCCAGTGTATGCATGTTCTCTTGCAGGTTCGGCTTTGCTCAAAGTGACGAGTACTGATTTAATTTGAAAAAAAAAACACGTGGAGACAAAACTGGATTTATTGTCCTTGGAGAAAAGGAGGCTAAGGTAATAGCTGATAAAGATAAGACCATGAGATATACATGTAGAAATAAGGCCATTCAGCCCATTGAGTCTGCTCCACCATTCAATCATGGTTGATACGTTTCTCAAACCCATTTTTCTCCCTTCTGCCATAACCCTCGATCCCCGTACTAATCAAGATTTCTGTCTTATATTCACTGTGAGTTTGTTAACTAATTCTATTTCATTACACAATGAGCATAATTTTAGCATTAAGTTTTATAACAAATAGTAATTATCTCAACTTTGTCTGGTGATCAGTGCTTTAAAATGCTCTACATTTTAATAGCAGTAAGCCAATTTTAACTTATCAATTTTCAAGTTGGAAAATTACCATCCAAATCTGAACAACCCCAATATGAAAAGAATGAGAGCAACAATCAATACTTGTATTGACATCTTTAATATACCTCTTGTTGAGCAGTTCTATGCTTCTCAGCAATTACTGCCATTTGCAGTTCGATTTCCTGCTTCTCAGTGTTGAACTTGCTAATATCCTGGGAATGACTTGGCCTCCAAAGCCCTCTGCAGCAATGAGTTTCACAGATTTACCACCATCCAGCTGAAGAAATTCCTCCTCATCTCAATTCTAAAGTATCGGAGGCCGTGCCCTCGGGTCCTAGTCTCTCATACGAATGGAAAAACTTTCTCCACGTCCATTCTATGCAGGCTCTCAGTATTCTGTAAGTTTCAACGAGATTCACCCTCTCATCCTCCATCAAGTAAACTCCATCAAGCACAGAACCTGAGCTTTTTTAACTCATTGACAGGATGTTGGCATCACCGGATAGACCAGCATTCATTGCCCAGTTAAGGTTCAGCAACATTGCTGTGGATCTGGAGTCACATGTAGGCCAGACCAAGGAAGGATGGAAATTTCCTTCCCTAAAGGACATCAGTGAAGCAGATGGGTTTTCCAACTCTTCATTCTAGAGTTCTATTGAATTTAAATTCTACCATCTGCAGCAGCAAGGTTCGAAATAGGTCCGAAAAACATGACCTCGGTCTCTCGATTAACAGTCTGGCCATCACCTCCCCTCTATCCTCTCTTCTATTGAGTTCTCAATCACTCTTCAAGCTCTTCATCCAGGATCATTCTTGTAAACCTCCTCCAATGCCAACACATCTTACTTTAGACACAGGACCAAAAGCTGCTCTTTCAAATGTGGTCTGACTAGAGCCTAGGCTGTACATTGCTGCTCTTGTATTCCAACCCTACTGAAATGAATTCTAATATTTCATTTGCCTTCTTAACTGCCAACTGGATCTCCATGTTAACCTGAACAGAATCTTGAATTAGGACTCTAAGTACCTTTGCGCTTCAGATTTCTGAAGCCTTTTCCCATTTAGAAAATAGCCTACACTTCTGTCCTTCCAACAACAGTGCACACTTTCCCACATTGTCTTCCATCTGCTACTTCTTTGCCCACTCTTCTAGTCTGTCAAAGTACTTCTGCAGTCTCCTGACTTCCTCAATATTTCAGGCGAAAGTGAGGACTGCAGATGCTGGAGATCAGAGTCTATATTAGAGTGGTGCTGGAAAAGCACAGCAGGTCATGCAGCATCCAAGGAGCAGGAAAATCAACGTTTCGGGCAAAAGCCCGTCATCAGCCATTCCTGATGAAGGGCTTTTGCCCGAAATGTTGAATTACCTGCTCCTCGGATGTTGCCTGACGCGCTGTGCTTTTTAAGCACCACTCTAATCTTCCTCAATATTTCAACCTATCTTTGTGTCATCTGCAAACTTAGCAACAATATCCTCAGTTCTTTTGTCCAGATCATTCATGTATGTTGTAAGTTATGGTCCTAATACAGATCCCTGCAGACTCCACTAGTCACCTGCTGCCATGCTGAGAAAGAACTCTTTACTCCTACTCTCAGTTAGCCAATCCTCTCCCCATGCCAGGACTTTGCTCCTAATACCATGAGCTCCTATCTTATTTAGAAGCCTCCTGTTTACATGAGGTAGCTAAAGTGAACCTGTCCCAGAAGTTTGCGGTACAAGATTTGTGGAGACATAGATTTTAAGATTTGGGAAATGATATGTGGGAATGTGAGGAAGAACATTTTTTTTCACAATGAGTAGTGATGATCTAGAAATTGCTGGCTAGAAGGATTGTAGAATTGGTGACAATCAACAATTTAAAAAGGAACATTTGAGGTAAATCAACCTGCAGGGTTGTGGTAATAAAGTGGGGGAGTGGGACCAACAGGAATGTTCAACAGAGATGCAGCATTGACTCCGTGAGCTGAATGACAGAATTCTATACTGTAATCATTTTGTGACTGGTTGTTGCTACAATATGCCTCTCCTCTACAATGCACTTCCTGTGTCTAAGTAGATCTAGATCGACATGTTATCAAGTCTCCTGCAGGCACATGTAGCATTGAGCAACACAGTTGGCACTGGCTACATTCAGAATTCATTTAAATATGTCGGCAGTGCAACTTTATCACAACGGAGGGATTTGCTGGGGAGGTAGAGTTAATTCAGTCTAAATGTAGAAAACATCTACATTTGCAGCTAATGTAAGCAAGAACTAAGAATTAATAAGGAAGAGGAAGCTGCTATCCAGATCTCTGTGAAACTCTGGAGACAATGATGCAGTAGAAGGAAAATAAATCATTGTTGGAGATGTAGTGGCTATGGCCAGACAGGCAAGAATGAAACCAACCGAGGTAATTCCATTAAGCAACAGAGAAAAAAGTGATGGTATATGGTAAGCTTGTCATATCAAAAGATGCAGAGGGGTCAAGAAGGGATGATACACTATAATCACAGCAATGACTTGCATTGACATTGAGCATTTACTGTAGTAAACTTCTCAGGAGTGCAAGCAGGCTTAAAGTGACGCCAAATGAACAAAGGAGACGTACAGACAAAAGGAATTGAGTTGGAGACGCAAAAAAGTCCAGAGATAAAGGAACATAAACTTCTTGGCTGGAAGACGTCATAGGAATGAGCAGTGGTGTGCTATAGAGGGAACCGAATGTGAGACTGAAAATTTTTAAAAATTATGCATCTTTTTAGCTAAAGTCGAAGTTATTCTGTGACTACAAGTGTGATAGCTAAATGGGACTGCATGTGAGTTAGGATATAGACAGGTTCATTTTGGATAAATTCAAATTGATGCAGAAAGGAAGATAAGGGAGCAACCAGAAGACATAAGAATAGTCAACCATTTCATAAGCTGTCAATTATGAGGTCACTTCAGTACTGTGATAGGAACAAAATCTTGATTAACCGAGCAAATTGTTGCTTGAGAGTTCGGAATTCAATTATGGCTGAAAAGAGAGACATGTTCTGAAACTTTATATCTTACATTCATCGGAGCCAATCCAACATTGCAAATTTCAAACCATCAGAATAATTTATGTATTTTATACTAAAAGCGAAAAAAAGTGTTGTGGTGTAAATTGCAAATGTTTGAAATTTGCATGTTTCCATTTGTCCTGAGGAGCCAAGACAGAAACTTTAACAAAATATCTTTTTCAGCAATAGTCAAATACTTAACTGTGAAAAAGATGGGCATTGATTTGGTGGATAACATTAATATCAAGAACTTAGAAGAATAGAGGAAGGTTGGAGATAGAGCAACAGCAGACATAGAGGATTTGAGAGGTTGCGAGGTAAGGGAGGGTCACATGAAGTTTAATTTGAAAGTGAGACACTACTTGAGAAAAGGGAAATATTTATGATGTCAGAGAGTACACAGACAGGAATGGAAGCTTGATGGCCAATAAGGCCAAAGGATAAAGTTCTTAAGGATAAGATGAGCTTGTTGAGTGCCTCATGGTACAAAGGGAAAGAACTGGGCTATGACAGGCATTCAAGGGCTAAGGGAAAGTCTGGCAGAGGATTCTTTGACACAAAAGGTAATTTAAACAGTGCTTACAAATTATCCTGTGAGTGAATTGGACAGTTGCTTGCTCAGAGAATTAAAATGTAAGGGAAGAGAAGAGAATTAGGCTATGTAGCTCATATGGAGAATTATATCAACAAAGGCTTGATGATACAAGTCCTGTTACAGAGCTATGCATTCTATTAATGCTCATCACAAAATCACTACATTATCCTAACATCATTTAATTTCCTAAAATGTAATCTCTCAATTATTGAATCTACACAAAGATTAAGTGGAAAGCTCAAAATGAAGAGTTTATTTCCTTACACCACCAACCTTTGAGAGATTTGAAATGCTATAATCTTTTGCAATCATCTGTGGCTTCAACAGCAGAATCATATTTTGTAATGAATCAAGTAGAGTTCTCAACAGTCAGACTCTGAAGTCTGTGTACCTGTCTCCTGTTTTACATCTCTATTAATAAGCAATCTGATTTGTTTGACAAGGTAGAAGGACCTTCTATGGTTTCAGATAGTTAAATGCTAGTATGTGAAAATAAAACCTTGTAATGTGTCAGTGGAAGTGCTCCTGTTTCTGTGACATTGTCATGAATATTAAAATGAGCTGAACTGTCTCTCACAGCATATATTTATGATTAGACATTTTCAGAGGAGCTGCTTTTCTTGGAAAGCCACAGGGGATGGGAGTTAGAGCTGCTAGCAGAGGTAGATTTTGTTCTGTTCCATTTGGTGTTCTTCAAACTTCAAATATCACTGTAAGTATATGACTGGAAAATCTCTTTAAGGGTGGCTATCCTTTTAGAGTGCACTTTTGCCCAAGGAGGAGGAGAGAGCAGAATACATTCTGCATATTGCTTAATCTAAAAAGGACTAAAGGTGAAAAAAAGGCACATATTCATTATTCGTACTATCCCAAACATTGTGGGCAATGCTTGTAAAATAAGACAGCTGGAATTAACCGTTCATTAATCAGCCCACATTGCTTCTGCCTATTAAAGTAATTTGGGATAATTTATTTCAGCATAAAATTAACAAATAACTGTCAGAAACGTAAGTATTAAGTGATGAAGATGAGCATAAAATAGTGATATTCCAGAAACAGTGTCAAACAACACACCATCTTTAAGAGACAGCACCAAAGCATATCTTAAGACTTTTGTTAGTTGAAAGTCCAAATAAGCTAAAAGGTTTCAGAACAAATAAGGCTAATATGGAAGGTAAATGCACATAGGGTTGGGGAAAACATATTAGCATGGACAAAGGATTCACCAGAAAAAAGGGAGCATGGACAATTGGGACATTATCAAGATAGTAGACCCTAATTATTTAAATGTTATCAGGATCAGTGCAGGACTTGAGCATTTACAACCTACACTCATGACTGAGATAAAGACACTGACAATAATGCATCCATTGCTGATGATACAAAGATGGATGGGAATGTACTCTGTGAAGAGGCCACAAAGGAGCTGCAAAGAGATGGTTACGTAGATGGAGAGATGAGAATATTCAACTCACTGATGCACAGTTTGGGTTCCGCCAGGGCCACTCAGCTCCTGACCTCATTACAACTTTTGTTCAAACATGGACAAAAGAGTTGAATTTCAGAGGTGAGGTGAGAGTGACAGTCCTTGACATCAAGGCCACATTCAACCAAGTGTAGCATTAAGGAACTCCAGCAAAACGAGAATCAATGGTTAACAGGGACAAATTCTCCACTGGTTGGAGTCATACCTGACACAAAGGAAGATGGTTGTGTTGTTCATCTCAGCTCCAGGATATCTCTGCAGCAGCTCCTCAATGTAATTTCTTAGGCCTATCATCTTCAGCTGCTTCACCAATGACCTTCCCTCTATCATTGGGCGGCATGGTGGCTCAGTGGTTAGCACTGCTGCCTCACAGCAGGAGGGACCTGGGTTTGATTCCAGCCTCGGGTGACTGTCTGTGTGGAGTTTGTACATTCTCCCCATGTCTGCGTGGGTTTCCTCCAGGTGCTCCGGTTTCTCCAACATTCCAAAGATGTGCCAGGGCAGGTGAATTGGCCGTGCTAAATTACCCATAGTGTTTAGGTGCATTAGTCAGGGGTAAATATAGGGTAGGGAAATGGGCCTAGGTCGGTTACTCTTCAGAGGATCATGTTGGGCCAAATGGCCTGTTTCCACACTGTAGGAAATCTAATCTAATAAGGTCCAAAGTAGGAATGTTCACTGATAATTGCACAATGTTCAACACGATTCATGACTCCTCAGATACGAAAGCAGTTCATGTTCAAATGTGATAAGATCTGGACAACATCCAGGCTTGGACTGACAAGTGGCAACGAACATTCGCATCACACAAATACCAGGCTTGATCATCTCCAATAAGAGACAATCTAACCACTGCCCTTAAACATTCAATGATGCTAACATCACCGAATTCCTTGATTATCAATATCCTGGGACTACCTTTGATCGGAAACTCAACTGGACTCATCAAATAAACACTGGCTTAATGAACGTGTCAGAGGTTAGGAATGCTGTGGCAAATAACTCAGCTCCTGACTCCGAAGCCTGTCCACCATCTATAAGTCACAAGTCAGGTGTGTGATGGAATACTTCTCACTTGCCTGGATGGGTGCAGCTCCCATAACATTCAAGAAGCTTGACACCATCCAGGACAAAACAGCCCAGGTCAAAGATACCATATCCACAAACATCCACACTCTCCACCACTGATGCTCAGTAGCAGCAATGCATACTGTCTACAAGATGTGCTATAGAAATTCATCAAAGATCCTTAAACAGCACCTTCCAAACCCATGAGCACTTCCATATAGAAGGACAATGGCAACAGTTACATGGGAACACTACCACCTGCAAATTCACCTTCAAGCCACTCACCATCCTGACTTGGAAATATATCACCGCTCCTTCACTGTCGCTGGGGCAAATTTCTGGAAATCCTTCTCTAAAGGCATTGTGGCCAACCTACAGCACATGGCCTGCAGCAGTTCAAAAAGGCAGCTCAACATCAAGGGCAACTAGGGATGGACAATAAATGCCGACCAGCCACCGAAACCCACATCCCTTGAGTGAATTTTCAAAAGCCTATTGTGTCTACTCTGGGCAACAATGATTTGAATACACCAATTCCTTTCTTCATCTCTTGGCCCATAGTCATGGAGGTTATGGAAATGTAAGTGAAGATCTAAATAGTGATTAAATAGTTTGAGAGTTTCTGGTTTAATCATTCTTTCACAGATTGAGGTCCAGATTCCACACACACTGAGAGAAAAAAAGAATTCTTAACCCTTCTCTTAACCTTCTATGTTATTTTTGACTCTGGTTATTGACACCTTGAACAGACAACTGCCTTCCTATCCACTTATCGATGGTCCTCATAATCTTAGACACCTCTTTACATGCTCCACTTAAGCTTGGCTTCTCTAAGGGAAAAAACCCAATTATCCGATCTTTCTTCACAGTTCACACCCTTCAGTATAGTCAGCGTCCTGGTAAATCCCCAATGTACCCTTGCATCATGTCATAGAGTGGTGACGAGGAATTGCTTGCAGTAATCCAGTTGAGACCTAACCAGCATTTTATAGTTGCAGCTTAGCCTCCCGCTCTTATATCCTGTGCCTTAGCTAATAAAGCCAAGCATCTCATATGCCTTCTTAACCTCTTTATCCATTTTCCCTGCTACCTCCAGGAATCTGTGGATTTTCATACCAAAGTTCCCCTGCTCTTCAGTACTTTACAAGATCATACTATTCATAGTGTAATTATTTGTCTTCCTAACCCTTCCCAAGTGCATTACTTCACTTGTTCGAATTTCATTTGTCAATGCTCTGCCCTGCTGACCAATCCATTGATAACCCCTTGAAGTTTATTGTTATCCTCTTCACTATTTACTACTCTGAAAATGGGTGTGTCTAGAACTGTCCCCTCCTTTGTTCAGCTTTCTAGGTACTGGCTATCAATTCTTCTGGATAAACTTTAAGAATTTTCTCCATCTCTGTCTTATATATTAAAATTATATCAGTTAATTTTTGAGTCCTTGACCTGAGTACTTGGAAGGTAACATACCATTCTTGCCCCTCAGTATTCTGTAAGTTTTAATCAGATTCCCCCCTCATCCTTCTAAACTCCATCAAGAGCAGACCCAGAGCCATAGCATCCCTACAGTGTGGAAGTAAGCCATATGGTCCAAGGAGCCCACACCAACCCTCTGACGATCATTCCACCCAGACCCACCTCTCTACTCAATCCTTTACCTGTAACCCTGCATTTCCCATGGCTAATCCAGCAAGCCTGTACATCCCTGATTACTATGGGCAATTTAACATGGCTAATCCACCTAACCTGCACATCTTTGGACTGTGGGAGAAAACCGAGCACTTGGAGGAAACCCATGCAGACAGGGGGAGAACATGCAAACTCCACACAGACAGTCTCCAGAGGGTTGAATCAAACTCATGTCCCTGGTGCAGGGAGGCAGCAATGCTAACCACTCAGCCACCGTGCAACCTTGAGTCCTCAACCATACTCATATGACAAACTCTTCAACCCTGAAATCATTCTTGTAAACGTCCTCTGGACCTGTCCATTGCCAACATATCCTTCCTTAGATACGGGACACAAACTTATTCACAATCCTGCAAATGCAATCTAACTAAAGCTTTATAAAGTCTCAGTAATACACCACCACTTCTTGCATTCTAGCCCTCTTGAAATGAATGCTAACATTGCATTTGCCTTTCCACTGCCAATGAAACCTTCATGTTAACCTTAAGAAAATCCTCAACTAGGATACTTACGTCCCTTTGTTCTTCAGGTTTCTGAAGCCTTTCCCCATTCAGAAAATATTGTGCACATCTATTCTTCCGACCAAAGTGTATAACCTCTCATTTCCCACAGTGTATTCCATCTGCCACTTCTTTGCCTACTTGCCTAGCCTGTCCAAGTCCTTCCACAGCCTCCCTGTTTCCTCAACACTACATGTTCCTCCACATATCTTTGTGTCATCTGCAAACTTAGCAACAATGCCCTCAGTTCCTTCAACCAGATTGTTAATGTATAATGTGAATAGTTATGGTCCCAACACAGACCTCTGTGGAACTCCACTTGTCACCAGCTGCCATCTTGAAAAAGACCCCGTCATACCGATTCGCTGCTTTCTGCCTGTTAACCAATCCTCTGTCCATGCCAGTACCTTGACACTAACACCATTCGACTCTTATCTGACTTAGCAGCTTCCTCTGCAGCACCTTGTCAAGAGCTTTCTGGGAATATGGGTTATATCCATTACCTCTCCTTTGTCTAATTTGCACATTATCTCATAAAAGAATTCTAACAGATTTGTCAGGCTTTACACTCCCCCCTCACCCCCACCCCTGACAAAGCTGTGCTGACACAGGCCATTTTACAGTGCACTTCTAAGTACTCTGCAATTTCATCCTTAATAATGGATTCTAAAGTCTTACCAATGAGGTCAGGCTAGCAAAACTATAATTTCCTGGTTTCCATTCCCTTCCTTCTAAAACATTGGTATTACATTGGCCATGTTCCAGTCCTCTGGGATCCTCCCTGGTCCAGTGATTGCTGAAAATCACCATCAATGCCTCCACAATCTCCTCAGCTATCTCTTTCAGAACTCTGGGCGTGGTCCATCCAGTCAGGGTGATTTATCCAGCTTCAGACTTTTTAGCTTCTGCAGCACCTTCACCTTTTTGATGGCCACTACACTTACCTCTGCTCCTGACTCTTTTGAAGTCTTGACATCCTGCTGGAGCCTTACGTTATGAAAACTGAGGCAAAGTACCCCTTTAATTTCTCCGCCATTTTTTGTTCCGCATTACTTGTCCAGCTAAGTTTTCTAGCAGTCCAATGTCCACTCTTGCTTCTCTCTTACCTTTTACATAGCTAACAGAATTACAATTTTATTCTCTGTCACTAGCTATCTTACATTTCTATTTTATTTTCTCCCCTCTTACTACTTTTTTAGTTGCCCTCTGCAGACATGACTGAACATGGCATGACTGCAGAGTTTGCTCCGATCCATTGGTTGTGGAATTATTTAGCTCTAGCTATCATGCGTTGCTTCTTCTGTTAGGCATGCAAGTATTACTAAAGTGCATCTTCACTAGGTGAATACTGGGTAAAAGGCTTTTGCCTGAAACGTCGATTTTGCTGCTCCTTGGATGCTGCCTGAACTGCTGTGCTCTTCCAGCACCATTAATCCAAAAACTAGGTGAACATTTCCAAGTATGCTCAATGCTGCTCCTGGTATGCATTGATTCTCAAGCTCCACTATGCACAAAAAGTCAGTATGAAAGTTAATAATTTAATCAAAGCACATAAAGCCCCTGATCCTCCTGTTTGCTGGTATCAAGTTAACAGAGAAAGGAAAGTTTTTGTACTTAATAAGAGCTATTGCTTATTATTAATAAGTGCATTCTAATTGCAAGTAAGCAGTTATGAAAAATCAATGATAACTCTATTAATTAATATGCTAAGCTTCTTTTAAAACATCTACATGCAGGCAGATACAAACAAAAAAATTTATGCGTGGAGGAACAGATGTATGGGAAGGTATTCAATTGGGGCGGGGAGGGGAGATTATACTGCTATTAGACAGGAGTTGTGGTGTATAAATTGAGAAAATTGTTCTATAGGAAATGCACAACAGAAATGTAGAGGCTGTTTAAGGAGCACTTATTACGAGTGTTGGATAGCTTTGTCTCACTGAGACAGGCAAGGAATGTTAAAGTGAAGGACCCTCGAATGGCAAGAGAAGAGGAGCTTCTCGTCAAGAGGAAGAAGGAAGCTTACGTAAGGTTGAGGAAGCAAGGATTTGGCACAGCTTTTGAGGATTACAGGATAGCTAGGAAAGAACTCAAATATGTACTGAGGAGAGCTAGGAGAGGGCACAGAAAAGCCTTGGTGGGAAGGATTAGGGAAAACTCAAAGGTGTTCAACACTTACATGAGGAATAAGAGAATGATTAGAGAGAGGGTAGGGCTGATCATGGATAGTGGAGGGAAGTTGTGTCTGGAATCTGAAGAGGTAAGGAGGCCCTAAAAATGCTTTTTGTTTCAGTATTCACTAGATACAGAGACCTTGTTGTTAGTGAGAACAATAGATAAGTCCCCAGGCCTGACCAGATATATCCAAGGTTACGACAGGAAGCAAAGAACGAGACTGCTGTGCCTCTGGTGATGATCTTTGCATCATCAATCTGCATGGGAGTAGTATCGGATGATTGGAGGGAGGTGGATGTTATTCCTATGTTCAAGAAAGGGAATTGGAAATCCATGGGAATTGCAGATCAGTCTGTCTTACGTCTGTGTTTCGCAAGGTAATGGAAAGGATTCTGAGAGATAGGATTTATGACTATTTGGAAAAACATAGTTTGATTAAAGATAGTCAGCATGGCTCTGTGAAGGTGAAAGTGAGGAGTGCAAATGCTGGAGATTACAGTCAAGAATGTGGTGCTGGAAAAGCACAGCAGGGCAGGCAGCATCTGAGGTGCAGGAAAACTGATGTTTCGGGCAAAGGTCCTTCATCAGCCCTTTGTGAAGGGCAGGTAATGCCTCACAAGCCTCATTGAGGTCTTTGAGGATGTGAAGAGACAAGCTAACGAAGGTCGATCAATGGATCTGGTGTATAGATTTCAGAAAGGCACTTGATAAAGTTCTCCACTGTAGGCTCATTCAGAAAATCAGGAGGATGGGATACAGGGAAATTTGGCTGAATGGATACTGAATTGGCTGGCGGAAAGACAGCGAGGTGTAGTGGATGGAAAGTATTCCGCATGAAGGTCGGTGACCAATGGTGTCCCGCAGGAATCTGTTCTTGGGCCACTGCTCTTTGTAGTTTTTATAAATGACTTAGATGAAGAAGTCGAAGGGTGGGTTAGTAAGTTTGCCGATGATACAAAGGTTGGTGGTGTTGTAGACAGTGCCGAAGACTGTTGCAGGCTACAACAAGACATTGACAGGATGCAGAGCTGGGCTGAGAAGTGGCAGATGGAGTTCAACCTGCATAAATGCGAAGTGCTTCATTTTGGAAGGTCAAATTTGAATGCTGAATATAGGGTTAAAGATAGGATTCTTGGCAGTGTGGAGGAACAGTGGGATCTTGGGGTTCACGTACACAGATTGCTGAAAGTTGACACCCAATATGATAGGGTTGTTACGAAGGTATATGGTGTTTTGGCTTTCATTAACAGGGGGATTGAGTTTAAGAGCCACGAGAGTTTGCTGCAGCTCTATAAAACCCTGGTTAGACCACACTTGGAATATTGTGTCCAGTTCTAGTCATCTCAATATAGGAAGGATGTAGTTGTTTTAAACAGGGTGCAGAGGAGATTTACCAGAATGCTGCCTGGACTGGAGGGCATGTCTTATGAACAGTGGTTGATCAGACTGGAGAGGAGGAAGAGAGGTGACTTGATAGAGGTGTACGAGGTAGAGACATAGAGTAGAGAGCCAGAGACTTGTTCCCAGGGCAGAAATGGCTGTCACAAGGAGTTATAATTTTAAGGTGATTGGAGGAAGGTAAAGGAGAGATGTCAGAGGTAGGTTCTTTACATACAGAGTGGTGGGTGCATGGAATACACTGTCAGTGGTAGTGGTAGAGTCAGAGACATTAGGGACATTTAAGCTGTGCTAGACAAGCACATGGACAGCAGTAAATTGAGGGGTGTGAAGGTTAAGTTGACCTTAGATTAAAATAAATGCTTGGCACAGATCGTGGGCTGAAGGGCCTGTACTGCACTGTACTGTTCTATGCTCTATGTTCTGTATAAATTTGGAAAACACAGTTCAATAGCATCAGTCCACAAGGTTCATTGAGATGTTCCTACTATTTTGTCAGATCTTTCTGTTCTTCAATCTCCATTTAGTTTTTTCATTACTTCACAGGAGGTGCATGATGACTGGTACATTAACAACAAGGCCTCTTAGTTACTGGTTAAAGGCAACAGCTTACAGCAATTGATGGAAGAAAATAAGTCTAAATATGATAACTCCGCGTCGAACTATCCCAGTGTTTCTATGTTAGCTAATCAAAGCAATGGAGACTGGCTTTGAGAACTGTTTACCTCTCCTACTATCTCCTGCTTGTTGTCTCTTTCATCGTGCAGTACTCTTACCACCTGGCACACCTGCTCCTCCTTATTCTTTTTCCTATATTGATACCTTTTCGGCACGTGTATGTGATATAACGGTTCTTCTTCCTATGATCAACAATAGCTACTTTACTAACTCTAACTACTTTGTATGAACCACTGAACTTCTCTTTCAAAGGTTCACCATGCAAAGGTAACAATATAAATACTTCATCTTGCACGTGAAATATTCTAGATGCTGAATGTTTGTCCATTCATTTTCACTTCTGAGATCTTAAAATATTTGTGTGTTACTCTGCATGGTTTCTGTGACACTTTCTAGAAACATTGACATGTAATCTAGCTTGGAGAATTTATCTTGTTTCAAGAACTTGCCCTCATCAATTTTAAAGGACCTCTGATCTCATAACTATAAATCAATTCAGATGGACTAAACATAGTAGATTTATTTGAAGAACCACTGATAGCAAATGGTGAAAAAAATCTATTCCTTTTTCCCAATCCTGAGAATATTTATGATCTTATGCCTTGATCATGGTTTTGAGAATCTGATGGTATTTCTCCAAAGCACCCTATATTTGCAGCTAATAACAGTTGATTTTCATTGTTTTATATCCAGACTACGAATGATTTTGCAGAAAACATCAGACATAAAGTTAGAACCTTGATTCTTGTATCTCAATTGGTAGTCCATAACAAGTAAACAAAACTTGAATTAACTTTTCCACTACTACATTAAAAATAGATAGCCCTTAACAAAATAGTTTTTGGAAATCCAATTATCAGATTCATAATGGCAAAGATACATTAATATTCTATTTTCACTTTGGTAATGTTCCTACATAATTTATAAACATGAATAAACGGTTCTTCAAAATCTTGCATGGATATCAATGGTTCTGGTTTAATTAAATGTTGAGATTTTCCTACTACCTGATATTTATGACACATTTTACAGAACTGCACTAAGTCTTAATGATATCTTGACCAAATAAAATAACTATTCAGCGACGCTTACATTTCCAAATTCCTATATATTCTACCATTGGAATTTCATGCACTAACCATAATATCTCACTATTATATCTGGGCAGTACCGCTATTTGATTGTTAATTTTCCATTCTTTGTCCAAAGATCTGTGAGGATATCTCCACTTCCTTGTCAGAACTCCAGTTTAATGCAATATCACTCCTGAACTCCTTCAGCCTCAGCTTCAGTGTGAGCTGTCTTATTTAACTCTGCATCTGTTTCCTGAGCCTTGATTGACGTGCCAAATATGTCTATTAATCTCAGCACAAAAATCTTAGAATTAACTGTATACATAGGTCAATACTGATGTGATAAATGTAAATCACTTCCAAGCAGCCTCTCTTGACCAGAAAATGAAGATTTATTACTTTGGGTTGCAGACCATATTAGGAAATTTAAAGAATATTTTCTTACTTTTAATTTCTCTCTCTTAATCCTTAAAAATGGCAGGAATCGCAGATAGATAGAATGGTGAAGGTGGCATTTGGTACACTTGACCTCATTGGTCAGGACATTACGTAATGGAGTTGGGATATCATATTGTGACTGTGCACGACATTAGGGAGGCCGCTTTTAGAATACTGCATACAATTCTGGTCATCCTTCCATAGGAAAAATGTTGTTAAACTTGAGAGGGTGCAGAAAAGATTTATAAGAATGTTACTGGGAGAGGAGAGCTTGAGCTATAGGGAGAAGCTGAATAGTCTAGGGTTATTTTCCCCAGTAATGTCAGAGGCTGAGGGGTGACCTTATAGAGGTTTGTAAAATCATGAGGGCATGGATAGGATGAATAGCCAAAGTCTTTTTTTCGAGGGTATAGGTTAAGGTGAGAGGAGAAAGATTTAAAAAGGGCATAGGTGTTGGGGGGTAATTCTTTTATGCAGAGGGTAGTGTGTGTATGGAACAAGCTGCCACAGGAAGTGGTGGAGGCAGGTACAATTACAACATTTAAAAGGCATCTGGATGGGTAAATGAATAGTAAAGGTTTAAGAGGGATTATGGGCCAAATGCTGGCAAAGGGGCTAGTACAGATTGGGATATCTGATCAGTGCAGATGAATTAGACTGAAGGGTCTGTTTCTGTGCTGTATGACTCGATGATTCAATAATCCAGTCCTTCTTCTCAATCTACATATATCTTTGTTTGCCTGGTTGATAATGAATTCACTCATTTTAATTTAACTTCCTCATCAGTTCAAATTTCCCCAATTCACAATTTTCTGATTGCCCTATGTTTCTTCAACTTCCCAGAGATGGAAGTTGAAGAAACGGTGGCACAGTGGTTAGCACTGCTGCCTCACAGCGCCTGAGATCCAGGTTCATTTCCCGCCTCAGGCGACTGACTGTGTGGAGTTTGCATGTTCTCCCCGTGTCTGCATGGGTTTGCTCCGGTTTCCTCCCACAGTCCAAAGGTGTGCAGGTCAGGTGAATTGGCCATGCTAAATTGCCCATAGTGTTA
The DNA here is from genome assembly GCF_047496795.1 of Chiloscyllium punctatum. Lineage (NCBI taxonomy): Eukaryota > Metazoa > Chordata > Chondrichthyes > Orectolobiformes > Hemiscylliidae > Chiloscyllium > Chiloscyllium punctatum. The sequence goes on from NC_092743.1 coordinate 130,855,045, forward strand.
GGTAAGGGGTAAATGTAGGGGCATGGGTGGGTTGCGCTTCGGCAGGTCGGTGTGGACTTGTTGGGCCGAAGGGCCTGTTTCCACGCTGTAATGTAATCTAATTGCCAGATCCTATTGCTCCTTTTGCCTTTGCTGACCTTTATCAGTTTGTAGCTCCAGAAAGTCAATGAGTAAAAATTATTAAAAACTAAATATACACAAACAAGTCTACTGAACAACATCCGCCATCTGATGACCTGCTCTAACGAAATCTGGGCTATCATAAAATTGATTGATAATATGTCCTTATTCTATCCAGATGGGCAACACAAAAGATACTCAATTATGTAAACTGATGCATGAAAAACACTAAGTCATGAGAAAAGATTCTGAAGTTTATTTATAACATAATTACCTCCTCATAGCAGGCCGAGTATTGAGTTTGAGCCTCCACTAACTGTTTTTGCAAAGCACACAATTTGTTTTCCTTCTGATGAATCTATAAAGCATAAAGAAATATAATTTACATGCACAATTTTTCCTTAGTGTTTTTTACCATCTTAATGTATAAAAATCTGGCCCACCTATACCTAGTAAAGTGCTGCAATTTTTATACATATATTGAAAATAATTCAGTGCTGAACAATGGACTGCATTTTTGGTTTCCAATGTTTCAACACAAGATATACATAAAAATGCGCAAATTCCATGTTTCTATTCACAATGATGAAATGTCTGATGTAGTGACTAATAACCCACTCTATATGCTGAAAGTTTACCTATGGTTTCACTCACAACTGTCGAAATGCAATTTTTCAGAATGTGACTCAGATGGTGTAAATTAGATATTAGTTTCTATCAGCGCACAGGGTGAATGAACCGTTCAGAAGATCCTGCAGTAACTGCACCTTTAACAGCATGAAAGGCTTTTATTTCTCCATTTTCTAAACACAGAAAAATGTATCCCTACAATTCAGAATATTGAATGTCTTATAGAAAGTGAAAGGTCATTTGTAACTGTCCACAGGATTGATGGAGTTAAGATAGCTCTTTGACCTTCACCCTGCACTCATGAAGTACAGTCTCAGATGACAGAGCATCATGCAAGTTTTTGGAGACTGTCCTTTTCATTCCATATCACATTGTAGCTATGTTCTGATATGTGCTCATAATTGTACATCAAGAATTAATTATATCAAGTCTTCTCTCATTAAATGGCAAATGGTCTTCTAGCACTGCTGAGGCTGTAATTTGCATAAATTCAAACATGTCATCTTATTTACTATTTTTGATCTGATCCTGTGGAATAATTTCCTTCGAGGCCGTGATAAACATCAAGGTCATCTACTGAATATGTATAAATTAAACTGAAGAATATAATCTGTACTAGAAACTAATTTCACAACCTTGGTAATCAAAACATAGTTCTCTTGTAAACATCTAAAAATTTTTATATAATAAATATGAAATCCTAATATATTGAAAACAGCAAATGACAACAAAGAAACATTTACATGTGAGTTTTTGATATTAGTGAATTATTATATGTGTTAATAAACAATTTCCCAAACAGAATTTATGTTCCTTACATGGAATATAGTGGTATGAAAGTAATATATCTAAAGAATTCACTATTTTTTCTCTTTTTTGATAAAAAAAACATAAAACACAAAATGAAAACACATTTTGTCTTCAATAAACTTAAATGACAGAAGTGAGGGGTGAGTCCTCCTTTCTATTTTATAGAATCCAAAACCTTTTCCAAAATGAAAATTGTAAACTTCTATTGCATTTAAAGCAGGGACAATATTCAGGAGAGATTGTATATCAAATATATTTTAAAATCCGCAAAAGAAATGCTTACAAATTAGCATAAGAATTTGTGATTGCAAATACATCACAAGATTTAACAATGCCACTTTTATACCAAAAAACTATGGTGAAAATGTTCACAACAGACAGACTCTGAATCACATGCAATTTTACTGTAAAACCAATATCAACCTTACTTTTATGCACGATAGAGCAGGCTCGAGGGGCCTAATGGCCTACTCCTGCTCCTATTTTCTACATTCTTCTGTTTCTATGAATATAAGAGTGAGAGTGGAAATGGTAGCTGACCAACAAGTGCTTTAATTAGATGGTTGCTTTATTTAAGGCTAAGGTTAGGATTTTCCTAGCATTGGACAATGCTAGTGTCAGGGCCAAATGCAGATGCCAAGTCCACAAATAGTAACCAACAGTACTCGGCAATGTCCAATTAAGATTCTGCTGCCAGGCTTACCCTAAGTTGAAAACAGCAGCCTAGCTCTCTCACGAGCAACACAGAGGACTGGCAAATCTACAGAGGTGACTTCTTTTGAGGTTGTAAGGAGAATGAGATAGTGCCTCCATTATAAGATGAAGGAAGAAATAAATTCATTCCTATGCTGGCGCCAGTCAGGTACATCCCAACAATTAGAGAGGAATCTGTCTAGCAGTGTCTACAGGGCCAAGGCACAATTGGTGGTAGCAGAGTTACCCTCATTGAGGCGTAGAACCTTGGGTTCAAAGGCCTTTTATCCTCAGGAGACTGCCTTCAAATTTGCCATATATTGAAGGAATAGCCAGTAGTCACTCCTCTGCCAACAAATTACCACAAGCCTGGAAAAATGGGCAATTGTTCCTTTAATAATGGAAATTAAGGAAAAATTACCTGACAACCAGAATGATTGGCAAGCCCTCACAGGATGGCCCCACAGAATTATAGCTCCCCCAAGACTGCCACCGAGTGCCAGTAATTCCTTGGTCTAATTGATCCATTGATTAAAAAAAATCCTATGGACAGCACGGTGCTTCTTTGTTTGAGCTGAGATATCACATTTTGTTATAAAACCTTACGTTATATTGAGAAGGTGACTTAAAAGAAGTTCTGGGCTTAACACATGAATGAACAGAAACTTGCAATCCATTCTAAAAGATGAAAGACTTAACAATCCAGGTGTATTCAATATATCATTTTAGTTGCATGGCACTGTGATCTTTTGCTATAAACTCTGTGTCTTAGACTCCACAGCCGCCTGATGAAGGAGCAGTGCTTCCAAATAAACCTGTTGGACTATAATCTGGTGTTGTGTGATTCTTAACTTTGTCTACCCCAGTCCAACACCACCTCTATCACATCATGGGTCCCATCGACACCACTAACTACCAGCTCACAGTGGAGAGGATCTCCAAGAAGATTGTGCATATCGACACAGACATCAGGTTTCTGCAGAAATGTAAGAAAGCAGGAAAGGTCCCAAAAGGATTACGGACCATGAACTCATTCAAGTTGACCTACAACACAGACTACCCTGAGGGACTTTGCCACTGCACCTCTCACAAACCCCTCAATCATCTCGTGCACCAGCTCTACAGCAGGCGCCATAACCTTGAAATCAACATCCAGCAGTAGTTATGCAACACTGCCAAGCAGACAAAGGCAACAGAACTACACCACATACATGTACACCAAGGACAAGAAACTGGAGAAACTTAGCATTACCACCAGCCAAGCCTTCCCTGGTGCCACAGTTGAAAACGTTATCACGACGGGGAAATTGATTGTCAACTATCTGGACCACACCCTTCAACCAGCAGAGAATGAAGTTCTCAGCTGAGGGCTCAATTTCTGCCCCACTGCCAAAATGAACTCCACTGGTCTTGCAGCTGACACGGAGGAATTCATCAGACGAATGAGGCTCCGGGAATTCTTGCAAGATGTCAGCAGCGAACCAACCGACAAACCAGAATAGTCATCAGAGAGATCTGTGAATGAGCGACCAAAGAAGCAATCAATTTGGCCCTTCACAATGTATGCTCAAACTGTCAGGAAATGTGCGAATGCCAGATTCACCAGCCACATCAATAAGGTAGAGCAAAACATCACCCAACCACAACACAGTGCCATCCAGGCTCTCAAAACCAATCGCAACATTGTCATTAAACCAGCAGATAAAAGAGGAGTCTTTGTCATTCAGAATAAAACGGAGTACTGCAAGGAAGTGTACCAACAACTGAATAACCAGGATCTATACAGGCAACTACCAGCCGATCCGACGAAAGAACACACCAGTGAACGAAACACATTGATCGAGACTTTTGATCCAGTCCTTTTGGGTTCCCTACGTGCTCTTATCCCATGTACTGCTTGCGTAGGGGACATCTACTGCCTTCTGAAGATACACAAAGCCAACACACCTAAATGTCCCGTCGTATCAGACAATGGGACCTGTGTGAGAACCTCTCTGGCTATGTCGAGGGCATCTTGAAGCCCATTGTACAGGGGACCTCTAACACTTGTCATTACAGATGTCCTCCAAAAAACTCAGCACTCACGGACCAGTCAAACATTCTCGTCACAATGGCTGTTTCAGCTCTCTACACCAGCATTCTCCATGATGACAACATCGCTGCAAAAGCCTCAGTACTCAATACCAACAACTGCCAATCTCTGAGCACCGTCTTACAACTCATCCACTTTATCCTCGACCACAATATTTTCACCTTTGACAACCAGTTCTTCATTCAGACACACGCAACAACCATGGGGACCAAATTTGCAATCCAATATGCCAACATTTTCATGCACTAGTTCAAACAAGACTTCTTTGCTGCACAGGATCTCCAATCAATACTATACATCAGATGTATTGACAACATTTTCTTCCTCTGGACCCATGGCGAGGAGTCACTGAAACAATTGCACCGTGACATCAGTGAGTTTCATCACACCATCAGACTTACTATGGATTACTTCTTATCATCTGCCTCATTCTTGGACACATGCATCTCCATCAAGGATGGGCACCTCAGTATCTTACTCTCCGCAAACTCATGGATAATCTCACAGTGCTACAGTTTTCTAGCTGCCACCCTAAATATATTAAAACAGCCATCCCCTACGGACAAGCCCTGAGCATACACAGGATCTGTTCAGATGAGGAGGAACATGACAAACACCTGAAGGTGCTCAAGGATGCCCTCATAAGAACAGGATACAATGCTCAACTCATCAACTGCCAGGTCCAACGTGCCACAGCAAGAAACCGTAATGATCTCCTCAGGAAATAGACATAGAATGCAACCGATAGGGTTGTCTCCTTTTCCAGCACTTCCCGGGAGCCAAAAAACTACACCACATTTTTTGCAGCCTGCAACACATTAACGATGAGGATGAGCGTCTCGCCAAGACCTTCCCTAAGCCTCCACTTCTCAGCTTTAAACAACCACCAAACCTTAAACAGATGAATGTTTGCAGCAAACTGTCCAGCCTTCAGGATGACATCGACCACAACACTGTACAACACTGTCATGGCATCCACTGCAAGACATGTCAAATTATCAACACAGATACCACCATTACACATTGGGACACCACCCACCATGGATGTGGCAGGTGCTCATGTGGCTCGACCAACATGGTCTAAGTCAAACTCTGCAGGCAAGGATGCCCTGAGGCATGGTACATTAGCAAGACCAAGCAGACGCTACGACAAAGGATGAATGGGCACCGCACAACATTCAATAGACAGGGATGTTCTGTCCCAGTCAGGGAGCACTTCAGCGGTCAGGGACATTCGGCCTCGGATCTTCAGGTGACTGTCCTCCAAAACAGACTTTGGAATAGGCAACAATGCAAGGTGGCCGAGCAGAGGTTGGTAGCTTTGATCAGGATTTTGGATTCATGTCACAAGACAGGTGACCCCACAATACTATACACTCTCTCTCTCTCTCTGCCTCTCTGTCTCTGTTTCTCTCTCTCTCTCTCTCTCTGTCTTTTCCCACCGCAGTCCTACACCAGCTCTTCTACATCATTACAATTAATTAGACACAGCTTTATTTCAATTAACACTCTTTTAATGAGATGCTCTGCAGAGAACATGAGATTATTGAAATTACGTTGGTCATATGGTATACATCGGCCAACTCAAAAGATTCTCAGTTTCATATATATCATTGGCTAGGGTTGACGTTTCAAGCATAAACTCTTCATCAGGAATCAAGAAATTATGCTCGAAATGTTGACTCTTCTGCTCCTCCTGCTGTTAGACCAGCTGTGCTTCTCCAGCACCACTCTTCAACTCAAATCCCTACTGCACCCTTTCCAATGCTTCCACATCCTTTCCATAGACTGTAGGGATTGTAGAGACTGTAGGGAAATAGATGGTGACATCTTGCAAAATTTCCAGATTACAGAGGAGGAAGTGCTGGATGTCTTGAAACGGGTAAAGGTGGATAAATCCCCAGGACCTGATCAGGTGTACCCAAGAACTCTGCGGGAAGCCAAAGAAGTGATTGCTGGGCCCCTTGCTGAGATATTTGTATCATCGATAGTCACAGGTGAAGTGCGGAAGACCGGAGGTTGGCAAACGTGGTGCCACTGTTTAAGAAGGGTGGTAAGGACAAGCCAGGGAACTATAGACCAGTGAGCCTGACCTTGGTGGTGGGCAAGTTGTTGGAGAGAATCCTGAGGGACAGGATGTACATGTATTTGGAAAGGCAAGGACTGATTAGAGATAGTCAACATGGCTTTGCGCGTGGGAAATCATGTCTCACAAACTTGATTGAGTTTTTTGAAGAAGTAACAAAGAGGATTGATGAGGACAGAGTGGTAGATGTGATCTACATGGACTTCAGTAAGGCGTTCGACAAGGTTCCCCATGGGAGACTGATTAGCAAGGTTAGATCTCATAGAATATAGGGAGAACTAGCCATTTGGATACAGAACTGGCTCAAAGGTAGAAGACAGAGGGTGGTGGTGGAGGGTTGTTTTTCAGACTGGAGGCCTGTGACCAGTGGAGTGCCACAAGGATCGGTGCTGGGCCCTCTATTTTTTATCATTTACATAAATGATTTGGATGCAAGCATAAGAGGTACAGTTAGTAAGTTTGCAGATGACACCAGATGTAGTGGACAGCGAAGAGAGTTACCACAGATTACCAACAGGATCTTGACCAGATGGGCCAATGGGCTGAGAAGTGGCAAATGGAGTTTAATTCAGATAAATTTGAGGTGCTGCATTTTGGGAAAGCAAATATTAGCAGGACTTATACACTTAATGGTAAGGTCCTTGGGAGTTTTGCTGAACAAAGACACCTTGGAGTGCAGGTTCATAGCTCCTTGAAAGTGGAGTCACAGGTAGATAGGATCGTGAAGATGGCATTTGGTATGCTTTCTTTTATTGGTCAGAATATTGAGTATAGGAGTTGGGAGGTCATGTTGCAGCTGTACAGGATATTGGTTAAGCCACTGTTGGAATACTGTGTACAATTCTGGTCTCCTTCCTATCGGAAAGATGTTGTGAAACTTGAAAGGGTTCAGAAAAGATTTACAAGGATGTTCCCAGGGTTGGGGAATTTATGCTATGGGGAGAGGCTGAACAGGCTGGGGCTATTTTCCCTGGAGCGTCAGAGGCTGAGGGGTGACCTTATAGAGGTTTACAAAATTATGAGGGGCATGGATAGGGTAAATATGCAAGGTCTTTTCCCTGGGGTCGGGGAGTCCAGAACTTGAGGACATAGGTTTAAGGTGAGAGGGGAAAGATATAAAAGAGACCTAAGGGGCAACGTTTTCACACAGAAGTTGGTACAGGTATGGAATGATCTGCCAGAGGAAGTGGTGGAGGCTGGTACAATTGCAACATTTAAGAGGTATTTGGATGGGTATATGAATAGGAAGGGTTTGAAGGGATATGGGCCTGGTGCTGGCAGGTGGGACTAGATTGGGTTGGGATATCTGGTCGGCATGGACGGGTTGGACCAAAGGGTCTGTTTCCATGCTGTACACCTCTACGACTCTATGACTCTATAATGCAGTGACCCAAAATGTATGTAATACAGTCGCACCAGAGCTGTGTACAACTACAACATGGCTCATGGCTCCGAAACTCAATCCCTCTACCAATAAAAGCTAACACACTGTATGCCTTCTGGATAACCCCATCAACCTGGGAGGCAATTTTCAGAGATCTATGCACATGAACATCAAGATGTCTCTGCTCATCCACACGACCAAGAATCTTACCATTAGCCCAGTACTCTGTATTCCTGTTACTCTTTCCAAAGTGAATTACCTCATACGTTTCTGCATTAAACTCCATTTGCCACCACTCAGTCCAGTTCTGCAGCTTACTGATGTTATTTACTTATTTACTTACTTACTTACAGTTCTGTAACCTGAACCATCCTTCCGCACTGTCCACAACTCCACTGACTTTAATGTCATCCACAAATTTATGAAGCCATCCTTCTATACCTGCATCCAGGTTGTTTATAAAAATGACAAACAGCAATTGCCCCAAAACAGATCCTTGTTGTACATCACTCGTAACTGAACTCCAAGATGAACATTTCCCATCAACCACCACCCTCTGTCTTCTTACAACTAGCCAATTTCTGATCCAAACTGCTAAATCACCCTCAATCCCATACCTCCATATTTTCTAAAATAGCTTACCATGGGGAACCTTATCAAATGCTTTACTGAAATCCAAATACCATCAACCGCTTGCTCACCTTCTCCAAGAACTCAATAAGGTTTGTGAGGCACGACCTACCTTTCACAAAACCATGTTGACTATCCCTAACCAAGTTATTCCTTTCTAGGTGATTATAAGCCCTATATCTTATAATCCTTTCCAACACTTTATCAACAACTGAAGGAAGGGTCACTGGTCCACCAGGGTTGTCTCTATTGAACAAGGGGACAACATCTGCCATCCACCAGTCTTCTGGTACCAGTGGTTCAGTGGTTAGCACTGCTACTTTACAGAGCCAGGGACCTGGGTTTGATTCCAACCTTGGGCGACTGTATGTATGGAGTTTGTACATTCTCACCGTGTCAGTGTGGGTTTCGTCCGGGTGCTCTGGTTTCGTCCCACAATCCAAAGATGTGCAGAATAGGTGAACTGGCCATGCTAAATTGCTCATAGTATTCAAGGGTGTGTAGGTTAGGTGCTTTAGTCAGGGGTAAATATTGAGTCGGGGAATCGGTCTGGGTGGATTACTGTTCAGAGGGCCAGTGTGGACTTGTTGGGCTGAAGGGCCTGTTTCCACACTGTAGGGATTTTAATTGTAAATTATAATTCTAATAACGACAAAGATCAAAGCCAAAGGCTCTGCCATCTCCTTCCTAGCTTCCCATTCCAAACTGTCCTTGAGTAGGAGGTTGTAAGCTGCCTTTGTAAAACACTGCAGTTTTTGCACTTCACCCATGCTGGTAAAAAGCAAATTCCAGAATTTGACCTGTGACATCGACGGACTGGGAATGTATTTCCAAATTATAAAAGTTTGTGACTTGGAGAGGATCTTGCAGGTGGAGAGGACCATGCATGCACCAGAAGCATATGCACTTTTAGGCATCGCATATTTGAAATGTGCTGTCACAGGAGTCTTGACAATTTGCTGCAGCAAAACATGCATGTATTACACACTGCTGCTACAAGGTGCCAATGGTGACGGGAATAAACACTTAAAGTGATGGTTGGTGTAAAGACATTATAGCTTTCAGCAGTGTATTTTGTCCTAGTTTTTTTATGAAGAGAGGTTGAGACAGAGATGACAAGTCCGTACCAAGCCAATAAGGTTAACAGCTTGTGAGGCCTTGGGTTTTTTTTAAAAGCTGGAACAATAGAAGCAGCATGAAGGGATGCGGTAAAGCTCCCGCAGAACCAGGAATTTAGTTTAACTTTCAGTAGTTAGTGCAGTCTTGAAGCTGTTATCCCACTCTCTGTTACATCTAAAAGGTTGGGTTCTCTTCCTGTTGTGAAAATCGCATGTGAGGCAATCTGTTTTATTGAATTTGCCTTTGCCAAGAGTGTGTTTAGCAATGTTACTATACTGGAACAGTTACTGTTTAGGAGGTAAATAATCTATTATTCAGTTAAGTTTTCCAATAGAGGTAAATTACTCCAATTGTTCTTTCTTCTATTTGTATTTAAACTATAGGGTAAGAATAAAATGTGTTTTGCTTCAAGCCTGGTAGTGTGACCAATCGAATTGCAATTGGAACACAATCTTACATTTACCTTCTTAAAATGCTTTGCGGGGGTTTGGTGTGGTCCAAACAGTTGGATTAGGTGCCAATCAAGCAAGACGTTTTGGCCTGAAGGTCATTGAGCTTCTTAAGGGTTGCTGGAACCATACTCATTCAGGAAATCAGGGAATATTCCCCATTATATTCAGAAACAGATCATCCTGGAAATGTTTCAAAAATCAGAATCCCTGTCTTCATATGGAAATGCAATCCTCCTGTATAATAACCATAAGTACCTTATTACCAGCTGCCTTCTTAGTATCCTTGAGAGTTTCATTCGCCTTGGTTAAGTACTCATGCTGTTTGACAATCTGCTTTTCCAAATTTTGAGCAAGATCAGTCTTTTCCATCAGTTTTATTTTCAACATATTTATTTCCAAACTCAGAGTGTTGACCTGTTCTTCACTTTCGTTTGCCTAAGAAAAAAAAAATTCTTAATTTGTTTTCTGTAGGCTACTATTTAACATTAGTTATAGTTAATGTACAAATGAAGCAATACTCCGCTAAGTACTAATAGGTAACAGTTGTAATTTGAAGGATAAGTCTTTCCAAGAGCCCTCTATTTGCAAGAGATTTCCACTTGCTAAATCCCTAATTACCTTCTTTTAAGTACAGAAAATATCTGAGCAATGTTTCATCCTGAGATTGAAACATTTAGCCCCTTAACAAAATGGAAAACTGGTACATACAGTCATAAATACAACGCATCATCTTGTAACACAAATGCCAAATAAGAAAAATGTGAATTCTTCACCTGGTTTTTTAAAAATGATAATACTAGTAACTAATTTGTATCCTTATAAAAACAAATAAAGTTTGCATTAAAAGGTATTAAGCAAGTTTTTAATCACAATTTCATCAGTAAGGTGGTTCAAGCATCACCTATAAAAGTAATTAAGCAAAATATCAGATCCAAAGAAGAGACATATAAAATTTCAGGGAAAACCAGCAAGTCTGAGGATTGGGAGCATTTTCGAATTCAGCAAAAGAGGACAAAAAGTTTGATTCAGAGGGGCATAATAGACAACAATAGTAAAATTGTAAGTAACATTAAAAACTGATACAATGGTATCTATAAATATATGAAGATTAAAATATTAGTAAAGACAAATGTAAGTTCTTACAGTCAGAAGCCAAAATATTATTAAGGGAACAAACAAGTGGCAGAAGAATTGAACATGTACTTTGGTCTGTCTTCAGAAGAACCTCCCAAAAATATTAGGGAATCAAGAGTCTGATGAGAGGATGAGACTGAAGGAAATCAGTCTTCATAAGAAAATAATACGAGAGAAATGAATGTTGTGAAAGGCTGCCAAATCGCCTAGGTCTGAGGTGAGCTGCTGGGATGGATTGAGGATTGGCTGTCTAACAGAAGGCAGAGATTAGATTACTTACAGTGTGGAAACAGGCCCTTCGGCCCAACAAATCCACACCGCCCCGCCGAAGCGTAACCCACCCATACCCCTACATCTACATTTTACCCCTTACCTAACACTATGGGCAATTTAGCATGGCCAATTCACCTGGCCTGCACATCTTTGGACTGTGGGAGGAAACCGGAGCACCCAGAGGAAACCCACGCAGACACGGGGAGAACGTGCAAACTCCACACAGTCAGTCGCCTGAGGCCTGAGGCAGAGAGTTGGGATAAAAGGTTCTTTTTCAGAATGGCAGCCGGTGACGAGCGGTGTCCCGCAGGGTTCGGTGCTGGGGCCACAGCTGTTCGCATTATATATTAATGATTTGGATGAGGGAACCGGGGGCATTCTAGCGAAGTTTGCCGATGATACGAAGTTAGGTGGACAGGCAGGTAGTACTGAGGAAGTGGGGAGGCTACAGAAGGATCTAGACAGGGTGGGAGAGTGGTCCAGGAAATGGCTGATGGAATTTAACGTGAGCAAGTGCGAGGTCTTGCACTTTGGCAAAAAGAATAAAAGCATAGACTACTTTCTAAATGGTGAGAAAATTAATAAAGCCAAAGCACAAAGGGATCTGGGAGTGCTAGTCGAGGATTCTCTAAAGGTAAACATGCAGGTTGAGTCCGTGATTAAGAAAGCGAATGCAATGTTGTCTCTTATCTCAAGAGGGTTGGAATATAAAAGCAGAGATGTACTACTAAGACTTTATAAAGCTCTGGTTAGGCCCCATTTGGAGTACTGTGTCCAGTTTTGGTCCCCACACCTCAGGAAGGACATACTGGCACTGGAACGTGTCCAGCGGAGATTCACACGGATGATCCCTGGAATGACAGGTCTAGCATATGAGGAACGGCTGAGGATACTGGGATTGTATTCGTTGGAGTTTAGAAGATTAAGGGGAGACTTAATAGAGACGTACAAAATAATACATGGCTTGGAAAAGGTGGATGCTAGGAAATTGTTTCCGTTAGACGAGGAGACTAGGACCCGTGGACACAGCCTTAGAATTAGAGGGGGTCATTTCAGAACAGAAATGCGGAGACATTTCTTCAGCCAGAGAGTGGTGGGCCTGTGGAATTCATTGCCACGGAGTGCAGTGGAAGCCGGGATGCTAAATGTCTTCAAGGCCGAGATTGATAGATTCTTGTTGTCTAGAGGAATTAAGGGCTACGGGGAGAACGCTGGTAAGTGGAGCTGAAATGCGCATCAGCCATGATTGAATGGCGGAGTGGACTCGATGGGCTGAATGGCCTTACTTCCACTCCTATGTCTTATGGTCTTATGGTCTTATAATCTACATCCCAGGATAGTAAAGGAATTGGCCTTGGAAATATTAGATGCATTAGTGGTCATTCTCCAAAATGCTCTAGAATCTAAAGCAATTCCTCCAGATTGGAGGGTGGCAAATGTAACCCCACTGTTTAAGAAGGAAAGGAGATAATAAAAAGGGTTACAAATCAGTTAGCCTAACGTCAGTAGTAGGGCAAATGCTAGAGTTTTTTATAAGAAGATGTGATAACAAAACATTTGGAAAGTATTATGGGATTAAACAAAGCCACCATACATTTATAAAAGTCAAGTCACACTTTAAAAATCAGTACAGTAGAATGGATAAGGGAGAACTGGTGGACATACACATTTGGATTTTCAGAAGACTTTTTTTATCTGTCAGGTAAATTGAAACCTTGGATATTTTGCTTAAATCTTTTCACATTTGTGATGACTGCGAACAAGTGGGACTTGATTTCTACTACGTTTCAGGTCTTGGAAGTGTCTGATCCATACATCTCCTTATTACCTTTATCTAAGAGTCTATCAAATTTACCCTTCAGAATTACAACTGAGCGAGGAACAATAGTTTTGGGAGTAATCTCAGATGGCAGTGGAGTAGGACACTTCCTCTTTTTTCTCTCTTTTCTGTTTTTTTTTCCCATCTCCTCTCTTCTTTCTTCTCCTGGCCACGGACTCCTACCCTCAGACTGCTGGACTCAGACTCAACACAGACCCAGCATGGCAACCTCCTGGTCTGGTGTGGTGGTCTCTCAGTTTGGCATGGCAGCCTCCTGGCCTGGTGGTGTGACCGCCCAGCCTGGTGTGGCTGCCTCTTGACCTGGCGTGGTGACCTCCCAAACTCCTGGCCTGGCGTGGCATGCTGATCTTGAAATGATCTAGTGTAGTGGTCTCTCAGCCTGACTTGGTGGTCTTTCAGCAATACGTGGTGATCTCTTGGCCCGGCATGGCCTCAGCTTGGAGTTTCAGTCACGAGGTGATTTCTTAAAGCATGGCTAAGCACTTAAGAAAGACTCTAGTGTTTGAACTTTCAGCTTTATTTGTTTATTTTCTACTAAACTAAGAAGATGTCATTATACTGTACTCACTGTAATGTTTAAACTTTAACTTTGTTCTTTCTTTCTATCTTGTTCTTTAGATTCTGTTCTTATGGACCAGGCCATGCCGCCTCAAAATACTTAAAGAAGGTAGCCTAGACCCTAGCCTTTTCTTATTTTAAAGGCCGATGTAAAGTAGATATTGCAGGTGTGATGCAGCTGGTAAAATCATTTGGCTTTAAGCAAAACAGAATCTACTTAAACACCACAGTTGAAGCATGAACAAAAGAGAACAGAATTTAGAATAACTTAACTATTTGAAAACCCAACTTTTTCTTTTTCTCTTTCCTCTGCTTTTAACCAGAATTCAAACTGTTTCATTTCTCTTTCTCTTTGTTTTTCTTTGTTTTCTAACACAAGCTGCTTCATTTTCAATTGAATTTTAGTTATTTCCAGAGACTCTGATGGCATTTACAGCAAATTTAAATGCTGAGCTATTGCTGTAATTATCTCTCCTTTTCTCATGGATGAAGGCAACTCTACCCCCAGCTTGTCTGCTAATTCCAGCAGCTTTGCCTTGCACAGCTTGCGTAAAATCCCCAAAGTCACTTCTTCCACCCCCAGAAACTTAAGGGCGGTACGGTGGCTCAGTAGTTAGCTCTGCTTCCTCACAGCACCAGGGTCCCAGGGTCGATTCCAGCCTCAGGCAACTGTCTGTGTGGAGTTTGCACATTCTGCCCGTGTCTGTGTGGGTTTCCTCCGGGTGCTCTGGTTTCCTCCCACAGTCCAAAGATGTGCAAGTCAGGTGAATTGGCCATGCTAAATTGCCCATAGTGTTACGTGCATTAGTCAGAGGGAAATAGGTCTGGGTAGGTTACTCTTTGGAGGGTCAGGTTGGGCTGAAGGGCCTGTTTCTACCCTGTAGGGAAACTTATCTAAAAAACTTCTCAGTGACTAAAACCGCCATTATTATTCCTGCGCTGTTTAAAACAACGGAATTCAACATCCGGAACAAAAGACACTAATAACTACCACTCACTGCCTTTAAGTCCAAAAATCCTAATCCCAAATTAAATAACCAATTGATCCTGACAAGATCCCCCAGTCTGTTATGGAGCAAGCCAGACCCCTTCAAATATTTAAAGAAGGTAGCCTAGACCCGAGCTTTTTCTTATTTTAAAGGCCAATGTGAAGTGGACATTCCAGGTGTGTTGCAGCTGGTCCAATCACTCATCTTTAAACAAAGCAGATTTTATTTAAACACTGTAATACTAACCTCCATCTAAACCGTCTGGAATTTTTGTCCTTAAATATCTCCAAAATATTTCATGGGTTACGATCAGTATGTATGATTGTCTCAGATACATTACTGGCAACATAAATGTTGAAATACTTTAATGCCAACACCAAGTTCAAATTCTCGTTCTCAACTGTCGCATATTTCTGTTGATTAACATTCAATTTCCTGGAGAAATATCTGATAGACCTTTCTATCTTCTCATCATCTTCTTGTGAGAATACCCACATTATTCACATGAATAACCACCTTGAATGGCATTGTGCAATTTGATGCAGCTAATACTGGGGCAGTGGTTAACACAGCTTTCAGGCTGTCAAATGCCCTTTGACAGTCTGCCGTCTGCTGAAACGTCTTGCATTTCTTTAGTAATTCAGTGAGTGGAGCAACCACACTGCCAAAACTCGGTACGCATTTCCGATAAAACCGATTCAATTCCAGGAATCATAGTATTGCTCTCATCATCGATGGTATAGGATGGTGTATATAACCTTTGTTTTCACATTCCTTGGAGTCATCTGTCCATGTCCAAAAACATGACTTGGGCTTTGTCGAATTCGCTCTTAGCCAGGTTTATCATCATGCCTCCCTCCTGAAGTCAATCAAACAATTCTGACAAATGCTGCAAATGTTCCTTCCATGGAGACTAAAAATCACCAGGTCATTGATGTATACCACACAATTGGGTAAACCAGAAATTACTGTATTGGCAAGTCTTTAAAATGTGGCTGCTGCATTTTTTTATATCAAAATGACAGGACTGTAAACCGATATAGTCCATTCAGTATTAAGAAAACCGAGATTGTCTTCGCTCTTTCAGATAAAGGCACCTTCCCGTATCCTCGGAGTAAGTTCAACTTAGAAATATACTTTACTTGTCCCACCTTTTCAATACAGTCTTCCAAACTAATCCGATATGCTTTGTAACTTTGTAACAACACTGACTTTATGATAGCCGATACGTAGCCAATGGGTACCATCTGGTTTTGGCACCATTACTATGGGTGAGCCTCAGTCACCGCAACTCTCTTTGATTATGTTATCTTAGAGCATCCTTTTTGAACTTGTGCCAACTTTAGAGGGTTAAGGCTATAAGGATGTTGTTTAATTGGAACAGAATTTCCTATATCTACATCATTGTACTTACTAGCTTATTTACACATGCAATAGCAATAACTCTTTCAGTTTGATTTGAGTTTGATTGGTAACTCAATAATGTGTCCCAATTTTTGACAACTTCCTCTAATTTGAGGAATGTCCAATTCAGAATCTTCTGAACATGATTATTTACTCTGTGTTGTAACCAGTAACACATTCTCCTTTTGCTTTCCTTATCAAAATATTTTTTCAGCATATTCAAATGACACTCTGATACTTCTTCCTGTTTGGAGTCCTTATCAAATAGTTCACCTCACTCAATTTCTTTTCGATTTGATGAGGTGCACTAAACCGTGCTTTTAAAGGTTCACTGGAAGTAACACTAACACTATCTCCGTTGGCAAAATTGTAAGTTTTTAATTTCTTGTCTGCTTCCTGTCTCATCATATAGCGTAATATTTTTAAATGTTGTCCAGCTATCTCCCCGGTCTATTTCATCAATCCTAAAATTTGACATATTGTCCAAACATGTGGTCTCTGAATTCTGACTCACCAACTTCTCCATAATCAATTTTAGTGGTCCTTTCATTTCATGCCCAAAAACTAATTCAAATAGAATGAATTTGATTGATTAATTTGGTGCATTTCTGATGGAAAAAGGTAAAAATGGAATTCCTTCATCCCAATCATCTGGATAGTTTTGACTATAAGCCCTTAACAGGATCTTTAATGTCTGGTTCCATCTTTCTAGCATTCCTTACGATTCTGGATGGTACGCAGTGGATTTGAATTGTTTAATTTCTAAACTGTCCATAACTTCCTTGAATAATTTTGATGTAAAATTTGATCACTGATCTGATTGTATCTCTGTGGATAGACAGCATCTTGTGAAAAATTTGAGTAACACTTCCGCAATCCTTTTAGCGGTGATATTGCATAATGGAGGGCCTCTGGAAATCCACTGTACACATTCACTATTGTTAACAAATACTAATTCCCACTTTTTGTTTTAGGTAGGGGTCCTACACAATGAATTAAGACTCTTGTAAAAGGTTCCTCAAATGCAGGAATAAGTAGTAAAGGTGCGGGTTTTATTACTCCCTGCGGCTTTCCATATGACATGCCTGGCAAAATTCAACTACATTCTTGAGCAGTCCAGGTCACGAAAAATGTTTTTGTATTTTAGCTTGAGTTTTCCTTACCCCTAAATGACCTCCTATTGGTACTGATGCAAATAAGCTCTACCTACTAGCTTTGTTTGGATCAGCAAAACCCACATGGTCACTGGCCACTTCACTTGCTCAGCCACCTTCTCAGATGAGATGATAAAGGCTTCTACATCCTTCTCATCAAATTTAGGCAATGCTTACATTTAAATAGATCTCCACCAGGCCTTTGGCTACAATAGGTTTGCTCATCCTCACTATCTTCTACATTCACCTCCAGCCTTCTCTGTCGACTCTCCTGAATGTCAATTTAGGTTAAGAACAAACACTCTCTTTTCCTTTTTGTTCTGCTAAAGCGATTTGTTCCTTTTCTCTTTCCTCTGTTTTTACAGAGGAAATTCAAACAATTTAATTTCCTTTTCTCTTTCTTTTTCCTGTAACTCAAGCTACTTTATTTTCAATTGAATTTTAGCCATTTCCAAAAATTCTGATGGCATTACCAGCAAATTTAAATGCCAAGCTATTGCTCTAATTATCTCTCCTTTTCTCACGGATAAAGGCAACTCCAACTCCAGCTTGTCTGCCAATTCCAGCAGTTTTGACTTGCTCACCTTTCGTAAAATCCCCCAAGTCACTTCTTCCACCCCCAGAAACCTCTCACTGACGAAAAGAGCCATTACTACCCCAAGCATTGTTTAAAACAACGGAATTCAATATCTGGAACAAAAAACACTAATACCTATCACTCACTGCCTTTATGTCCAAAAACCCAAATCCCAATTTAGAATGACCGAATTAATCCTGACAAGAGCCCCCAGACTTTTACAGAGCAAGCCAGACCCCCTCAAACTACTTAAAGAAGGTACCCTCGACCCTAAATTTTTCTTATTTTAAACGTGGATGTGAAGTGAATATTCCAGGTGTGAGGCAGCTGGTCAAACCACTCAGCTTTAAGCAAAACAGAATTTATTTAAACACTACAGTTGAAACACAAACAAAAGGAAACAGAATTTAGAATAACTATTTGAAAACCCAACCGACTTGATATCGCAACTTAACTAAGGAGCTGTTCCAATTCCTGCAATACCCCATATACACACCCCTTAGTGCAAGTCAAAGTCAAACTCAGATTCTTATAGGTCGGAGAGATTTCAGAGAGAGAAGCCTGTAAAGATTCAGCTGCTGAAACATGGAACCTTTTTGCACTGCAGCAGCTTCTGACTGCCTGCGACCAGCAGCTTCTCTGCTACAACTAAACCAAACTGAAATAAAACTGAAGTGGAAGAACTGGCCACTCCCCTACCATTACTAAAATAGGCTCTTTCTAAGACATTTCAGCACCTCAGCCTTTATGACCACTCAAAAAAAAAGCACAAGGACAAAATAACCTTGTTAAAGTGATAGCATCATCACACTGTAACTCGGGGTGCTAGAACTTAAGATGGCTCCTTGTGTGATGACATTATACTCTTTTCACTGTATTCCTTTGCTTTTGTACTTGAGTACACGTGACAATAAAATCAAAAATCCAATCAAGATGGTCATTTGTTCTCTTTCCTTTCTCTCTTAAATAGATTGGTTATCAGAACTGAACAGGCAGAAAGGAGAAGTGAAAATGCACTAGGAAACCCAGTTTTTGTATACAAATAAAACTTAAGATGAACTCCATTTTTTTGTCTCCATTTATTGTGTGTAAGCCAGTAATCTGACTGTTGTAGTATTCTGGGAATAGAGTAGCAATGGTTGTTACATTCAAATGTAACTGTGAACAAAGACTTTCAACAGGTGAGTTACTGAGGACCAGCTTTAATCAACTAGATGGAGACAGTCAGAGGTGAAGGTTGCTACCTTCATTCTGCTTGCAAGCAAACAGCTAAACACAGGTTCCGCATGGAAGTATTATGGTTAAGCTATCCTGCTGAGAAGGCAACTTGTTCTATGTAGT
Source organism: Chiloscyllium punctatum (assembly GCF_047496795.1). Classification (NCBI taxonomy): domain Eukaryota; kingdom Metazoa; phylum Chordata; class Chondrichthyes; order Orectolobiformes; family Hemiscylliidae; genus Chiloscyllium; species Chiloscyllium punctatum. Next base: position 130,874,331 of record NC_092743.1, read on the forward strand.
TGGATAGCTCTGTGCAGTTAGGATGAGGAGAGCAAGCAGGTGCAGCAAAATGTTGGAGTTAGGGCTCAGCAAGGTCCTGGAAGTTGTGCAGGGCATGGCAAAATCTATGATGAATTAATATTTTAGTTAGAAGGATTGATGGGTTAACAAGCAGTATCTGGAGTGCAACGTTAATAAATGTGAAGTCATCCATTTTGGTAGGAATAACAGCAAAAAGGACTACTGCTTGCATGGTAAACAAATGCAGCACGTTGCTGTGCAGAGGGACCTGGGTGTCCTTGTGTATGAATCACAGAAGGTTGGTCTGCAAGTGCAGCAGGTAACTAAGAATTTTGTCTTTCATTGCTAAAGGGATTGAGTTTAAAAGCAAGGAGTAAATGTTGCAGCTGCATAGGTTGCTGGTGAGACCAAACCTGGAGTACTGTGTCCTTTAGTCTCCTTTCTTGAGAAATGATGTACTAGCATGAGAGGGGGTGCAGAGGAGGTTCAATAAGTTGAATTGAAGTTGAGGGGGTTGGCTTATGAGGGAATGCTGAGTCGGCTTGGATAATATTCATTGGATTTAGAAGAATGGGGGGTGAGGGGGTCTTACAGAAACATATAAAATTATGAAGGGAATAGATAGGATATAAGTAGAGAGAATGTTTCCACTGGCAGGTATAAATGGACAAGAGGGTATAGCCTCAATATTAGAGGGAGCAGATTTAGGACTGAACTGACAAGGAACTTCTTCACCTAGAGGGTTGTGAACCTATGGAATTCCGTGCCCAGTGAAGTAGTTGAGGCTTCCTCAATAAATGTTTTTTAAGCTAAGATTGACAATTTTTTTGAACAGTAAAGGAATTAAGGGTTATGGTGAGAGGGCTGGTAAGTGGAGTTGAGGCCACAAAAAGGTCAGCCATGAGTTTATTGAATGGCGGAGCAGGCTCAAGGGGCCAGATGGCCTACTCTTGCTCCTAGGCGAGTGAGGACTGCAGGTGCTTGAGATCAGAGTCAAGATTAGAGTGTGCTGGAAAAACACAGCAGGTCAGGCAGCATCCAAGGAGCAGGAAAATCGACATTTCGGGCAAAAGCCATACATCAGGAAGGAGCTGATGAGGGGCTTTTGCACAAAACGTCGATTTTCCTGCTCCTCGGATGCTGCCTGACCTGCTATGCTTTTCCAGCACCACACTACTCTTACTCCTAGTTCTTATGTTCTTGTTTGGTGCAGCTAAATAGGTTTAATTCTCAGGAAATTTAAAAAACAGAAGCAATACTGGCTTGATGAAGCAAGCTATCTGCAAAAAGCTTGGGTTGTGCCTTTGAATAGATGCCGGACTGCAGTTTCCACCATCCAGGGACTGTAGAAATTCAAAATGAAGGTGAATTACTAGAATGTGAGCAGTCATTGAGAATGCCCAAGATGAAGTGGCTTTTGAGGCAGTCCCAAAGTTAGGTCTTTGAAAAAGAGATGTGATAACCAACTATGTAGTCAATATCTCAGGGGTTCCTGAGAAATATATGTGGTCAATCTTGACTGCATATGCTATTTGGTACGCTTTGTGTGGTGTTCAACCACAATTTGTCTGTTACCATGTTTAGCTCGGGTTATTTTCGGATGTTACTAGACTGGAAAAGAAAGTGGAGTGGTGTTGGAGAGAAAGAACTAGTTTTTTTTAACAACTCAAGGAAAAACTGAAGCAGTGAAGTCACTTATTGGCTACACATGGTATGTCACCTATTTTGAAGAAACAGGATTTGATACTCTTGAGACAAGCTAGCACCAGCTTTCTTTGGGTTAAAGAGTGAAACTCTCAACCACAGCTTTTAAACTGGTTTAAAATACAACTTGTCACAGAACTGAGAGGAAAAAGGAGTTTGAATTCAGACCTCCAAAAACTTCAAAGGAAACCAAAACCTCCTTGCTCCCTTTGGATGGAAAAGAAATAACATTGAAAGAATCTATGAAGTGAAGAAATTCTACCTAGGGTAAGACCAAAGTCCGACTGACCAGCTGCCAAATTGAACATCGTCAGTGTTGATAACAATGTAATATCATCATCATAAACCTAAAAAGAACTGTGAAAAAGTCACATCTTTTCTCCTTTTGGTTTGGACACCTGATCCAGACCTTGTTCCTTTTAGTCTGTATTTTCTATTGACAATATCCCTGCAAAACTATTTGTCATACCAGTTCTGTCCATCATATTGTGCTTAATATGTCTTTTAATAAGTATCTGATATCTTGCACTTTGTCAACTTTAAAACAAAATTATCCTCTAGCTGGGAGATAACATAAATTTGGTGGCCTGAACTGATCATAACAAATGGAACAAATATACTGAAATGTAAGGATTGAACAGTCAAAATAACTATCAATATACAAAACATAACACTGTTTCAGTTGTATTTACTCACCAAAAGCTAAATCTAACTCCATAACCTTCAAGTTCACTTCCTGACATAATGTCTTTCTAAAGGAACTAGCTCAATGAATTAGTCCTGATTAACTGCGATGAAAGTTAATGCACAATTTTCAACACAATGTATGGATAGTAAATGTTTCAAAAAGATTACTGATCAGACAAAGAGTATTGTGTAACTCCGTTTATAAGTCTGATTACAAACCATGGAATATTTTGTAATGAATATTTCAAACATATATTCTTTATACCTCTCTTTCTCTCTTTTCCCGTCCCTCTGTACATTGAATCAAATTAAATTTATTGTCACGTGTACCGAGGCACAGTGAAAAGCTTTGTCTTGCGAGCAATACAGGCAGATCACAGAGTTAAGTAGCATAGATAAGTAAAATATAAGTAAACAGCGGCCAAAACAAAAACACAGGTACAGGTGAATATTACGAGTCCATTCAGTATTCTAACAACAGTAGGGTAGAAACTGTTGTGAAACCAGCTGGTGCATGTGTTCAGGCTTCTGTACCTTCTCCACAATGGTAGAGGTTGTAGTAAAACATTGTGGGATGGATCTTTTGAGAATGCTGGTGGCCGTTCCTTGACAGCGGGCCTGGTAGATGGATTTTATAGATGGGAGGTTGGCCTTTGTGATTGTCAAGGCCGGGTTCACCACTCTCTGTAACCATCTCTGATCTTGAATGGTACAGTTGCCATAACAGGTAGTGATACATCCAAACAGAATGCTTTGGATGACGCACCTATAAAAGTTGACAAGGGTATTTGCCGTCATGCCAAATTTCCTCAGCTGCCTGAGGAAGAAGAGATGTTGTTGGGCCTTTACAATCAGCGCTTCCACATGAAGAGTCCAAGAAAATCTGTTGTGGAAGACCACTCCTATGACCTTGACACTGTCCACTCATTCCACCTCTGTGCTGTTAATGTTAGGGGGGCGTGAGTAATATCCCGCCAAAAGTCAATAATGAATTCCTTGGTTTTGCCAGCATTGAGAGCTAGGTTGTTCTCAGTACACCATTTCTCCAGGTCTTCCACCTCCCATCTGTAGTCTATCTTGTTGCCCTCGGAGATTCGACCAACTATGGTGGTGTCATCGGCGAACTTGTAAATGGCATTACTCTAGGATTTGGCGACGCAATCATGGGTATACAGTGAGTACAGTAGGGGGCTGAGTATGCATCCCCAGGGGTGAGTGTTAGTGATGATGAAATATTGTCCCCAATCTTCATTGATTGTGGCCTGTGGGTCAGGAAACTGAGGATCCAGTTGCAGAGAGTGGAGCTCAGTCTGAGTTCACTAAGTTTAGTGATCAGTCTCGAGGAGATAATAATGTTAAAGGCTGTATTGTAGTCAATGAGTAGGATTCTTATGTAGCTGTTCTTGATGTCAAGATGTTCTAGGGAGGAGTAAAGGGCAAGTGATGTGGCATATAACGTAGAACTGTTGGTCCAATAGGCAAATTGGAGTGGGTCAAGAGTAGTGGGGAGGCCGGAGTTCATTAATGCTATGACCAGCCTTTCAAAGGACTTCATGACCACTGAAGTTAGAACCACTGGGTGGTAATCATTGAGACATGCTGCATGAGCCTTCTTAGGTACAGGGATGATGTTGGCTCTCTTGAAACTGACAGGGATAGTGGCCTGCTGCAGGGAGAGGTAGAAGATGTCCAAGAAGACCTCTGCCAGTTGATCTGCACATGTTCTGAGTGCACGGCCTGGTACTCCATCTGGTCCCATCGCTGCCATTGGATTCACATGAAGGAAAACTGATCCGACCATATGACCACTGTTAATGATGACAAAACATAGATGCCAATCTTGTGATAATTAGAGGCTTTCTATTTGTTTTGAAAATTCAGCACTTGCTTTTACTCACTGATTCTGTCTGAGTTTTCTTCCATGAAGTGACAGCTGATCTAACTCCTAAAGTAACACAGATGATGATGAGAAACATGAGTGTCTGCACCAGGATTTGAATTTGACATGGTAAATCTCAAGACTGGCCTTCAGCTTCAGAAATATCAGACAGCTGTGATGTACAGAGTTTTGTGGGGTGAGGGTAGGTGGAAGAGAGGTGCTACTACAAACACATTTTTAAAAAGTGTACTGTAATTATGTAATTAGGATCTTTGAAATGATTATTGTACATTTCAGGTGAATACTTTGGCCACCCAGACACAAATGCATGCAATAGGAGCTGAAGTAGACACCGGAGCCTGTTTTGCATTTCAACAAGATCATGGCTGATCTGCTTGTGTCTCAATTTCCATAACCCATAAATAACCTTGATTCTCTTGTTTAACAAGAATCTCTCCATCTTTCTTAAAAATATTCAATGACCATGTTTCCATTGTTTTTTAAGGCAGAGAGTTCCAAAGTCACAAAACGCTTTGAGAAAAACTGTCTCATCTCTGTCTGAAAAGAGTAATAAAAACAGTGCCCCCTCATTCTGGGCTTAATCATAAGAGGAAACATCCTCCCCAAGTCCGCCTTGTTAGAATATTCAGGATTTCATATCCTTCAGTCAAGTCACCCTTCACTCTTCTACATTCCAGTGGAAATAAGTCCAGGCTGCCTACATATCGTTATAAGACAATCCACTCATTCCAGATATCAATCTGGCAAACTTCCTCTGAACCTCCTCGGATGTATTCATATCCTTCCTTAAATAACAAGAGCAAAATCTTGCCCAGTATCTGAAATGTGGTTTCACCAGTGCCATGTATAACTGAAAAAAATTCCTTACTTTCATGCTCACTTCTTTTCAAAATAAAGGAGAGTTTCCCATTAGGCTTCTTAATTACATAATGTATCTGAACACTAACTTTATATGATTTTGCACGAGAACTAAATTCTTTTGCACCTTGGATTTTCACAGCAATTCTCCATTTATATTCTGTCATACTCTGCCTTATCATCCTTCCATATTGAAAAACTTCACATTTTCCCCGTTTCCTGATTATCCAATATTAAATTGCAATTCTCATTTTTGATATGTTAGGAACACAGTTATTCTGAGTATTCTGAAATATTCATTTAAATGTCCGACTCTGCGTCCCTATTCAGCTACCACCTAGCCTTGTATACCAGTTCACTTCAGCTAGATCAGCTTTCATGCCAATATTGCTGTATTTACTTAACATTAAAATACTAGCTTCAGACACATTATTCAACCTTTTAAGCTGGTTATATAATTCAATTGCATTGTGGTTGCTGCTACCTGTGCTCTGAGGTCTTGAATTAATTCTGTCACATTACACAATATCAAGTTTAATATGACTTGCTCTTAAGTCAGTTCCAGAATGTATCGCTCCAACAAACTATCTCCAAAACATTCTATGACCTCCTTGTCCAGGTTGTTACTGTTAATCTGATTTTTTAATGTTTTATCTGTAAAGTCACCCATGATTGCTGCCATTTCTTAATCACCCAAGTGCTATTAATTAATTATATTAATCACTTATTTTTGTGGATTTTTACATACTTTGTGAACTTCACTGTTAATTTGTAGAGTATGTTAAACATAACAGAATAAACATTAACAACTTGCCAGCTGCAGATTCCTTTCAAAATGTCAGAAGAATATCAGATTTCAGGTTTGACTCTGTCAAACCCAATTTGGAGCTCTATTGCCCTGATGACGCTTAATTTACCAAGTGAATATTTCCTGAATGTCTGTTTTAAAATTCAACTTTTTAAAATGAAAATAAATAACATCTAAGTCTAGAGGAACTTATCAGAAATACCAATGATCTAGTCCAGCTTTTAAGGCAGAGAGCATTAACTCTTTAACTTTCAAGTTCAATGTTCTCGAGGATAAGTCCTTGGATTAGAATCTGATATTGGACATGAAGGGTTTTTGCTTTCCTAGCTTGGATGTGATTTGACATATTACTTCAAGATATATACCAAGTTGGATGATGCATACCGAAGTCAGCACTGGAAAGCAAGACAGCATAATTCTATATGACAATGTGGCTTATGGGTCAGGAGTTTTCACATCACTCATTTTAATCCACTTTCTTCACTTCCTCAGGAACGAAATAATATCCATGAACATAATTAAACAAAAAGCCTTTCCAATAAAAATCTCTATATGATGTAAGATTTGGATGATTTCTCGTAGGTTATTGTCATGCGGTAAAGTAGCTGAGAAGAATTTAATACAAGTTAAAGAAAAGTATTCCAACAAGCTAACTGATAAACAGGTAGGAATAAAGGAGCAGGAGTATGCCTTTCAGCCTCTCAAACCTGCTCCACTACTCTATATCATTGCTCGTCAGCTAACTGAAGACCATATTCCCTTGCTATCCCCGTTTACAAATTCTACCATCCCATCTACATCCGATAACTTTTCATTTATTAGCTTACAGCAATCTATCTGCCTCTGCCACTTACATATTCAATGACTTCACTGCCTTCTGAGGCCAAGTTCCAAAGCTGCACAACCCTCAAAGAAAAATATCTGCTCAACAAACTCAGAATGCTGTAGAAAATCAACAACAGATCCAGCAGTATCTATGGAGATAGAAAGAGTTAATACTCTGAGTCCAGCATGACTCTTCTTCAGAATTCAAAAATCTCCTCATTTGTCCTTAAAGGACAATTCTTAATTTTAAAACAGTGTCTCCTAATTCTGGATTGACCAACAAGACTAAACATCCTTTCTATGTCCATCTCATGAAGATCATTCTAGATCTTATCTAACGCAATTAAATAATTGCATCACTCAGTCCTTTTCCATTCAAGTAATGCCCTGCTTTTTAGTTTTACTTGTGAAAGTCAACAATGTCATTTTCCCACTCCATCACCTAGATGTTTGCCCACTTACCTGTCCTATCTCTATCAGTCTGCATCCTTGCTATGACACCTTCACAACATACTTTCCGACCTAACTTTGTGTCATCTACAAATTTAACCACCATGACTTTAATACATGTATCTAAATCTCTAAATTACATCGCGAGAAGCTAAAGGACCAGCATAAACCTTTGCAGGATGTGACTCGTCACATTGTGCAAATCTGAAAAAAAGCCATATAAGTATATTTTGGTTTCCAACATCCAGCTATGTCAGTATATTATCCAGCTCTGTGAGCTCCTACTTTGCACAATAACTTTTCATGTGCATTCTTGACAAACATCTTATGGAACCCAATACATCAATGTGACTTTCTTTACCCATGGCAACATTCCTTGATGTAATTAGTAACTAGAATTGTATCAATTGCTAAGTTCAACTTACTTAATGACTGATATTCCACAGCCCTTTGGATAGAGAATTCCAACGTTTCACCACTCTGAGTGAAGAAGTTCCTCCACATTTCAATCCTAACATTCCTTACTTTTTATTCTGAGACATTGCCGTCCTAGTTCTAGAATCCCACAACCAGGGAAACCATATTTTATGCATCTATTCCTTTAATAACTTCCTACATTTCAATGAGATGACCTCCTATTCTTTCAAACTTCAGTGACTATCTCTCAATGAGTCTTACTCTTTCCTCATCAGACAGTCCAACTATCCCAGGAATCAGTTAGGTAAGCCCCACTGCATTCCCAGTATAGTAAGTATACCCTTCTTGGACAAGGGAACCAGAGCTGCACACAATACAGACATGTGTCAACAAATACGCAACACTGCACTTCCTCTGCCTATTAAATTGATAATCAAGTATTAGAATCACAGCTCTGTGGAAAACGCAGCAATTTTATTTCCAGAATTTGGGTGATTGTGGTCTCAAGTAAAAACTTCAATGAGACAAGAAAACAATTCAGTGGTTTCATTCAACGTTAATGTAAAGTATGTAATTTATAAAAATTGGTTGAATCCTAGTTTCACATATTGGAAATTCCAATTAACCTGAAAAGAAATGACACCGAGAATTTTATTCATAAATATTTTGAATGACATTCGGGAAAATATAAAAAGTCTCATGTAACATATAATTACACAGGCCCGGAACTTTCTCAAAACTGGTCCTAATTCACCACCATATACTCACAAGAGTTGTGGCAGAAATAACAAAATGAGACAGGAAATGTAGACTCAAAATGAACAAATATTGTCATTAAAGAATGTCAGAAATTGTTGATGGTAGAAAGTAAATCATATGTACAGCAACCATATAACGTTCAAAACTAATACAGCAACGCCTAACGTAAAACAAGCAAAATTTCTCCAAACCTTGCACAATGTTTCCTTCAATTTCTGCTTCAGCGTATCATTTTCTTGCTGTAGCTCACTAATAATCTGCTTTTTATGTGTAATTGTTCTATCATTCAATTCTTTTGCTGAATTTAATGAAGATGTTTCAATTTGCAAATGTTTAATGGTTTCTTCACACTGAGCCACCTGTAAAAACAAAAAGTGGTGCCAAGCTTTCATCATAAGTATAATTTACAAGCCCACCTTGGTCACAAACTGATAAAATTTATCTGAAGATAATACTATAACTTGTAACAAATTGTACGGCTCAGATTTCAGTCAGCAGTAAAATGATGTCATTCTGACAAATCTCAAAGAAAGATTCCTCCAAATATTTGCGATCTCTGTTGCATAGATATCCTCTTTTCTACTTTCAAGTTAAATCTGGTGTTAAATCAAAATGATCTCTAGAATAAGCATTGCCATCAAGCAGGTAAGGTGCTGATTACACTGAAGTATTCTCAATTTGAGCAATCAAAAGTGAAAAGTACTAATGATCCTTCACTGTTAACTTACAGGAAGGAAAATAAATAGTTGAAACATTGTTTTGGTTTAAAACTGCGTCTTTAATTTAGGGTTAAAGGGAGGAATGAAGGGGCTTATGTAATGTGTTCTGAATACTAACAGCAAGCCTGGGTGACTTGGGTGCTAGATATTGAAAGGGATCAGGTTGTTTGAATGCCTAAAGGCAATGGACAAACCGTCTCCGCTGAATGGTGAACACACTGCTAGTCTCTAAAATCCCAGTAAGATGTTTGGAATGTCAGATTTTGTAAACAGGTGAACTTTAAATATTCTATTTAATTTCAAGATAGAACAAAGGTGGAAGTTTAAACGATAATGTCTAGCATTTCTATTTGGTTACAATGCCAATGTGATTCACATTGCCTTGGAGGTAGGCTTTACGAAGTGAAGAGTCTATTGGAAGCCAGTGTGAAGAATTGACTTACAGGGTGTTTTCTGAAAATCTGACTGAGCCTCAAAAAGAAAACCAGTTTATCAGAATCTGACAAAGAGAAAGAGGAAAGTTAAAGGCTCTAAATCACATGGGTTCACCATGTAGGAATGCTGATTGGTGGCCATGTTTGGATTACAGAGATGGAATTTGAGAGAGTTTAACAAGACTGGAAGATATCCTTAATGTTTGCCAGGGGTCGGAATTTTCAAGATAATTCTAATCAAACTCCACACAGGGCTTAGTATTATCTATATGGGGAAACAAGTCAAGGGAAGCAAGCCCTCAAGAGCTAAGAATCACTTTGAACTTATTCTACGAGAATAATGTGGCTATTTAAGGAAGAGAGTAAATCACAACTAACAGTGGAGAGAGATTTTTAGTAATTTTAAATATTAAATAGAGATTTTTCCTCTAGTTTAGACTGTAAGTTGTCTACAAAAATAGATATTTTGTAAATGTTGCCCTTAACTTGTATGTTACAATAAGTCTTAAAGTTTATTTTTTATGTGACATTAGATATTCAAATTCCTTCAAAGAGTTAGCCATAACTACAGGAAACAACAATTTTGAAACGGGTAAAGGTGGATAAATCCCCAGGACCTGATCAGGTGTACCCGAGAACTCTGTGGGAAGCCAAACAAGTGATGCTGGGCCTCTTGCTGAGATATTTGTATCATCGATAGTCACAGGTGAGGTGCCGGAAGACTGGAGGTTGACAAACATGCTGCCACTGTTTAAGAAGGGCATTAAAGACAAGCCAGGGAACTATAGACCGGTGAGCCTGACCTCGGTGGTGGGCAAGTTATTGGAGGGAATCCTGAGGGACAGGATGTACATGTATTTGGAAAGCAAGGAATGATTAGGGATAGTCAACATGGTTTTGTGCATGGGAAATCATGTCTCACAAACTTGATTGAGTTTTTTGAAGAAGTAAGAAAGAGGATTGATGAGGGCAGAGCAGTAGATGTGATCTATATGGACTTCAGTAAGGCGTTCAACAAGGTTCCCCATGGGAGAATGATTAGCAAGGTTAAATCTCATGGAATTCAGGAAGAACTAGCCATTTGGATACAGAACTGGCTCAAAGGTAGAAGACAGAGGGTGGTGGTGGAGAATTGTTTTTCAGACTGGAGGCCTGTGACCAGTGGAGTGTCACAAGGATCAGTGCTGGGCCCTCTACTTTTTGTCATTTACATAAAGGATTTGGATGTGAGCATAAAAGGTACAGTTAGTAAGTTTGCAGATGACACCAAAATTGGAGGTGTAGTAAACAGCGAAGAAGGTTACCTCAGATTACAACAGGATCTGGACCAGATGGGCCAATGGGCTGAGAAGTGGCAGATGGAGTTTAATTCAGATAAATGTGAGATGCTGCATTTTGGGAAAGCAAATATTAGCAGGACTTATGCACTTAATGGTAAGGTCCTAGGGAGTGTTGCTGAACAAAGAGACCTTGGAGTGCAGGTTCATAGCTCCTTGAAAGTGGAGTCGCAGGTAGATAGGATAGTGAAGAAGGCGTTTGGCGTTTGGTATGCTTTCCTTTATTGGTCAGAGTATTGAGTACAGGAGTTGGGAGGTCATGTTGCGGATGCACAGGATATTGGTTAGGCCACTGTTGGAACATTGCGTGCAATTCTGGTCAAACGAAGTGGTGGAGGCTGGTACAATTGCTACATTTAAGAGGCATTTGTATGAGTATACGAATAGGAAGGGTTTGGAGTGATATGGGCCGGGTGCTGGCAGGTGGTACTAGATTGGGTTGGGATATCTGGTCGGCATGGACGGGTTGGACCGAAGGGTCTGTTTCCATGCTGTACATCTCTATGACTCTATGACTATCTATGGCTAACAGACAGCTCAACTATGGCTAACAGACAGCTCAACTTTCATAACTTAAAAATGTAAAATATGCTGTATTTTTCATATCATTGTGAATAAATTTGTCTTTCCATAAATAAAAATAAATTTCTTCAAGAAAATGTGGCTGTTAAGTAGTAATTTTGAATACCATAGCTTTAGGTTCCAGGCACAGATCATTGAAAAAGATGCCATTTTTCAAAGGTTTGTACAGCAAGATTAATATTGTAAAACATCAAGTTGTCATCAGTTCAGTGGTTTGTTCTGGCAACACCCATTTCTGAATTTCAGCAGTGCCAGACAATCTGAGATTCAGGGGGTGTTACTTCCTTCTCTGTGAGGGGTGGAACTCCAGCATGCAAACTGTTAATGCTATGTGTAGCATATGATTGATGTGGGATGGACTTTTCTCTTTACTAATTGGTCTCTGACTAGCTCGCTATTTCAATGTCTAGTTTAAAACTAATTTTGGCACAGAGAGTCACGAAAAGCAATTTTGGGATTTCCATATTTAATTGCTCTTGTGTGGACTTCAGAAGATGCTGTCAATTTTGGAGAAATAATAACATGAATGCTGACACTTCTTACTTACTACTACAAATTCTGGCAATATCATTAATTAAATAAACCAAAGTGGTACATACCTTGTTTCAGCTCTTACAAATTCAGATTCTTTTGGACTACTTTTCAGTAAAAATGAGGAGACTAGTCATGAATAAAGTGAAGCATAAATGAAACAGAGGGGAAAGAAGTTTTTGGGGGTTTAGAATATCTGCTTTGGTTCATAAAAGTTGAGACAGTAAGTACTTAAACATTCTTGTCCAGTGTTTTTTACTTGTAATGAGTAAATAGGCACACTAAATAGTAAGGCAAAAGTGAGGATTAGAGATGCTGGAGATTGTAGTCAAGAAGTGTGGTGCTAGAAAAGCACAGCAGGTCGGGCAGCATCTGAGGAACAGGAGAATCTATGTTTCAGGCAAAAGCCCTTCATTAGGAAGGGCTGATGAAGGGCTTTTGCCCGAAATGTCGATTCTCCAGCTTCTCAGATGCTGCCTGACCTGTTGTGCTTTTGCAGCACCACACTTCTCGACACTAGATAGTAAAACCGGAGAACAAAATATAGCACATAGGAAGAATAAAATTCATAAATTAAAATAGAGTAGATTCTACACAGAAGACAAATGTGATTGCTGTTACACTTTCAGCAACATTAATCTTTGAGACATTATGAACATAAGATGGCAGAAACATATCACAATAAAGTCTTCAACAAAGACAATCTGCACAACATTGAAAATATTCTCTGACAACGTCAATTGTCCTGGAAATGTTTTATGGTCTGGTAAGAAAAACAGAGTGCATCTTGCCAACATTTCAAGGAACAGCAGCTACAAAGACAGCTCCTCCTAGCTGACATTGGCAAACAATTGGGGCAATAGATTGCTAAAGCAGACTGCTGGAGCCTAACAGCTACAACACACCTCGAAGTTCAAAACAACTGAGTATGAGGCTGATGAAGGAAGATGCAGATAATGGACAAAATGATTTACTTACACCAAAGGCCAGGCAGACTGCAGTTCTTGTTCCCAAGTGTTCAAACCCCTGTACGAGAATTGACCTCTTCGTTCACTAACAATTCTGCCAATTCTCATGTACAGAAGGCTTCCCATAACACTTGCAAAGTATCTGCCTTCATCAGATAATGGGACAGAAATTACATATCCAGATTTACAGGTGATATAAACTTTGTTGAGACTGTAAGTATGGATGGAAGATTGGCATTACAAAGAAATTTTGGTATTTCAGGTAATGAACAAAACTGTGGGAAGTGCATTTCTAGGTAGAAAATGAGAAACCATCCACTTGAATCTAAAAAGAATAAAACAAGGCATTTTATAAATCGAAAAATTAGAAGCAGTGGATGGTCAAATAAACATGGGAATTCAGATATATTGATTGCAAATCATGTTGCAGAAAATGATGGAAAAGGATAATGGAATGCTATCCTCTTAGATCAAGCATGCAATAGTACAAGAAGGTAGAAGTCATGTTTCAATTACACAAAACTCTAGCTAGATCAGATTTTGGTGCTGTAGCAAGCTTGGTGCCACACCAGATAAAGGATATAATCGGGTTCAGGGGAAGTGTAACATTGATTTACCAAAGTGATACTGAGATTGAAGGGTGAAAGACTTAGGATAAAGTACACAAACTACAGGTGATGGAACTTATAAGGTTAAGGAGTGGTTTGATCCATGTTTTCATGATATTAAAACAAATAGATAGGGTGGACAAGGGGGAACTATTTCTGTTGGTTGGGGAGTTGAGGACTATGTGGAATTGTCAAAACATTATCACCAGACCTTTCAAGAATGAAGTCAGGAAACACTTCTAGATATGCAGAACAGTTAAACTTTGGAACTCTTTACATAAATTTGGCAAATGTTAGACCAGTTGTATATTTTAAAATTGACAAGGAGAGATTTTTGATAAGCTAAGGGATATTGGGCAAAGATGGATACTTGGGATAGATTAAAGGCAGGAGGGAAGAAAAGTTCACCAGACTCCATGCGTGCTAGCAACACATCCACCCTTGTCCCACCTGAATTAATTTGGGATGGAAGGAGCCATGAGAGCCTTAATTGGTGGATTACTGGCCACTAAAGGTTTTCACACTGCAGCCACATGTGTTACACTCGCAACAGGGTAGGCACATGTCAGTTGGGAAGCACAGGTTGCTGCCAGGCAAGGAAGGAGAACCTCCTCTGTGGTCTCCTTTGTCTCATAGGAGAAAATTACCCCACCCAAAACACTCTCAAAGTCTCTGCCTGCTGCTTTTGTCTTTATTTCGGATTTTGTCTTTGTGACATTGGATATTGTCTTTATTTTAGATTTCGAGCATCTACTATGTTTTCCCATCCCACATGGAAATGGGTTGCCTATTGTACCAAAATAAAAAAAAGTGACTGAATGAACCTTATTGTAGATGGAAGGGAGTTGAACCACCTTCTGCTGAATTAAGTAAGTTGCGCATGCAGGTCAGCACATACATAACATTGGAATGGCTGCCTCTGTGCAGCAGCCATTCTACTCTATGGAAAAAGCACGGAAAATTACCAATAAATACTTTTCAAGCTCACTGCATCTGGAAGGAAAGATGGCAACTTGCGACCTCAATAAAATCAAAGGACTGTTTGTACATTTCTACACTTCATTCCACTTCACATACAAAACCTAAGCATAATCGCACAGTCCCACAACATCCTTTTTCTTCGCCATAGTATCAGAGCAAATCTGTAGTATGCACAAAGCAAAGAGAATCATCTTTAGCTCTGTTTTACCATACTTCTATCACATACCTATATCTGATACGCTTTACTTATGAAAGATGGGAAAACAATTGTGACATACAGGTACATTAATTATATAAGGTTAATTAAAAATTTATTAAACAGTGAGGGAAAGTGAAGAGAAGAATTACAAAATAAATTTCACAATGGTTATTAAATTTAAATTTCTCAGATAGAAATATTACTTTTTTAATGGAGCAGTTCTTTTACTTTTCATACCATGCGTAGATTTTATATCTAGTGGCAGCTTTTCATTTTGTAAAACAATGATATATGTCATGGTGGTGAATTCTGTGTTTAGCATCATCTGATGGGACTCAGCAGCCCCAGCCTGGCACAGCAGGCACTGCCATATTTGCTACAAAGGAAGACAGTGGACGGATAATGTAAAATGTTAAACAAATGGTACATAGACTTTCAAAAGGTTTCAGACAAATTGTCCATTTTGAACAAGCCAGGCTGAGAAATGTCATCCAGCAGAGCAGAAATAACTTTAAATAACTGTCTATAAATATCTATTAAATTGAAAACAAAATGGTCTATCACCAAATTTTATTTATTTATTTATTCATTTTTTTGTCAGATGTGGGCATTGCTGGCTGGCCAGCATTTATTACCCAAACCCTAGTTGTCCTTTAGAAGGTGGTGGTGAGCTGCCTTCTTGAACCACTGCAGTCCATCTGCTGCAGGCTGATCCACAGTGCCATTATGGAGGGAATTCTAGGATTTTGACCCAGCGACAATGAAGGAACAGCGATAGATTTCCAAATCAGGATGGTGAATGCTTTGGAGGGGAACTTTAAAGTGGTGGTAGGAGAAACTGAGGACTGCAGATGCTAGAGATCAGAGTCGAGACTGTGGTGCTGGAAAAGTACAGCAGGTCAGGCAGCATCCGAGGAGCAGGACAATCGACATTTCAGGCATAAGCACTTCATTTCTCCCATTTCTGTACTCCTCTCTCTGACTCAAGATTTGCTTCTTCTGACCCATGGTGCCATTTACCTTTCTGTTGGTTTTTATTTGTTGTGTACGTATCATTATTAATTTCTCATCGACTCCAATTTGTAGACAGCTCTGTCTGTATCAGGTGTCCAACCTAACCTCGTCTCATTTGCCAGAACTTGGCCCATATACCTTTCAACCCTTCTTATTTATATACCCATCCAGGTGCCTTTAAAATGTTGCAGTTGTACCTGTCTCCAATACTTCCTCTGGCAGCTCATTCCATACAGGTACCACCCTCTGCATGAAAAGGTTACCCCTTAGGTCCCTTTTATATCTTTCCCCTCTCACCCTAAACCTGTGCCCTCTAGTTCTGGACTCCCCCACCCCAGGGAAAAGACTTTGCAAATTTATCCGATCCATGCCCCTCATGATTTTATAGGTCTCTATGAGGTCACCCCTCAGCCTTCAACGTTCCAGGGAAATCAACCCCAGCCTATTCAGCCTCTCCCTATTGCTCAAATCCTCCAACCCTGGCAACATCCTTGTAAATCTTTTCTGAACCCTTTCAAGTTTCACATCGGAAACCAGAATCGCACGTGCTATTCCAAAAGTGGTCTAAGCAGTGCACTGTACAGCTGCAACATGACCTTCCAACTCCTACACTCAATACTCTGACCAATAAAGGAAAGCATACCAAGCACCTTCTTCACTATCCAATCTACCTGTGACTCTATTTTCAAGGAACTATGAACCTACACTCCAAGGTCTCTTTGTTCAGCAACACTCCCTAGGATCTTGCCGTTAATTGTATAAGTCCTGCTAAAATTTGCTTTTCCAAAACACAGCACCTTGTATTTATCTAAATTAAACTCCATCTGCCACTCCTCAGCCCACTGGGCCTATCTGATCAAGGTCCCGTTGTAATCTGAGGTACCCTTCTTCGCTGTCAACTACACCTACAATTTTGGTGTCATCTGCAAACTTACTAACTATACCTCTTATGATCACATTCAAATCATTTATATAAATGATGGAAAGTCGTGGATCCAGCACCGATCCATGTGGCACTCCTTTGGTCACAGGCCTCCAGTCTGAAAAACAACCCTCCACCACCATGCTCTGTCTTTTACCTTTGAGCCAGTTCTGTATCAAAATGGCTAGTTCTCCCTGTATTCCATCCTTGCTAACCATTCTCCCATGGGAACCTTGTCAAACACCTTACTGAAGTCCATATAGATGCCATCCACTGTTCTCCCTCATCAATTTCCTTTGTTACTTTTTCAAAAAAACTCAATCAAGTTTGTGAGACATGATTTCCTACGCACAAACCCATGCTGACTATCCCTAATCAGTCCTGGCCTTTCCAAATACGTGTAAATCCTGCCCCTCAGGATTCTCTCGAACAACTTGCCCACCACTGATATCAGGCTCACTGGTCTTTAGTTCCCTGGTTTGTCCTTACCAACTTTCTTAAACAGTGGCACCACATTAGCCAACCTCCAGTCCTATGACACCTCACCTGTAACTATCGATGATACAAATGACTCAGCAAGGGGCCCAGGAATCACTTTTCTAGCTTCTCACAGAGCTCCACGTACACCTGATCAAGTCCTGAGGATTTATCCAAATTGATGTGTTTCAAGACATCCAGCACTTCCTTTTCAGTAATATGGATACTTTTCAAGTTGTCACCATCTATTTCCCCACATTCCACAGTAAACAATGATGCAAAATACTCAGTTAGTATTTCCCCCATATCCTGCAGTACCACACAAAGGCTGCCTGGCTGATCTTTGAGGGGCCTTATTCGCTCCTTAGTTACCCTTTTGTCCTTAATGTATTTGTAAAACCCTCTGGATTCTCCTTAACTCTATTTGCCAAAGCTGTCTCATACCCCCTTTTTGTCCTCCTGATTTCCCACTTAAGTATACTCCTAATACCTTTATACTTTTCTAAGAATTTATTCAATCTTTCCTGCCTATACCTGACATATGCTTCCTTCTTTTTCTTAACCAAACTCCCAATTTCTTTAGTCATCTAGTATTCTCTGCACCTACGAGCCTTTCCTTTCACCCCAACAGGAATTTACTGTCTCTGGACTCTTGTTATCTCATTTACAAAGGCTTCCCATTTTTCAGTCATCCCTTTACCTGTGAACATCTGTACCCAATCAGCTGTTGACAGTTCTTGCCTAATACCACTATGGAACAAAAAATTTTAGTTGTCCAGCAGATTAACAAGATTACAGAGAAAGTAACAGAAACTCTCAATGCCAAAAGTTGCCAATTTCCAGAAATTTATTATCAGGTGGTCTCAAAACAAGAAGTGTCTGCTGTGTCACTTCGACAATGTGGATGAAACGCCCATGAATTTCAATATACCCAGTGACTGAACTGTGGAATGGAAAGGCATGGAAATGATCCCTGTGAATATCACAGGACAAGGTTCACAGTAGTTCTAAACTGCATGCCCGACAAAATAAAATTTAAGGCTATGATAACTTTTCAAACATACAGCAATGCTGCAAAAGTATTTTGCTGCAGGGGACTTTGTGCACTGTCCAGTGAATGAGTATGGAATGAAGACGTGGATCAATAATGTGTGGTATAGACATCCAGGTGGCCTGCGCAAAGAATGCAGTTTATGAGAGGGGGTTTGCTCCGATCCCACGTAAACATGAGATCAAATGGTGCCTGTGAAGAGATACGACACCCAAATACGAGAGGGGAGCAGCATCCCAAGTTCAAACTTTGGATGCACGCCTCAAAAACCATTCAGTTATAATGTTTACAATTAATTTATTCAATAAAATGTATCACAAAGATTTTATTTGAATTACCCGCATACATTATTTCTCACATTTCAAAATGACAACCACAGACATCAAACTCTGATAGCTCATATTTTATATTCAGCGTATAAATCCAATTTTGGAAGAAGTTTTTGATGCTTCAGAGGTGACGTTATATGATTCACAGTAGTTACACTAAATGGCAAAGGACTGAACATATCCAGTTTAGAACAGTAATACCCTCAGTTTTAAGTAAGAGCATTTTCATAAGGCAGTTAGAAGTCTTGTGATGAATACTAATATTCTTGTTTTACCTGAGCAGCCATATCCTTTTCTGCAATCATGGCAGTTTGAAGATCCTTTTCTAGAGAATGGATCATTTGCTGTTGCTTTTCAACTATGTTAACAGAAGCTATGTATTTCTGATGTTGTTGCTCCATCTGCTTCTCTTGATGCTCAAACTAAAATAATTTTTAAAAAATTGTTTAATTACAACTGTTGTGTTGCACAATCATGTTTGCTCAGGAACATATATCAGAAAGATTCTAATTTGGCTTGGATCAGTGAGACTAATTAATGATCCAATAAAATTGGCTTAAGTGGAGTGTAAACACCTATATGGCTTGGTGGAGTTAAATAGCCAGTTTCTGCGCTACATATTCAATGTAATTTTATGTTGCTTTATAGTGCTGAGTCATAAAAATGAAATATGTTCAGAAAGAAAAATTGCTGTCAATGCAAAGGTAGGCAGGAAAATAAGCTGTGGGACAGATATCAGCAGTCTGCAAACAGATGCATTTCTATTGAATAAGTGACACATAAAATATACTGTGGGAAGATATGATTATGTCCACTTTGGCAGGAAGAATAAATAAGCAAATTGTTATGTAAATAAAGAGAATTACATATACTGTTGAGGGAGCTCAGTGATCTTCTAATTGAATCCCAAAACGTCAGCACGAAGGTGCAACACTTAATTAGTAAATAAGCAGGTTCCCGATTGAGATGAGTTGCCACCGTGCTTGTTCTCTTACCAGCTCTATATCCTCCATAATTAACATGAGAAGTAAGAGCTGTTGGGTATGCTATCTATCCATGAGCCAACTGAGGCTCTGTAAGTGGCATCGATGGCCAGTAAGGGCCTCATCCCACTGTCATATAAAATACTTGCATTGAGGGGAGACAAAGGCTATGTGCAATTCCCAACCTGTTGTCTTTACCTTACCGTCTTCCAACCCCATTCCACAAACATTCGCAATGACCTCAGCGATACTTCAAAACCAGTAACTAACTTGCTGCAGCTGGCTCCTCGAATCCGAATGCAATCTCATCAGTGGTCAACCAGTGACCTCCTCAAGCCAATTAAAGCTTCTCAAAGTGTTAAATGGTTACAGAAATACAGATTCCCACATCACACACCACCCCTCTCCAACGAGTACTTTTCTGGGGAGATAAAGACCACAACTTCTCGTAAAATCCAGTCTTATAAATTGAAGAACCACAACCCCACTTTGCTGCTGCACAAACAAATAATCTTATAATCTCTTATCAGCACCACATTATACTGCGTTATCCTTTGTTCTTTTATAATTTATAAAACATCTTTGGTTTTGCTTGATTCGATTTGCCAATATTTTTTAATTGTCACACTATGCTTTCCTAACTTACATTTTAATTTCATCCTACTTGGCTGTAAGCCTCCTGTATTATTGGTCGATTGACCTGCTCATGCGTAGACCAAAGTACGTCAACTGAACCAAATTTTTCTTTCATTAAAAACAATCTCTGGTTTAAGAAATTTGTACTTCTGGGATCACTAAAGACTTCCAGCATTCAAATAACCCTGTTGCACCCTACTACCACTGAATTAGAACCAGCGTAGGATTGCTGAGAAATTAAGAACTTTGACAGTTTATGAAATTAAAAATGGGGAAAAAATATAAACATACTAAGGATGGGAAAGGATAAACCTTCAGGAACCTTTTTAATTTGGTTTAATTTGTGAACTGATTTATTTCAGACATTTCAATATAATTTCTACTCCTTTTCTGTTTTGTATCTATTCCTTGTTCCCAGAGGGAAAGAGGGCCATGAGGAGACAATCATCCTGAAAGTATAAGACCGGTGATCTCCCAAAACAGTGGATTTGAAGAGTTCGTTGATCACCAAGATAGGCTATGAAATTGCTTATTATTTTTGGTCCTTGGAGTAAGTAACTTCAAAACATTAGGATTTTAATCATGTTTTGTTTGCCATCTTACTTAAAAACTTGAATGAACACGTTTTATTTTGAAAAGTTAACATCCTCATTCCTTATCAAATTCTTTATCATGAAGAATAGAAGGTGATTTTAGACGTACAAGTAACTTGCCTGAAGCTAGCTGCAGGAGCCCTAAACTGTTTCTGGGTTTATGAATTGCCTGATGTCTGCCCTATAACTTTCTGGTTGAAGAAATGCAATAAAATAATTGGATTGCTTTTAAGTCCTGCCTTTGGAAATGGAGGAGTGAAAATATGATCCAATTATTAAATTTTTAATATCCTTACAAAAGATGATATTATTTCCTTTCTATATTATCTAAACATTTTTTTTTTGGAGTTCTCATCTTTTATTTTTTCATGGGATGTGCCATCACTGACAAGGCCAACATTTGTTGCACATTCTTGATTGCTCTTTGAACTCAGAGACTTGCTAGTTTATTTCAGACAGCAGTTAAGAGTCAATCACAATACTCTGGATTCTGGAGATTCTGAAGTCACATGTGGTACAAACTGGACAGGGTTGGCAGATTTCCTTTCCTAAAGGACATTAATGATTGAACTGGGTTTTTACGACAATCAACGACAGTTTGATGGTCACCATTACTGGTATCTACATTTCAATTCCATATTTATTCATTGTCATAATAAAATTCTACTGGCTGCCATGCTGAGATTTGAGCCAGTATCCCTGGAACATTGGTTTATGAACAATTCAGTGCCAATACGACCGCACCATCATCCCATCATTCTTTTATTTTACTGCTACTATTTTTCACCTTGATTACAGTCCTTACATTCCTCTTGTTTTTTTAATATATGCAAGTTCTAGTTTAATCATATTCCTGGTATTAAAGTTTTCATCTTTCTTGTCATATTTCATCATTCTTTAATACTTATTCCCTTGCCCTTTTGTATTCAGTCCATAACAAATTTGAAAATTCCCTGTCTCTAATCTGGATTTCTGTTTGCTAGCTCCTTTGTGTGATTTATTGAAATCTGACTTCTCTATCTGCTTTTCCAATCGAGAATCCTGATGAAGATTTTGGAGAAAATAACTGAATCATCACATTACGGGAGGTATCTGATAGTTTAAGAGAATGACAAACCATAAGGTGACAGCTTGGAGTTAGTGTCAAAAAGTATAAAGTTGCTATAAAGCTTTACTCCATTGATATTTGGAATAAATGTAAGATTCTGGTTGAGGGAAAATATTAAAGTACAAATTGATACTACCCAAAACCTCAAGCTGACATTTGTTTGGAATATCTACAAAATTTTAAATCTATGAAATAGAAGACTTTTCAATCTTAATAAAAGTCTACTGGAATTAGATATGAATCTTAAGAATAAAATAACTCGTGGTTTTTTTTGCATGAAATGTATTGGCATCAAACAAAACTTTAAAAACTTGCCTGTTCCTCCACTATTTTACATTTTTCATCTTGAGCTAACTGCTTCATTCTTAGTTTGTGGATTATATCTTCCTTGCAAAAGACCTGTAGGTGAAGATAAAAATGTTTTCAGAATCAGAACAGCACAGAAGCAAGCAATTTGGTCCACGGAGCAGGCTCATTGAGAAGCATTCTAGTCAGGCCCGTTCCCACACCCTAATCCCACTGCACTGCAAGTGTATTTCCTCAGAATCTGTTCAATTTCTTTCTGAAAATATTGATCATACCTATTTCCAAAACACTGAAAGTCAGTGACTTTAAATTCATTATCATGTAGTACTACATAAAAAAAGTTCTTCCACACATCTCTCACTGAAAATCTCAAATCTTTGTCTCTTAATCCATGAACTATCAGACAATGGGAACAACCTTTCTCTGTTTTCTAAATCTGTTATAATCTTGCATATTTCTATCAGATCTCCTTTACTCCATGGAGAACAACCTTAACATCTCCAACCTATCTGTGTAGCTGAATTCATTCATCCCTTGAACTATTGTGCACCTTCTAAAAGATCTCACATCACTCCTTATGTCTGGTGAGCTGACATGAACACAATTTTTCTCGCTGCAGCCTTTACATTGGTTCAGCATAATTCTCGTTCTTTTGTATTCTGTATTTCTATGTCTTCTAGCTGTGTCATAAGATGGGCCTGAAGGAGGGTTTGGTTTATGCAATCTTGTACAACAAAATGTCTTTGTCCAACAATGAATAAGAATTGCATAATAGGGATCCTCCTCCCTTCTGAAGATGTCACAGCTAACATGTTGCATCACATATCAGTGCTTTTAACTCAGCTTCAAATTTAATTATTTGCACACATTCATTACAATCGTAACCTTTACTCCAGTAAATAACAAGCACCTAACTATTCTAATCCCATTTTCCAACACTTGGCCCATAGTCTTCTATACCTTGACATCATAAGTACCAGTACTTCTTATTAGTATTTCTGCCTTTACCACCCTTACAGGTAGTAAATTCAAGATTGCTATCATCCTCTAGGTGAAAATTAATTTCTTCACATCTGTTCTAAACATTCTGCCTATTACGTTAAAGCTAGGCCCCCGGTCATTGATTCTCCTACCAGCGGGAAAAGCTCTTTCTTGTCTACTCTGTCTATGCCTCTCATACTTGTATACATCTGATTCAAGTCTTCCCTCAGTCTCGTCTGCTCCAAAAACAAACAATCCCAGTCTATCCATTTTCTTTTCGGCCAGAAGATCCTGATGGCTGTTGCCTTACAGCACATGACGTAGCCCAAGATCCTGTATGCTCTCTTAACTATTCTCTCCATATCCTGCTAATTTCAAAAATGCATACATTTCAGATACATTTGTCTGAATATTCAATGAAAATTCAAGAAGTCACCTCATTTGAAAGGATATCTTGTTCACTTTGTGCAGTGATCATCCAAGCTTCAAGTCGTGCTCGTAAGCGTCCATTTTCTTCCACTGTTTCATTATACTGTTGTTGAAGTTGTTTTATTTGATCTTTTAGGTCAATAATGGTGCCTTTCTTCTTTTGAACCTTTAATTAGAAACATACACCTTAATGCATAATGATTGTATGAAAAAGACATAATGAAGTTGTGTTTCATTGTAACAATAAATTGTAATTAAATCACAGATAAGCATAATATTTTAATCAACAACAAACTGGACTAAAACAACAGCATGGCAAAATTAAGATTTGAATTCATTTTGAACAAATTAAAAGAACAGATATGAGTAGAATTGATCATCAAAAATTTCATAAATTACAATGACAACATATTGAGTGACTATATCTCAGCTCTAAGACACTGCAGCAGACGTTACTCAGGCAAAATATCTTCAATTGATGATTCAATAAGCTTCTTCCATCATACAGTCAAAAGTGAAGATGTTCACTGACAATTAAAGGCATTCAGTTCATTTGCAACTCATCACTTAATCCAGCAACCTGCCACCAAATGCTGCAAGATCTGGACAACATTCAAACTTGGGCTGTTGAGTGACAGAGAGCATTTGAATCATTAAATCACCTTTTTTTCACATGTAAAAGCACTACCATTGCTGAACCCCTTCTTCTATGTACTGTAGCATAATGGTCACTAAAGACAAAAAACTTTAGTGAACACCATGGCTATGAGCGCAGTCCAGAAGCAAACACTTCTGGTTTTTACAGCAAACACTTATCTCTTGACTTCCCAAAGCCACACCACTATCTACAAAATACACTTCAGGAATATGATTGAATACTCCTCACTTAGATGATAACATTTTACAAGCTTAATGCTATACAAGACAAAGCAGTCCACTTGACAGGCACTCCATCAAATCACAAAATATTTTTTCTTTCCCAAGGGCTCTTCTTGAGATTTTCTTCAGAGTTACTTTCTGATTTTCAGGCTCTCTTTTTTCATTGTCACTAACTTATTTAATAAGTGATGCAGGAACATAGCAATATTATCTGTGAGGTTTTTGGTCTCTCACATCCATAGAATTAGAAGAATTCATCAACATCCACAATATGTAACAAGTCTCATTAAACTTAAAGCCACATCATAATATTGATTTCCTAAACTTATAGTTAGATTAGATTACTTACAGTGTGGAAGCAGGCCCTTCAGCCCAACAAGTCCACACCGACGCACACCCACCCCCACCAATTCCCCTACACCTAACACTACGGGCAATTTAACATGGCCAATTCACCCAACCTGCACATTTTTGGACTGTGGGAGGAAACCAGAGCACCCGAAGGAAACCCACGCAGATACAGGGAGAATGTGCAAACTCCACACAGACAGTTCCCTGAGGTGGGAATTGAACCCAGGTCTCTGGCGCTGTGAGGCAGCAGTGCTAACCATTTGACAATACTTTGCACAAAATATCGGTATAAGTGAAACAATTTCTTCCTCAAACAGTTGTCACAGATATTCTACACCAAAAAGCCATCACCTTAACACAGCTTCCACAGACTGAAGATGTCACAGCTAATGTATTATGTCACATATAAATAACTCAGTGCTTTTAACTGCAAACTCAACTTTAAACTTAATGATTTGCACAGAAATTCATTACATTCGTAACCTTTACATTTTGTTTTTCCCTGTATAGTAATTCCTGACCTAGGCAGCCATAAACTAGAGATTCTATGTTCATTTGCAAGGAACTCATTACCTTAGTGATTTCAAGTTTTCCTAGGTCCCAGTTAGCTAAGTATTTTTCATTGAAAGGTATAAAACAGTCTCTCTCTTTTGATAGCCTCTTTCACATGCTGCCAGCAGAAATTCCACACCCCCATTCTCAGATCCAGCAGATGACCTTGCTCCTGGAAAAAGACAAGCATCCAGCCAACAGCCATGCTGTGAAGAAATAGCCTCCAGAGAAAGGCACAGCCCACTGCCATGAAAAAAGGCATGGCCCCTGGCAAAATGTCAGCTCATAGCCCAGCCAATAGACACGATCCCTAGCAAAAGACACATTCCCAGCCAAATGTGGCTCTAGTTCTTCTGACAATAATCTTCTTGCCACCATTGATCTTTCTTAACACCTCACTGCATCTCCAATCACATGCTGTTTTCCTTTAATGTTTCAAGCATTGGAGTGAACCAGCATATAACTGGAGAAGCAATTCCTCAGCTATTCACTCTTTGAGAAGGTGAGAACTGGAAAGACGTACATTCTACAGGTTCCTGGAAAAAAATATGTCCACAAAGAGCTAGCAATCTCTAAGGTGCAGATTTCTCCTTTCCAGACAGTTTGAATCTGGTACTATGTCAAGTGAACCTCCAGTAATGAACATCCAGCGGGCTTAGTAGCCAATCAGATTACAGTATTCTCATTGAGCAAACAATGAGATATTGCTGAAAAAGCTCAGAAGGGTCATTTGACCTGAAACGCTAACTCTAAACTTCTCTCCATGGATGCTGCCAGATCTGCTGAGTTTTTCCAGCAATTTGCTCAGTGAGAATACTGTAATATGGTCAATTGACCCTTCTGAGCTTTACCAGCAATTTCTATTTTTGTCTTAAATTACTCTTAGGTGACTAGAGAAGCTTGTAAATGTAAACATATTACACCCTCAAAAATGTGTGTTACAACACGTACAATGTGATATCCTTTGCTTTAATTCTCTTCATTGACAAAGGGAGTTAACAGGAAAGTCATATTATGACTACACAAATATACTCTTTACACCTTGGAGAATTCACCCATTTAGTAAAATCCGACCTGCTTCATTAGAATTAAAGCTAATGAAATAACACTGGTATTTTGCTTGATATATTAGACTGGGTTTTGTGACACTTATGACTCCTAAGATACTGAAGCAGTCCTTGCCCATTTGCAGTAAGACCTGGACAATATCCAGGTTTGAGCTGACAAGTGGTAAGTAACATTCACATCATACAAGTGCCAAGTAATGACCATCTTTAACAAGACAGAATTTAACCATCGTCCCTTGGCATTGAATTTCCCACTGTCAACATTTTAGGAGTAATCATTGACAAGAAACTGAACTGAATTCATCACAAGTGCTGTAGCTACAAAAACAGCACATAGACTAGGAATCTTGCAGCAAGGAACTCACCTTTTGATTCCTCAAAGTCTATGTGCAATCGACCGAGTACAAGTCAAGATTGTAACGGAATAAATCCCAGCTTGCCCAGATGAATGCAGCTCCAACACAGGAATACCATAGAAGCACATCTCCTCCAAGTCCAAGGCACTCAGCATCCAGACTTGGAAATATATTGCTGATCCTTCACTGTCGCTGGGTCAAAAGCCTGGAACACCCTCCCCACAGCATTGTGGGTATGTCTCACATCAAATGGATTGCAGCAGTTCAATAAGGCAGCTCATCGCCACCTTTTTGAGGGCAACAAGGGATGAGCAATAAAAATCAATACTAACATCTTGTGAGTGATTATGTTAAAAAGTAGCCATATGGAATAATGCTCCAGCATGAATATACTGTATGGAGGGCAGGAGTGATTTTAACAAACACAGACAAAATGGTGTCAATGGCAATTAAGGGCTACATCTGCAATTATTCAATGACAGGTTCCTTTTGAAATAAACTGCATGCAGGAGCCCCTGTGCTGCATATAACATTACGGGGTTTGAGCAGTTGGGTACTGTGCATCTCTGCTCCAGACTGCTTTTCATTTGTGCATCACCTTTCACAAAGCAAAAACAGAAAAAAATCTCCACTGGAAAACTGACATAGCCGGTTTGAAATGGAGCTATAACTAGGATCATTATAAATTGCACATGAATTAAATTAGAAATATGACAGGCCATTCAGCCCTTTGAGCCTGTTCCACAAATCAATAAATTCATGGTTGATCTGACTGAAACCTCAAATCCGCATTGCCACCAACCCCAATAAGCTTTAATCCCTTTGCTTTTATCCCCTTGAGAAACATTCTGCCTTAAAATTGTGATGCTTCCACTATCTTTTTAAGAAGAGGGTCTAAAGACTCATGACGCTCAAAAGAAAGAAATCCTCTTCCCCTCTTTTGTTTTAAATGGGTAAAACGTGTTTTTAAACAAAGCCATCCAGTTCTAGATTCTTCGCCAGAAGAGGAACATCCTATCTACCCTGTCAGGATCTTCTGGATCTGATGTTCAACCATGACCACAAGTCACTGCTTACTCTTCTAAACTTTAGCAGATTCAAGCTTAACCTGACCAAACATTCCCCATTCGTCAATCTCTCCATGCCTGGTATTAGTCCAGTATATTTCTCCGAACTACCTGATCACATTATATCCTTCTTCGAATGAGGAGACCAATCCTGTTCACAGTACTCCAGATACTCCAGTACTCTGAATAACTGAAGCACAACCAACTTTTGTTTTCAATTCCCCTCATGATAAATGATAATTTTCTATTAGCTTTCGTCATTACTTGCTGTAACTGCAGACTAACCTTTTGCGGTTCAAGGATGAGGTCATCTAAATCCCTCAGCATCACAAAGTTCTGCAATTTTTCACTTTTTATATAATATGTTTCTTTTAGTCTTCCTGCCAAAATGGAAAATTCTACATTTTCCCACACTACATTACTCTTGCTATACCCTTGCCCACTGGATTAACCTACTTTTTTTTGTGGCCTTTTTTTGACCTCATCACACGTTACTTTTCTATCTATCTGAAAAAAGCTCCACAGAGGCCGATATGCTGTCACTAAGTCACGAGGAGAGTCCTTAACACTGATCCAGCTTCTTCAGAATCAGTCCTCAGAGTAAACAGAATCTCTGGCATTTGTTTATTTTTTTTTCTTTTTTCTTTTTTTTCTATGCTATGTGAAATCTCCTGTTTTTTTTTCTTCTTTTTTGGGCAATGAAAACTCCTGTTTATCTTTTTTTTCCTATTTTTTCTTTTAATGCTCTGTTTATTTTTTTTTGGACTAAATCAAAATAGAGTTGGAGGGGGAAACACTTCTAGTTTTTAAAATTCTTTTTCCACACTACCGCCTAACTGCGGTAGTGCTTATTTTTTCCCCACAGCACCCATGGTGTGTGTGTGCGCAGTGTGAGACACAGTGAGAGACACAAGGTGCATGAATCTTTATTCAATTTCCACCACCAGAAAGATAGGAAAACACCCGAGTGGCCAGTGACAAGCACTGCCCTTCACATCAAAGGGCAGGCACTTCTGTTTATATCTGTCAGCCTGGGCTCCCTGATTGGACCAGATTAACAGCTCCAATCAGTGAACTAATTTTTTATGATGTTCACCTCACTGACCTCATTACAATTGCTACACTCCTCTCCCTGAATCTGCGGACACAGACTGTTTCTTTTGTTTGGAGCTCCTCCTGGGGCATTTTAGCAACAGGTTCCTCCAACTCTGGCCATGATATATCTAAAACACAATAGTTCACCTCTTGTGCCCCAAGCATCTTGGAAGAAATTCATTCTCCTCCTCAGGTGGCAAAGGCTTAAGGCAGAGACATCTGTCGTATCCATGTCAGATTCCGAGATATCTTCAATGATTGATGGAAAGGAAGAACACATGGGTTTTGGAACAGTTGGAAAGGCAGTTGAGGAGCTGGGAATCTTTTGCTCCTGCCCCATTTGCGAGTTTGCAGCTTTCATATGGTCCATGTGCTCGTTCAGGACCATTGCACCTACTTGAACTTTATACGTCACTGGACCTGACCTAGCGCCAACTGTGCCTCTTACCCATGCAGGGCCATTCCCATGGTTACTACATCAAACTTTGTTTCCCGAAGTAAACTGTCTCTCTCGTTTAGTAGTGTTTGTCTTTGGTGTTTTTGGTGCAATTTCACCCTAACCGCCCTCCCCAGGTCTGAGAAGATTTAACCCGGTGTGGAGTTTGTACTGCTCCTTTTGCCAGACCATTGGATGACAGATGTGGTGCAGCTATCCTTATATGCCAAATGCCTTTTGACTTTCAGAAATTCTCAAATTGCCTGCTGGTAAATGAGGCCTTTCATTTGTGACCAACTCTTCCAGGAGTCCTTGCATTGCAAAAGATACACACAATTTTTCTGTTGTTGTTCCCGTGTTTGACAAATGAACTCTACGCATATCCGGCCACTTCAAGTGTACATCCACACTGACTAATTATATTAATTGCATGAAAGGACCTGCATAGTCGCGTGTAACCAAGTCCAAGGTTTACCCAGCCATTTCCATGAATGTGGTAGAATTGCTGGAGGTAATTTTTGTCCTTGTTGGTATTGCGGATACTTCCCCACCAACGCAGCTATGTCTGCATCCAATTCTGCCCACCACACATAAATTCATACCAACATCTTCAGTTTGGAAACCTCTGGATGACCCTGTTGGAGTTCAGCCTTTTGCTTGGGACAATCACTCTTGCTCCCCATCCTCTACTGTGATCTTGTTTCTCCAGATCCAAAAAGGTTTCAGTTTTGGTTGTGACAGCCCTTTGGTTTCCCAAGAGTGCATCTTTCTGTGTCCAATATTTGATATTGTCTTAGAAGTGTGTCCGAAAATATAGAACCATTATGGATTCTTCCTGTGGTAGTACCACCGGTTGTGCATCTGCCAGTGGGAGGCTAAATGCATCCATATTTGCTACTTGGCCTTCCAGACTGCGTTTCAACTTGTAATTATACAGGTATTTGTGGTCCATTATTATTATGTCCGTAAAGGTATTGGTGGAATTTCCGTTAAGTATGACTGGAAATCTTCCTTCTCTATATGGGCGTATTTATGCTCTGTATCAGCCAAAGTCCTGGGTGCATACGCTATTGGGTATTCCTCTCCATTCAGAGCTACCTATGAGTTCATTCTGCGTGGGAAGGCATTGCATGTCAATTCAGATCTCGGTTGGGACCATAGTTTGCCAACATCTGACAGAATATTTCTTCACAACCTTAGAAGCTAATAGCTTGGTTATGTGACCAAGGCTGACCCTTTTTTAAGAGTTGATGCAAAGGTGCCAAGGTGAAGACCAGATTATATACGAACTGTCCATAGTTCCCCAGTCCAAAGAAAGACGTAAGTGCTGATACTTATATGGGAGCTGAGGCACCTTTGTTCATCTTCACGTTATACTCTAATGGCCAGTCTTGTCGACTCTGTGGCCAAAGTAGGTCACATTCAAGGCCTGGAACACACAGAATTTGCCCACCTAAGGCCTACACCCACCTGGGAGAAATGCTTTAAGACTATGTCCAAGTTTTCTAAGTGGTCCATATTGGTCTTCCCAGTTATTAGCATCTAACTAAATAGCAACCTGGGGTAGACCTTGTAAAATGTTCTCCACCATCTGCCGAAAAATTGCACAGACTGACAATACCCCAACAAGCAGTCCCTTGTATTGGTACAGGCCCTTATAGGTATTAATTGCAGCACACTTCTGGGAATTTTCATCTAACTGCAATTGCAAGTACACCTGGCTCATGTCCAGCTTCATGACAAGGACAGACCCCTGTCAGCTTTGCGTATAAATCTTCTATGCGAGGGATTCATTATTTATCCAGCTGTGAAAAGTGGAATACCATTTGTTTATACTCCCCAAAAAGGTGAACAAACCCATCGAGCTTCATAATTGGTAAAACCAGTGCTGCCCATTCTGCATATTGGACTGATTTGATGATTCCTTTGCTTTCCAGCCTTCTGATTTCTGCCTCTGTTTTTGTCTGGAAGACAAGTGGAATTGGACAGGCCTTGTGGAAACAGGAACTACCTCCTGGTCAACATACAAGGTAGCCTTGGCTCCTTTAATAAACCCTAGGTAATTAGGACTTCACTTAGGCAACCATTATCCAATTGAAAAATGTTGATCCAATCTAGCTGAATTTTTTTCAACCAATTTTGCCTCATAAAGCTTGAGCCCAGGCCTTTTACTATGATCGATTGCAACTGAACCAGCTGCTTCTCATAAGAAACCAGAACAGAAGTTATGCCCTTAGTCTCCCCCATATTGGTTCTCAGTCTAGCCGAGGTGTTGCGTAAACTTAAGAGTTGGAGTCCACAGTGAATTTTGTTAAAGACTGTTTCTGCAATCACTGAAACAGTTGCGCTGGTATCGACCACCATTAGAACTGGATGACCATTCAACTAGACATTTATTTTAATTGGTTCTGATTTGGATGCTATAAAGCAATTTAGCTATTCCATACCAGATGTAGATGGAATTTCCAGGGTGTGCACTCCCCTAGATACTGGGCTATGAGCTCTCTTACTCACTTCAGATCCAGTGGGACTCTTTTGCTATCTCGGGTCCACATACCAACAGCAACTACAATGGCTTGTCAGTCTGGATCCTGAAGAAAATTTTAACCATTAAAGACTTGGCTTTGTTTTGGAGTTTTGCTGTAGGCTGACCTAGAGTCTTTCTATTCAGCATAAGTCCTGAGTGATGCTATGCAATTACCTTCACTTGTGGTGTGCCCCAAGCTCAGTCGAACTAGTGATGGTGTCCACTTCCATCAGAATACCCTACAATCATATGTTCCATTGGCAACATTTTCCAAAAATGAAGCCAGTTGTAGTGCCCGTTTAATGTCCAGCTGGGCTAGTCGGTGCTTTTGCATGGTAACATCATTAATCCCCCATTATAAACAGTCTCTCAGCATCTCTTTAAGGGTTAACACAAAGTTATATGTTTCTGCCAGTCATCTTAAAATAATCAAAAATCTCTCTTTCTCAAATTGCTGTGTAAAACCTATAGTATCTCAGAATTACAGGAAGTTTGGAGTCATAATATTCTTTATCTATATCGACTCTTGAAAGATTTTGTATCTGATGCCTCAGGGAAAATTAGGTTCCTAATAACCGAAAAAGTTATGGGTCCACAAGCTGACACTGACACACAGGCTGACACACACACAGGCACATAAACACACACAGGCACACACACAAAAACACACATGTGCATTTATGAGATAGTCAGTCACAATATTGGTGACAGATGAGCATTCACAGTGAAACACCACTAAAATGATGCAGACAGATTGTTAGGTTAATCAATACACAATGCCATTTTGGAGCCCCGTGCCTCAGCTGACAATTCATTAGCTTTTTACAGCTAAATACACTTTAAATTAAAATAAGGAACACCCACCTATTTGAAGGCAACATCAATAATTTATAGGTCTCTTAAAATACTAGTTGAATTACCGTAGCTGTTGGTCTAACTCCACAATAATTTGGTGCTTTCTACAGTTGTTAAAATTTGTGAGTAATCTACAGGCACTGATATGGCCGGTGCTAAAGTAGTTTTTTGGTGATTTTAAGATCAGAAATGTTACGACTTTCCAAGAGGCAGCATGGTCAGCAAACATCCTTGTAAAATTGGATGGCATTGTAGTGGGACTAACAATGAGCAAATTGAGGCCTTTAAGAAGCATATCAATGGAGAACTGAAAGAACAAGACAGTGCCAGAATGGAAACGAGCAACAACATTTTGGATGAGGGTGAGGTCTATAGAATATGGCAGATAGAAGACTGGCCAAAAAACATTCAAACAGACTTGTCTCAAGGTGACAAAGTCTTGAATGATCATTTCATTAGCAGATGAGTTGAGGCAGTGGCAGAGGAAGACAATGTTAGGGAAATGTATGAAATTAGACAGTTTTTATAAAACAAAAACTATCAAGTTGAAAACAAAGTTCACTGGTAAATCGAATCCAAGAGTGTAAACAGCCTGGTTCAAGCTGAGATTGTGGTTAGAGAAGGAATAAAATTGATCAAAGTGATATGGAGTTTGTGGTAGGGATCAATATAGATGGTTTTCCCAATGCCTAAATGAAGACAATAGTCGCTGATCAAAGGTGAGGTATTGGACAAGCAGTCTGTTAGTACAAATGGATGGGAAAAATGGAATGTTGTCAATGATATTAAATGTTATAGAGAAGTCATGCTGGACATGACCACAGAAAATTACATTTGATTTTTCATTACTGTGGTACAGATGCCAACTTGTTTGGACTGCCAAGGTAAAGAGGGGTGAAAATAGGAAAACAAACTTGGAAAGTTTCTTCTATAAGAATAATTAATTCCAAGATCCTTCCTTTAGAATTTACTGAGACAATGGGAGGAAATTTCCTTGGTACTTCCTTATTCCACCATTATAACTACAGCAGAAGTCAGGCAAAAACTCCACTGAGCATAAACCCTCATGCCAAAAGAAATATGTTAATGCTTAAAAGCTATAAAGGTTAGCCTTACACAGGATTGATTTCATCTTAGTACATTAAATTGGGCTTAATTAAAATCTATTAATATCAAGAGGGAGAGAATAGGAAATGGAAATATTTCACCAGCTATGGGTTATATTTTCCAGTAACAGTGCCACAACTTCTCCCCTCTCCCACTCTTAAGTACATATTCATATTTCCTGCCCTCCCCACGCCTTGAGCACATTATCATACATGAGTGGAGTAACCATATTTTAATTTGTCAATTCCTTTGTAAAATAATGCTGTACTGCAATTCAAATCAAGCTGATTAAGGATATAAAAATTAAAATAACAAAAATGGATCTTACGTACATTGAACGTTTTAGAAATATTTATTGAATGTGTATCTCAGACACCAAGGCTGAGGGTTGTTAATAGGCAAACTAAGGCACAACTGTGCAGTGATCTGCTATCACATGCTGCTAATCATGAATACCAAAGCATTATAAACATACAGAATGTTGATAATATTATTCACTTTGTCCAAAGAAAACAAAAGCCTGCAGTTTTAGAATTTTCCTTTTCTTTGTTAGTAATTATTTTCTGTTGTAAAGTATTCAGAATTACACATCATACATATTAATTTAAAAAAGTTAAAACTGTTGGGAAAATTCAGACGTATCAACATAACCTTTCAGTCTAAATTTTATTTTACTTTATACATATATACCAACATATATGTAAATCAAAGATCCTGAGACTAATAGGTTAAAATACATTACAGAAATATTCTTAGATACAGGAAAAAGACATGGCACATCAAATATAAATAAAATTATTAAGCTGGCTACTGACCTAATTATGCTACAAGACTGAAATCAAAGTATGATGAGGCCAGCTTTTAAGTCTGTGTATAATACAAACCATATGTAGAATCTATTTTATCAGAAGTCAGAAGGGCATTATTTTCCTGAAAATTACATATTCTCATGCAAAAACCGGATGGTCTTTATTGATGGACAATGTCGTAAAGCCATCACCGTGTTTATAGACATTTAATTGAAGACAGCATAAAACGATAAACTAAGAAACATGCATGGTTGACTCCTCCAATTCAAACCATAAATCATACTGATGTTCAGACAAGTCTCCCAGACACAAATTCTGATGATAGATGAACCATTTAACTTTGATTTTTGAAAGCAATGAGCTTGCTAGCAATACCTCACACTGACTAATACCACATATGGTCATGCAAGAACTCATCAGAAATCCATTTTTTTTTCAGATGCAAAAACAACTAGTGATAATATGTGAATGCAGTTGGGCGAGTCCAATTTTTATGAATTTAAAATCTTTTTTCTAGAGTACCAAATATCATTTGATACAAGGCAAATTCAGGTTGAAGACTTTTATTGCAATTCTCATTCTAAGAACATGTCTTGTTTTCCTTCTGAAGTTAGGAAAACGAAAGATATCACACAAATCTAAATGAATGCATGCGAGCTGTGAGCCATATAGAAATTGTGCTTCATCAGTAATACAGCTCAGTTAATCAGACATTTCTTTGAAATATCACGAATTTTGTTAGATTGTAAATGACTTAAAATTCCACTTAGTGCACAACAGACTCCAGGTGGTGGCTCCCTCTGACTACCTCACACCTAAAACCAATAGGGGATTCAATAATAAAGCATGATAACACTGTCCAAAAAGCAGCTGCTTACCTTCTCTGGGGACTTATTTAGCTGTGCAATGTAATGCCTGACTTTGGGCCTTGTTAGTAAGCAGTTTGTGTGGCTGCACTTGCAGAGCAAACAAACAATGTTGAAATCATTAATTCAACCTGATTTAATAGGATTTTTCTTTTAGAAATCCCTTTCTACTCCATCTCCGCAGAATGTTTCCTCTCTTTTGGAATCTGACAGTGGAAATCATAAAGTTCTTTTTTTTCAACTGAGTTTCAAAGCTTTCTGGTTCCCTTTGCTTTAATTATTTCTGAACTTTGAGTTTCCAGGGACTACAAAGATCAGATATAATTTTCAAATACAGCAAACGTGAAATTGCCAGCTGTGAAAGAATAAGAACATATTGCTGCAAATAAAAATGGGCAGTACTAAAAAAAAATCACATACAATCTAAGGAAAGGAAAATAACCTATTCGAAAAATAATGCTCTAAGAGCATTTTTTTTCTAAAAGAACTTGAATTAGAGCACATTGTGTAATATCTCGGAATATAATATATCAAGCTTCTGCTTAGCAATGAACAGATCAGCCTGAATTCCCTGCAGTTCATGTTTGGTACCATCCAGCTGTAATAAATGAAAGAACAGTGATATTTAGATGGATGAGCTGTGCACCTGGAAGAGAAAACTACCAAACAAGGACCTTAAGCGATCCCCTGTCTTCACATGCTTGATTTCATTCCTTAATTAGAGCCATTAATCAACGAGTATGAGATATAAGACTTTAGAAGGGCCTGGTGACATGACACCTTGCCACCTGTCAAAATTACAGCTTTCAGTTCATGCACGATCCCTCAAATAGCTATTTTCTACAAGCCTGGCTGCATTCCACAATTTATTATTTACAGTATAGGCCTCTACCAGCCCAAACCTTTTCTGATAAATCTTTATGCAACAAGCATTTCACTTATTATTCGTTAGAGCTCTGTACCAGGCGCTAATGTTTAAAATTTGAAAACTTAGGCTTTGTATTTCTTCACGGAACAACATGTTTTCCCAGTGCTGAACAAAACACAAAATGCCAGGAATATTCAAACAATGTTTTGCTTCCTAAGCATAATGTTTACAATCAATACAGTCAACATTTGTTAAATATATGTTTTCCCTTGAGTTTTTTTTAAAATTTGAGTATTTGCTTTAATACTTTCAATCGTCATGGTGATTTGAGTTTTCCTGTTTTCACATGACAAAGAAAATGTTCCATTGTGATGAAAATCCTTTTCATCAAGAGAAAAATGTAGTAATAAAATAATGATATCAGAAGGATATTTTTAGACACATTTACAGTATAATATTACTCTCCACATTTTATTTATGCATCATGATGAAGTTTTGCCTGTCAACAGCTTAAATGAAATGGCAGCATTAAGTAAAAACTGATGTTTCTATTACACACTCTCACCTTTGGGTAAAATTTAGGTGGAAGAAATCTCACTGTCTTAATTATTCAAATTCTGTAAAATTAGTTTCAGCATTTTCATGTGTACATGATTTTTAACTGCTAGTTAACTAGCAGTAGATGAATTTGAAAAATGTAAGGAGTTTTCCCTGGTGTCCTGACCACTATTTATCCTGAACCATTGTCATTAAAACAGATTATCCGGTCATTAGTCCATTGTTGTTTGTGGGACAGTGTTTACAAATTGGCAGTTGCATTTATATTACTGTGGTGATCAGTTTTGTTTAAACCTTCACTAGCTGTAAACCACTCCAGAATGTACTGAGGCCATGAAATGTGTTATAAATGCAGCATCTTTAAAGAATCTTTGAGGAAAATAAGTGTAAAGGATGAATGTCCATTTCTTTAAATGTTAAGTTTTGGCTATAGCAAAACAGCAAGATGTTTCATATCTCATGATCTGCATTTCCAAAGCTCTTGATTTTCATTTTCATTGTAGTCTCACTAAAAGACAAAAGTACCCCCTTAACATCAAAAAAATCTTCCTCTGTATCTTCTGACTAAGTTTCAGAAACATATGTTTATCTATAGTAAAGGACAGTTTGGGTTTCTTGAACACAAAATATACCAAAATAAGGCACTTAAATTTGAAGGCACTGGATTATATACAAGGGCTAAAATCAACAACCTACTTGTCTACAATAGCAATGGTACGGCATAATTATCCCACAGTCCTACATGAAAATAAAATCTCATCACTAGAGTGAATAAATCTTTTATCATTTGTTGCAGCATTACTGCTGTACTATATGGGACAAATGAACGGCAGATCTAGAAATCCAATCATTGAGATGCTGCAGGGTAATAGCCAAATTATACGCTGTCATAATATTATGGCTCCTACCTCATCATCAGGCCAGGAGAATAACCCTCATCCTGTAGAGAATGTAAGAGCGCATGCCAGGAGCAGTTTCAGATATTAACTTAGAATGAGGTACAATATAGAGCCACCTAAATGCTAAATATCAAACTCAGCAAGCTCTGCAGCTCTGCCATTGATGGATTACAACAAAGCTCTGTCGCCAAACCAAATCCAGTTGGGAATAGTAATGGAGATATGACAGTCAATCAGAGCAGAAAATCTTTGAAATGTCCAATTTGAATTCTGGTAAAATGTGTCAGGTGAACTCAAAATACAAGGCATTTGCAAGTGTCTTTATGAAAAGTTTGGATTGGATGATTCTATTCTCACTGAGGTTGCCAGCAATAATCTATAACTAATTTAGTTCACTCTATGAGATTAAAAAAAAACAGTCAATGCAGCAATAAAGACTTTGATAATATCCCAGTTGTCAGCCAAAATATAAATAATTAGTAGTTCCTATTCAGGAGAAACATAACAAATCTAATTAAGAAACTTACTGTTCTTTGTGTCCTTAACCAATTATAGTAAAAGTCGTTGAAGGTGTCATCAACACTAATTACATCAATTGTCACCCACTCACCAATAACCTGATCACCAAGACTCAATTTCTTCCAAAGTCTGTCTATTCCAGTACATACAGACACGGCCTTGAGAACTATCAACAGGACAGAAATGGGGTTCAGTCGTGGTGATTCAGTGGTTAGCACTGCTGCCTCACAGCACCACGGACCCATGTTCAATTCCACCTCAGGCGAGTTAGGTGCATCAACCATGCTAAGTTATCCCATAATGTCCAGGGATGTGTAGGTTAGGTGTGCTACTCACAGGAGTGCAAGGATTGGCTTGGGTGGAATGTTCTTAGGAGGGTCAGTGTGGACTCATTGGGCCGAATGGCCTGTTTCCACAGTGGAGGTTCTATTCTATGAATCAGTGACTGGATTTTTTTTTCATTTTGAGGGAAGGTGATTGTGGATGTCAACAACTATACCTGCAGTTCCTCTTTCACAAGGACAGCACTCTCCCACCTTTCTTGGCCAAATGTACCTCCCATTGGGAATAATTGTCCAAATTTCAAGAACATTCTTCAACCTCTGAATTCTGGCTGTTTCCAGAATGGTGTAAGCCAGCAGGTTAAGATAATTGAATAATCATTCATCGCTGGCATGGAAAAGACCATTCAGCACATTCATCTCAAGTATATAGCCTCCTTCCATTTTTTCCTCCTTTAAATCTGCCAATATGGCCCTCCATTCCCTTCTCTCTAATAGGTGAATATCATTAGAGGTTTGAAACACTTCGCATTTCATAAACAAGCCAATATGAAGAGCATCACTACATCAATTATAAGACAGTGTGGCATGACAGGGGAGGTGCAATTCAAATAAATAACAAAAAAAGTCAACTCAAGTTTTTAATCTCAACCAACTGGGGTCCTAACCTTCACTGGAAAGCACTTAATGAATGGTTTTATAATGAGGGTCACAGTGCTGACTTCCACTCTCTGAGGGGAAGAAAATCAGAATTCTCACTACTGAAAGAGCCACAGGGTATAGAGATTTGCACAAAGCTTTCAAATCTTTGTGTTCCTAGCACCTCAACTTAGCATCTCAAAAAGGCAAATAAAAGATAATATTCACAGAATCATGCAGTACAGAATAGACCCTTCAGCCCATCAAGTCTCTACTGCCAAAACTACGCTACCTAAACTAGTCCTAGTTACCCACACAAGACCCGTAGCCTTGAATGCTGTGATACTTCAAGTGCTCATCAAAATCATTTTTAAAGGATGTGAGGTTTCCTGTCTCAACTACCCTTTCAAGTAGTGCGATCTAGACCACGGCCTCCCCAGAACCCTCTGGGTGAAAACATTTTTCCTCAAATCGAAACCTTCTACATTTCACTTTAAAATTAAGCCCTCTTGTTATTGCCCCTTCAACTAAGACTAACAGCTTCTTTCTGTTCACTCTGTCCATGTCCCTCATATTATTGTTGCATGTTTATCTTTGGAGGCTTTTGCTAGTGGTATGCAGAATGTACAAGCTCTTTGAAAGTGGAGTCACAGGTTGATAGGACAGTGAAGAAAGTGTTTGGTATGCTTTCTTTTATTGATTAGAAATTTGAGTACAGGAGTTGGGAGGTCATGTTGTGGCTGTACAGGACATTGGTTAGACCACTGTTGGAATATTGCATGCAATTCTGGTCTCCTTCTTATCGGAAAGATGTTGTGAAACTTGAAAGGGTTCAGAAAATATTTACAAGGATGTTGCCAGGATTGGAGGGTTTGAACTATAGGGAGAGGCTGAACAGGTTGGGTCTGTTTTCCCTGGAGCATCAGAGACTGAGGGGTGACCTTATAGAGGTTTACAAAATTATGAGGGGCATGGATAGGGTAAACAGGCAAAGTCTTTTCCCTGGGGTCAGGCAGTCCAGAACTAGAGGGCATAGGTTTAGGGTGAGAGGGGAAAGATATAAAAGAGACCTAAGGGGCAACGTTTTCATGCAGAAGGTGGTACGTGTATGGAATGAGCTGCCAGATGAATTGGTGGAGGCTGGTACAATTGCTACATTTAAGAGGCATTTGGATGGGAATAAAAATAGAAAGGGTTTGGACGGATATGGGCTGGGTACTGGCAGGTGGGACTAGATTGGGTTGGGATATCTGGTCGGCATGGACGGGTTGGACGGAAGGGTCTGTTTCCGTGCTGTACATCTCTATGACTCTATAACTCTAAGTAATCATAGCAGAGGCTTTTCAATGAACCATCTCAGCATAATCAATGCCACTTCATTGGTAATGTGCTCACTGCCAATCTTCACCTAATCTTGCACTCTGTTCTTGTGCAGAGCTGTAAGACTTCTCTGTCAAGAGCCAAGATGTCAGCCCTCTGAACTTCAATGGCAGTAGTGAGTGTTGACATAGACTGGCCTCTTCGTCACCTTCAGAAAGAGCTTTCTCTGCGTTTCAGTATTTGAAATGGACGCAGAATCTTGTGCTGCTACCAGCAATAGGAATTGTGGTAGGCAGGGATGTTAATTGTACGTCAACTTTCTGACAGCAGAATGAAAGCAACAAAGCAGTACAGAAAGGAAGAGGCGCT
This sequence comes from Chiloscyllium punctatum, assembly GCF_047496795.1. Classification (NCBI taxonomy): domain Eukaryota; kingdom Metazoa; phylum Chordata; class Chondrichthyes; order Orectolobiformes; family Hemiscylliidae; genus Chiloscyllium; species Chiloscyllium punctatum. The sequence continues at coordinate 130,915,347 of NC_092743.1, forward strand.
TCAGTCCACCAAGCCAAGAACAACACATGACGCCTTTCTAAACTAAAAACCTTTTGCCTCTACACAGTCCATATCCTTCTATTTCCTGCCTATACAGAGAGTCATAGTGTTATACAGTACTGAAACAGACCCTTTGGTCCAACTCATCCAGATGACCAGACATCCTAAATTAGTGTAGTCCCACTGGCAAGCAATTGGCCCACATCATTCTAAATCCTTCCTATTCATATACCCATCCAGATGCCTTTTAAATGTTGTAATTGTACCAGCCTCCACCACCTCCTCTAGCAGCTCATTCCATACACATGAAAAAGTTACCCCTCAGATCTCTTTAAAATCTTTCCCTTCTCATCTTAAACTGATATCCTCCAGTTTGGACTCCCGCACCGTGAAAAGACCGTGTCTAATCAGCCTATTAACGTCCCTCATGATTTTATAAGCATTTATAAGGTCACCCCTCAGCTTCCGACATTCCAGGAAAGAAAACCCAGCCAATTCAGCCTTTCCCTATAGCTCAAAACCTCCAAACTGGCAACATCTTTGTAAATCTTTTCTGAACTCTTTCAAGTTTAACAGCATCTTTCGTGTAGCAAGGAGATCAGAATTTAACACAATATTCTAAAGGTGGCCTCATTAATGTTCTGTGCAGCCATAACATGACAACCCAACTCCTATACTCAAAGCACTGATCAATGAAGGCAAGTGTTCCAAATGTCTTCTTCACCATCCTGTCTACCTTCAGCTCCACGTTCGAGGAACTTCGCACATGAACCCCCTTGGTCTCTTTGTCCAGCAACACTTACCAGAGCCCTATATAAGTTGTGGCCTAGTTTGCCTTACTAAAATTTCACAGCTCACATTTGTCTAAATTAAACACCATCTGCCACATCTCAGCCCACTGGCCCATCTGGTCGCAGTCCCATTGTACTCTGAAATAATCTACTTCATTGTCATGTATCATGACATTCATTTATGTAATAATTTTAGATACAGCAGTAACGTAATCGTTAATCAAAAATGCCACACACCTCTCCCCTTTCTTGCCTCCTTTCTTATCCTTCCTATTGCATATAAAACCCAGAACATTGAGCTGCCAGTCTTGTCCATCTCTCAGCCAAGTTTCTCAAATAGCTATGACGTCCCAGGCCCATGTTCTTAAACATGCCCTAAGTTCATCAGCCTTTTCTTCTTCCTTGTATTGAAATACATGCAATTTAGCTCTTCAGAGTTACTACATACTCTGAATCTCTCATCTCTTTCTATTCTAATTGACATACTTTCTTCACATTCAGAACCATCCCCATGGGGGAGTTTCAAGACTAGGGAGCACATATTTAAGGTGAGAGGAGAGAGATTTTAAAGACATGAGAGTCAAATTTTGACACAGAGTGCGGTTCACATTTGGAATGAACTTCCTGAGAAAGTGGTGGATGTGGGTATAATTACAACATTTAAAAGACATTTCAATAGGTACATGAATAGGAAAGGTTTGGAGGATAGAGGCCAGGCGCAGGTAGGTGGAACTAGTTTAGTTTGGAATATGTTTGGCATGGAATGGCTGGACTGAAAGGTATGTTTCCATGCTTTATGACTCTATGACTCTACAACTCTATGTATCATTCATGTATCTGTCACAATGCCTCTTAAACATTGTGATTGTATCGGCTTCTGCTACATCCTCTGGCAGCACAGTCCAGGCACGAACCACCACCTGTGTAAAAAATGTGCCTCTCACATCGCCTTTAAACTCTCCCTCATTTACCTTAAACCTATATCCTCTAGTACTTGACATATCTATCCTGGGAAAAAGACTCCGACTATCTATTCTATCCATGAATCTCATAATTTTGTAAGCTTCTGTCAGGTCGCCTCTCAATCTTAGACACTCACGTTGTTATGGACCAGTCCAAACATCCCGCAAAATATTTTAAGAAGGTCACCCAGACCCTAACTTATTCTTATTTGAAAGATAGATGTGATGTTCCAGTTGTGATGCAACTGGCCAAACCACTCAGCTTTAAGAAAATCACAAGTTATTTAAACACTGCAATTAAAACACAAAGGAAAGCAGAATTTGGAGTAACTTAAATATCGGAAAACTTAACCAACCCGATACAGTAACTATTACTTATTCACTGTTCCAAAACAATAAGAGCCCAAAAACACACCCCTTGGCAAAACGGTAAACTCAAACACAGATTTTTACAGGTAGGAGGGAACAACATCCCTAGAGAGATTTCAGAGAAAGTCACTCAAGAATTCTTTGCAGAAGCTTGGAATACTTCTGGTGGTCAAAACTACAGCTAAAACAAAACTAGAAAAAACCTGAACTGGGAAGACTGGACACTCCCCTTCCACTGTTAATCTGTTACAGTCCAGACTCTTCTGTACCGTTTCCTTGACAACCTCTCTTCAAAAAAAATGAGGACAAAATACTTTGTAAAGTGACAGCATCATCACACCTCACCCCCTTAAAAAGAAGATCAATGTACAAAGTTGGCTTCATTATAAACCCCTGAGTCTTACTCTATTAGTACAACACAATACATGTACATTACATTGACTCTAACCAGGCAAAACATTCGCTACTAAATTCTATTTCAGTTTACTTCTGCCACCAAACGCCTCTGTCGGTTTTCATCCAAGACACAACAATACATCGGCAATTACGTTTTTCATCCTGCCATGTGTATAACTTTCAAATTGAATGGCTGCAGTAATAAGTTCCATCTAAACAGTCATGAATTTTTGTCCTTAAATTTCTCCAAAAACTTTAATAGTTATGATCAGCTATACAATTGTCTCAGACACATTACTAACAATATAAGTGTTGAAATGTTGTAAAGTCAACGTTCAAGGTCTCATTCTCAATCATGAAATATTTCTGTTGATGGATATTCAATTTCATGGAGAAATAGCCAATAGGTCGTTCTATCTTCATGTCATCTACTTGTAAGAGTACAGTACTGACATCCATGTTACATGCATCAATAGCCACTTGAACGCTTTGCGTAATTAGGTGTGGCTAATACTGGGGCAGTGGTTAACACAGCTTTCAGGCTGTCAAATGCCTTCTGACATTCCTCTGTCCACTGAAACTTTCTGCACTTCTTCAATAAATCAGTCAGTGGAGGAACAACACTGCTAAAATTTGGAACAAATTTCTGATAAAATCCACTCAAACCCAGGAATCGTAGTACTGCTCTCTCGTCGATGGTATGGGAATCTCCACAAAAATCTTTGCTTTCGCATTCCATGGAGCCATCTGTCCATGTCCAATAACATGACCCAGGAATGTGACTTGGGCTTTGGCGAATTCACTCTTCGCCAGGTTTATCACCAAGCCTACCTCCCGAAGTCGATCAAATAATTCTGCTAAATGTTGAACATGTTTCTTTCATGTGTGACTGAAAATCACCAGGTCGTCAATCTATACCACACAATTGGGTAATCCAGAAATGACTTTATTGGTTAGTCTTTGAAATGTGGCTGGCGCATTTTTCATGCCAAATGGCATGACTTTAAATTGGTATAACCCTTTTGATGCTATCTCTATGGGTAGTCCATATCTAGTGAAAGATTTGAGCAACCATTCAACCATCCTTTTGGCTGTGATACCTGCGTTATACAATGGCCTCTGGAAATCTAATTGACACATCCATTATTGTCAACAAATACTGATTCCCACCCTTTCTTTTAGGTCGAGGTCCTACACAATCAATTAAGACCCTTGTAAAGGGTTCCTCAAATGCTAGAATGGGTATTAAAGGTGCTGGTTTTATTACTGCCTGAGGTTTGCCAATTATATTGACATGTCTGGCATATATGACATGCCTGGCAAAACTAAATTACATCCTTCTGCAGTCCAGGCCAGTAAACTGTTTTTGTATTTTGGCTGGATTTTCTTACCCCTAAATTACTTCCTACTTGTAATTCATATACTACCTACAACACCTCTTTACTATAACCCACTAGTAATACAACTTGATGAACTTTTGCCTATTTCTCATCCGCCTGAATATGTGACGGTCTTCATTTCCTCATTAAGGCAGCATTTTTAAGACAGTAACATTCGGTAATAGACTCAGATTCTTCTTCTGTGTACGCTTTTTGATACTATTACTTCAATTTTTCATCTTTCTGTTGTAACTCAATTAGCTTCCCTGAAATAAAAATGTCCACTTTGTCCTCCATTTGTTCTTGTTTTCTCTCAGCCATTCAACCAAACATGGTCTCTATTTCAAATTCCTTATTTGTATTCTTTGGTTTCTCCTCCTGTTTCAACCAGTGGCTTTGTCACTTTGCTATCCTACAGTCAGAAAAAATCCCAGGATATACTTCCTAGAAAACCTCAGGTACCTGATTTTCCACTGGCCTTTCAACCATAGCAGGTAGCACTTGTACCTGTGATCCAGCTATATCGTTAACTCTCCTTGTCTATTCTATCTCTTAGCCTTACCAGCATTAGTCTCAGACTGCTCTTTGGTCATTTTATTTGCTGACCTATTGCTCTGGACTCCCGATCACACAAGTTTAAACCTTCCCGGGCAACATGAGCAACAGGTCCAATCTGCCCCAGAAGACATCTCAATGATCCACATTTCTGAAGCCCTTCCTTTTACACCAGCTCTTTAGCTAAGAATTTAACTGTACTATTTTCCTATTCTTAGCCTCGTCTGCACGTGACACAGGGAGTAATCCCAAGATTACAACACTAGAGGTCCTGCTTTTTCAATTTAACTACCTAATTCCCTGACGTCCCCTTGCAGGAACTCGCCACTGTTCCTGCCTACATCATTAGTATCAAAATGTACCACGGCCTCTGGCTGCTCGCCCTCCCTTTTTCAGAATATGCCACATCTGTTCAGAGACATCTTTGACCTTTGCAAACGGGAGGCAGCACACCATTCTGGAGTCTCTCTTGTGGCCATAGAAATGCCTGTCTGTGCCTATGTCTATAGAGTCCCGTATTACTACTGCTCTACTGTAGTTTCACCCTCCCTACGATACATGAGGGCCAGCTGTGTTACCACCGTTCTGGCTGCTAGAATCACCATCTCCTGATAGACAACATCCCGAAGCAGTATGCAAAACAGTGCGCTTGTTAGAGAGGGGGATAGCTATAGGAGACTCCTACACTGTCTGTTGCCCATTCTAGCAGTCACCCATCTATCTGCCTGAACCTTGGGTGTGACCACATCTCTAAACTCCTGTGTATGACACTTCCTGCCTCCTGCATGCACCTCAGTGAGTCCACCTGCCTCTCCAACAGATCCATGTGGTCTTTCAGGAGCTACAATTGAACACACTTCCTGCAGATGTCGTCAGCAGGGATATTTGAACTGTCTCTGATTTCCCACATTCTGCAGACCTCCATTTTTACCCTCTAGCAGCTATTTAATTACAAACAAAATTCTCTTAAATTAGTTTACAGGTAACTAGATGGTCCCTAGAGTTAGACTTTCACTAAGAAAACTACTAAATACCCTGCACTCTATTCTGTAATCGAGAGTATAGGTACTGCTCGAAGTCACAGTATGTACTAATCTACACTAGCCCAAATCCTACTGCGCTAAAACCTTATGGGGTGTGAAAATGAATGGAAGCAGAAGTAGAAAAGAATTGCCTGTTGCCCCTACTTACCAATCAGTACTTACTTCTGTCCAAAGTGTCACTTTTCAACTTGTAATGCGAAGCAGCACAGCTCCCACAATCATAGAATCTCTACAGTGTGCAAGCAGGCCATTCAACCCATCAAATCTATACTGACCCTCTGAACAGCATCCTACCTAGACCCACCCCATCCCTGTAATCATGCCTTCCCCATGGCTAATCCACTTAGCCTGCACACTATGGGGCAATTTAGCATGGCCAATCAATCTAACCTGCACATCTTTAGACTGTAGAAGAAAACAAGAGCACCCAGAGGAAACCCATCTAGACATGGGGGCGTGGGATCGTGTTCAAATAATGACCAAAACTGATGAGTGGTGAAAATAACCTCGTTATTCAGCAACTGCAATAGCACGAGCTCGAGTCGGTAATAGAATCCCAAAATACAGTTTTTACAATAGCCTCTTTATACACAATTCTTATCTATATTAAAATTCCATCACTATGGTGTTACATTATTTTATCTAAAGTACATGTGCAGTAAACATGTGCAGTACTACTGATGGGATTAAGAGTATCTGTCTGGTCTGCTTGCATAACTAAAGGCGTTAATCGTTTGGTCTTTTAAGTTAGTAAATATTAGTTAAAAAAGGTAGGCCTATATGCTCTAAATAAGTTAGAAATTCTACCTGTACTTAATAAAAGAATAAGGAATATTAAACTGATTACAACAGTGGATTGTGAGATTTGTTTCCTATTTGCCGGTGTAAATTTCATTCATTTTTAAACACTAATTTGACAGTTAGTTCTTTAAAGGGATAATGGCCCAGTTAAAAGGTATTGAACAAGTACATACTAATTGGGGAAAATGTTTGGTGTTCTGCAATCTATTCAGGACTGAGAGATGGTGGTAAGGGCTGATTAATATTGTAATATTTCCATAGTTTCGGATAGGTAATGGAGACATGATGGCGGGGAAGGTATTATTCTGAATAGGTTAATAGTCTTTGATATTTATTCAGAGGTAGCTTTCGATATAAATAGGTCTGATAAGGATTGAAGATGTGAAGGAGCAGTAATGGGTTTGGAAGTACTGCTTTAATTTTAGTCTACCTTGCAATAGTAAAATACACTACACAACTGCGACTTTATGAATGACTGAAGTAAACCGTGTAATAGTAGAGAGTTATGAATGACTTAAAGGGCTTCGTTTGTGAGTGGGTTAGTAAAGGAGTTATGAATGAATAAACATAAAGTGTTTGTGAGTGGGAAATATGAAATGCTTATGTGTGGGTTAGTAAAAGAACTTAGAATACAATATCTCACAGGGAGAACGTGCAAACTTCTCACAGACGGTCACCACCTGAGGGTGTAATTGAATCCGGGTCCTTAGCACTGTGAAGCAGCAGTGGTAATCACTGAACCACTGTGCCACCCATAACCTTTCCCATGTAATGGATCAAGGTAAGGCTGCTACTGAACACAAGGCTCGAAATGCCCCACGCTTGAGTTTATACCTCATAAATTATGACCGTAGCAGATCAAAGGCAGCATAAGCTTCCTGAAGACAAGCAGTGGAAACCTATTTGTAAAGCATTGGCATATTATGTATTCTCATGAAAACACGATTTAGTCAGATTAAATTACTAATAATTAACAACTCGAGAATGAGTAAAATGTGCCTTCAGATTCACAACTGGTTAAAAAGTGGTGTGTAGCAGTTGAGGAAGGTTTTTTGGTTGACTTAGATGTAATAGGAACTGCTTTTCTGTTATGGGGACCTTTTTTTGGGCGACTGCAAAGGAGGTATTGGCACACTGAGATTGTGAGATGGCAGTGCAAGAGGAAGGGGGCACGGCTGACCAAGGGAGGAAGGTTGGGCCATTGCAGAGCTACAAGTACTCCTGGGGGACAGACGGAGGAAGCAGAACCACATAGGAAAGGCTGATAATGACAAATGGGGGTCAAACATAGTTGTACAAATATCAGAGAAATGCAAAGGTCAACGGTGAGGTTCTGAGAGGTGATGTCAACAGTGATAGAAGGACACTTAATAATGATAAATAATTGATCAAAGGTATGGGGACGTGTTAGACTCAAGAGTGCCAGGATGTTGCATGGGACAGATCAATGGTGACATGAGGCAACTCTGAAGTAAGTAACAATTACAGAGAGTGGTGAACTCGGCCCGGACAATTACACAGGCCAATCTACCATCTATAGAATCCATCTACCAGGCCCGCTGTTAAGGAAAGGCTGCCAGCATTCTTACCACCCTGACAATGTTTTTCTACAACCTCTACCATCGGGAAGAAGGTACAGAAGCCTGAACACACGTAACAGCCGGTTTCAAAACAGTTTTTACCCTACTGTTGTCAGAATACTGAATGGACTCACAAACTCTTAACATTCGCCTGTACCTGTGTTTTTGATTTTGCCGCTGTTTACCTATTATTTACTTATCTATGTTACTTAACTCTGTGACCTGCCTGTATTGCTCGCAAGACAAAGCTTTTCACTGTGCCCTGGTACACGTGACAATAAAGTCAATTCAATTTAATTCAATTCAATCTTGAATGTTCCAGCTGGGAGTGCAGTGGAATTAGACTCAATTAAAACATTCAAAAAGAATTAACCAGCTATCTCAAATGAAAGTGTGTCCAGGATTACAGGAAGAAGGCAGGAGAATGATATTAGATGAATTGCTCACCTAGAGAGCTGGTGCAGACATGATGAGGTGAATCATTTTTCTGTACTATAATATTTCTGTTGTTCCAAAAATCTTTGACCAATGAAAAGTCCTACACTTTGTGTCACTTCCATTCATACCACCATCGACATGTCTCCTGGAGCCGGACTCTGGAAGCCTCATTGTCGTCTGTATATTTTCAGACATAGCTATAGGCAGAATCTTCTGCCATTGCTGGCGGTGAGTTTAGAGACAGAAGGAGTAGTCGTGATGTACCGGAGCTCTGCCATCTTCTGTTTTCTTCCAGATCAGTAGTTGGAGTGGGAAGGCCCATGGTTGATCTTACCACTCTGCCTCTATTTACCAACCTTAAATGACACTGAATGACCAATTTAAGGGCCTCATTCTGCTGTCTCTAAGTAACCCAGTTGCAGCTGGATCTGTCAAAATGCAATATACACAACTATTGACACCGTGCTTATCATCTTTTGGCAGTGGGTGTCTCATTCGTTCAAATTAAAGGCAATCGCTGAGTGGTTGTAAATTTTTATGCAAATTTATCTTGCCCAATGAGTGTAACTCACAAGCCTTGCTTCTGAGCCTGCCTATGCCATGTGACATACCTGTGGCCTGTGCCCTCCACAGCTTGGGATTGCAGGGGTTGTTCTTCCAGCTACTGCCTCCCCAGTGTTTTGTTTCGTGCATCTGCCGGACAGACCTTTAGACAGATCTTCCTGGAAAGTCATGATTTGCAGATGCCGATGTTGGACTGGGGTATACAAAATTAGAAATCACACCAGGTTATAGTCCAACAAATGTAATTGGAAGCACTAGCTTTCGGAGCGTCGTTCCTTCATCACCACCAATTAAACCTGTTGGACTATAACCTGGTGTCGTGTGATTTGTAACTTCCTGGAAAGGGTCATGATGGATCTCTCACTGACTCTCCAATCAATGATTGAGACCTTCAACACCACCAAGATACTTCCCACTATGGCTGGCAACTACTACATTGACTCTGGATATTGAAGCCATCACCATTCAGCATCCTTCAGTAACCCTAGACACTGCTACATCAGCTTTGCTCAGTCCGTGACCCTCGCCCTCACTTTGTTGATTCTCAATCTACCCACCATCTTGAATAGTACAGTTGCCATACCAGGTAGTGATACATCCAGACAGAATGCTCTCAATGACGCACCTATAAAAGTTGACAAGGGTATTCGCCATCATGCCAAATTTCCTCAACTGCCTGAAGAAGAAGAGACATTTGTTGATCCTTTATAACCAGTGCGTCCAAATGAACAGTCGAAGAAAGTTTGCTGTGAATGACCACTCCCCGGAGCTTACATTCTCCACTCATTCCACCTCTGTGCTGTTAATGTGTAGGGGGGCATGAGTAACATCCCGCCAAAAGTCAATAATGAGTTCCTTGGTTTTGCTGACATTGACAGCTAGGTTGTTCTCAGTGCACCATCTTCCAGGTTTTCCACTTCCCGTCTTAGTCTGTTTCGTCGCCATCTGAGATTCAATCGACTATGGTGGTGTCATCAGCGAACTTGTAAATGGAATTAGTCTGGTATTTGGCAACGCAGTCATAGGTATACAGTGAGTGCAGTAGGGGGCTGAATACGTACCCCTGGGAATGCATACTCAGTGTTGAGTATTAGTGAGGATGAAATATTGTCCCCAATCTTCACTGATTGTGGCCTGTCAGTCAGGAAACTGAGGATCCAGTTGCAGAGAGTGGTGCTCAGTCCAAGATCACTGAGTTTAGTAATCAGTCTTGAGGGGCTAATAGTGTTGAAGGCTGAACTGTAGTCAATGAGTAGGATTCTTAAGTAGCTGTTCTTGGTGTCAAGATGTTCTAGGGAGGAGTGAAGGGCAAGTGATATGGCATCTGACATGGATCTGTTGGTCCAATAGGCAAATTGGAGTGGGTCAAGAGTAGTGGGGATGTTGAAGTCGATTCCTGATGAAGGGCTTTTGCCTGAAACATCAATTTTCCTGCTCCTCAGAGGCTGTCTGACCTGCTGTGCTTTTCCGGCACCATTCTAATCTTGACTCTGATCTCCAGCATTTGCAGTCCTCACTTTCGCCTTGTCGTAATAGGTGTTACCACTACGCCAAAGTTCTGTTCAAAGGGAGCACAGAAGGCACTGCGACGATCTGGGAGGGATATGTCATTGTCTGCTATCTTGCACTGTCTCTTTTTAGAACCTGTCATGTTATTCAGTCCTTGCCATAGTCGCTGGGTGTCTGTCTGGGTCTCTAGTTTGGATCAGTACTGGTCCTTGGCTGTCTTAATGGCTCTCCTGATCTGAAGGCCTCACACCTGGTTTTTTAGCAGATTCTGTATGTCCTTCATCCAGGGTTTCCTGTTGGGGAACACTCAGATTGACTTCCTCGATATGACTTCCACACACTTGCTGATAAAGTCTATGACGGAGTACTTGTCCAAGGTACCTGTGTACTTTTGGAACATGGCCCAATCAGCCAATTCCAGACAGCACCGGAGTTGATCCTATGTCACCTCCGACCAGCACTGGACCTGTACATGCGAGGGGTCTCTTGCTTGAGCTTTTGCCTGTAAGCCAGGAGAAGAAGCAAGGCATTGTGGTTGGAGTTCCCGGAATGAGGGCGGAGGATGGAACGATAGGCATCCTTAACAGTGGCGGAGGATCATAACCATTCACTGTATGATATTCTTTTATCCTGTTTTTTTTATTTTTACCAATTATTTTTCTGTCTGGACCCGTCATGATTTTGATCACATTTCAAAAGAAAACAATTTTAATTTACAAGCATAGGCCACTCAGTCCTTCAAGCCTGTCTACCATTAATAAGAACATGGCAGATCTGATTTTAACCTTGACTCTATATTCCTGCCTAGCCCTGATAAACTTTCATTCCTTCAGTAATCAAGAATCTATCTACTTCTGTTGTAAACATTCTGCATCCACTGCCTTTTGGAGGAAGGGAATTCCAAAGAAAGTCAACCCTTCGAAAGCAAAAAAGTCCTCCTCACTGTTTTAACTGGATGACCCCATTAATTTTAAGTTTTGTCTTTAGTTCTGATTCTCCCAAAATAAATCATCCTTTTAACATCTACCCAGTCAAGTCCTTCAAGGATCTTATATGTTTCAATTAAGTTACCTCTGACTGAAACTCCAGAAGATACTTTCCTAGCTAAGACAATTGTTCACTTCAGGTACCTAGTAAAAATCAAAACAACAGAAGTTGCTGGAAAAGCCCAGCAGGTCTGGCAGCATCTGTGAAGAGAAATCAGAATTAACATTTAGGGTCCGGTGACCCTTCCTTAGAACTGGCCTAGTAAATCTTCACTGAATTACGTCCGATGTATCTTCAAACTTCTCCACTGTGTCTTCATTATGAAAGTTCCTCTTCCCTGGAAGAATTCTTGTGAAGCTTCCTGCATCATTTCCAATGCCTTCACATCCTTCCTAAATTGTGATGCCTAGAACTACACTGTGCTGACCAGAACTTTGCCTGCCTTGTGTTCAGTTCACTGCAGGTAGATAAGATTGGTCAAATGCACACAGTAATTCTGCTCGCACTGACACATCTAGAGAGCAATCAATAAAAGATGGGCCAGGGCCAAATATAATAATGACCAGAACACCAAAGAGGATAACCATCAGTTGATCAGGCACCTCATGATGCTGTCAACTCAAAGACTAGTGTGAGTCTGAGAACTAGTGCGTGTACACCACAATCGAATATACTGCATTCACATTAACTGCTGAAAAATATTAACGTGTGAGTCACCTCAGGATGTCAAGGGATTCTGTCACTCACCTTTGTCAGTTGCTTCAGGATAACCCAAGCTGCCATTGCAAAAGCACTCAACATTGCCATAGTATTGAATTTCTATGCCACCAAGGCCACTAATGCATCAGGGAAGTAATGAATGTCCCATTCAGTGAATCAATGAATTTCCAAACATCACCAGAGTCTGGGTGCCAGGCATTGAGCAATGCAGGAGTCAGCTAGATTTCCAAAAGCTACACAGTATTATTGAATGTATACATGGTGTTGAAAGCACAGAGATTTTCCAGCTGTCTTCATTAACTAAAAGAGTTAATTTTCACTATATCCATGCAGCTGACACGTGACCATGGAAAATAATCCCACAAAGCATGTGCTCACTACCAAGGGAGCTTGCATGACTTTTACATCTCAAACCCCAAACTCAAGATCACTCGAGAAAAAAGTACAAGGAAAACCACTCAAGCCAATTGTCACAATGACAGAATCCGAGCACATATACAGCATTCACTGAGTATTCTTCTGTATCCTATTCTATATGGTGGTCAATGACCTCCACATAGGGAAAATCCACATTCCAGAGCCATGATGGGCAATTTAAACGGAATCTTCCAACTTTCACTTAAGACTATGGCTGTCCTCTAGCATTTGTTTCAAGTGTTCCCTGCCTGACTCTGCACTGCCATCAGGCAGCTCCTGGTCATTTCCAGAGAGACACATCTGCAATAATACTGTCAGGGGTCAAGACTGTCACATTCTCCTCCAGTTGTAGAGACATGGTGGGGTGGACAGAATTTGAAAGTTCGAACAGCAGCTCCAGTCTCAGGGCATCATCTCTCAGGAAGACTGATGCTCCTGGATTGTGTGTCTGAGTGCCCTTTTAAAATATGGCACCCTGACCTTCAAATCTATGAGGTAATATCAGGGTCGTTGATTTCCGGCTGCCCCATCACACAGATGAATGGGCCTCAATCATAAATAGCTATTTGGCATTCCACAAACTAAAACAGAAAATTTCTGGAAAAGCTCAGCAGTTCTGGCAGCATCTGCAAAGAAAAATCAGAGTTAACATTTCGGGTCCAGTGACCCTTCTGACTCTGAGGAAGATGCTGAGCTTTTCCAGAAATTTCTGTTTTTGTTTCTGATTTACAGCTTCCGCAGTTCTTTCAGGTTTTCTTTGACATTCCACAATGCCAGCTGATCTGTCTGAAAGCGAATGTCACACACAGCTGTGCTATTGAAACACCTTACAGTTAGAATCTAGCCTTATATGTGCTACCAATTTCTGCCAGGTCTCCAGGTCTCTACTGATTCAGGTCTAAGATCAGTACTTTGTGCTCTCTATTTTAAAGGCACTTTTGGCCCAGTTCTCCAGTCATCCAGCCACATGAACCTGTCCACGCAATTCTCTTCCTTCCCAAACCCAAAACCCACTATCATTAGAGAAGTGTCTGATAGGTCCCCTGGATCTGATGAGATGCATCTTGGGAACTTAAAGACAGTAGCTGCAGTGATAGTCAGGGGGAGTGGTCGCTCTGTATCAGTAATCTTCCAAGAATCCTTCGCTTTTGGAACAGTCCCAAAGAATTGGAAAACTGTCAAGTTAAAATTTTTATTTAAAATGGTGAGACAGATAACACAAGCAAAAAACATAGATTGGTTAGCTTAACACCTGGCATCGAGAAAATATTCAAGTCCTTTATAAAGATGTAACAACAGATCATTTAGAAATGCATGACTACTTGAAAGGAAAATCATGCTGAATAAATTCATTAGAATTCTTTGAAGAGGCAACCAGCAGGATAAAGGGGGAGCAATAAACATAATTCTTCTGGATTTTCAGAAGTTGTTTGATACAGTACTACACTTTAGGCTCTTTAATTAGATAAGCGCCCAAAGTAGTATATTAACACAGGTAGAGGATCGGCTACTAATAGAAGACAGAGACTTGGATCAGGAGGCATTTCAGTTTGGCAACCTGCAGCATGACATGCGACAAGGATAAGTGCTGAGGCTGCAATTATTAACAATATATCCTCATGACATGAATGAAGAAAGTGAATGCGCTATACCCGTTTATGAATGACAAAAATAGTTGAGAAGTCCGTGATGACGATGACACAATGGGCAGAATCTTCTTATGGTCTGAGTAATATGGGCTATGGTGAGATGTGGCAAAATCAGGTGATAAGTCTAGCAAGAACCATCTCAACACTGGGGACAACCCATGTCATTTTACTGCATTTCACAAGGGGATGTGGTGAGATTCTCACTAGACAGTGTCTAGTTGACAATTGACAAGGTTAAATCACATGGACTACAGGGAGAACTAGCTATTTGGATACAGATCGGGCTTAAAGGTAGGAGACAGAGAGTGTTGGTGGAGAGTTGATTTTGGAGACCTGTGACCAGCAAGGTGCTGAAAAAATCACTGCTGGGTCCACTGCTTCTTGTCATTTATATAAATGATTTGGATATCAACATAGGAGGTATGGATAGTAAGTTTGCAGATGACACCAAAATTGGAGTAGTGGACAGCAAAGAAGGTTACCTCAGAGTACAACAGGACCTTAATCCGATTGGTCAATGGGCCAAGAAGTGCCAGGTGGAGTTTAATTTAGATAAATGTGAGGTGTTACATTTTGGAAAAGTAAATCATAGCAGGATTTATACACGTAATGGTAAGGTCCTGGGGAATGTTGCTGAACAAAGAGACCTTGGAGTGCAAGTTCATAGTTCCTTGGAAGTGGAGTCGCAAGTAGACAGGATGGTGAAGAAGGTGTTCAGTGCATTGAATATAAGAGTTGGTAGGTCATGCTGCAGCTACATAAAACATTGGTTAGGCTATTTTTGGAATGCTGCATTCAATTCTGGTCTCCCTGCAATCAGAAGGCTATTGTGAAACTTGAAAGGGTTCGGAAGAGATTTACAAGGATGTTGCCAGTATTGGAGGGTTTCAGCTATAGGGAGAGGCTGACTAGGCTGGAACTATTGGACCATTGGAGGCTAAGGGGTGACCTTATAAAGGCTTATAAAATCATGAGGGACATGGATACAGTGAATAGCCAAGGTCTTTTCCCTGGGTGGATGAATCCAAAATAAGAAAGCATAGGTCTAAGGTGAGAGGAGAAAGATTTAAAAGGGATCTAAGGGGTAACTTTTCTGCACAGAGGGTGATGCGTGCATGGAATGAGCTGCCAGAGGAAATTGTGGAGGCTGGTACAATTACAGCATTTAAGCGGAATCTGGATGGGTACATGATCAGGAAGGGTTTTGAGGGATATGGGCCAAGTGCTGGCAAATGAGTCTAGATTATTTTAGGATATCTGTTCGGCATGGACGAGTTAGACCAAAGGGTCGGTTTCCGTGCTGTTCAGCTCTATGACTCAATTACTATATGAGAGTCCTTATTGGATGTTAGAAGATTTATTAAAAATTCAACTCGCCACATTAATATTCAGTGTCCCTCTGACCATATTCACCAAACAAACTTGACATCAGGAAAACTTAACAAGAAATCCGGAACAAATATCTGATGAATTCAGCTCACTGCTTGCTCTGATCAATCTCCACGGTGGATACTGGGAACCAACATCTCAGAGTATACTTCATAAGCACTGACTACACACTCCCCAAATCCACAGATGAATCAGATTTGTGTCAGCTTCTAAAAATCATTGTGGTGCACATCTAACCCACCTACCGGACATTTCTGCATGATGATTCTCCATTTTGAGTTTCACCAGCAACCTTATTGCAATGTTGCCGCAAAGGCACTTGCACTCAGGCCAAACACCCAGCTCCTGGACTTGACCATGTTACATCAACAAACTCTTTGCTTGCTCTCACATCGCTCACACATTCCAAGTCTATTTGGTTGCTCACAGAATCCCTGCCTTGCATTTGTGCGTTTGCCCCATCAGCCAGAGATACCAGGCTCACATTACTACTCTAATACAAAACAAAGAACTACGGATGCTGGAAATCTGAAACACACAAAAACAGAAGTTACTGGAGAAGCTCAGCAAGTCTGGCAGCATCTGTGGAGAGAAAACAAAGTTAATGCTGCAAGTCCAATGATTCAAAAGTGATTCTGAAGAAAGGTAACTGAATTTGAACTGTTAACTCTGTCTTCTCTTCACAGATGCTGCCAGACGTGCTGAGTTTTTCAACAATTTCTGACTCGTGTGTTTGATATTGCTACTTTCTTATGTGCCACTTAGTGCAGGCACAAAGTCATGAAGCTTGCCATGTTTCTCAGTAAGCCTCAGTCAGGTCAAGGGGATAGCTTTAGCTCAGTGGGTCCTGAGACAGAAATTCAAGGCCAGACTCCAATATTAGTTCATGCTCAGCCTAGGGCAGTCAGAGTTAAGATCCTCTCCACCAAAGTGATGAGGAACCAAATGTCTTGCAGTACACTACCTCTCTTGAGTCTTTCTTCGCCATTGTGAGTTCTTATTCACCTAGAATGAGAAAGAACTAGATATTGCATATTACGGGAGATGAAAGCATGTGGCACAGCTGTTATCTTTGGTGAAGGTGGGGAGGTGGCCTAAGTGAGTAAATAAGTAGTACAGAAGACATGCGGTGTTAGTGCTGTTCAGGGGCTGGGGCCCCTGACTTCTGCCATGCATCAGTGGGAGGTGGATACAACGACAGGGGTAAAGTGAATATGAGAAGAGAAGATGGTGCCATCTCAGCAGAGAGGAGAAGGACACTGAGGTTCTTCCTACAGTGCTGGACATTTCTCCAGTTAGCTGAGAGAATTTTAACTCAATTGGCCACATCAGACCAGGCTGGCATAGTATGGTGTCTTCGCTTCCAGTATTGGTCCTGAAGGAAGGCAAAGTCCTGTGTTGCCAATACACTACCTAGCAAGACCTTCAGGCTCCTACCCACAATGTGGGCACTGATTTCTATGTCTGGCATATCAGGAGTACTTCTAGACAGACAGCACTTGTCTGGTCGCACGTCAGGCTTTTAAAGATGATGCAGTTGCAAGGGATGCCAGTGAATTTCAATGAGATGTTCCAGGTGGGGCACTTTGTGAATGGGGCAGAAATTGGACACCAGGGATGCACTCAGTAATTAAGGAGACAAGTTTGGTAAAATAGGGCAGGAGAACCCATGAGGCCTAATGGCATTAAACCTTCCAAAACACTACATGCAACTCGGAATTTACCAAAAAAACACAAGATTCAGCAAAAAAGAGCAGGAAGAGATACACAGGCAGGTAAGGTAAATGGGCAAAATCTTAGCAGGTAGAATATGTGGGAAAATGTGAGGTTATGCACTTTAGCAAGAAGAATAGATGAGCTGAATATTATTTAAGAAGAAAGCTACAGAAAGTTGCAGAACAAAGGGATTTGGAGGTCCTTGTGCATAAATCATAAAACTAGCACACAAATTCCACAGGTAGTAGGGAAAGCAAATGAGGATTGGGCATGAAAATAGCATCGTCTTGCCATGATTATACAAGATATTATCTAGATCACCACTAGAAATTTGCAAACAGTTTTGGTACCTTACCTTCACTGCCTCCAATGAAATAGCTTTCCTTAAATAAGGGACAAAAACTGTTCACAGTACGCCAGCAGTGGTATCACCAGTAACTTGTACAGTTGCAGTTAAGCCTCCAACACAGTTGAAATAAGGGCCAACATTCCATTAGCCTTTCTGATTACCTGTAGTACCTGTGTGCTAGCTTTCTGTGTTTTATGCACACATACCCTCAAGTTTCCTTTGTGTTGCAGCTGCCTGAAGTTTTTCTCCATTTAATTAATACTCTGTCCTTTTGCTTTCCCTTCCGACATGAACAACTTCACATTTGCCCACATTATACTCCATTTGCCAACATTTTGCCCACTTACTTAACCTATCAATCTCTCTGTAAACTATTTGTATTCCTCTTGAAAATTGACTTTCTGTCTATTTTTGCCTGTCTGAAAATTTGACAATAGTATTTTCTCTTCCTTTCTTCAAGTGATTAACATATATAGTAAATAGTTATTGTTCCAGTACTGATTCCTGTAGAACCCCACTGGTCACAGGTGGCCAACCTGAAAAAGAACACCTTATCCTCACTCACTGCTTCCTGCTCATTAGTGAGTATGGTATCCATGCCAATATATTACCTTCAACGATCTGACCTCTTATGACAACCTTTTGTGAGATACCTTGTCGAACATCTTCTGGAAGTCGAAATACAAGACATCTACTGGTTCCCCTCTACACAATCTATGTAAAAGATCAAAAAGTGTCACACAACTGATGTGATGTATTGAACAGACCTAGATTGCTATTAAGTCTTTAGTCATTTCGAATGGAGATACAGGCTTCAAGTGATTAATATGTAAATTGCAGACATCTTTCAAGTCACAGTCCTGAGACAACTTAAGGTTTTACCAGTATAAAAATGGAGGTGACATCTCAGTTCAGACAATGCATTAAAAGTGTGAGGTTAGAGTCTGTCTGTATCCCAATCTTGAGTCAGACTGGTTCTTTTTCCAAAGTAGGTACTTATAAAATGTCACAAAGACTGACTGCTCACAGATTGTGTGCTTTGTGAATAAAAATGAATGTATCTGGAAATACAAATCTGCATATACATTCTATTTTGTTTAAAAATTACACAAATTGTAGGCAGTCAGTCTATGTGACATTTAAAAATATCTCACTTTGGAAGTAGAACCAAGCTGACTTGAGGTTGGGATATAGACAGACTCTAACCTCACATTTTTGATGCATTGTCTGAGCTGAGATGTCACCTTTTATTTCAATACTGGTAAAACCTTACACTGTCTCAAGACTGTGACTTGGAAGTTCTGGGATTTACATGTTAATCAATCAAAACATATTTCCTAATTCTAAGTGATTAAAGACTCAGTTGTATGACACTTTGATCTTTTATTATAAATTTTGTGTTCTATAATCCTGCCCCTCTAGTAATCTGATGAAGGAGCAGTACTCAGAAAGCTTGTACTTCCAAATACTCCTGTCGGACTATAACCTGGTGTTGTGTAATTTTTAACTATTAAAGATGGCAAGACAGGTGATCACAGCTGTAGAATGCAGGAAGTCTTGCATACCAGTGTGACCCAAGGCAAACATGTTCACAGTGTTTGAGATTTGAGCTGATACAGCTCAGAGTTTATAAGCTGGAGGCTGAGCTCGAGACTGAAACACATCAATGAGGGAGAAACTTACCTGGATTCTTTATGCAAGGAGGCATTTACACCTTTACGATTGCTTAGGCACAGAAAGATTGACTGTAAGCCACAGGCTGAGTGCAGCAGGTTGACAATTAGCCATGGATTCATGGCCTCATTAACTGAAAAGTGCCTGAATTAGTCAGTCCTGGAATCCATGGCAACTGAATGACAAACTGGATAGAAGGCCCATAATCAGCCATCTCACCTGTTGTGACATGAATTCCCCTCCATTTTTCAGGAGCAGCAAGGAGAGAAGCAGAGAGGAGCGGGGCTGCTGGGAGGTCAGTTTCTCATTTAAAAGGGACTTACCTCAAGAGTCAGGCCTCCATTTTTCAGGAGCGGTGAGAAAAGAGGGAGCGAGGCTGCGAGGAAGGTAAATCACTGCTTCAAAATCTTACCTCGTATATAGGTGAGTGCACGCTGAGCAGGAGCGGACACAGGACTGCTGAGTAGGTGAAGCAATATATTTGGGTAATTGCGTTTACCTGAAACACTACTAAGGTAGTGTCTCCCACCCATCCTCCTCCCCTAACCAAGAAAAAAGGTTCTGTGCACCAGATTGGTAATGTAAGTTTGCTTTTTATTCTTTATTTTCCAATAGTCTCTTTGGGAATTTAGAATAGTGGAAATGGAGGTTAGGGCAGTTGAATGTTCCTCCTGCAAAATGAGGGAGATAAGGGTCTCCATTAGTGTCTGTGCTGACTTCATCTGTGGGAAGTGCACCCAACTCCAGCACCTCAAAAACAACGTTAGGAAACTGGAGCTGGAGCTGGATGAACTTTGGATCATTCGGAAGGCGGAGGGGGTAATTGAGAGGAGTTATAGGGAGGTAGTCACAACTCAGGTACAAGAAAAAGGCAAATGGGTTATAGTCAGGGAACGGAAAAGGAACTGGCAGACAGTGCAGAGGTATCCTGTGGCTGTTCCCCTCAATAACAAGTATACTGTTTTGGATACTGTTGAGGGGGACAACTTACCAGGGATAAACCATGAGGTACAGGTCTCTGGCACAGATTCTGTCCCTGTTGCTTAGAAGGGAAGAGGGGAGTGGAGCAGAGCAATAGTCATTAGAGACTCCATAGTTAGGGGGACAGATAGGAGATTCTGTGGGAATGAGAGAGACTCACGGTTGATGTGTTGCCTCCCAGGTGCCAAGGTTTGTAATATCTTGGAATGTGTTTCCGGGATCTTCGAAGGGAAGGGGGTGTAGCCCCAAGTTGTGGTCCACATTGATAAGCTGCAGAGCTGGGCTGAGCGGTAACAATGGGATTTAATGCAGAAAAGTGTGGGGCTATTCACTTTGGAAGGAGCAACAGGAATAAAGAGTACTGAGCTCATTGTAAGATTCTTGGTAAAATAGATGAGCAGTGAGATGTAGGTGCCCACATACATAGATCTCTGAAAGTTGCCACCCAGGTTGATAGGGTTGTTTAGAAGGCTTAAGGTGTGTTAGCTTTTATTGGTAGAGAGATTAAGTTTCAGAGCCACGAGGTCATGTTGCAGCTGTACAAAACTCTGGTGCGGCCACACTTGGAGTATTGTGTACAGTTCTGGTCACCACACTATAGGAAGGATGTGGAAGCTTTGGAAAGAGTTCAGGGGAGATTTACTAGGATGTTACTTGGAATGGAGAGAAAGTCTTATGATGAAAGGCTGAGGGACTTGAGGCTGTTTTTGTTAGACGGAGGAAGGTTGAGAGGTGATTTAATTGAGATACATAAGATAATCAGAGGGTTAGATAGGGTGGACAGGGAGAGCCTTTTTTCCTCGGGTGGTGATGGCTTGCACAAGGGGTAATAGCTTTAAATTGTGGTGTGATAGATATTGGACAAATGTCAGACGTAGTTTCTTTACTCAGAGAGCAGCAGGGGCGTGGAACACCCTGCCCATAACAGTAGTAGACTCACCAACTTTAAGGGCATTTAAATGGTCATTGGATAAACATACAGACAAAAATGGAATAGTGTAAGATAGATGGGCTTCAGATTGGTTCCACAGGTCGGCGCAACATCGAGGGCCGAAGGGCCTGTACTGTGCTGTAATGTTGTGCGTTCTATGTTAACTGTGAGTAAGAATCACTTAAGGTCATCAGCCTAGTATTAAATGAGCAAAAGGCAGGTTTGTCACCTTGCAATGCTCACAACAGCTGCATTCCTATGGACAGCTTGTAACTTCACAGTTAAATCACTGAAACAAAAGTCTCAGTGCCTCAACACGGGACGAGTTACTGGACTTGAGGGACACCTAGTGGGACTCATCCCCTGAGCCCTCTCCCAATGATCAAAATATGAGAACTCCCACCAACCACAATCCATTGTCTGCTCACCATACATTACTTACTTTTGTCCTAGGTCCTCCGGGACCTTGAACTTCAGGATGTTTTTGCAGTAGTAGCTACATCCTCCTGTATGATGGCCCTCAACACAAGCATTTCCAGCCTTTGTTTAAGGGTAACTCTCACCAGATGGAACATCCACCCTTCCCCCAGATATTCATTATTGGAAAGTGGTTTACAGGAATATTTTCTGGTGAAGGCAATGTGGATGTCTCACTGGCAATCCAGTGTATTGACAGGAGCTCCACTGCCTCTGATTATTCCCTTAATTCTAGCTCTCTTTTTATAGATGCTGCTATACCTGCTGAACAGTTTCAGCAAAGATTTTTGTTTGGGAAAATAACAAGATGCTGAAAATACAGAACAATGAGATAATAAAGTGACAAAATTCAAAATACTACAGTCTGTAACTCTGCAACAAGAATCTAACCTTGCAACCATCTACTGCTTACATGTTATAATATTAAAATTGATCATGTGTTTGCTATGTCATGAGACACGTTACAAAACGAAGCAGTTCCTACATAGTACTCCTGCCACTATAAAGAATGCATTGTGAATTATTGTTGCATGCGTTGAATGAAACGCTCAGAAAGAAGAGAACAGCAAGCTGGCTTATAGAACTGCATGTACACTGAATATCAGGCAAACAAAGCTGCATTTCAGCTTGTATAATCATCAGCAGCCTGGACCACTAAGCTCTCCAGGCATTGGAAGCTGTGGACTTAGAGTCATAGCATCTTACAGCATGAAAATAGACTTTTTGGTCCAACTCATCCATGTCGTCCAGATATCCTAAACTGATCTAGTCCCATTTGCCAGCGTTTGGCCTATATCTCTCAGAATGCTTCCTATTCATGTACCTATCTAGATGCCTTTTAAATTAGGTGTTCCTGAAATAATTCAAGGATTAATAGAGAGAAACAGTTGTGATATTCACACACATGTCAACTACCAAGGGGCAAAACCAGTCCATCTATTATCCAGCCTCCTTAGTGAGAACATCTGGCTCATTATTTCAGCTCTTCAAAACAATCACATGTCTTAGTCTTTATCCAGGAATCGTTTTGCTTGAAAAGTTTAATTTTCCTTTCACCAAAAAAAAAGTCTGATTTCTTAATAGATCCACATAGGTTTTACTCTATATGTTCTTGAGAACTGGAGAAATCCACAGGGTTTCTGAACAAAAAGAGCATGGTAACATTCTGGCAAAATTAGTCTCCTTGCTTTAAAATTTGGACAGAAACTGATTAGCTATTTAAACAACGTCAAGACACCAA
Source organism: Chiloscyllium punctatum (assembly GCF_047496795.1). Classification (NCBI taxonomy): domain Eukaryota; kingdom Metazoa; phylum Chordata; class Chondrichthyes; order Orectolobiformes; family Hemiscylliidae; genus Chiloscyllium; species Chiloscyllium punctatum. The sequence continues at coordinate 130,938,264 of NC_092743.1, forward strand.
AAGTGATCACCACTCACAAATTCACAATTGTCATACATTTTGATTAAATTGACAAGTCTCCACTAAAATAGACTTCACTGAAAATCTTATCTTTTAACGGTGCAGATATAATGCACACCTCGAGCATGTAACAATGCCAGATTCACAGCATAATGTCCTCAAAATGTAAAATGCAATGCTCTACATTTTGGAAGTGGCTTGCATTACAAAAAGGTTGTGAACTTTTAAATGAAGAGTATAACATTTTCCTCACAGTACTAACATACTGATGACAAATGGCAATAATTTCTCACTACACTGCCATAATCTGGTAAAGGGATTTCTCCCTGTCAGGCTATTTCACTTTATTTTGCATCAAACCAATAGAATTCATTTATTTGCTACTTATAACAAGACTACAAATGTGTATATCATGAATATTGACATTTTCACTACGAATAGTAAATGGAGGAAGTGTACTCATTCATCTGATTTCAGAAATTTATTCACCACCCAAACCCTTACCTTATAGAATTCTTACAACCAAAAGAGAGAGGAGACTTTCATTCCATTAAGCAGCTTTCAGGAAGTGAAGTCACTTAATTGCTCAGATTTTATGCTCATTTTTTGAATGATTTTTATTTATGTTGGATAACAATTACAGATGTGGCATTTAATAAAATTTGTTCTGGCTAAGCTTATGTCCAAGTAATTTCAAATATAATATAGGTATTATTCTAGTACCTCTATATAAAGCACATCTCCTTTTGTAGTGTGCTTGTTAATGCTAATATGTATATTGGCATCAAATAATCAATAATGATTACAATAACGTCTGAATGAAAAAAATTAAATTAATCTTAAATAATGATTCAGGTAGGTATCCATTTGAACAATAACAACTCATCAATTGGAAACATATCATCCCAAATTTAAACATTTTCAAATAAATTGAAACATTTTCAACGAAACTGAAAGCAACATGTCATATGAACACAACGAGCATTGAAAGTTTTAATATGGAACTATTACAAGGTCTCCAAATACTCCAAAAGGATAGATACTTCACAGCTCCTTGTTTCACTAGCTACAAGAACACAGATTCAAATATGTTTTGGTATAACTGAATTGAGGTTGATAAAGAAAATGCTAATGACTCAGTCTTGTAAGATTATTTAAAGCAAATTTAAATAAAATTTATAATTCAATTTCTTACATAAACATAGCCTAACGTGGATAGATTTGACTGATTTGCACTGACGAGGAAATGGAAATGAGAAAGCATACACCAAATTACTCCATTACAGTGCATTTTTATTGACAGGATAAGTAAGGCTTTTAAAATATTGACTTCTTTCTGACCTGTATGTACAGAAATGTTATAAATCAATTATGAACACCTTCAATACTTTGAAATTAGGGAAAAAACATGGGTCAATCTAGAGCTGAATATGATATTCAGAACATCCCAGTCAATTGTGCATTATGCAAATTTTCTTTCAGTTAAGAGTCAAAAACATACAGGCCTGTACAACAATTCTGTATAGCTTTGCAGATTTTGCAAATAGAACATTGACATGAATAGACCATTAACCTAAAACTAATACATTTGGAAGACAGCAACACGATACTCGTATCCGACAACATGTCAATAAGTCCACTTCACTTAATTAACCACTGAGTAATTATATCATTTATGTAATATAGAGTAGTTAATGATACCTTTGCAAATTACCTTGTTTTGGGCCTTGCAATCAACACTTGGTTTGTTTCGCTCGGCTGTCCGACAATGAGCTTCAATCTTCTTGTTTTGCTGGTCCATAGAATAAATTACATGGTCTTTTCCATCAAGCTACAAGGAATCCAGCAAATATACAAATAAGCATAGTAATCGAAGAAAATCTATTATTGTTATTGTGAACGTACTTTCAGTAAGCAAACAAAGACCAAATTATGAAGCTCTTCTCACGAATTAGAAAATCCACAACTGATAAATGAAAATTGAATCAACATTCCTTCATTTCTCTTGTACTAATTTGTGCACATCTTCCACACAACTACTCGTATGTTGTGTTGGTTGTATTCCACATAAGCTACGCAGAACAACTAACAGCCGTTTTGAGGTACTATACCTCAACAAAGAACACACCTTATTTCTGTGGAGCAAAAGGATTTCATTTGTTGTCTCTGAATCAGTTCCTTTTTTTCTGAAACTGCAAGCTTACACACAAAGCTGAACCACAATGTAAACCAATTGGACATCAGTAGAACAGCCGAGGTGATCAATACCTAAAGCAAAGGATGAACAGGACTCGGTTTCTGAAGGAGGTGTTCAGACTGCTCTTTCATTAAAAAAGGTTCTTTCAAATTGATTTTGGCTTAAGTAATGAGAAAGCTTATCCAAAAATCTTTAGCATTTCAACTGAAGTTAAGGAAATCAATACAACCATTTCCCATTTGAACAGCACATGTGAATTTTATGTACCAGAGACATGACAAAGTCAAAAATCAGATAAATCGATAAAGTTTGTCAATAAAACATAAAGCTGACAAATGCTATTTTAAGCAATTAAAGAATTGTAAACCTTACAAAGATAATCAATTTCTATATATTGTTATTAGTTGTGTTTAAATTCCACTCTAAATATTTCAAGGCAAAGTCCACGTAAGTCAAAAAACCAACCCTTCATAGGTTAAACCATTAGTATCTAAATAACATTTATTTGTTAATATTATATTGGGTATTCAGTTAGTTGCAGCTAACTTCTGTAGTTAACATGTTAATATTTTTGAAGATTAATTTGAAGATTGTGTTAACCACAAATGTTTTCCTGACAATATGTAGGCACTTTTGGTTTTTGCTGACCAACAGGCCCAGAAGCTTTACCCTGCTGAACTGTAACTACCTCTTCATTTGGTGCCACTGCCAAATATAGTAACTGTACATGGCAAAATTAATTATCATCAAATATTGGAATGTAGCCAGAAAAGGTTACTGACTGCAGAATACATTTTTGGTGTATTAAAACCCATGGCTTATGAATATAAACAAAATGCCTTAACTTAAACAATATTTCTAAACTTGCAGATCTGTCATGTAACTAATGGCAAGTAATAGCACTTAGAACATAGAACATAACAGCACAGTAGAGGCCCTTCGGTCCTCGATGTTGCGCTGACCTGTGAAACCAATCTGAAGCCCATCTAACCTACACCATTCCATTCTCGTCCATGTGCCTAACCAATGACCATTTAAATGTCCGTGAAGTTGGCGAGTCTACAACTGTTGCAGGCAGTACGTTCCATGCTCCTAATACTCTCTGAGTAAAGAAACTACCTGTGACATCTGTCCTATATCTATTACCCCTCAATTTGAAGATATGCCCCATCATGCTAGCCCATCACCATCCTAGGAAAAAGGCTTTCACTGTCCACATGATCTAACCCTCTAATTATCTTATAAGTCTCAATTAAGTCACCTCTCAACTTTCTTCTCTCTTACGAAAACAACCTCAAGTTCCTCAAACTTTTCTCATAAGAAAAGGTTTTCACTCCATACCAGGCAACATCCTAGTAAATCTCCTCTGAACCCTTTCCAAAGCTTCCACATCCTTCCCATAATGCGGCGAGCAGATCTGCATGCAATACTCCAAGTGCAGCCGCACCAGAGTTTTGTACAATTGGAGCATGACCTCATGGTTCCAAAACTTGATCCCTCTACTAATAAAAGCTAACACACCGTATGCCTTCTTAACAGCTCTATCAACAGGAGCTCTGCAGCTTATCTATGTCCTTCTGTAACCTACAACATCCTTCAGCATTATCCGCACCTGTACCAAACTTGGTGTCATTTTTAGATTAGATTAGATCTGCAGGTTTACTAACCTATCCTTCTACGCCCTTATCCAGGTTGTTTATAAAAATGACAAATAGCAATGAATGCAAAACAGATCCTTGCGGTACACAACTAGTAACCGATCTCCAGGATGAACATTTCCCATCAACTACCACCTTCTGTCTTCTTTCAGCTAGCTAATATCTGATCCAAACCGCTAAAGCACCTTCAATCCCATGCTTCCATATTTTGTGCAGTAGCCTACCATGGGGAACCTGATCAAATGCCTTACTGAAATCTATATACACAACATCAACCACTTTACCCTCATCCAACTGTTTGGTCACCTTCTCAAAGAATTTAATAAGGTTTGTGAGACACAACCTACCATTCACAAAAACGTGTTGATTATCCCTAATCTACTTATTCCTATTGAGATGATTATAAGGCTTATCTCTTATTACCTTTTCAAAACACTTTACCCACAACCGAAGTAAGGCTCACTGGTCTATAATTACCAGGGTTGTCTCTACTGCCCATCTTGAACAAGGGAACAACATTTGCTATACTCCAGTCTTCTGGCACTATTCCTGTAGACAATGACGATATAAAGATCAAAGCCAAAGGTTTTGCAATCTCTTCCCTGGCTTCCCAGAAAATCTGAGGATAAATCCCATCTGGCCTAGAGGATTTATCTATATACACACTTGCCAGAATTTCTAAACCTCCTTTGTGAACCTCAATTCCATCTCATCTAGTAGCCAATTTCTTCCGTATTCTCCTTGACAACATTGTCTTTTTCCAGTATAAATACTGACAAATAATATTCATTTAGTACTTTCCCAGACTCCACACACAAATTCCCATTACTGTCTTTGAGTCATTCTTTATCCTAATCTTACTCCAGTCATTCTTTTATCCCTTATATACCTATAGGAACCCTAGGGTTTTCCCTGATCTTATCCACCAACAACTTTTCATGTCCCCTCCTCACTCATCTTCGCTCTCTCTTTAGGTCTTGCTTGGTTAACTTGTAACTCTCAATTGCCCTAACTAAACCTTCACATCTCATCCTAACATAAACCTCCTTCTTCCTCTTGACAAGGGATTCAACTTCCTTAGTAAACCATGGCTCCTGCACTGACAACCTCCTCCCTGTCTGACAGGTACATATTTAGCAAGGACACACAGAAGCTGTTCGTTGAAAAAACTCCACATTTCAATTGTGCCCACACCCTGCAGTTTCCTTCTCCATCCTAAACATCCTAAGTCTTGTCTAATCGCATCATAATTGCCTTTACCCCAGCTGTAGCTCTTGCCCTCCAGTGTATACCTATCCCTCTCCATCATTAAAGTAAACATAACTGAATTGTGGTCGCTATCACCAAAGTGTTCACCTACCTCCAAATCTAACACCTGGCCGGGTTCATTACCCAGAACCAAATCCAATATGGCCTTGCCCCTTGTTAGCCTGTCTACATACTGTGTCAGAAAAACCCTCCTGCACACAATGGACAAAAAACTGACCCATCTAAAGTACTTGAACTATTGTATTCCCAGTCAATATTTGGGAAGTTGAAGTCCCCCATAACAACTGCTCTGTCTTTCTTGCTCCTATCGGGAATCATCTTCGTTTTCCTTTTTCCATAGTTCAATATGTTGAGCTGAAACATTGGGCAGAATCTTCCCCAACTCTGAACGACATAGATTATGGTGAAAGATTTGGGAAAATCAATTGAAATGTTGAACCAGGCAAACTTGGAGTACAGAACAAAAAAAATCACATTTCCCAATCAAATCCTGGGGTTTGAGGTAAGATTTTCATTAGTGAGCAGCAAAAAGCCTATTAACATTGATTACTGCTCATTATCACCTTCATGATTATTTAATCCCGCCTCATTGATATGTACCCGTCAGATGGAAACTAGATGCGAAGATTTGGTGACATAGAGGTCAGGAGGGGTATGTGGCTTCAACTCACTACTTGTTCCTCTGGGCCTCCATTTTGAGCACCAGTCATCAGTATTTCAGGGCATTGCCCATGGGCAGCAACTACACATATCCCACATCCATGGATATTTGCATCCATCTCGGCATCATCTTGGCATATTTCTGATCCACCTACACAACGCTTCTGCAGTTTTTATGCTGCACTTTGGAGCATGCCAACATGTCTCACTGCAATGCTGCTACCAGGTAGGGAAAGCCAGCTCACAAGATAGACCAGGCTGCATCTCAGGGCTATTCACTTCCTCTCTTAGGAATGAAGGAATGAAGGAATAATGATTAAATTTTAATTCATCAGTTTTCAATTTTCTAATTCGGGAGAGGAAACCAAGATTCATACTTCAGTCTTTGCTTGCTGGAAGTATGTTCACAATAACATTAATATATTTTCTTCCATTGCTCTCTTTTGACGTGCCATTTTGTGCTTCGTCCTGTCAGCCAGAGCTTAAGGGCTCACAGTATTTCTATCTTGCCTTCCCTTTTAGTGCAAACGTAAAGCTAGCCAGCTTTTCATGGTTAGCAGCTATGCTCAATCAAGAAGTGGACACGTTGCTATCTGGAAATAAGCTAGGTCACTGTTACATCTGCACCTTACACAGGTAGACAACCCTTTATCTGAAATCCAAAAAGCTCTGAAATACATAGTTTTTTTGAGAAGTTTGTTTCTCATTAACAAACAGTTAACCCAACTCCACACCCACTTGATGTGTGTCACTCAGATGCAACATGGTGGGGGGGGGGAGGGGTGGCACAGCACTGGCAGGCCTCAATTCTGTCTCAGGGCCCATTTTTACTCACAGTAAGTCTGCTGTTCGGTAAGATTTTTAAAAGTTTCACCATAAACTGTCACTCATTCTGAAATTCGAAGAATTCTGAATTCCGAACACCAGCTGGTCCCGAGCATTTTGGAGAAAGAATTTTGCACCTGTACCAGCAGTGTACATGTCAAATGCACAGCATGAGCTTCAGACAACCATATGTCAGATTTTATCTCTCCACCCTGGAGGCTGCCTGTCTTCATTCCTGATGAAGGCCTTTTGCCCAAAACATCAATCTTCCTGCTCCTCAGATGCTGCCTGACCTGCTGTGCTTTTCTAGCACCACTCTAACCTAGATTCTGATTTCCAGCATCTGCAGTCCTCACTTTTGCCTAACCATATGTCACAGTCTAAGGTGGGTAGTCTTCAGTCAATTCGGGAAGACACCTTTCAGGCTAGGGTTAGTGATATAGTAAGTCAAGGGTAGCCTCCCTTAGCAGTCCAGGGCTTACTCCAGTTAGTCAGCCACTTGGGGCAGTGAGGATCCAAAATAATTTTCCAAAAGATGGAAAATTATAGGCCGATTAGCTTAACCTCAATTGTAGGTAAAATTCTAGAATCCATTGTTAAGGATGAGATTTCTAAATTCTTGGAAGTGCAGGGTGGATTAGAACAAGTCAGCATGGCTTTAGTATGGGGAGGTCATGCCTGACAAACCTGTCAGAATTCTTTGAAGAGGTAACAAGTAGGTTAGACCAAGGAAACCCAGTGGATGTTATCTATCTAGACTTCCAAAAGGCCTTTCATAAAGTGCCTCACAGAAGGCTGCTGAGTAAGGTGAGGGTCCATGGTGTTCGAGGTGAGCTACTGGCATGAATTGGGGATTGGCTGTCTGACAGAAGGCAGAGAGTTGAGATTAAAGGTTGGGTAAATTGTGCAGATGAAGATTTAGGTAGCCAGGTTTAATAGCGGCATGGGGTATTTCAAGGTTCAAGGGATTGATGGGACTCGCAGGAAGAGGATATTTCCCATAAAAAGACAAAGCAGCAGAAGTCGGCCATTCAGCTCATCAAGTGATGTGTACTCAAGTACAGGAATACAGGAGTACAGTGAAAAGTACAAAGTCTCAATTCTCTGACACCATCTTAATACAAAACACAGGATTAAAAACAGAATTTGTATCATCGATAGTCACAGCTGAGGTGCTGGAAGACTGGAGGTTGGCAAACGTGGTGCCACTGTTTAAGAAGGGTGGTAAAGACAAGCCAGGGAACTATAATCCGGTGAGCCTGAACTCAGTGGTGGGCAAGTTGTTGGAGGGAATCCTGAAGGACAAGATGGACATGTATTTGGAAAGGCAAGGACTGATTAGGGATTGTCAACATGGCTTTGTGCATGGGAAATCATGTCTCACAAACTTGATTGAGTTTTTTGAGAAGTAACAAAGAAGATTGATGAGGGCAGAGCAGTAAATGTGATCTATATGGACTTCAGTAAGGCGTTTGACAAGGTTCCCCATGGGAGACTGATTAGTAAGGTTAGATCTCATGGAATACAGGGAGAACTAGTCATTTGGATAAAGAACTGGCTCACAGGTAGAAGACAGAGGATGGTGGTGGAGGGTTAGATTTCAGACTGGAGGCCTGTGACCAGTGGAGTGCCACAAGGATCGGTGCTGGGCCCTCTACATTTTGTCATTTACATAAATGATTTGGATGCGAGCAGAAGAGGTACAGTTAGTAAGTTTGCAGATGACACCAAAATTGGAGGTGTAGTGGACAGCAAAGAGGGTTACCTCAGATTACAACAGGATCTGGACCAGATGGGCCAATGGGCTGAGAAGTGGCAGATGGAGTTTAATTTAGATAAATGCGAGGTGCTGCATTTTGGGAAAGCAAATCTTAGCAGGACTTATACACTTAATGGTAAGGTCCTAGGGAGTGTTGCTGAACAAAGAGACCTTGGAGTGCAGGTTCATAGCTCCTTGAAAGTGGAGTCGCAGGTGGATAGGACAGTGAAGAAGGCATTTGGTATGCTTTCCTTTATTGGTCAGAGTATTGAGTTCAGAAGTTGGGAGGTCATATTGCGGCTGTACTGGACATTGGTTAGGCCACTGTTGGGATATTGGATGCAATTCTGGTCTACTTCCTATCGGAAAGATGTTGTGAAACTTGAAAGGGTTCAGAAAAGATTTACAAGGATGCTGCCAGGGTTGGAGGATCTGAGCTACAGGGAGAGGTTGAACAGGCTGGGGCAGTTTTCCCTGGAGCGTCGGAGGCTGAGGGGTGACCTTATAGAGGTTTACAAAATTATGAGGGGCATGGGTAGGGTAAATAGGCAAAGTCTTTTCCATGGGATCAGGAGTCCAGAACTAGAGGGCATAGGTTTAGGGTGAGAGGGGAAAGTTATAAAAGAGACTTAAGGCGCAATTTTTTCATGCAGAGCGTGGTATGTGTATGGAATGAGCTGCCAGAGGGAGTGGTGGAGGCTGGTACAATTGCAACATTTAAGAGGCATTTGGATGGGTATATGAAAAGGAAGGGTTTGGAGGGATATGGGCCAGGTGCTGGCAGGTGGGACTAGATTGGGTTGGGATATCTGATTGGCATGGACGGGTTGGACCGAAGGGTCTGTTTCCATGCTGTACATCTCTATGATTCTATGATTCTACGCCGAAATAAAAATAAGCCACAAGAAAAGGAAATGACCGGATCACTCCCCTGCCTTCGCCATGGTCTTCATCGCCAGGAAAAGAAAAGCTACAAACTCCATCCCTCAGTCTGCAAATACTCAAGTGCCTGAATCTCCACACACCACCACAGTTGGAACGTCACCGCAACTGGAACACTACCGCCTCCAATGTCAGGTACCCAGGATGAGCCATGCCTTGTAATCGTGCCACGACGGCTGGAACCATGTCACCATATTTTGGTGCTTTCTTGCTTCCACATATGTTGTCACCGCCATGAGTCTGTGCTGAACCGATCTTGGCAATGCAGCCGCCACTGAAATTTCCGGGTCACGAACTGGACTCAAACTTACACTGGACCCACTATGCTTCATTCTGGCTTACACTGCTGCCGCTGCCCACCACCACTGACACTCCAAGAAGGGAACTGCTTCTGCCACTGTCTATACTCCTGGAAGGTAACCGATACCACCGAGAAAGGAAACAAATGAAAGAAAAGAGCAAAAGTAAAAGCAGAGAGAGAATGAAAGGCAGACAGAAGCAGATGAGCCCACAACAGCATTACACAGATGCTATACTAAAGCTGAAAAACACCCATAGGTGCAACATACAATCTGAATGTTAAGCCTTAACTGACTGTGTAAAATCCACATCCTTCCACCAAGCAGTCATAACCATATCATGCATGATTAAGAATCAATCCCACTAACTGCACGGTGCCGCAGTGGTTAGCACTGCTACCTCACAGCACCAGGGACCCAGGTTCAATTCCAGCCTTGGGTGACTGTCTGTGTGGAGTTTGCACATTCTCTCCGTGTCTGTGTAGGTTTCCTCTGGGTGCTCCGGTTTCCTCCCACAGTCCAAAGATGTGCAGGTCAGGTGAATTGGCCATGTTAAATTGGCACATCTGGATAATAGTAACAGGATAGGACAGAGTCAGCATGGATTTATGAAGGGGAAATCATGCTTGACTAATCTTCTTGAATTTTTTGAGGATGTAACTCGGAAGATGGACGAGGGAGATCCAGTGGATGTAGTGTACCTGGACTTTCAGAAAGCTTTTGATAAAGTCCCACACAAGAGGTTAGTGAGTAAAATTAGGGCGCACGGGATTGGGGGCAAAGTACTAGATTGGATAGAGAATTGGTTGGCTAATAGGAAACAAAGGGTGGTGATTAACGGCTCCATTTCAGAATGGCAGGCAGTGACCAGTGGGGTACCGCAGGGATCCGTGCTGGGACCGCAGCTTTTTATAATATATGTAAATGATATAGAAGATGGTATCAGCAATAACATTAGCAAATTTGCTGATGACACAAAGCTGGGTGGTAGGGTGAAATGTGATGAGGATGTTAGGAGATTACAGGGTGACCTGGACAAGTTAGGTGAGTGGGCAGATGCATGGCAGATGCAGTTTAATGTGGATAAATGTATGGTTATCCACTTTGGTGGCAAGAACAGGAAGGCAGATTACTACCTCAATGGTATCAAATTAGGTAAAGGGGCTGTTCAGAGAGATCTGGGTGTTCTTGTCCACCAGTCAATGAAGGCAAGCATGCAGGTACAGCAGGTCGTGAAGAAGGCTAATAACATGCTGGCCTTCATAACAAGAGGAATTGAGTATAGAAGCAAAGAGGTGCTTCTGCAGCTGTACAGGACCCTGGTGAGACCACACCTGGAGTACTGTGTACAGTTCTGGTCTCCAAATTTGAGGAAAGACATTCTGGCTATTGAGGGAGTGCAGCGTAGGTTCACGAGGTCAATTCCTGGAATGGCAGGATTGCCTTACACGGAAAGACTGAAACGACTGGGCTTGTATACCCTTGAGTTTAGAAGACTGAGAGGGGATCTGATTGAAACGTATAGGATTATGAAAGGACTGGACACTCTGGCAGGAGGGAACATAATTCCGTTGATGGGGGAGTGCCGAACCAGAGGACACAACTTAAAAATACGGGGTAGACCATTTAGGACAGAGATGAGGAGAAACTACTTCACCCAGAGAGTGGTGGCTGTGTGGAATGCTCTGCCCCAGAGGGCAGTGGAGGCCCAGTCTCTGGATTCATTTAAGAAAGAATTGGATAGAGCTCTTAAAGATAGTGGAGTCAAGGGGTATGGAGATAAGGCTGGAACAGGATACTGATTAGGAATGATCAGCCATGATCATATTGAATGGCGGTGCAGGCTCGAAGGGCTGAATGGCCTACTCCTGCATCTATTGTCTATTGTCTAAATTGCCTGTAGTGTTTGGTGCATTTGTCAGAGGGAAATGGTTCTGGGTGGGTTACTCTTCAGAGAGTCGATCTGGACTTGTTAGCCTGTTTCCGTACTGTAGGGAATCTAATCTAATCTAACAGCTACGATGCTTTGCTAACTGTAAACATTCACCCTAATTGCCTTGTTGATGTTGCTCAATATCAATGGCTGTAGTGATAGACTGTGGTCTCTGAGTATATCCAGCAGACCTTGAGACTGATGGCAATTTACTATGGCCATCATCCTGTCCATGGAAGCAGCCAGGCAATCAGATATCAAAGGCAGCAGAAACCCAATCGAGTTGTTGCAGAACTGTAACATTTGTATCAGATAGCACAAAGTCTGCAGCTTATGTATATCCATGTACATATCAATGAAATGATAAATTGCTGACATCGGGGTCCTCACCTGCCCAGGGCCGAGCAAGTGCTTGGTATCTAGCAGTCCTCTGAGTGCCAGAAATCTGGGGCATTTCTTCCTCAATTAGCCATAGAAATGTGGCAGGCTTGAACTCACCAGCAGGTGCTCCTGACTCTAAGTTAGGTGAAGTACCCCGCGTGTTATTAGCATCTGAGCTGGCGGAGGGGTGTAGGTGGCAGCCTTGCTGATGCATCCTCTGAGGCATCTGTCCTCTCTTCCTCCTCAGAGATGGAGAAGGGAATGCGTTGCTGCACTTTGGGAAGAATAACAGGAGGGCAGAGTACTGGGTCAATGGAAAGATTCTTGGTAGTGTGGATGTGTAGAGGGATCTTGGAGACCATGAGCATAGATCCCTGAAAGTTGCCACCAGGTGGATAGTGCTGTTAAGAAGGCATACGGTGTGTTAGGTTTCATTGGTAGAGGGATTGAGTTCCGGAACCACAATATCATGCTGCAACTATACAAAATGTTGGTGCGGCCACACTTGGAATATTGTGTACAGTTCTGGTCGCCCCATTCCAGAAAGGATGTGGAAGCATTGGAAAAGGTGCAGAGCAGATTTACCAGGATGTTGCCTGGTCTGGAGGGAAGGTCTTATGAGGAAAGGCTGAGAGACTTGGGTCTGTTCTCATTGGAAAGAAGAAGGCTAAGGAGGGATTTGATAGAGACATACAAGACAATCAGAGGATTAGATAGGGTAGACAGTGAAAGACTTTTTCCTTGATGACGACATCATCTTGTACGAGAGTGCATAACTACAAATTGAGGGGTGATATATTTAAGACAGATGTCAGAGGCAAGTTCTTTACGCAGAGAGTGGTAAGTGCATGGAATGGCCTACCTGCCAATGTAGTCAACTCAGTCACATTAGGGAGATTTAAACAATCCTTAGATAAACACATGGATAATTTTGGGATAGTGTAGGGGGAACGAGCTGAGAATAGTTCACAGGTCGGCACAACATTGAGGGTCAAAGGGCTTGTTCTGCGCTGTATTGTTCTATAGAGACTGTGGAAATGTCACTACTACTTGCAGTAAATAAAAGACACTGCAAGGATTTGGGCATGATAATCAATCACAATGTATGGCTTGGGAGAGTAATACAACAATGGACAAAGTTTCTGATTCAGTTGCCGATACATAGAAGTTTCAGCATTTCTGCACAAAAGTCCCAGCTGTTGCTGCTGAGGGCCAGAATCCTCCCATCGTAGAGGGTGAGGAGCTAGATGTTAAGCACCTCATTACCCTTCCTAGCTAATTCAGCCTTATCAACAGCAGTTTTCACCAAGACTGAGAGAGAGGGAGAAAATGAATGAGATGAAAGTGGGTGGTGCAACTGTCAGTGTGATACAGGTGGGGAATAGCTGATGAGATGGCCCCAAGTGAGTAGGCAGTGCAGAGAGCATGCAGGTTTAGAAGTGTGTGGGGAGACTGGGTGCATGAGTGAGTGAGGGAAGAAATCGCATGCCAGAAAAGAGCATGATCGACCATGAGCCTCGGTGGGAGATAGGTGCACTAACAAAAATGGCATGAGTGAGAAGCAAATGGAGGCATTTATCCTCATGGGAACATCAAAGGTCATTGCTCTTCTTTCAATATTGCTGTGCATATATCTGGATCATGGAGAGACCAGGCTGGAAGGGGTCTGGTGTCTAGGTGTCTTCCTCTCTTGGTCCTGGAGGGGAAAGGAGGATATGATTTAATTTGATTTATTATTAGCACGCATACTTAGGTACAGTGAAAGGTTTTGTTTGACATGCATAACATACAAAGACATAAAGACTATAGGGTGATGGAACAGAGCAAGGAATACAAGTTATAGCTGGAAAGAAGGTGTACAAAAAGCAAGATCATTATTAGATGTGAAATTTGAGCGACCCATTCAGAAGTCTAATAACAATGGGGAAGAAGCTGGTCTTGAGCCTGTTGGCATATGTGTTTACAATTTGTACCTCCTGCCTTCTGAAGAAGTCAGAAGAGATTATAATCGTGATAGGAAGAAACTTTGATGATCTTGGCTGCCTTTCTGCAGCACCGAGAAGTGTAGATGATTCAATGTATGGAAGGTTGGCTTGCATGGTGGTCTGCGCTGTGTTCACAACTTTCTGTAATTTCTTACGGTCCTGGGCAAAGCAGTTGCCGTGCCTAGCTATGATGTGTCCATATAGAATGTCTTCTGTGGTGCATGTGAGGGTCCTTATGGACATGCCAAATGTCCTTAGTCTCCTAATGAAGAAAAGGTATTGCTGTGATATCCTCCCTTTTGTACCATCCTGTTCACCAGGACCTCCAGTCCTTACCCACAAAGCAGGGTGCAGGTTTCCCTTTGCCAGATCTGGGCCAAATATCCCCAAATGTGCAATGCACCTTCAGACTGTCAGAACTCAACCCGGGTGCACAACAGCCTTTAAAAGACAGTGCTAGAGCCAGGGATCCAAGGTTAATCTAACTGTGGTGAGATCTTCAGCCTCAGCTGAGTAAGAGAATTAAACTAGCAAAGTACAAGATGTACACCAAAGCGGTGTGGTACATAGCTGATCAGGTAGGTTTGGGAACATATATATGAGAAAACCCAATAGATCTTACAGAAAGAAATCCACTCAAAGCAAATATGATCTCAGTTACGACTAAGAGTGGAAGAGTACAAAACACTCTCATTCCACTGGTCCATGGATCACAAAATAAAATAAAAATACTTTTCCAGTTACTGGAATTAATTCAATAAAGCCTCAATAAGTGGTTGACATAGACAGTCAATCATATAGAAGTGTAACTGCTTACCCTTCTAAATATCCCCAGAATAGATTAGATTAGATTACTTACAGTGTGAAAACAGACCCTTCGGCCCAACAAGTCCACAACGACCCTCCGATGAGCAACCCACTCAGACCCATTCCCTTACATTTACCCCTTCACCTAACACTACGGACAATTTAGCATGGCCAATTCACCTAACCTGCACATTTTTGGACTGTGGGAGGAAACCGGAGCACCCAGAGGAAACCCACGCAGACACGGGCAGAATGTGCAAACTCCACACAGACAGTTGCCTGAGGTTGGAATTGAACCCGGGTGTCTGGTGCTGTGAGGCAGCAGTGCTAGCCACTATGCCACCTTATTTATAGAAAGAACTCCAGGCATGCCCACACAGCTTGAAATTCAAACAAACACTTTCAGAAAAGAGGAAAAAAAATTACTGATGAGTTTGACATTGTCTAAAACAAAAACTTTGGCCAAAGAGTTGTTGCTGAATGCAAAATTATAAGGCATTCAATGTTCTAGATTCTGAAATAAAAACAAACATTGCTGGAGAAACTTAGCAGGTTTGGCAGCATCTGTGGAGAGTAAACAGAGTTAACATTTCAAGTCCAATGATGCTTCCTCTTTGTTTTATGCTCTGGATTCTGTTCCAGCAAGTGTGGTCACATCAGGAATCACACACTGTTTTCTCTGAAGTCTTGCAGACACTACTTGCTGAAGAAATACAAACTTGAAATGGCTCTTAATCACTCTTACAAAAGAAAGAAAACATTTCACCCTTTCCAAAAATTTAAGAGATCAATTGGGCAGCTTTGCACCAACTCATCTTGTTCTCAGAGGGTGAAACAAACATCTTTCCAAGCCAGTTACTATTCAAAACAGCCCCAGCAGAAGTGCATAGAAAAGCAGGCAATAGTTACCAGGCACATGATTTACACGAACCCTTGTTTTAAAAAAAATCTTAAAATGTCAACCTTATTTATAGAAAAAACTCCAGGCATGCCCACAAAGCTTGAAATAAACTCAATTTCCACAATCCTTCAAAACTAAAACTAAAGTACTTGAAGCAATGATATCATCGTAACATCTTACCCTTGGAAACATGAAATATTTTTAAATTTCATTGTAATTTCATTGAGTTTCATTGTAAACAAAACAAGAATACAAAAAGAAGGGGTGTGAATCTGCATTGCTAACTGCATTGACGTTTTCTCCAGTGGGTGCAGAAACTGGTTGAAAAATCAGGCTTAGGTACTAACACTACTGCAGATTTCAGCTGCTTTGACTGAGTTCAATAAGGCAGTAATACAACACATCCTTGGAAGAGCAAATAGCATCAACATCGAAGACAAAATCATCCAAAATCAACGGCATTCCACCATCACATGCCTGGGATGCCTGAGTTCCAGAACTATGACTACCAAAGAAAATTTTCTCCCATCTCAAGGAAGGTATTCAAACAAGAAAAAGACAAATGAAATATTTTAAAGATTCCCTGAAAGCTTCTCTCTATAAATACAATGCCTGGGAGACCCTGGCTCAGAAGAAACTAATTTGAAGGAACCTGCTGCATGAATGGACACAAATCTTCAAGAACGCCTATTGGCAGGAGGAAGTATGGTAAAGGAACTGGGAGAAATGAATATCAGTGATCTGAAGGCTTTGAACAAATTCCAACTCCTAGAAACACCTGCCAAATGTATGGTTAGAAATGTGGCTCTAGGATTGAGCTCATCAACTAAACAAGGACCCACAGAACCGATGACAATCGTGACACAAAACCTCCTAAGTGGACAATCTTATTGGTTCGTGAGTGATTACTGACAACAACTAGATTTCTGCCATTACTTTTCTCTGTTTTACTGGATATGAGCAACAAGGGTGCTGTTTTACAGGAGAGAAGATTCTCTTACATCCACATCGTGTTTGGCTCAAGACGTACACCATAGTTTGTCCCTAAAGACTCCATTAGGTCTTTTTGTACTTCTGCCTCTAAATCTGAAAACATGGTGTCTAACCAGCCAAAGAATTGTGTTAGGCAAAAGTGATGACTGCAGATGCTGGAAACCAGAGTTTAGATCAGAGGGATGCTGGAAAAGCACAGCAGGTCAGGGAGCATCCAAGAAGCAGGAAAATCGATGTTTCGGGCAAAGGGCTTTTGCCCGAAACGTTGATTTTTCTGCTCCTCAGATGCTGCCTTACCTGCTGTGCTTTTCCAGCACCACGCTGATCTAAACAAAAGAATTGTGTTCGCTGACTGGATGGTAGGCAGTTCAATTTGCAGATTGTCCAGGTTTCTTCTGCCTCATCCTCAATATCTATTTAATCCTCTTCTGTCCTTACCAT
The DNA here is from genome assembly GCF_047496795.1 of Chiloscyllium punctatum. NCBI lineage: Eukaryota > Metazoa > Chordata > Chondrichthyes > Orectolobiformes > Hemiscylliidae > Chiloscyllium > Chiloscyllium punctatum. The sequence continues at coordinate 130,955,314 of NC_092743.1, forward strand.
CGAACACACCTCCCTGTGGTAACAACGCTTCAATATAATGATGCAATATTGCCAATTCATTTTCCAGTGACCTTGGGTGTCAATTAGATAATTTAATTAACTAAGTCTTTTAACTACATTGCAAGGGACAGTAAATGGTAAAATCTAGTTCAGCACACTCAGGGTCTGCACACAAACATATGCACTTCATACCCCAGACATGGGTCTTCAGAATAAAAGGCATGGTAACCGGGAGACAGGGAACCTGGCACAGACTCCAGGTGTCCCTTCCGCGCAAGGAGATCTGATGCCACAAGGCACCCAGCCCTAGGAAAAATCACTAATAGGGCCCTGAGAAGTCTCCTCTCAAGACTCTCTGGAGATGGCCTGTGAATGGGCCCTGCCCGTGTCCATGGATGGTGCCCTGAGGTGTTGATTGATGCAAAATGCAACCAGCTAGGTGTCACTAGGTACCTACTCTGACTTCTATTTCAAGAATACTTGACATTCAGTTTGTTCAGTGCATTTGGTAAGATAGGAAGCTGAATACAAATGAGGTAAATTGTGCCTCTAGTAAGGTGTTTAGCAAGGTATAATCCCCTTTAATTGGCAACTTGCTCCTATCTAGCAAGAAACATTCCCCTCCACCCAGCAAATGCACAACAGATATAGCCAGCTACTCCTGACATGAAGATAGGGCTTACTGGACTTCTTGTGTGATTCTGCCACAAATTACACCATAGCCCGTGTCATTCGGACCCATCCACTATATATCAAGTTTGATTCACCTTTAACCTGAAAACTTTTTTTTGATTAGTTTCAGAGGATCTCTTACTTATAGAATGATAGAGATGTACAGCATGGAAACAGACCCTTCAGTCCAACTCGTCCATGCTGACCAGATATCCTAAATTAATCTAGTCTCATTTACCAGCATTTGGCCCATATGCCTCTAAACCCTTCCTATCCATGTTACCATCCAGATGCCAGATAGGGGAAAGGGAACCTGAGGTGTAGTTCCAGTGCACAGGAGGATGAGAGTAGGGAGGGCATGAACATGATTTTATAGTCACAGGAATGTGCTGGCAGACAGCAAGCTGGTTTGAAGTGTGTCTACTTCAATGCCAAAAGTATCTTAAATAAGGTAGGTGAGCTTGCAGCATGGATAGGTAGCTGGGACTTCAATGGTGTGGCCATTTCGGAGAAATGGATAGAGCAGGGTCAGCAATGGGTGTTGCAGGTTCCAGGATTTAGACCTTTCATTAAGAACAGGCAAGGCGGTAAAAGAGGGGGAGGTGTGGCCTTGTTAGTCAAGGACAGTATAACAGGTGCTGAAAGAACATTTGACAAGGACTTATCTACTGAGGTTGTATGGGCTGAGGTTAGAAACAGGAGACGAGAGGCCACACTGCTAGGATTTTTTTTTATAGGCCTCCGCAGAGTTCCAGGGAGGTGGAGGAAAGGATTGGCAAAATGATTCTGGGTGGGATTGAAAGGAACAGCGTGGTCATTATGGGGGACTTTAACTTCCCCAACATTGACTGGAAATGCTATAACTCTAGTACATCGGATGGATTAGTTTTTGTCCAATGTGTGCAGGATGGTTTCCTGACACAATCTGTCAAAGTATCAACAAGAAGAGAGGCGACACTGGATCTAGTGCTTGGTGTTTGATTTAGTGGTAGGTGAGCACTTTGGAGAGGGTGACCATAATTCAGTTACATTTAGTTTAACAATGGAAAGGGATAGGTACATTCCACAGGGCAAGAGTTATTGATGGAGGAAGGGCAATTATAATGCGATTAGGCAAGACTTAGGAAACACAGAATGGGGTAGCAAAATGCAGGGGATGGGGACAATAGAAATGTGGAACTGGTTTAAGGAACAGATATTGCGTGTCCTTGATAGGTATGTCCCTGTCAGGCAGGGAGGAAGTGATAAGGTAATGGAACCGTGGTTTACTACAGAAATTGCACCTCTTGTTAAGTGGAAGAAGGAGGCTTATATGACGATGAGGCAATGGACAGTTACAGATTAGCTGGGAAGGATTTAAAGAGAGAGTTAAGAACTTAAAAGAGAGGACATGAGCAATCTTTAGCAGGTAGAATAAAGGAGAACCCTAAAGTATGTGAGGAATAAAAGGATGAATAGGGTAGGAATAGGGCCAGTCAAAGACAGAAGTGGGAAGTTGTGTGTGGACACTGTGGAGATCGAAGAGGTGCTAAACGAATATTTCTCATCAGTTTGCACTTAGGAAAAGGACAGTATTGTAGAGTAGAAAATGAGATACATGATGTTAGACTAGAAAGGATTGAGGTTAGTAAGGAAGAGGTGTTATCAATTCTAGAAGTAGTGAAAGTAGACATGTCCCCTGGGCTGAATGAGATTTATCCAAGGATTCTCTAGGAAGCTGGGAAGGTGATGGCGGAGCTTTTGTCTTTGATATATGAGTCGTCTCTGTCTACAGGTTTAGTACCAGAGGACTTGAGGATTGCAAGTGTTGTGCCCTTGTTCGAGAAGGGCAGTAGATATTGCCCAGGCAATTACAGACCAGTGAGTCTTATGTCTATTGTAGGAAAAGTTTTGGAAATGGTTACAAGAGATAGGATTTATAATCATCCAGCAAGCAACAATTTGACTTCAGATAGTCAACATGGTTTCATGAAGGGCAGGTCATGTCTCACAAACCTCATTGAATTTTTCTGAGAAGGTGACCAAGCATGTGGATCAGGGTAGGGCTGTTGACGTGGTGTACATGGACTTCAGTAAAGCCTTTGATAAGATTCCATATTGTGGGCTGTTGGAGAAAATGCAGAGGCATGGGATTGAGGGTAATTTAGCAGTTTGGATTAGAAACTGGCTTTCTGTAAGAAGGCAAGGACTGGTAGTTGATGGAAAACATTCAACCTGGAGTCCGGTTACTAGTGGTGTGCCACAGAATCTGTTTTGGGACCACTGCTTTTTGTCATTTTTATAAATGACTTAGACGCAGGCATAAGTGGATGGGTTAGTAAGTTTGCAGACAACACTAAAGTTGGTGGAGTAATGGACAATATGGAAGAATGTTGCAGGTTGCAGGGGCACTTGGATAAACTAGGAGAAAGTGAGGACTGCAGATGCTGGAGACCAGAGTTGAAAAATGTGGTGCTGGAAAAACACAGCAGGCCAGGCAGCATCTGAGGAGCAGGAGAATTGATGTTTCGGGCATAAGCCCTTCTGAAGAAGAGCTTATGCCCGAAACATCGATTCTCCTGTTCCTCGGATGCTGCCTGGCCTGCTGTGTTTTTCCAGCACCACATTTTTCAACACTTGATAAACTGCAGATTGGGCTGAGAATTGGCAAATGGAGTTCAATGCAGATAAATATGAGGTGATTCACTTTGGAAAGAATAACAAGAAGGCAGAATACTGGGTCAATGGAAAGATTCTTGGTAATGTGGATGTGCAGACGAATCGTGGAGTCCATGTACATAGATCCCTGAAAGTTGCCAACCAGGTTGATAGTGCTGTTAAGAAGGCATACGGTGTGTTTGGTTTTACTGATAGAGGGATTGAGTTCCAGAACCGTAATGTCATGCTGCAACTATACAAACACTAATACGGACGCACTTGGAATATTGTGTACAGTTCCAGTTGCCATATTTCGGGAAGGAAGTGGAAGCATTGAAAAAAGGTGCAGAGGAGATTTACCAGGATGTTGCCTGGCCTGGAGGGAATTTCTTATGAGGAAAGGCTGAGAGACTTGGGTCTGTTCTTATTGAAAAGAAGAAAGCTAAGAGGGAATTTAATAGAGACATACAAGATGATCAGAGGTTTAGATAGGTAGACAGTGAAAGTCTTTTTCCTAGGATGATGACATCAGCTTGTACGAGGGGGCATAACTACAAATTGAGGGGTAATAGATTTAAGACAGATATCATTAGAGGCAGGTTCTTTACTCAGAGATTGGTAAGGGTGTGGAATGTCTTGCCTGCCAATGTAGTTAGCTCAGCCACATTAGGGAGATTTAAACAATCCTTCGATAAGCACATGGATGATGATGGGATAGTGTAGGGGGATGAGCTTAGATTAGTTCACAGGTCAGCGCAATATCGAGGGCTGAAGGGCCTGTTCTGCATTGTATTGCTCTATGGTCTATGCTCTAAATGTTGTAATTGTACCAACCTCCACCGCTTCCTCTGGCAGCTCATTCCATACACATCACAATTTGCATGAAAAAGTTGCCTCTTAGCTCCCTTTTAAATCTTTTCCCTCTCACCCTAAATCTATGCCCTCTAGTTCTGGACTCCACCATCCCAGGGAAAATACTTTATCTATTCACCCTATCCATGCCCCATATTATTTTATAAACCTCTATAAGGTCACCCTCAGCCTCCGATGCCCCAGGGAAAACAGCCCCAGCCTGTTTAGCTGTAGCTCAAACCCTCCAACTCACTTCTGAACCTTGATGGCCATAAACTAATTCTAAAGGACCAAAACCAGTCAATACAGTTTATGAGGATATTCATAACAGTATACTTTGATACTTTGTTTTGAGGGTTTAACAGTAACTTTCTAAAGTTCCTTTTGGCCAGACATGGTCTGTTGAAGACTCTAACTGTATCATATTCAGATTTTATATGACTTCCTGAAAGATTTTGACATGAGATTGGAACTTTGATCTGACTGCAGTCCATAAAAAGTAAAGGTTTCGGTTAAGCTTTCTACCTCTCCAACTGTTCTTAAAGGTATGGTCTCTGGGAATTGACTGGTCATACTGATGATATTAAGGATGTACTGTGTCCAGTTTGATTTTATAATTTTACTTTTGGTAAAGGGGCTATAACAATCTACCAACACCTATTAAATGGCTCTTCAAAATTTGGTATGGAATATAAAGGTGCTGACTTGATTACATGTTGTGGTTTTTCCACCATTTGGAAAGTATTTTTTTTTACAAAACTGAACCACAGCCTCAAGAGAACCTGGTTAGTTACATGTTGACTTTTATGTGCTTGGGTTTTCTAGTTTCCAACATGTCTGGCCATAGGAATTTCATGGACCTTCCTTAACATTAATCAATGATACTTGGGCAGTATAACTCTCTGGTGAATCACAGTCAAGTCTATGTCAGCAGATCTGTGAGGAGAGGTCTCTGCTTCCTTTTCATAATCACATTTTTCATATTGTACCATTCAGAAATTCTTTCAAGGTTTCAACTTCAGTTTGAGCTTATTGAGCTACTTAACTCCAAATTGGCTCGTGAACCTTGATCAGAGAAGAATTATCAAACACTTCCTTCCTATACATGAAATCCCAAAAATGATAACTAAATATCCATAGTGTAAATCTGACCTCAGACAATGGACCTTATTTAGCCATTGCCCAGTCACGACACATGCAGGAAAAATTCCAAGGATTATTTTATGTTAATACTCTGTCTCCATGACTTCACTTTGTCTATCTGTGACTACTGGAGAAGTTACAACCTTAACTCCTGAGAAATAACTGCCTTGCAGTAAATCAATTTAGTCTACAAATAAACTACGGACAAGTCCATAATTAGATCACATTCTAGCTGAGTCAGTAGTGCTGCTACCAAGCCACTCTTGGTGGTGGAAATTGGAATTCCCCTCGCAGAATATATTTTACACCCTTGTCACTCTCAGTGCTTCCTCCAAGTGTTATTCAACATGGTGGAGTACTGATTCATCAACTGAGGGAGGACAGTACCTGGTAATCAACAGGACATTTCCTTGTCCATGTTGAACCTGGAGCTATGAGACTTCATGTAGTCCATAGTCAATGTTAAGGACTGCCAGGGCAATTCCCTCCCAACTGTATACCACTGTGCTGTAACCTCTGCTGGGTTTTCCCTACTGGTGGGACAAGACAAGTGCATGGATGGTGATGGTAGTGGCTGCGAAAGCGTCCGTAAGGTATGCTTACTTAAGTATGGCTACGTCAGGCTATAGCTTGACCAGTTTGTGAGACAGCTCTCTGAATTTTGGCACTAGCCTCCAGATTGTAGTAATGCAGGATCGACAGGACTGCTTCTGCCACTGTCTTTTCCAGTGTTTAGGTCAATAACAAGTGGTCTGTCCAGTTTTATTTCTTTCTGGAGTCAGAGAGTCAGAGGTCTACAGTATGGAAACAGGCCCTTCAATCTAACTTGCCTATGCCACCTAGTTTTCATAATTAAACTGGTCCTATTTGCCTGCGTTTGATGCATATCTCTCCATACCTATCCCATCCATATATCTGTCCAAATGTTTCTTAAATGACAAAATTGTACTCGCTTCCATCACTACCTCTGGCAACCCATTCCAAACACTCACCACCTTCTGTGTGAAACAATTACCCCTTTGGACCCTTTTCTAACTCTTCCCTCTCACCTTAAACCGTTCTCCCCGCCCCTGGGGAAAAGCTGTTGGCTACCTACCTTCTCTATGCCTCTCATGATTTTACAGATCTCCATAAGATCATCCATCAGTCAGGGAAAAAAGTCCCAGCCTATCCAGCCTCTCCTTATAATTCAAATCTTCCAGTCCATTTAGCATCCTAGTAAATCTTTTCTGCAGTTCTTCTAGTTTAACATTATCCTTTCTATGGAAGGGAAACCAGAACTGCACGCAGTATTCTAAATGTGGCCGCACCAGCATCTTGTAGAGCTGCAAAAAGATATCCCAACGCCTATACTCAATGCTCTGACCAATGAAAGCAAGGATGCCAAAAGCCTTCTTCACCAACCTGTCTACCTGTGACTCCACTTTCAAGGAGCCATGAACCTGTATCCCTAGATCTCTTTGTTCTATAATACTCCCTATTGACTGTGTAACTCTTACCCTGATTTGACCCATCATGACTTTGTCGCAATTGATACAACCGAGTAGCTTGCTCAGCCATTTCAGAGGGCAGTTGAGTGTTACCCATTTTACTGTGGCTCTGGATTTACATGAAGGCCAGACCAGGTGAGGATATTGATTTCCTTCCTTGGTGAGGCAGATAGGTTTTTCTTGAATGGTTTCATTGCCATTGGTTGATACTTAATTCCAGTTTCTTTTTATTGAATTCAAATTCCACCATCTGCCATAGCAGGATTTGAACCCATGTCCCCAGAACTTCAAGCCATCACCTTCCTCAAAACAGAGCACATGCAAAGCCAGTTGCTCACTACAAATGTTTGTTAGCAAAATAGAGGCATGGGGAAAATGGCTACCGTGATAAAATTAACTAAGTGTACCATTCATATTCATAAATCACTGCAATTTTCAGACCTGAGAAGTAGCCAGTTCTAATATAAATTCTTCTTAAATGGAAAGGTGGCTCAGAATTTTGAGCAACAGCCTGCTACTCTGCAGTTGGAACACAAATGATACTTTTCACAAATTTGATGCTGCCATCAAATCAAAAATGGCATTTTGCTCAAAACAGAGACGAGTACTGTCATATATAAATTTAGTATAATTGTGATGCCAGGTACATAAAGCTGCAACATCTGACATTAGAGAGAGATCCTGTCTGACTAATTTAATTGAATTTTATTTGAAAAGGTGACTAAATATATTGATGAGTGTAGTGCAGTTGTCATGATTTACATGGAGTTCAGTAAGGTGTTTGATAAGGTCCCACATAAAAGGCTGGTCCAAGAGGTAAAAGCCCATGGATCCAAAGCAAGTTGGCAAAAGTGATGATGGAGGGTTGTTTTTGTAATTGGAAGCCTGTGATGAGTACTGTACCACAGGAATCAGTGCTTGGATCCTTGTAGTTTGTTATGTACATTAACAACTTGGATGTGAATGTAGAAGATTTAATTAGTAAGTTTGCAGATGACATGAAAATTTACTGTGTTGTTGATAATTGAGGGGATGATCTCAGGCTACAGTCTGATATTGAACAGCTGGTAAATTGGACAGATAGAGTGTAAGGAGAAAGTGAGGACTGCAGATGCTGGAGATCAGAGCTGAAAAATGTGTTGCTGGAAAAGCGCAGGTCAGGCAGGCATCCTTGCAACAGGATTCGCAGTAGGTTATGCCCGAAATGTCGATACTCCTGCTCCTTTGATGCTGCCTGACCTGCTGCGCTTTTCCAGCAACACATTTTTCAGCTCAGATAGAGTGTAATCCTGATATGTGCGAGGTGATGCATTTTGGGAGGTCTGATAAAGAAAGGTTATACACAATGAATGGTAGACCCTGAGGGAGTACTGCAGAATAAAGGAACCTTTGTGTACAAGTGCATAGATTCCTGAAGGTATCAGCACAGGTAGACAGGATGGTGAACAACTCATATGGGATGCTTGCTTTCATTAGCCAGAGTGTAGAATATAGGAGCAAGGAATTCTTGTTACAACCTTATAAGATATTGGTTAGGCCACAGATGGAATTCTGCATGCAGTTCAGGGCATACACTATCAGAAGGATGTGATTGCACAAGAGACGATATAGAGGAAATTCAGCAAGATATTGCCTGGTGTGAAATGTCTCAATTATGGTTTCCTTGGGATAGACAAGGCTAATGCGGTGGGGTGGAGGGGGAGGTGTGATCTAATTGATGTACACAAAATTATGAAAGGCATAGATAGAATAGATCACGAGAATTTCTTTTCCCAGGGCACTTGTGACTAAAATCAAATGACATAAGTTTAAAGTGAGGATCAAGTGGTTTGGAGGAAATCTAACTCAGAGAGCAATAGAAATATGGAATATGCCATCTGAGAGGTTGGTGGAGGCAGGCATTCTCACAACATTTAAAAAGAATCTGGATGAGTACTTAAAATGCAAAGCATCAGAAGCTATTGACCATGCAGGGAATGGAATTAGTGTAGATTGGTCAGCATAGAAATGGTGGGCCAAAGGGCCTGTTTCTTTGCTGTATGATTCTAAAACTCTAAATTGTGGCTAGTATAAAATGGCATGTTGCCAACTGACAGAACACTGACTGCACTCAACCAACTGGTGCTCACAAAATTAAAATACCTAACAATGAACAGTAGTCCGTGATTGAACAGCACATGCTGAATAATCCAGAGTGTGCTAAGGCTTACACTAATAAGCAGTTTAAAGTTCAGTCAGGCTCACAATGTAAGTCACTTAAATTTCCTAGAAGCGACATATATCAGGCTCCACCCTCTGCAGGAAAGAAAGGACATAATTAGGCACAGCATCTGGTATATTAGTCATAGCAACACTTCAACAAATCAAATTTGGCTTGCCAACCTATCAATAGCCTTTTCTCATGCAGGATATTTCGTTGCTGGTTGTGAATTTTGACATTAGTATATCTGTGCTGGTAGAATGCAACACAAAGAGCTTCAAAAGCTTGTAACTTTTCCCAGCAGTACTTCATTTGTAATCAGGTTCCTTTGTCTTATTTTGGGTAGGGGGGGTATGTTAGAGCAATGAATGTGTTGCAGTAATGCCAGTCAGGTACTTCAAGCGAGAATATGATATGCTAGAAGGAGATAGGTAAGGCAAGCCAAGAAAATAGCAAGGAGGAGTCAAAAAGTGTAGTTCTGGAAAAGCACAGCATCCGAGGAGCAGGAGAGTCGACGTTTCGAGCATAAGCTCTTCATCAGAAAGCAGCAAGGTGGACAAGGGACAGGGTATAGGGCAGAAAGACCTAAAGTGCTATAGTAACAGAGAGCAAATGAATAGTGAGTAACAATTCTATTTGTTTTAAAATAGTGATGGAAAAGGATAGACCAGATCTAAAAGTTGAAGTTCTAACCTGGAGAAAGGCCAATTATGACAGTATTAGGCACGAACTTTCGAAAGCTGATTGGAGGCAGATGTTCGCAGGTAAAGGGACGCCTGGAAAATGGGAAGCCTTCAGAAATGAGATAACAAGAATCCAGAGAAAGTATATTCCTGTCAGGGTGAAAGGGAAGGCTGACAGGTATAGGGAATGCTGGATGACTAAGGAAATTGAGGGTTTGGTTAAGAAAAAGAAGGAAGCATATGTCAGGTATAGACAGGATCGATCGAGTGAATCCTTAGAAGAGTATAAAGAAAGTAGGAGTATACTTAAGAGGGAAATCAGGAGGGCAAAACGGGGACATGAGATAGCTTTGGCAAATAGAATTAAGGAGAATCCAAAGGGGTTTAACAAATATGATAAGGACAATAGGGTAACTAGGGAGAGAATAAGGCCCCTCAAAGATCAGCAAGGCAGCCTTTGTGTGGAGCCACAGAAAATGGGGGAGATACTAAATGAATATTTTGCATCAGTATTTACTGTGGAAAAGGATATGGAAGATATAGACTGTAGGGAAATAGATGGTGACATCTTGCAAAATGTCCAGATTACAGAGGAGGAAGTGCTGGACGTCTTGAAACAGTTAAAAGTGGATAAATCCCCAGGACCTGATCAGGTGTACCCGAGAACTCTGTGGGAAGCTAGAGAAGTGATTGCTGGGCCTCTTGCTGAGATATTTGTATCATCGATAGTCATAGGTGAGGTGCCGGAAGACTGGAGGTTGGCAAACGTGGTGCCACTGTTTAAGAAGGGCGGTAAAGACAAGCCAGGGAACTATAGACCAGTGAGCCTGACCTCAGTGGTGGGCAAGTTGTTGGAGGGAATCCTGAGGGACAGGATGTACATGTATTTGGAAAGGCAAGGACTGATTAGGGATAGTCAACATGGCTTTGTGCGTGGGAAATCATGTCTCACAAACTTGATTGAGTTTTTTGAGAAGTAACAAAGAAGATTGATGAGGGCAGAGCAGAAGATGTGATCTATATGGACGTCAGTAAGGCATTCGACAAGGTTCCCCATGGGAGACTGATTAGTAAGGTTAGATCTCATGGAATACAGGGAGAACTAGCCATTTGGATACAGAACTGGCTCACAGGTAGAAGACAGAGGGTGGTGGTGGAGGGTTGTTTTTCAGACTGGAGGCCTGTGACCAGTGGAGTGCCACAAGGATCGGTGCTGGGCCCTCTACTTTTTGTCATTTACATAAATGATTTGGATGCGAGCAGAAGAGGTACAGTTAGTAAGTTTGCAGATGACACCAAAATTGGAGGTGTAGTGGACAGCAAAGAGGGTTACCTCAGATTACAACAGGATCTGGACCAGATGGGCCAATGGGCTGAGAAGTGGCAGATGGAGTTTAATTCAGATAAATGTGAGGTGCTGCATTTTGGGAAAACAAATCTTAGCAGGACTTATACACTTCATGGTAAGGTCCTAGGGAGTGTTGCTGAACAAAGAGACCTTGGAATGCAGGTTCATAGCTCCTTGAAAGTGGAGTCGCAGGTAGATAGGATAGTGAAGAAGGCGTTTGGTATGCTTTCCTTTATTGGTCAGAGTATTGAGTACAGGAGTTGGGAGGTCATGTACAGGACATTGGTTAGGCCACTTTTGGAATATTAAGTGTAATTCTGGTCTCCTTCCTATCGGAAAGATGTTGTGAAACTTGAAAGGGTTCAGAGAATATTTACAAGGATGTTGCCAGGGTTGGAGGATCTGAGCTACAGGGAGAGGCTGAACAGGCTGGGGCAGTTTTCCCTGGAGCATCGGAGGCTGAGGGGTGACCTTATAGAGGTTTACAAAATTATGAGGGGCATGGATAGGATAAATACACAAAGTCTTTTCCCTGGATCGGGGAGTCCAGAATTAGAGGGCACAGGTTTAGGGTGAGAGGGGAAAGATATAAAAGAGACCTAAGGGGCAACTTTTTCACGCAGAGAGTGGTACGTGTATGGAATGAGCTGCCAGAGGATGTGTGGAGGCTGGTACAATTGCAACATTTAAGAGGCATTTGGATGGGTATATGAATAGGAAGGGTTTGGAGGGATATGGGCCAGGTGCTGGCAGGTGGGGCTTGATTGGGTTGGGATATCTGGTCGGCATGGACGGGTTGGACCGAAGGGTCTGTTTCCATGCTGTACATCTCTATGGCTCTATAATCATGAATGTTCCAGAATGAAATGTGATAGGAGAACTGGGGAGTAGAAACAGAATGTAGATGAAGAAAGATTTCAAGCAGAAGGTTATATCAGCAGATCAAAGGTGCATTTATAGGATTTTGGGAAATCGGATAAAGATTTTTAAATAAATAATTACTCTTAGCATACTATGAGGATTTGTTTAGTTTGCAGTAATGTGTAAATTAAAATTAATTTTACACAAAATTGAAAACATTTCATGCATGTTACATTCATCACTAAATAATACAGGGCATAATATTTATAATGTATTTCCCAACGACTGTATTCTGGTTGCAGAAGTAAAATGTATTTCATAACGAAAGAAAATGTGATTGCTATTAATAGTTATTATGCAATTTCTGTTATCCTCTGCAAAGCGATATTTCTACAAAGTAAAAACAATCAAAGCATGGTTTACTTTTCTAATTATGACAATGATGATATATTCATTCAGAAATTTATCAAAACATTGGCAACTGCAATACAAAACAAAGCAACCTAAACAGCAAGTCTGCAATATGATTTTATAAAGAAAAACTGAACCTAATTTTGACCGGCAGCTTTAGAGTTTCACCCATTCTCATACATTATAGAGGTAGTTTAATCACCCGTAAAAAATTACTAGCTTTTCTGTTCGTGAAGCGTGACATTTCAATTGCACAGCCAATAAAAGTATTACATAGAAAAGGATCAAATGATTTACTGTCTTGAAATTCTGAAGAGCAGGGTTACCATGGTAAAGTATCTACCCCATGCTTATGAGGTCAAGTGAGAGCACTCTATCAATGGGCAACCTTCAGTTATGTGGTATAACAATATTTCTTTCAAGTCACAAACTGGCTGTTTCTATATGAACAATATTTAAATTTCAACAGTATTTTTTAACCTAAGTATAATGAGTTGTAAAATGCTATAATAAAAATAATCTATGGGAATTAAACCATTTTGGAAAAATATAATCGTCAAAGTCTAGATCTACCTGGCCTCAAAATCTAATTGAAATTACATTCAAATTATTAGTTCACAATGTATTATTGTTATGTTTGTTAAATTTTGTAGCAGAATTTGGTTTAATCTCTGACTAACTGGTCCTAGCTTTTAACTTGGAATATTTTAAATTTTTTATTGCCCATTTCTAGGCACATATGAGAATATGGGGAAGGAGGATTCAAGCTATTAGGAGGATACAAAAAAACTGCAAAAGGATTGATATAGGTTAAGTGAATGGGGGAAATTTTGAAATGGTGTTTAATGTGGAACAAATTGAGGCTGTACACTTGGCAGAAATAATAGAAAAGCAGAATATTACTTAATTAGAGAGATATTGCAGAATGTAGTGGTACAGAGGAAGCTGAGTATCCTTGCACAAAACATTAGCATGCAGATTAGGAAACTGGAATGTCAACCTTTATTACAATGGGGTGGAATTTAAATGTAAACAAGGCTTTTAAAAACTTAACAAGGCATTGAAGAGAGCATACCTAGAGCACTGCTTAGAAATTTGGTCACCTTACTTACAAAGGGACACAATACCTGCATTGGAAACAGATCAGAGGAGGCTCAGGGGACTGATTCCTAGATTGATAGGCCTATCTCATAAGACAAGGTTGATCAGGTTGATCCTCGTTGGAGTTTCAAAGAATGAAAAACAATCTTTTTGAAACATACAATGTTTTAAACACAGTAGCTGCTGAGAGAACATTTCCAATTATGAGGGAGATTAGAACTAGATCACATAGTTTAACAATAAGAATTTTCTGTTTAAGGTAGAAGAAGAGGAATTTCATCTCTCAGACAGTTGTTAATCTTTGACATTCTCTTCTACAGACAGCAGTGGAACATGTATAATTGAATACATTCAAGTCCCTTGTTGAAGATCCGATTGCAAAAGCCTTGATAAGTTGCTGAATGCATTCTGTATACTGTAAATACTGCAGCCATATTGTGCTGCTTATTGAGAGGACAGATACTTCAGTTATAGTTATGTGCTAACTCTCAAAACAATCAGATTTTGATGGAAAAGTCACTTCCAACGCAGCAAGATCAAAAGTCTAAAACAAAAAAAAACAATAGAAACATTTGTCAAATGTTGCCTCATTTACCCTTTCACATCTAGATAGGCTTCTAGTTACTAATTTGCGTATACAGCAGACCTAGATTTGTACGACTCAAGTTTTTGTTATAATAGCATATATTTCTCTTAAGGTTCAAGATTAATACAATGAACTGGCATAATAGTAAATCAGATAGTTGGTCATTTTACCAGGCCATGTTCCGATGTAAAATTGGTCAAGAAAGGAACATTTTAGTTTTAAAGGACAAAGGCTGCTTTGAGTTAGATAGAAAGACTGAAAACTGAGAAATCTGTTTCCTTGCACAAACCTGCCTCCAACCCACACATTTTCAGTTTTAACTGAGACAGAAGGTGGGCGTTTAGCCAACCTATTCCAAGGAGACAGGATGATACTTTCATTTATGAAATTCCATGTCACTCAAGTTTTTGATCTAAGTTACAACATTACAAGTGTTGGGAGAATCAGACAGATTCATCGCCATGAGACACTGCTGGGTTCAGCAGGTAAGTGCCTATGCACCAATCCCCTGGATCCCAATTCCTGTCTGTATCACTTCCAGAATTAAACATCCCTCACTGACCTTCCCATCAAGGTCTCCACTTATACCAACTCCTACTTCCAACCGCCCAACACACCACAACCCAGACCTTCAGGGAGAAGTAGATAGTTATGATGGTGATCAATGCGTAGCAGGAACTAGGTGCAAAAATGCTTATGCTACTTTTACACAGCAAGGGGCTTGCTTGCTTATTTTCGCAACAGAAAAATAAATGAAACTTAGTTTTGGACTCTACTGTTGCATGTGGATGTATTTTGCCCTGTTCAGAAGTGGAATCTTATGTATATTAAAGGATACCAATTTTTCAAATCAAAAGGCCTGTTGCCAGCACTACTAAGTGTTTCAGATGCACAGCAGTTGACATTGCGAAATGTGACATTGGTTAGAGAAAACTAGGCAAATAACCACTTTTAAGTCATAACCATTCCATTTACAACCAGCATTCCATTTGCTCTTTCGAATAAAAGGACAGTTTGTATAAGACCTGTACCTGGAAGGCATCAGCAAAAAATAACGGGAAGGAGAGATCATGCAGCAACAGAAAGCAAGGATGTTGATGTAGATTACGCAAAGTTGGCTGTCAATTTCATACATTGTGGTTTAATGTACAACAGAGAGGTCAAGAACTATAGTTTGAATCTAGAAACCGACTGAGAGGCAAGATCAAAAGCTCTCACCTATGTCCCCTCATACCCTTTAGCCAACTCATGTCCCAGCCATTCCACATGGCCCCTGCACAGTCTCCTTGACAACTCAATAACAAGGATATGTCCCTTTTCAACTTGTCCAATTAAATTGAGTAATTTACTTTTTAAAAATCATAGGGAAATAACAGCTTATTAATAACAAAATAATTTTGTTAATCAAGAGTAATAAACCATTTGCCGAAAATAAACCCTGATGAGTTCATGATTTGATTATTGCAGGTTCTCAGTCAAGTATGTGTGGAGAACTGGTAGAAACTTGGGTTTCTTCCCAATAGGTGTTTTGATGCACTAAAAATAGTGTTGAAAAGATTCAGCTGTTGAAACATTGGATCTTATCGACTCAGTGGGCGTGAGATTCTATTTATCAAGTGTTTAAGTGGGATTTTGTTCAAGTGTAATGAAAATAGTTTACCCATTGAAGGTTATGTAGATAATCATTTCTTGGGTATAACGTACATTCTATGGGGTGAGCAATTAAAATAAGGTTACAAAATGATCTGCTGAAAAGTAAGTAAATCTCAGAAGTTAAATGAGCGGATTTAAATAATCAACTGTCAGATACTCTTACAAAATAATTTCATCTACAAAGGAATTGCTGGTGATCCTCAAGAAAAGGTGTCTCTTGAATGGAATATGAGTATTTGATTATGTTTTGAAATTTTGTATATGTGGATAAACATTTTTTAATTTAAAGAGAGAAGAGAATCTGTTTACTGCATCTTAACTGCATGCAGGTAGATAGTAATTGGACACTCAGCTGTGATGATAGATGAGCTGAACATTGTGCTAAAATGGAGGCAGATGGGAAGTTTTGCATGAAATGTAATTTGTAAAAGATTAAACTCTCATAATAACTCCATAATAATAAAAATCTAAAGTTGTCTCAAAGCAAGTTCACATTCAAGAAGGTACCACAAATTACAGAAATGTTGGCTAAATGAGACAGAATGTCATGCACTTAATGAATATAGTTAGGAATTCTCAGGAGCCTGTCAGTTGTGAATCTTGAGGATCTACAGTCATGTCAAGCAAAAACAGGCAAGGTTAAGGAGCTGTCACTACTGCATTATGAAAGGGAGTAGACAGATTCAATGAGATAGACTATATAGCTTATCAATTGTTATCCTGAGATGTAACTACAAAGTAAGACAATTAGGATAGGAATTGACTGTGTGTTTAAACTACCAATTGAACAACTTCCCACGGTAGCTCTAATGGATTCAAGGTCTATAATAATCACAAGCTACACTGGAGCACCATAGTGAGCAGTTCAGCTCTGTGAATCATGAAAAACCAGGGGAGTTAACAAGAAAATGGAATAAATATCTGAATTTCCAAAAGAGTAAGGAGAAGTGGTGAAAAGAAAGAAATTCAAGATATTCAAGTATTGATAACTCAACAGTTATCTAAATTCTGTTGTCATCCCACTCTATATATATGTCAAATGCAATTTAGGAAGAAGAAAGGCAGGACACTCCCACATTCAGTAACTCCTACGTTTTTCCTGCATGCTGAAATAAGCACAATAATAGCTTATTATTCTTGCAGGTGTGCTGCAAGAAACAAAATCAGAATAAATGTTCTGAGTGAGCAAAGCACGACCTTATATGCCACGTGGATAAATGCTGTCCAGCAAACTAATTCATGGCAATTTTTCATGCTGACACGCACTTACAAGCCTTAGAAGCTCTGTGATAATAGTACAAAATAAATAATTTAGTGTCCATACATTTCTTTTGCACCTCTCAATTTCATAAACCACCTGATACTTATTCAAAATATTCCAATCGCCTGAAGGCAAATGCAGAATTTTGCCTGAGTATATAGTTGACATCCACTCAACATACCTTCTCAATGTTACTATAAACTGAAGTGTGTACACTGCTGAAACTGTAAAAACAATCCACTATTTGGTAAAAAAAAGTGCAAACTAGAATATTGCATATTACTTTCATAAAATGAATTGACATTTTTCAATAAAAAAAAGACAATTTAAAAATATCTCTCATATCTTTTTGTGGGGACGGAGAAGCAGGAAGGGGCTAAATTGTTATACAATTGTACAGCATAAAAGAGAACTTTTGGCCCAGGAAGACGGTACCGACCTATTCACATGAGCCTGACTTTCCAGCACTTGTCCAATAGCATTGATTGTTATGACATTTCAGACATCATCCAAGCGCTTTCTAAGGGTTTCTCATCTCTGCTATCCTCCCACGCAGCGCATTCCAGAAAACCACTACTCTCTGGATGAAAAAGGTTTTCCTGGAATCTCCTCTAAAGCCCCTGCCCTTCTTCTCTAAATTATGCCCGCTCATTATTGACCCTTCACCAACGGGGAACAGCTGCTTCCTATCCACTTTATCTGTTTCCCTCAAAATCTTTTACACCTTAATCAGGTCACCACTCAGCCTTCTCTGCTCTAAAGAAAATAATCCAAACACATTCATTCTCTCTTCATCGCTGAAATGCTCCAAATTAAGCAACATCCTGGTAAATTGCCTGTACATCTCTATAATACAGTCACATACTTTCCATCATGTGGCAACCAGAAAAGCACACAGTACTCCAGTTGTGGCCTAAGCAAAGTTTTGTACAGCTCCAACATACCTCCCTGCTGTTATAATCTGTGCCATGATGAATAAAGTTAAGTAACTTGATGTCTTCTCAACCACTCAATTAAACTGACTTTTCATCTTCAGAGGTCTATGGACAAGAACTGTAAGAACCCTCTGTTTCTCTAACTTTTCTAGTATTCTGCCAATCATGAAGTATCTTCCTTATCTTGTTACTTCTTCCAAAGTGCATCACCACACATTTTTCTGGGTTGAATTGCATCTACCACCGATCTGCACAGCTGACCAATCCACCTATATCCTCATGTAACTAAGACTTTCTTCCATACTGTTAACAAACCAGATACTCTTCATAACTCTTGCAAATGTAATTAGCATCTGCTCCACATTCTTTTGTATTGTTTATATAAAGAAAAGGGACCCAGCACTGATCCTTGTGGTATGCCTGTCAACACCAGCCACCAGTCACACTAAAAGCCTTCTACCACCACCTTCTGACTTCGATCACTAATCCTATTTTAGATTAATTATAAAATAATCCCCAAGAAATTTTCAAATCAAATGTTGAAATTAAATAAGTTCTCAGTCATGTCAGTACCTTAATCTTTTAAAAATAACTTTTAAAAAGTTATAAAAATCACTTCATAAAGCCTTCAAACAGGAAGAATTCCTTGCTCTGACATGTCTACTCAATTAAAAATGCATCAAGATAGAAAAAGTCTGATTGAAAGAAAAAGTCTTTAAGTTTACTAAGTTAATAAGAAATTATTTAAAATACATACACATAAGATGCAATGTATCCAATTTTCAATTTTGAACTTGGGTCTCATTTAAATCTTAAGAGTGGTGCTGATAAAGCACAGCACATCGATTTTCCTGCTCCTCAGATGCTGCCTGACCTGCTGTGCTTTTCCAGCACCACTCTAATCTTGACTCTGATCTCCAGCATCTGCAGTCCTCACTTTTGCCTCTCATTTAAATCTTACCAATAAGCTGCAATGCTCACTTTGTTCAGTCAGTTGCAGTCAGTGCAGTATTGAGTGTGGCTCCAATGTCTTACCAAAATATGGTCAGGTACAGGGAGAATGGAAGGAAGTGAACATTTTGAGACCATGATTGCGTGATTAACACGGGTTTGGATGAGTGAAAATCAGTCCTAAAAGGTGATCTCAATAAATAAAAAATTGGACTTCAAAAAGACATGTCATTGTTGCATCTTTCCATGATTTATACGTGGAATTAGACTACCATTTTTCAATCTCTCATCCCTTTCTGTCATAAGTAGTTTTCAATCCAATCTCAACAATCACAGCCAAACATGATGTGTTATTTGAATGCATAATTCAGTATTCTGTAAGGAGTCCTATTTCACCTCATTATTCACCCGACTTCAGTTTTTTATGTGTGTGTTTTAGCATCTAAAATGAATAAAAATCAGTATATAGACCACATATCCATTTTTATCATAGATAAAGCTCTGCTACGAGCTTTCCAATGTTAGGATGTCTATAGTCAAACCCCACCATACAACTTCATGCTTCTAGGCTTGCCTCTAATAGAATTTTCCAATGTTAAGTACACCTTATGGTTTCCAGGGATTTCCATTTCAAAAGCACCAGGTTGCACTATGAAGTCACCATAACGTCATAACATTCACAGCTGTCAAATGTAGTTCAGCTTCAATCACTCAACAGCTCAGCCAAGTTAACTATAAATTTAGGTCAACTATTTACATAGAACATAGAACATTACAGTACTGTACAGGCCCTTCGGTTCTTGAAGTTGCACCAACCCGTGAAACCAATCTGAAGCCCATCTACCCCACACTATTTCATTCTCATCCATATGCCTACACAATTACCATTTAAAATCCCCTAAAGTTAGCAAGTCTACTACTGTCGCAGGCAGTGCCCCTACTTCTCCGAGTAAAGAAACCACCTCTGACAGCTGTCTTATACCTATTATCCCTCAATTTAAACTATGTCTTCTTATGTTAGCCATCACCACCTATCATCACTGTCCATCCTATCTAACCCTCTGATTATCATATATGTCTTAATTAAGTCACCTCTCAACCTTCTTCTCTCTAACGAAAATAGCCTCAAATCCAGCCATTCCCTAAGACCGTCCCTCCATACCAGGCAGCATCCTAGTAAATCTCCTCTGAACTCTTTCCAAAGCTTCCACACCCTTCCTGTAATGTGGTGATCAGAACTGTACAGAATATTCCAAGTGCAGTCGCACCAGAATTTTGTACAGCTGCAGCATGACCTCATGGTTCCGAAACTCAATCCTCTACTAATACAAGCGAACACATCACATGCCTTCTTAACAACTCTATCAACCTGGGTGGCAACTTTCAAGGATCTATGTACATGGACACCAAGATCTCTCTGCTCATCTATACTACCAAGAGTCTTACCATCAGCCTAGCATCCTTTGTTCCTGTTACCTTTTCCAAAGTGAATCACCTCACACTTTTCTGCATTAATCTCCATTTGCCACCTCTCAGCCCAGCTCTGCAGCTTATCTATGTCTCTCTGTAACCTACAACAGCCTTCAGCACTATCCACAACTCTACTGACCTTAGTGTCATCCACAAATTTACTGACCCATCGTTCTATGCCCTCATCCAGGTCATTTATAAAAGTGATAAACAGCTGTGGACCCAAAGCAGATCCTTGCAGTACACCACTGTTAACTGAACTCCAGGATGAATATTTCTCATCAACCACCATCCTTTGTCTTCTTTCATCAAGACAATTTCTGATCTAACGCGCAAAATCACCCTCAATCCCATGCCTCCGTGTTTTGTGCAATAGCCTACTGCGGGGAACCTTATCAAATGCCTTATCAAATGTAATATTTCATATTAACTTTTCCAGTTTAACTCATTTTTAATTTTCAAATAAAGTACCACCCTCATTAACATAATTCATCTTCTTTTTTCCCAGATTGTATTTCTTTCTCATTAGTTGGCATCACTGAATTTGTTTATAAATGATCTTTTAATCTATTTGTCACTTTATGCACATCGTTCATGTTGCATTATGTGAGGAACGTGAGCATGAATTGACAGGTTGCTCTTCAACATTGTTCCACAATTCAATAACACCATGATTGTTCTTCTGCCTCAATATTGATATCCTTTGTCCACTGAAATATCAAAAATCAATCTATTCCAGCCTTAAATAAAGTCAATGATAGGGTATCCATAATCCTCTAGAGTCTGGATTTTGCCATATGTTCCTTCTCCAAATATTGGAATTCCGATCTGTAATATTTTGATAATTCTACAAAGTTTTAGAATACAATATCGGATTGAAGTTATGTTTTAGGATTAGAACTTTAACTACCTTTGTAACTAATTTTAAAACACATTTATTTTGAATTTATAGCAATAAGACAATTAACAGGGCATTGTTTGCAAGGAATTGGCCTACCTGGCTTAATAACCCTAAAAGATGTCACAGGTTCTCAGTTAAATAATTGTGCCTGCTTATGTACACTAGGCGTAAGTTGAGGTTTGTCAGCTTCGAAGAAATGAGTAAAAAATTTGAACTGAGCAGCTTGAAAAGATTTTGGCACCCTATATTTAAAGCAAAATTATACACATTGAAAAGATTTAAGTTTGTGAATGAACTTGATCAATTAACTGTATCTGCGGAATGAAGCATCAGTATAAGTAAGAGAAGACTCCAAGCTTTTGCCTGAAACATTTGTTCTTTGTGCTTTGTGTTCCTAAGGATGTCAGGTAGTAGAGTCATAGAGTCATAGAGATATACAGCATGGAAACAGACCCTTCAGTCCAACCCGTCCATGCCAACCAGATATCCCAACCCAATCTAGTCCCACCTGCCAACACCCGGCCCATATCTCTCCAAACCCTTCCTATTCTTAGACCCATCCAGATGCCTCTTAAATGTTGCAATTGTACCAGCCTCCACCACTTCCACTTACTTTCCATTCCATACACTTACCACCCTCTGCGTGAAAAAGTTGACCCTTAGGCCTCTTTTGTATCTTTCTCCTCTCAACCTAAACCTATGCCCTCTAGCTCTGGACTCCCCCACTCCAGGGAAAAGACTTTGTCTATTTATCCTATCCATGCCCCTCATGATTTTATAAATCTCTATAAGGTCACCCCTCAGCCTCTGACGCTCCAGAGAAAACAGCCCCAGCCTGTTCAGCCTCTCAGATCCTCCAACCCTGGCAACATCCTTGTAAATCTTTTCTGAACCCTTTCAAGTTTCACAATATCTTTCCGATAGGAAGGAGACCAGAATTGCACACAATATTCCAGCAGTGGCCTAACCAATGTCCTGTACAGCCGCAACATGACCTCCCAACTCCTGTACTCAATACTCGTACTCAATACTCTGAGTACCAGTCTGTCCACTTTCAAGGACCTACGAGCCTGCACTCCAAGGTCTCTTTGTTCAGCAACACTCCTGAGGACCTTACCATTACGTGTATGAGTCTTGCTAAGATTTGCTTTCCCAAAATGCAGCACCTTACATTTATCTAAATTAAACTCCATCTGACACTTCCCAGCCCATTGGCCTATCTGATCAAGATCCTATTGCAATCGGAGGTAACCTTTTTTGTTGGCCACTACACCTCCAATTTTGGTGTCATCTGCAAACTTATTAACTATGCCTCTTATGCTCACATCTAAATTAATTAAATAAATCATAAAAAGTAGTGGACCCACCACCAATCCTTGTGACGCTCCACTGGTCACAGGCCACCAGTCTGAAAAATAACCCTCCACCAACACCCTCTGTCTTCTTCCTTTGGAAGAAGGAAGTCAGTTCTGTATCCAAATGGCTAGTTCTCCCTGTATTCCATAAGATCTAATCTTGCTAACCTGTCTTCCATGGTGAATCTTGTTGAACACCTGACTGAAGTCCATATAGATCACATCTCCCTGCCCTCATCAATCCTCTTTGTTACTTCTTCAAAAAACTCAATCAGGTTTGTGAGACATGATTGCCCATGCACAAAGCCATGTTGACTATCCCTAATCAGTCCCTGCCTTTCCAAATATATGCACATCCTGTCCCTCAGGATTCCCTCCAGCAACTTGCCCACCACCGATGTCAGGCTCACTGGTCTATAGTTCCCTGGCTTGTCCTTACCACCTTCTTAAACAGTGGCACCATGTTAGCCAACCTCCGGTCTTCTTGCACTTCACCTGTGACTATCGATGATACAAATATCTCAGTAAGAGGCCCAGCAATCACTTCCCTAGCTTCCCACAGAGTTCCCGGGTACACCTGATCAGATCCTGGGGATTTATCCACTTTTATGTGTTTCAAGGTATCCAGCACTTCCTCCTCTGTAATATGGACATTTTTCAAAATGTCACCATCTATTTCCCTACATTCTATATCTTCCATGTCCTTCTCCACAGTAAACACTGATGCAAAATACTCATTTAGTATCTCCCCATCTCCTGTGACTTCACGCAAAGGCCGCCTTGCTGATCTTCGAGGGGCCCCTTTCTCTCTCTAGTTAGCCTTTTGTCCTTAATGTATTTGTATTGACCCTTTGGATTCTCCTTAACTCTATTTGCCAAAGCTATCTCATGTCCCCTTTTTGCCCTCCTGATTTCCTTCTTAAGTATACTCCTACTGCCTTTATACTCTTCTAAGGATTCACTCGACCTATCCTGTCTGTACCTGATATATGCTTCCTTCTTTTTCTTAACCAAACCCTCAATTTCTTTAGTCATCCAGCATTCCCTATACCTCCCAGCCTTCCCTTTCACCCTGCCAGGAATATACTTTCTCTGGACCCTCAGTATCTCAATTCTGAAGACTTCCCATTTTCTAGCCGTCCCTGTGCCTGCAAACATCTGCCCCCCAATCACCTTTTTAAAGTTCTTGCCTAATAAAGTTAAAATTGGCCTTTCTCAATTTAGAACTTCAACTTTTAGATCTGGTCTATCCTTTTCCATCACTATTTTAAAACTAATAGAATTATGGTCACTGGCCCCAAAGTGCTCCCCCACTGACACCTCAGTCACCTGCCCTGCCTTATTTCCCAAGAATAGTTCAAGTTTTGCATAGTGGGTACATTCACATACTGGATCAGAAAGTTTTCTTATACACACTTAACAAAACCCTTGTCATCTAAACCCTTAACACAATTGCAGTCCCAGTCTATGTTTGGCAAGTTAAAATTCTCTACCATAACCACCCTATTAGTTGCTATTATTAGTAAAAGAAGTATTATTGCTTGAACTACATCTCTATTAGGAAGCTCATAATGATATGTTCGTCCCTATGTTGCCTTGGCCTGTATAACTCTGTAGTTAGAGGTAGTAGCCTGAGCCTTGAAGAATAAGGAACCCATGGTGTCTCTACCACTTCTTTGTTTGGTATTTATAAAGTCAATAGCCTAATAAATGCTACATGATTTATAAATATTGGTTATTCATACCTAATTCAGTTGAGCACAACTGAGAACCCCACTTTTAGAGATTAAGAATGCACAATTTTTAAAATGGTGTTTTGCCTCAACCCATCCTAAGCTTACAGAAAAACACAAAGTGCTGGAGAAATTCAGCAGATCCAGCAACATCTGTGGACAGAAAAGCAGTTATGAAAGAGACTGGTCTGTACCCAACCTGCACTGTAACCATTTAAGCAAGAAATGTGTTGGTTATGATGCACCTGGACTACTGACAAAGAGTGTATCATCAGAACCTTCAAGAAGTCTATCCTGCCAGGTGCATGCCTATTGTATACAAGCTGAAAATGTGTTGCTGGAAAAGCGCAGCAGGTCAGCAACATCCAAGGAGCAGGAGAATCGACATTTCGGGCATGAGCCCTTCTTCAGGAAGGCTTGTTACATGTTTTTCTTTTACTTAACAAGCTTGTGACTGTAAATATAATTCCAGAATGCAGACTACCAGTATGCATTCATGGCATACTAATAAATTGCAAAAGAGGCTCCCACCTCACCTGCTGATTTTTGAAAACACCAAAATTTAACTTGACATTGGGAATCTGAATTCAGTCTCTTACACGACAAATACTCTCCCTCCTCTCTAAACGCTCTAGGTAAGCACAGAAGATTCTCATCAATATTTTCTCAGATGGAGTGGTCTAGAGCCAGAGGACACCTATTTGTGAGTGTGTCAAAACAGAAACCAAATACAATGACTGCACAAACACTTAAAGTTTACATACTGAAATTAAGCACTTAATGCATCATAAAAAGTAATGAACTCACGCCACTAATAACATTGACATTGCAACTAGATCACATAATGCTGTGAACGTTGACCTGAGGGATAACTCACTCTCAACTACATTGGTGGTGGTGGTGGGGGGGTGGAATTGGTCTGCATGAAACCATGCAGTAGCTCCCACTCGATGGGGGACGAAGCCATCATGCACATTGTTGATCCCATCTTGAAGGGCTTTGTCATCGGGAATAATAAAGGCTATCAAGAGTCACAATGAGCTACATGCCAGATGCATGGAACGCACTATAATGCTCAAAGCTACAAACTCCTTGCACATGACTGAATGAGGAAGAGGACAAGCAGTCACAGGCCATGCAAGGTGACTACAGGGTAGACTTCTGTTCAGGATAGGAGCATTCTGTTAAAGGACCAAATATTAAATTGACTAGGGAAAGTTCTCAAAAGAGAACTCAGTATCGCTTTTCTGCTCTGTGTTAATTCGTCCATATGCCAATGGAAAATGTTTAGTTAGCTAAACCCAGCAAGCGTATTGGCTTTTTGAGCCTAAAGGGGAAGAGTAAAAGACAAACAATCATCCAGCGCCAAACCCAAGCGTCGGGGAACTCCAACTGTGGTGGAACAGATAACACCTGAAGAGGGGAACCAGGGTCGATAATGCCATTGAGCAGAATGTATGAGAGGGTCTACCAAAGGCATTCCAGCTGCCAGCACATGAGTAAATGCTAATGCTTGCGGTGTGTTTCCATAATTAAGGAAGCTGTCATCTACAATGTCAACCTCCTCAGGAAGTTCTGCAACTGCACAACTTGGGAGGGAGCACAGTGCTTGCAAACAGGAAGCGAATTCAGTCTTCCAGTGTCGAGCTCATTTGTGAGCACAAGCAACAATTCCTGCAGATTTGTGCCCATTATCCAGGAAGCTGTCACTTTCCTTAGAATCTGCACAACTGCCAACTTTCTGAAATGTTCAATCGCAGACATAGTCTTGTGGGCTGCTTTGTGGACAGCAAGGAATAGCCCCAGGAAACATGGTTACTGACCAAAGTGAAACCCCAGACTAATGCTTCAAAGCAGTACAATTTTGCACATGCATTGATTATAACTATCACTGAAGAAACAACTGGTCTACTGAAAATACATTTCCATTGTTTTTCAAGTGTACTGCAATATGGAGAATGGATGATGTCTCCAAGATCGTGATAGTTTGCCGCACCCTGTACAACCTAACTCAAGGCATAGTGATAACTTCATAGAGGGGAATAAATGTACCAGCCATATGTCTCCTCAGATGAGGAAGTAGAGGGATCTAACAGAAGTGCTAAGGGAGGCAAAGCTGAAGAAGGTGGGGCAGCAGTGAGACATAGCAGTCAGGCTCAAGGGGCCCTAAATGCAGCACGATTTGAGGACAGATGATTTTTGACCAACATATATGGATGTTCAGATACAGGAACCAACTATGGGTGAGAGGCATTCATGAATCAAAGCAAATATTTGATTTCTAACATTTAGACTTTATGCTCTTTTGTTTGGCAAACAATGAATGTCATTTTGTTAACATCCTGCCCATTTTCTGGATGAGAATTAATATCGAGTTAGACAGGAATGCATGGTGGCTGCACATGTATTACTCATGCATCAGTGAGTAAGGGATATATTCAACTATTGCAATGATACAGAAGATAGACACAATGATGAAACCCGCATATCTAGCTTGAGGTTACATTCCCCTGAGGTCATTTTCCTCCCAGAAGGTAGCAGCAACTGGCAGCCACATTTCTGGGCACTGCTCTGCATGTGAGCATCTACAGTGATCAGCATCCTTCAAAAGGAGCTATATGAAAAACAGAAACCAATCAGAAGTCTTAATAGATATAAAGTACCCAGATTAATGCAGTAGGAAGTATGATATTTATGTACAGTGCCTTGTTATAAATAACAATGACATCCATTCGCAGATAGTGACTTCAAGGTTCTTTAATCTTTCTTGTCCAGTTTTCTCATAATTCTCGTCCAGTTACACCTGGGTGCTTGACTTTTAGAAAGCCCACTGACAACTTTGCAAGCTTGTCTCAGGTGAATCTGGCAGTCATGCTGTGGTAGTCCAGGGCCGAGATACCTCCAGCCTTCTTGCACAGGTATTGGTGCAACTTCTGCATCTGATCTGTTCGAGGTGATTCTGTCCCTGATAGAAGGGAGGTGGAGAGATGAGGCACATATGAAGTGTCTGGAGAAGACAATCCCTAGGTGCCTAGCTACCACTCCTCCTCACCGTTGTTATTCAAAAGCACTCCCCTCACCCTTTGTGGAAAAGACATCTGAAGGGATAGCAAGGTCATCTATCTCAACCAGCCAGTGAATTAATTTGTGGCTAAAGAGGTGAAGTGAAATTCCTTGCATGGATTTGGCAGATCCTGAATGCTGTGCTGGAGCTGGCTCCCCAGAGCAGTCATTAACCATTTCAAGTGACAGCTATGCACTCAAATGCACGAACCATGAGATTGGACAAAACCTCTGTTAGACATTTCTCTGCTTACTGATGCATCCAAGTCGTCCCTTTTAGAATTTTGCAAGATTCAATGTGAATCATTCTTCTAAATTTTGGAGAATACAGACACAGACTCCTCAATCTCTCCTCTTTGAACACACAGCTATCTCAGGAATTCATCTGGTGAACATCTCTGTACTCCCACAATGGCAAATATATACTTTCTTTAGTAAGGGAAACAAAGCTGCACATTATATTCAGACTAATATTCAGTCCAATGCAAAAGGCTGGATAAACAAATCCAGATGATCAAGGAGATAGAAATTAACATTAGAAAGAAAAGGTGTGCTGATGACAGGTGTAAGACAGAAAAAAATTGAGAATCATCAGGAACACCGAAGGTTCAGGGGGTGGTGGAAAAGCAAATAGGCAAAGCAAAGAGGAATTATGAGAAAAGATTAGCAGATAATTAAAAGAGAAATCCCAAACTTTCTGTAGGCATATAAACAGTAAGTGAACAGTTAAAAGAGAAGTAGAGCCAAAGGCCAAAATTGGGATTTCCAGAGGGAGGCAGGGCCATGACTGACAATTATTAAATACTTTGCATCTGACTATACAAAAGAGGAGGATGCTGCCCAGGCCATGGTGATACAAGAGGAAATTCTGTCACGAGAAGGGATCAAAATTAATAAGGAAGAAGTATTGGATGAATTGTTGGCACTCAAAGTTAACAAGGCAACAAAACTGGATGAGATGCATCCAAGGATTTTGAAGGAAGTGAGAGGATAAATTGCCAAGGCACCAGATATAATTTTCTAGTTTTTCCTGTGCTCTGGGGAAGTGCCAGAAGACTGGAGAACTACCATTGTTATGGCCTTATTCAATAAAGGTTATACAGCTAATCCTGGCAATTATAGATCAGTTAGTTTAACTTTGGTAATGCAAAAACTTCTGGAAAGAATTATGCAGGACAGAATCAGTAGTCAAATGGACAAAGGTAGGTTGGTTATCAGTGTCAGCAATGGATTTGTAGAGCGTAAATTGTGTTTAACTAATTTGCATGTGTTTTTTGAAGAGGCAACAGAGAGGATTGATGAGGGCAAAGCTTCTGATGTGATATACATGGATTTCTATGAGGCATTTTGTACAGTGCTTCACAACAGACCTGTGAGGAAAGTTGTAGGTCATGGTATAAAAGGACAGTGGGGACATGGATACAAATTTGACTGAGTGATAGAAAACAGAATAATAGTCAATGGATATTTTTCAGCTGAAGGAAGGTTTGTAGTGGAGTACCCCTGAGGTTGGTATTGGAAGCCTTGCTTTTCCTGATATAACTACCTTGATTTTGGTGTGCAGGGGACAATTTCCATGTTAATACATGACACTAAATTTGGAATAATTATAAACTATGAGGAGGTTAGCGTGGAACTTCCAAAGGACATTAACGACTTAGTGGAGTGGGTAGATAGGTGGCAGAGAAGTGTGAGGTGATGTATTTTAGTCAGAAGAGCACAAAGCCAGTACAAAACAGAGGGTAAATTCTAAAAGTTGTGCAGGGCAGAGGGACCTGGGTATATACATGCACAATCCATTGAAGGGGCCGGACAGGTGGAGAGGCTGTGAATAAAACATACAGTATCCTTGGCTTTATTAATTGGGGCATAAAGTACAAGAGCAAGAAGATGACATTGAACTTGTACAAGACACTTGATAGCTGGAGTATTATATACAGTTATGGCCGTCACATTATAGAATATATACAAATGCATCGGACAAGGTGCAAAAGTAATTTACTACAATAGTTCCAAACATGAAAAACTTCAGCTTTGAGGACAGATTCAAGAAGGCTGAGGGGAGATCTGACTGAAGTTTTCAAAATCATGAGTAGGGCTGAGAGTATATCATCTAGAATGGGTGGCACGGTGGCACAGTGGTTAGCACTACTGCCTCACAGCGCCAGAGAACTGGGTTCAATTCCCGCCTCAGGCAACTGA
This sequence comes from Chiloscyllium punctatum, assembly GCF_047496795.1. NCBI lineage: Eukaryota > Metazoa > Chordata > Chondrichthyes > Orectolobiformes > Hemiscylliidae > Chiloscyllium > Chiloscyllium punctatum. The sequence goes on from NC_092743.1 coordinate 130,984,822, forward strand.
CTGTGTGGAGTTTGCACGTTCTCCCTGTGTCTGCGTGGGTTTCCTCCGGGTGCTCCGGTTTCCTCCCACAGTCCAAAGATGTGCAGGTCAGGTGAATTGGCCATCCTAAATTGCCCGTAGAGTAGGTAAGGGGTAGATGTAGGGGTATGGGTGGGTTGCGCTTCGGCGGGGCGGTGTGAACTTGTTGGGCCGAAGGGCCTGTTTCCACACTGTAAGTAATCTAATCTAGAATGGATTGTGGTGATGTGGAGATGCCAGTGTTGGACTAGGGTGGACAAGGGTAGATAGGGTAAAGCTGTTTGCACTTGTAAAAGAAACAAAGACAACACAAATTTAAAATGATGCGCAAACCTAAATAGATATTAGAGCCGGTGTATGTAGAATAGTTTCCATCGGCACTACGGTAAATCTTTGATTCTGTGATATTCGAGGAGTGGTCTCACCAAGATTCTAAACAATTGAAAAAATACTTCTTTGTTTCAGTACTCAAATCCTCTGGCAATAAAGATCAACACAATTTGGTTTCCCAACTGCTTGCGACACTTACATATTAGCTTTCAGTGATTTATGAACAAGGACACCAAACACACCTACAGTTTCCAGGGTACTCCATCCAACTCACTTCATATCTGCCATTTCTTGTTCAAAAACAATTTATTTGTTTAATCAATCTGAAGATTTGTTTTATTTCTATTTTTGTAAAAATAAAGCCACTTTCTTTCTCTCCACATTTTCCAAATGCATGCAACTGAAGCCTGGGTCTTATGATCATTTCCCAACACTTCGAGCCCCAGGTGTTCATAAGCAGTATAAGCAGTAGATCCTAAATCTGGCATGTCAGCTTGGCCATTTCATTCAGTTAACATCTCACCAGAGTTTTTCAGTTAACATTTAGTCATTTAATTTTTGAATTCATAAATATTTATTTAGCTTTATTTGGTAAATAATTTTACATATTCAGTATATAAATATTAATAGACATAGATGATGAACATTTGTGTATTTACTTAACAAATTTATTTTAATTACACATTCATAGAACTATATCCACTTGAGTTTTTAAAATCATTTTAACATTTTACTGATTTACATTAGATGACTGATAACTTCTACATTTTGTCATGTCATATTTAATTGTTACTTCCTGAATTTTTTTCCACATAAACAATTTTAATATATTACAGAATTAGATTTGGATAATTATGAATTACATTCTATTGCTTACTCTTAAATTACAATTTCAGGATGTTGATGAAGGGTAAAATGCTGTTTGGAATTACAAGGAAATGTGGGAGCTTGTAGACAAATTGGGTCACATTGGCATCAGTGGGCACAATGCAGGACACAGAAACAGCTCTTGCAGGAAATAGATGTATGAATAACAGACTGCATTCTCCAATTTACCGTGGTACGTTCCAAAGAAGATTGGTTTCAATTTCTTCATTAATAGCACAGAATCTTATGGGGATCTAAGCAAGGTGAGACATGTGGGAGGATTGTGTGAGAAGTTTTGTAAGGCACATCTTGATATCTCCATAGGAAGGGATGATGGGCTAAAATTGTTGATGATATTCGGCAGCTGCATACCTTGAATGAGTCCTGTGCACATTCCTGTACGTGCCTCAGACCTCACAACCAAAAATTATTTTCTGTACTTGCAAACAGCTTGTTTCCTATAGCTGCTTTTCTGAGCTGGCTGTATAAGACAGAGAGTTTCATTCCAAGTCACAAGACTTCACCTTGGATCAGGGTCGGGAATGGTACCAGGAACAAATACAAGCCTCCAGAACAGCTGTCAATCAAGGGATCCCCAACAAGCAGAAGGGCATGAGACTTATTGCTTTTTCTCCTTTCTTTTCCACTTCTTATAATTGCTTTCATCATTATTACTCAAAAAAACATCCATACTTCAGCAACCTGCTGTTGTTGAAACTTCTTTTAACTACATTTAACCAAATCCAAAGAACCATTGGATATACTCTATGATCCAAGACAACATTAAGAATATCTCACCCCATTTTTTATGCTTTTCACAAATCTGGCATGGGTGATACTTAGCGTGCAGTGACAAATTACCAATTGATGGCAATCAACATCAGAAGCTGAGGGACGACCTCAGTACTACACAGAATTATGAGGGATGGATAGATGGATAGTTGAGTCTGTTTCCCAGGGTGGAAATATCAAATGCTCAAAGGCATAAGATTAAAGTGAGGTGGGAAATTTAAAGGAAATTTGTGAGGCATGTGTTTTTTTAAAGAGTGTGGTAGATGCCAAGGTTTTGCTGCCAGGAAAGGTAGCAACATTTAAGAGGCATCAGACAGAAGGGCAGACATGGAATACAGGGATAGAGTCCATGTGCAGGCAGCTGAGATTAATTTAGAATGGACCATGGCGAGCAAAGATATGGTGGTTCAAAGGGCCTGTTCCTGTCTTGTGCTGTTCTATGTTCAATGCTTAAGGTCCTCATTAACGGCTCAACTCACCTCATTAATACTCTGGTCACGATCTTACCAAACTGGCCCAAAAAATAGACCTCAGTAAACCTGACATGGAATGTCAGAGTGAATGTTGGGCAGGTTTGGCTAAGCACTTGTTCCACAAAAAACCTCCATTTTGGATACTGGACACCAACAAATGGGGGCATTTCTTCATACATAGGACAGAATCTTATGGGGATCTAGGCAACGTGAGTGATGGTGAGACATGTGAGAGGATTGGAAAATGGAAATACTGGGTAGCTCTTTCGGGAACCAGTACAGATACAATGGGGCAATGGCCCCCTTATGTACTGTAAGATTCTATGATTCTATAAGAATTTCATTGTTGATCTCCCAAAACTGCACCATTTCAGGAGCAATCACAAAGTGTTGATTTTGTTGGGATTAGCCAATTAGTAGTCAGGGTTTCGTTCACTATACAATTATGGAAAGCAGGTAATCTCCCAAAACTAGAACCAATATGAGATCCTCCAACTTGGAATGAAGTTTTTTTCTCCTTTCTTTTCCACTTCTTATAATTATAATTATTACTCAAAAAACATCCATACTTTAGCAACCTACTGTTGTTGAAACTTATTTTAACTACATTTAACCAAATCCAAAGAACCATTGGATATACTCTGTGATCCAAGATAACATTAAGAACATCTCACCCCATTTTTTATGCTTTTCACAAATCTGGCATAGGTGATACTTAGCGTGCAGTGACAAGTTACCAATTGATGGCAATCAACATCAGAAGCTGAGAGACGACCTCAGTACTACACAGAATTATGAGAGGGATGGATAGATGAATAGTTAGAGTCTGTTTCCCAGGGTGGAAATATCAAATGCTCAAAGGCATAAGATTGAGGTGAGGTGGGAAATTTAAAGGAAATTTGTGAGGCAAGTGGAATGAACTGTAACCAATGCTGCAGGTAGGGGAGAGGGTACCTTCATCTTGAAGGACTTCTTTAGGACTTCTAAAAAATTTCAAAAAAGTCACACAATGGTTCTGCACAGGAGGCCATTCAACCTGCCATGTTTGAGCTAATTCTACAAAATAGCCATTATCAGCCTTCTCCCTTTAGCATTGTATTTTTTTTCTTTTCAGATAATAACCCAATTTCCATGATGCTTTGATTGCATCCAACAAATTCTCACGCAGTGCATTGACCATGTGAAGAGGTTTTGACCTAAAAACTGACACAGCTGTCAAACTCCATTGTGGGGATGACTGGTAGTGAAAGCTATAACCAGACTGGTGGGGATAGGACTCAGAGTTATCCTAGACCCCAACACCCTGGTCTGCTGCCAAAATGGCATCTCAAGACAGCCACTGTCCTCTTAACAATGGCAAATTGAGGGTGGTCTACCTGCTGTGACTAAAATAGTTTCAGAGCTAAAGAGTTCTGATTAATAGTCTTAATTTTCTTTTCAATTACCTTCATTACTGGATTACGCTAAAAGTGGATGGTCATTTTCCCCCCTATCTGGTCTTCCCAAAATTAGGTTGGAGCTGGGATGGTGCTAGCAAACCTGAACACCAAACAAAAGTATTAATTACCTGCATGCCTGCCTCAGTTCCTATCTCTATATTGGGACCAAGCTGCTGCCCCCAGCTTCGGTGTTTAGCACAATTGCCTAAGTTTCATCTCTTAGCATAAAAAGATGGATTGGGGGACAATGACTGGGGAAAGTGTTCATTTCTGAGCAGACATTAATAATAAATGGAGGAGAGTAAAATTACAATATTTAAAAGACATGTGGGTGGGTATATGAATAGGAAGGAATAAGAAAAATATGGGCAAAAGCTGGCAAATGGGACTAGGTCAGATTGAGATGTCTGATCAGCGCAGATGAATAGGACTGAAGGGGTCTATTTACATGCTGTATGATACTATGACACTATAAATAGCTTACCAAATGGGGAGAATTGATGACTGTTTAAGTACAACATTTATATAGAAATTCTAACAGAGAAACTGAACAATCTGTCCTGCTTTTATGGTTCCCCTTCATTTTAGTGCATTAAATGTAGAGAGCATATGGCCTATGTGCTGTCTACCTGGAGGACTGAGATAAGGTGAAATAGTATCAATAGAAATCATGCTGCACCAATCAATTTCTCACTCCTTCTCCCTCTGATAACCTGGCAAGTAACATCGGCAATGCACAGACAAGAGATTCAGACCAAGATCTTTAAAATAGCATTGGTGGTATCCATCACATGACAGTAGCACAATAATATTATACTAGTGGTACATTTCATTAATCTGACATTAGTATATTAATGAGTTGCATTTGAGACATCTTGTAAATTACAATTAACATTTATATAGGTATGACAAATGTACAACAATGTTATAATTAAGAATTTTGCTGAGGATCTGATTGTTCAGGCAACTATGGTTTTAGCTTATAGAAGGCAGCCCCAAAAGGAATCTGGAAACAATTACAACTAAATTGCACAAAATCATTAGTATATTGTGCACCAATAACAAACTAAGCCAACTTAATCTCAAATTGCGTGTTAAATGGTTCGCACGTAAGTACCAGGAAATAGTAAGTTTGTTCAAAGCTCCGGGTTGGCCCACTCCAGAACATTGTGCACAATGATTTTAGCATTAGATTAGTATGCACAGTCTGGTTATAAAGAAAGCTTGGTAAAACTCAAAGTTAGATGAAACCCTGGAGTTAAGGAGATTGATTATTTGCACCAGTGAAAAGATGGTTCAGAACAAGTCCAATTGAAGAACTCAATATTTTATAGATTTAAAGAAAAAATACAAAATTAATATTTAATTAAGTAACTAATCAAACAAATGGACTGAAACTCATGCTTAAAAGAAAAGTAGACCTTTTGTTTTGAAGTACTTTATGTTGTAAATATGATAAAAGGGGACTGTAGCATCAGAGTGATGTTACAGTAAGCCAGAAACCTGGTTGGAGCCTACTCTGGAGACACAAATTCATAACAGCATGAACTTAAATTTAATCAAGAAACCATAAGACCATAAGAAATAGGAATAGGAGTAGGCCTTTTGGCACCCTGAGACTGCTCCATCATTCAACAGAATGATGGCTGATCTGATGACATTTCTCACATCCACCTTCCTGCATTTTCACCATAACGTCTCATTTCCCTCCTGATTTGTTTGATTTATTGTTGTCACACATACTGAAATACAGTGAAAAGCGTTTTGTATGCTATACAGGCAGATCGTACCATACAAAGTGCAGAATACAGTGTTACAGCTGCAGAGAAGGTGCAAAGAGAGATCAGAGTTATCATTTGTGAGATCCATTCAAGTCTGATAACAACGCGGAAGTTCTTGAAGCTATTTGTACATGCACTCAAACTTTTATATCTTCTGGCCAACTGAAGAGAGTGGAAGAGAGTATAATCAGGAGGCATCTTTGATTATGTGAAGAACATAAGAACTTAAGAAATAGGAGAAGGAGTAGGCTATCTTGCAAGTTCAGCCTGCTCCACAATTCAATAAGATCCTGGCTGATCTCTTCATGGACTCAGCTCCACTTACCCACCCGCTCCTTTACTGTTCAAAAAATCTACATTTGCCTTAAAAATATTCAGTGAGGTAGCCCTGACTGCTTCTTTAGGCAGGGAATTCACAATCCATTCAGTGAAGAAGTTCCTTCTCAATTCAGTCCTAAATCTGCTCCCTCTTATTTTCAGGATATCTTGCTTGCTTTCGTGAGGAAGTGGGACTTATAGATGAAGTCAATGGATAGAAAGCTGCTGATCACAAGCCTTTCTATCTCGGTCTTAAATATACACAAGTTCTCTGTGGCAAGGTGTTCCAAAGGCTCACAATCCTGTGAGGGAAGAAATTCCACCTCGTTGCAGTCTTAAATTGGTGTCCTTTATTCTGACTATGCCCCTTGGTGTTAGACCTTGTCATGAGGGGAAATATCCTGTCTGCATTTAGCCTTTTAGGCCCACTGGTCATGGGTCACCAACCTGAAATGAACCTTGTATCTCCACTTGCTGCCATGAGCCTATTCTCGATCCACTTTGTTATATTATTTCCAACACCATGGACTCCTATCATTTAACTTACCTTTTGTAAGATACCTTGTCGAAGCCTTCTGGAAATCCCAGTACAACACATTTACTGATTCCCCTCTAGCCTGCAAAAAAAAATTCCAGCCTTAATTGTTATCCTGAAAATACAAAAGTGTTGGAAAAATTTCACTAAATTTTTAAGGAATAAATTGATGTCCTTCCAACATCTGCTCTACATGTAACTCCAGATCTACAGCAAACTGCTTGACTTTTAGCTAACCTCTGAAAAGGCCCAGTAAACAAACAATTCTATCAAATTGCTACAGCAAGGTCAAATACAGACTACCCAGCATTAACTTAGTCACACCCTGTCCTGTCAACTGGGGCAAAATTCTCCTCACTAACATCTGGGAACATGCACCATAATTGTGACAGTTGTCCCACGAACTTGTCAAGTAACACCTGGCATTGGTTCTAAGGTATGATTCTTTGAGTATTAAAATGCTCCACACTCCTCCAAAACCATCCATACTAATATCCTCTCCCACGGCAGAGCAGATCCAGCAAGCAGTAGTCGCAAAGGGATGTATCATCGAGGGATCCAATCTAGGAGACCTCAACATTGAGTTCCAATCTCAGGAAGTCTCATGGCATCAGGTCAAACATGGGAAAGGAAATCACCTATCGTTTACCACCTCCAGCCCTCCTTCAGCTGTTAAGTCTGTACTCCTGCAAGTTGGAATTGGAAGCAGGACCAAGGATGGAAGGGCCACACTCTAGGTGGGAAACTTCAATGCCTAAAACTAAGCATTACTCAGTATCACTGACCGAGCAGGCAGAGCCTTAAAGAACATATCTACTAGACTGGGCTGTAAAAGAATGCTAGAGAACCAAGAAGAGGTAAGAAAGCCTAATTATCCTGTCACTGACCAATCTATTTGTTGCAGATGCATTTTTCCACTACAGTATCATTTAGAGTAACAAGTGCACAGTACTCTTATGTCCTGTGTGTTTTGATCATCATCCTACTGAAGGGTTTCAAAACAAACCTCACCACTCGAAAGTGACTAGCCATTGAGCTGCACTAGAATTGTATGTAAGGACAACCTGTAATATCATGGCCTGTCATACCACACACACTCCTGCTCCTCGGATGCTGCCTGACCTGCTGTGCTTTTCCAGCACCACTCTAATCTAGACTCTGGTTTCCAGCACCTGCAGTCCTTGTTTTTACCTACACTATAATCACCGCCAAGCCAGGTTATTAATCCTGACTCAATGAACCATGCTGTGAGAAGTATCATGAGTAAGTTTAAGGATAAGTACAAATCTGGTGAAGCTACAACACAGGACTATTTGCACACTCAACAATCAGAGCAGCATGGCGAAAGTGAGGACTACAGATGCTGGAGATTAGAGTCGAGAGTGTGATGCTGGAAAAGCACAGCAGGTCAGGTAGCATCCGAGGAGCAGGACAGTTGACGTTTCAGGCAAAAGCCCTTCATCAGGAGTGAGGCCACTTAGGCCTAGGACCTGCATGTCCTTGGTGGAGTGGGATTGGGAGTTGAAGTGTTCGGCCATGGAGCAGTGGGGTTGGTTGGTGCACGTGTTCCAGAAATGTTCTCTGAAGCGCTCTCCGAGTTGAGGTCCTGTCTCCCCAATGTAGAGGAGACTGCATCAGGAACAACGGATACAGTAAATGACATGTGTGGAAGTGCAGGTGAAATTTTGATGGATGTGGAAGGCTTCTTTGCAGCCTTAGACAGAGGTGGGGGGGGGGAAGGTGTGGGTGCAGGTTTTGCAATTCTTGCGGTGTCATGGGAAGGTGCTGGGAGGGGAGGGTGGGGGGGATGGACCTGACAAGGGAGTCGTGGAGGGAATGGTCTTTACGGAAAGTGGATGGGGTTGGGAGTGAAATATATCTCTGGTTGTGGGGTCCATTTGTAGGTGGCAGAAATGGCGTAGGATGATGTGATGTATACGGAGGTTGATGAGGTGTAAAAGGTGAGGACAGAAGGTACTGTCCTTGTTGTGGTTGGAGGGGTAGGCTTCAAGGGCATAGGATGAGAAGTGGATGAGATGAGCTGGAGGGCATCATCAACCATGTGGGAGGGGAAAATTGTGGTCATTAAAGAAGGAGGCCATCTGGTGTGTTCTGTGGTGGAACTGGTCTGCCTGGGAGCAGATGTGGCGGAGGCGGAGGAATTGGAAATAAGGGATAGCATTTTTACAGGAGGCAGTGTGGGACGAGGTGTAGTCCAGGTAGCTGTGGGAGTTGGTGGGAGGTATCACGTTATAGTCAGCTCAGCCATCCCAAAATCAACATATAAGATCTTAGTTTTGATGTCCTGTGATGTCCAGTCATGGATGGTAGTGAGCAATTAAACAATTAACCAGAGCACTCCACTCTCATAGTAAGCCATTGTTAACAGTGATTTCTGGCAATTAAGTTTTCTATCAGAGCTATTCCCAATTAAAATAATAGTTGGCAAGCTTCTGGCTCAAACAGTGCAATAAGTCAGTTTTATAATGACTTGCCTAAGCTGAAGCCAACAGATGAATTCTTGTAAAGATATACTTAGTTTAAATTATATCTGAATAAAGCTATTAAAATGCATTTTTTGTCTTCAAATCATTTTGACAATTAATTAATTTTATTAGAGATTAAAGGAAAGTTATCGATAGCTTGTGAATATAAAATGCTGTTATGTATCCTGAAAATTTGCACATTTATCAGAATGTATGTTCAGAATGTATGTTCTATCGCCAATTGCATTTCAGGTTTTGGGTCTGTGCTTTTCAATAGAATCACACACCGAATCTCTCACTCCCTTTTTGCAACAATATTCATGACTATTAGCGTATATCAGCTGAACAGTTTTGACAGAGTTTTGCTTAGCATTCTCTTCATTATTGCTGCAGTAACTGAGTCTGCCAAATGTTACCAGTTAGTCAAAATAAATATTCAGCCAAATTTCTTAAGTATACATGAGATAATTATTAAATTCAAAAGTTGATTGACTTTCAGATATTGGATGGAAAAACATTTGTGCATTTTTCTCCAAGATCTCTCTGGTTATGTGCAATTCTCACATCTGCAATGGAAATTACTTCTCTAATTAGGTATATCAATCAAACACACCTAACCACATGCTATTAAGCAAATCATACAAACAAACTCTTGAATTTGAAGTTATCAGTTCAGCCTAAAAGAACTTTTAATGGAAGTACAAACAGCAGCTGTTAAACTTTAGTGCCTCATGCCCATGCATCACTGAAGTGCTGGATTTAATATATCACCGAACAGCTCAGATTTTATGAAAAAAACTTGCATTTACTAAAATTAAACAATTAGCGAGCTAAGATTTTATATGTGATAAATAATTCACCTGCAGTGATAAGAATATTACATCTATTATAAATTGCAAAGAGAAAGGCATGGCAGCCTCACAATTCTAATGCTCAAGGCACTGAGTAATTATTACAATATATTTTCAACTTACGTAATCTTGTAAGGGCTACAAATACATTATTTGAAATATAAATTGAAATGGAAGTTTGGACTACTATATTGAGAGAAAGATTCAATTTTTTTTCTAACTTGAAATGTGGAACTGTGTGGTGTTCACAACATTTGGAGAAACTGCATTTGATACTTTTGTTAGGCTAGCCAACACTAGATATCTTTGGGTTGGGGGAAAAAAACTGCCCAGCAGCAGCTTTTGAATTAGGTTTAAGTAGCAGTCTTGACACATAACTGAGAAGAGAGCAGTAGAACTGAGACCTTTTAAGGACTGAAAGCAAGCCAGACATCTCTGTCCCTCTGTAAAAATAAATAACAAAGACTCTGCTAAGAGAAAAAAAATTTAAAGATTCTGGGTACACTAATTATCCACCAAAATAAGGACAATCACAGTTGACAACAATGGAATGTTATTGCCAAAATGCAAAGGAATTGTAAGAAAATCACCTCTTTCCCTACATTTCTCACCAATTATATTCTTTCAAAATGGCTTCTCTCATCAGTCTTGTCCATCCTATCTGTGAATGGATTATTTGGATTTTAAGATTAAAAAGGGCATATACTGTACTTTAAGTTTTAATGATGCATTAATAATTAGTTTTCCACATGTTAAAGGATAAGTTTGTTATAAATTTTTTTTTGTTTATTGTTAAAGATTAGTATGTGTTCCTCTTAGAAAGTGGTCAGTTGGGCAAATTACCCACCCTTGTCATTAAATCGGTTATTTTCACTTTTGTGATGATGCGAGGAACACTGGAACATAACTTCCAACCCATTTGTTCCAACTGGATTGCAACAATATCTAAACTTACTGTTTTAACTGTTACTATGCTGTATCGAGGTTGATTCAGTGGATTAAAGGAATTACTAAACAAAGATTTCAGTACATTTTCTGTTATGCAACAATTAATCAATCATTCTTGAATGATTTCACTTTTCAAGAGCTGGACATTTTCTTTTGTTAACGTGACTTTTTTTGTAAGTGACTATTATTTCTATTTCTTGATTGCTAGTCTGGTGGGCAGCTGTTGATCAGTTCTGTTGTTCAAGCCATTTGTTTACACAGAAAAAAAAAATCAGTGCAATAATATTTATAAAGGAAATACCACTCTTAATGCAAAAAGATTGTTACATTCTAGCATTCTCATTCAGCTCATAATACAGTGGTTTATCTAAAGCACAAAACAGGTGTGAGGATGTTAAGACGTAGTGGTTGGTGAGGGGTTGGTGCAGCATAATGGCATGTGAGTAGGCGGTGTGAAGTTCTCTACAATGATTGGAAGAGAGTGGAGCAGAGGAGATGTAATGTGCTAGGTCAGCAAGCAATGATGAGATATGCATTAGGAAGATTATAACCATCATTGAAGTCATTGACCTCTTTATGGTACTGCAGTCAATTGCTGGGAAGGAATTCAGCCACTGTGCACTTGTGTGATTAGCCTACCTTGATATAGATTTCCAGCTCAAAGATTGGATCAGCCTGCATCTTAGGGTTACTCACTTGCTCTCCTAGCACCCGCTTACCTCCAACTTAGCTGGATGTTACAGTATCTTTGCCTGACCTTTTTGCACTTGATCCCACCCAGACTGAGCTTAAAGGCACAGAGAATTTCAGTTTGACATTCCTATTTAGTGCAAACTCAAAGCCAGGCAGCTTATCATAGTTGAAGAGTGTAGTGCCGGAAAAGCATAGCTGGTCAGGCAGCATCCGAGGAGCAGCAGAATCGAAGTTTCAAGCGTAACCCTTCATCAGGAGTTGTCAGCAGACCTCAGTCAAGGGAGAGAGCAGCATCTGATATCAGTAACCAGTGCCTACTGGTTAGAAAATGTCTCTGCTCCTGCTACCACCCTCTATCAAAAGTACTTCCACGCAGATTCGAGAGAAAATAGAGATTGCTGCATCTTCTACTCTAACTGTCTTTATTCACAATCCAGTTACAGTAGCCCGCTGTGAAGTTTCTCTCTCTATAAGGTGTGCAGACTCTCTTTAAATGGCAACAACAACACGGAATATTGACAATGCAATTAGGTAAACTGCCAATTGCTTTGGCAGCAAATCCATTTTGTTTGAATTAACCAGGGACCATTTAGGACAATAGTTGCATTCATATGACTGGATAAACAATCTGAGCATTCCACCCTTTCAGCTCCTGAAAACAGGATTTAACCCCTTCCAACAACAAGATATTTTCTCTCGAACTGAAACAACACTTATGAATTCTCCATATTTTCTCATCTGAGTTCATTGTTGAACTCTGACAAATCAAACAAGGTTTCTGAACCTACTTAACACCAGTATTTTTGAGTATTTATAAAAAATATGTAACAATGCAGAACAATGAAGATCAGCGGTGATCCTATGGAAAGGCAGAGCAGGCTGAAGGAGCCGAACAACCCCGAACAGCCGACTCCAGTTCCTATTTCTTAAAGTCTGATAATCTCAAATGACAGGCAGAATGCTACCTACACAAAAGTTAGTCATGCATTTTTTACATTATAATTAAGATGTTTCAGTATTTCAGACTAATTGCTGGCAATCAAGGGGATATAGTCAGAAATAGATGCAGAGGGCGGAATCTTATCAGACCCTGAACAATGTGAAAGTAGGAAATCAGGGAGAATTGTGTGAGAAGTTCCAGTGTGGCCTTTCTTAACATCGGGAGCACCCATTGCATTTTCAGACAGAATTCTGCACATCAAGATGATACTCTGACTGTGCAGTAGCGAGATGCCTATTAACAGGGATTATTGTGCATTAACAGCCTCATTAACTGCACATTTTATCCTATTAATATGCAGCTTCCTATCTCCCAATCGCCATGAGGAAACTAGTTGATGAGAATTTCTGACAAGAAAGTCGTAGCAGATGTTTGATTCTCCAGATTGCAATTATGGATATCTGGCAACAATATCGCTGGGTACACTCCAAGGCACCTTCTGCACTCAACCCACATCCACAGACAGTGGTATCTGACAGCTGGCAGACTCTTATGGCACCTCCCCAATTCACCTACAGGACACTTCTGCACGTTACCGCACTTTAGGATGCATCAGCAACCAGAACTAAAAGGCTGCTGCACAGACACTCAGTGCTCAGGGCCAGGCACCCAGCTCAAGGATTAGACCAGGCTGTAGTTCTGGGCTGTTCATTTGCTCTCTTCGCACTCATTCACCTTCAGTTTATCTGAATGCTCACAGTATCTTTGCCTTGTCTTTTTGCATTTGGCTCCACTCAGACAGTGCTTTTGTCTTACCATGCTGTTTAGCATAGATTCAAAGCCAAGCAGCTTATCATAGCTGTCAGCAGTCCTCAGTAAAGTCAAGGGAAGCAAGTCAAACTTTCCATGAAATTCTCAAAATTGCCAACACCAAAAAATGTAAGTTGCAGTTCCTTATTACTTTCCTTGTCTTATTTTGATTTTTTGACATTAAAAGCAAATAAATTTGATATTGAAATCAAGGAGAAAAATGATCAATTTACATCTTTAATTGATAGTCAGTGATTAGAAAGTTTCCATTTACGTAGAGCTTTGAGAAAGAGGTCTAACACTCTTTATGCTTCCTAAAGTTTTCCAGATTAGTAAATGTCACAAAACTTGAGCTGAATCTTCCAAACAGTAGCAATGCAACATACAAGTGAAGATTTTCCCAAAACTGTATTACTGCTGGAAGTTTCAATCCCAGCCATCACAGAAATGCACAGCAGTGTCACTTAGGGAACTCCCTCAGAACCAAGTTCAGGAGAGAGGACACGTGCTATTTTTAAGCTACTAGCTGCTGTTTCCTGCTAAGATTAGATTAGATTACTTACAGTGTGGAAACAGGCCCTTCGGCCCAACAAGTCCACACCGCCCCGCCGAAGCGCAACCCACCAATACCCCTACCCCTACCCCTACATCTACATCTACATCTACATCTACCCCTTACCTAACACTACGGGCAATTTAGCATGACCAATTCACCTGACCTGCACATTTTTGGAGTGTGGGAGGAAACCGGAGCACCCGGAGGAAACCCACGCAGAATGTGCAAACTCCACACAGAGTCGGGAATTGAACCCGGGTCTCTGGCGCTGTGAGGCAGCAGTGCTAACCACTGTGCCACCGTGCCGCCCAGTGTCAGCCCTTTAATGAATGCTATTTAATGGATGAGTGAATGAATGAGGTGAACAAATGAATACAGTGGTAAGGTAATTGTCAGGGAAAGGGGTGAGGAGATGCTGGATAAAAGGTCAGGCTTCCTCAGCTGAGCCAGCATTTGTTGCCCATCCCTAATGGCCTGAGAGAAGGTGGTGGCAAGCTTTCTTCTTGAACTGCTGCAGGATATTTGGTGCAGGTACACATTACTGTCAGTTGGTGCTGGAGGGAATGCACGTTTGTGGATATGGTATCAATCAAGCGGACAGCATCTGTTTGACCCAGCTGCTGTTAACCTTCTTAAGTGATGGAGTAACACTCATCTAGGCAAGAGGGGAGTATTTCATCACACTCTAGACTTGTGCCTTGTTGATTGTGGATAAATATTGAGGAGTCACAAAGTGAGGTATGCACTGTCATACTCCCAGCCTCTGCCCTGCTTTTGCAGTGCGTGGCGAGGCCAGTTCAGTTTTGAGTCAATGCTAACCCAGGACGTTTGGGGGGGGGAGGTTTAGCGATGGCAATACCATTGAATGCAATGGGGGTGATAGTTAGATTTTCTCTTGTTAGAGAGTGTTTGCTTTGTACTTGTGTGGCCTTGTTATCTGTCACTTATCAGCCCAAGTTTGGATATTGTCCATGTCTTGTTCGTTTATACAGGGACTATATCAAAACTCAAGAATTATGAGGCGATTAGGCAAGATTTAGAATGCATAGGATAGGGAAGGAAACTACAGGGGATGGGCACAACTGAAATGTGGAGCTTGTTCAAGGAACACCTACTGCATGTCCTTGATAAGTACATACCTGTCAGCAGGCAGGAATTGATCAATCGCAGGAAACGTGGTTTACTAATCAAGTTGAATCTCTTGTCAAGAGAAAGAAGAAGGCTTATGCAAAGGTGAATGCTCAGCCAGGGCACATGAGAGATACAAGTTAGCCAGGAAGGAACAAAAGAGAGAGCTAAAAGGAGCCGGGAGGGGACATGAGAAGTCTTTGGCAGATGGGATCAAGGAAAACCCTAAAGCTTTCTATAGGTATGTCAGGAATAAAAAAAAAGAATAAGATTAGGGCCAGAAAAGGACAGAAGTGGGAAGTTGAGTGGTGCGTTCGAGGAGTTAGGAGAAGTGCTAAATGAATATAAATGAAAGATAATCTTGTCTAGGAAAATACTGAGATACAGGCTATTAGACTAGACAGGATTGAGGTTCATACGAAGGAGGTGTTAGCAATTCTGGAAAGTGTGAAAATAGATAAGTCCCTGGCCAGAAGGCATTTATCCTAGGATTCTCTGGGAAGCTAGGGAGGAGATTGAAGAGCCTTTGGCTTTGATCTTCATGCCATTATTGTCAACAGGAATAGTTCCAGAAGACTGGAGGATTGCAAATGTTGTCCCCTTGTTCAAGAAGGGGAGTAGAGACAACCCTGGAAATTATAGATCAGTGAGCCTTACTTTGGTTATGGGTAAAGTGTTGGAACGGATTATAAGAGGTAGGATTTATAATTATCTTGAAAGGAATAATTTGATTAGGGATGGTTAACACGGTTTTGTGAAGGGTAGGTAGGTCTTGCCTCACAAACTTTACTGAGTTCTTTGAGAAGATGACCAAACAGGTGGATGAGGGTAAAGCATTTAATGTAGTGTATATGGATTTCAGTAAAGCTTTTGATAAGGTTCCCCATGGTAGGCTATTGCAGAAAATACAAAGGCATAGGACTGAGAGTGATCTAGCGTTTGGATCAGACATTGGATAGCTGTAAGAAGACAGAGGGTGGTGGTTGGTGGGAAATTTTCATCCTAGACTTCAGTTACCAGTGCTGTGCTGCAAGGATCTGTTTTGGGACCACTGCTGTTTGTCATTTTTATAAATGACCTTGATGAGGACATAAAAAGATGGGTTAGTAAACTTGCAGATGACACTAAGTTAGGCAGAGCTGTGGATAGTGCCGAAGGATGTTGTGGGCTACAGAGGAACATAGATAAGCTGCAGTGCTGGGCTAAGAGGTGGCATATGGAGTTGAATGCAGAAAAGTGTGAGGTAATTCATTTTGGAAGGAGTAACAGGAATACACAGTACTGGGTTAATGGTAAGATTCTTGGTAGTGTGGACAAGCAGAGAGATCTCGGTGTCCCATGTGCATAGATCCCTCAAGGTTGCCATCCTGGTTGATAGGGTTTTTGAGAAGACATACACTTCTTTATTGGTAGCTTTTATTGGTAGAGGGATTGAGTTTTGGAGCAATGAGGTCATGCTGCAGCTGTATAAAACCCTGCTGCAGCTGCACTTGGGGTATTGCATGCAGTTCTGGTTGCTGCATTAGAGAAAGGATTAGAGAAGGAGGGGGATTTACCAGGATGTTGCCTGGTATGGAGTGAAGGTCTTATGAGGAAAGGCTGAGGGATTTGAGATTGTTTTCATTAGAGAGAAGAAGTTTGAGAGGTGACTTAATAGAGACATACAAGATGATCAGAGGATTAGATAGGGTGTACTGTCTTTTTCCTCAGATGGTGGTGGCTAGCAGTAGGGGACATAGCTTTAAATTGAGGGGTGATAGGAATAGGTCAGATGTCAGAGGTAGGTTCTTTACTCAGAGGGTAGTAAGGGCATGGAATGTAGACTCGCTAAATTTAAAGGCATATAAATGGTCATTGGATAAACATCTGGATGATAATGGAATAGTGTAGGTTAGATGGGCTTCAGATTGGTTTCACAGGTTGGCACAACATCAAGGGCCGAAGGGCCTGTAGTGTGCTGTAATGTTCTATGTTTCACGAATGATGTTGAACACTGTGCAACCATTGGGGAACATCTCACTTCCGACTTTATCATGGAGGAAAGATTATTGATGAGGCAGGTGAGGATGGTAGGGCTGAGGACACTACCCTGAGGAACTCCTGCAGAGATGTTCTGGAGCTGAGATGACTGACCTCCAACAACCAAAACCATCTTTCTTCATGCTGGTTATGGCTCCAAACAGCAGACGATTATTGCTAATTTGTATTGTTTTAGTTTTGCTAAGGCACCTTGGTGTCATACTAGGTGAATTGCAGACTTGATGTTAAGGGCAGTCATTCTCACCTCATCTCTGGAGTTCAACACTTTTGTCCAAGTTTGAACCAAGGCTGATCTCAAACAGAGCAGCAGTGAGCAGGATATTGCTAAGCATTTGCTGCTTGATAGCCCTGCTGATAATGTCTTCCATTACTTTATTAATGACAGAGAGTAGACTGATGGGGCTGAAATTGGCCAGGTTAGATTTGTCCTGCTTTCTTTTGTGTAAAGGATATACCTGGATAATTTGCAGATAGGTGCCAGTGCTGTAACTGAACTAGAGCAGCTTGGCTAGGGGCATGGCAAGTTCTGGAATGCATGTCTTCAGTACTATTCTAAATAGGCAAAGAATTGCCGATGCTGGAAATCAGAAACATAACAAATACCACTTGGAAATCTCAGCAAATCTGGCAGCATGTATGTAGAGAAGGCATAGTTAGTGTGTCCAGTGTTCTTAGAGCTACACACTTTCCCCATTCAGGTGTCACAGCGAATGTGATTTGGGAGTGATAAAATATCCTCTTGGATAAGTGACAAATACAAAACATACATAGGTAAATGAACAATATCACCATGTGCCGCCTCAGTGGTTGAACTCAAATTTGTCCTGTAGTTTTTTTGATTCAACTTGGGAAATAAGCATTGCCAGCTGAGCCAACCAACATTTATTGCCTATCTCTCATTATCCAGGTAAGCCATTTCAGAAGGCAGTTAGAAGTCTACCATAATTTTGTGGATCTTAGGACACATGTGGGCATATGATGACAAATGAGGACAACGATGTGCAGGTTTAGGTGGATTGACCATACTAAATTGCTCATAGTGTTCAGGGAAGTGTAAGTTAGGTAGATTTGGGATAGGGTAGGGGAGTGGGTCTGGCAGGGTCACTGTGGACTCGATGAGCCAAACTGCCTGCTTCCACACTGTAAGGATTCCAAGATTACCAAATTCCAACTTATTTTATTAACTGAATTTAAATTCTCCCGACATATGTGAAGGGTCTTGAACCCACATTTCAAAGCTTTATCCTGCTCCCTGGATTAGAAGTTCAGCAACAATTGTGGTAGTGATGGAAGTCCATAGCTGAGACCCTGGAACCCATTTCACGGATTCTGGCTGAAGTCAAGCAGTGATTGGAGGAGTAGCAGAGGAGGAAAATCTTGCATTATTAAAGAAGGCACCAGAGTGTGGCAACACTTTGCATATAATACATGATAAAACATTTTTCACTGTATTTTTTATACACATGTAACAATAAATCTAAATCTAATCCACATCTAAATCTTCATGGTGCTATCATCTCCATTGTGTCCTTTGAGTAATTTAACTGTACAATTATGTATAATGGAGGAATTAGGTCAGGATTGAACAAGATAAGAACTGAGACTGTTCAACTTTCAGAAGGTTGTGGATACTCTGTAAAACTACTTTCTCTTATCAAAAGTTGAACTTTTATGAAACAACACTGACATCCTATAGGGGTGTGAGTAGCGGTATGAGTGTCATACTTTACACAATATATACCAGGAGCTTCAAACGGTCAGCATGATCAATGATTAGGGAGGAGTGGACTGCTCAACCACTGAAGTCATGAGCAGACCTTATTTAGTGAATTGATTCCCCAAGTGCAGACTCTTCCAATCAGGAGGCCAATTGCTGGTCCTGTGCATATACTTGTAAAGCAAAGGTAAAGTCTTCATAGATTTTCCAGACCACTGGGGCTTTCAATCAAGAGAGACAACTGGTGGTAATTTAACCTAAAGTGAGAGGAGAGATTAAAAAAGAGAGTCTTTTATAGTAACCTCACACAGTGCAGGACTTGAACCAATGCTGTAGGCATTACTTTGTATTGCAAACAAGTCATCCAGCCAACAGAGCTAAGCAATCCCCATGCATACTTATAGCAATGAGGTATGTATTATGGTTTTTTAATTCACTCATAAGATGTTGGCATGGCTAGCTGTCCTAGCATTTATTGCCTCTCTTAAGTTGCCTTGGAGAAATGTATCATGTGCTGCCTTCTTGAACCACTGTAGTCCATTTGCTCTAGGTACACCAACAAAGCTATTCAGGAGGGAATTCCAGGATGTTAACCCAACAACACTGAAGGAACAGCAAACTATGCATGTAGCTCCAATGGAAATTAAAACGTCCTAGGCAAGGGAAAGTGATTGCCTGGGGTATTATCACAGACCATTAATCTGTTCTAGATACCCAGGTTTGAATTCCACTGTGGCAGATGGTAGAATTTGAATGAATAATAAAAATCTGGTGAACTCTAATGATGATCATGAAACCATGGCTGAATGTCAGAAAAACCCATCTGGAAATTGCTGTCTTTACCTGGTCTTGCCTACATGTGACTCCAGACTCACAGACATATAGTTAACTCTAAATCGCTTTGTGAAATGGCCATTTAATTATAACAAGTGCAACAAAATCTGAAAAAAGGAATGAAACCCGATGGATCACCTGGAATGCACCTAAGCACTGGCAGCAACAATGGCAAAGACAGCTCTGTGACCCTGCAAAGTCCTCCTTATTAACATCAATATCTATTCCCAAAACAGGGAATCACAATGCGGAGAGCTGGAGATTAGAGTCGAGAGTGTGTTGCTGGGAAAGCACAGCAGGTCAGGCAGCATCCGGGGAGCAGGATAATCGACATTTTGGGCATAAGCTCTTCATCAGGAATGAGGCTTGTGGGCTTGGGGCTGAGAGACAAATGGGAGGGGGGGTAGGCTTGGGGGAAAGGTAGCTGAGAAAGCGATAGGTGGATGAAGGTGAGGGAGAAGGTGATAGGTCAGAAGAGGGAGTGATGGACAGGTCAGGAGGACAGTGCTGAGTTAGAGGCTTGGGACTGGGATTATGTGGGGGGAGGGGAAATGAGGAAGCTGTTGAAATACACATTTATCCCGTGTGGTTGCTGGGTCCCAAGGTGGAATATGAGGCGTTGCTACTCCAGGCATCAGGTGGTAATGGTGGAGGAGACCTAGGACCTGCATGTTTTTGACGGAGTGGGAGGGGGTTGGTGGGTGCGGCCAGTGGGGTTAGTGGGTGCGGGTGTCCCAGAGATGTTCTCTGAAACAATCAGCAAGAAGGCATCCTGTCTCCCCGATTTAGAGGAAACCACATCTGGTGCAATGGATGCAGTAGATGACATTGGTAGAATCCCTTAAGGCCTTGGACAGAGGTGAGGGGAGTGGCATGGTCGCAGGTTTTGCACTTCCTGCTGTAGCAGGGAAAGGAACCAGAGTGAGGTGCAGGCTGGTGGGGGACGTGGACCTGACGAGGGAGTTGCTGAGGGAATGGTCTGTCTGGAACACTAATAGGGCTGGGGAGGGAAATATATCTTTGGTGGTGGGGTCCGTTTGGAGGTGGCAGAGGATGATGTGATGTATGCAGAGGTCGGTGGGGTGGAAGGTGAGGACCAAGGGGGCTCTGTCCTTGTTGCGTTGGGAAGGGTGGGGTTCAATGGCAGTGGTGCTGGAAGTGGAGGAGATGCACTAGAGGAAAGGGAAGATGCGATCTTGGAAGAAGGAGGCCATCTGAGATTTTCTGAGGTGAAACTGGTCATCGTGGGAACAGATGCGATGGAGGCGGAGGAATTGGGAATAAGGGATGGCGTTTTTACAGTAGGTAGGCTGGGACGAGGTGTAATCTAGGCAGCTGTGGGAGTCAGTGGATTTGTAGTAGATGTCTGTGACTAGTCGGTTGCTGGAGATGGTGATGGAGAGGTCCAGGAAAGGGAGGGAGGTGTCTAAGATCATCCAGGTGAACTTGAGGTCGGGATGGAAGGTGTTGGCAAAGTTGATGAACTGTTCAACCTCCTCATGGGAGCACAAGGTGGCACCAATGTAGCGGAGGAACAGGTGGGAGTTGGTGCAACTGCAACTGCAGAAGATGGACTGTTCCACGTAGCCAACAAACAGGCAGTCATAGCTGGGCCCATGCGGGTGCCCATAGCTAGCCCTTTGTTTTGTAGGAAGTGGGAGGATTGGAAGGAGAAGTTGTTGAGGATGAGGACTAGTTCAGCAAGGCGGATGAGGGTGTCGGTGGAAGGTTACTGGTTGGGACAGCGTGAGAGGAAGAAATGGAGGGCTTAGAGATCTTCGTCGTGGTGGATCGATGTGTACAGGGACTGGATAACCATGGTGTAGATGAGGCATGAGTGGTGTCAGGAACGTAGTTGAGGAGTTCTTGGACTAAGGGGGACAGGATGGTGTTGAGGTAAAAAGATGTCACAAATGCCACCAATTTCTAGATTTGTCCTGTCCCATCAGCAGAACAGGCCTATCAGAGGTGTGGCACAGTGGTATACAGTTGAGAATGAGTTGCCTTGGGAGTTCTCAACATTGACTCTGAGCACCATGAAGTCATATGGCGTCAGGTCAAACAAGGGCAAAGAAACCTCCTGCTGATTACCACATACTGTCCTCACTCAGCTGATGACTCAGTGTTCATTTATATTGAGCAACACTTGGAGGAATCACTGAGGGTGGCAAAGGCATGGATTGTAGTCGGAGTGGGGGAATTTCCACATCCATCACCAAGAGCGGCTTAGCAGTAGCACGACTGATCAAGCTGGTCAGTCCAACAGGACTGAATCTGCAGCAGGTGGTGACAGAACCAACAAGAGAGAAATATATACTTGACCCTATCCTCACCAATCTGCTTCAGATGAAGTTGTCCATGATAGTATCGGTAAGAGTAGCACCACACAGTCTTTGTGGAGACACAGTCCCACCATACTGATAATGCCTTATTTGCATTGTGTGACACTATCACTCCCCTACATCGGACAGACTTTGAACAGACCCAGCAATTCAAGACAGGGCACCCATGAGGTACTGTGGGCCACCAACAGTAGCAAAATTACATTCCAACACAATCTGCAATTTCATGGCCTGACATATACCCATCTTTACAATTACCATCTAGCCAGGGGATCAACTGCAGTTCAATGCAGAGTTTGGCAGGAACAGCACCTGGCATACCTAAAAGTGAGGTGTCAACTTGGTGAAGCTACAAATCAGAATGAATTCTTTACCACAAGCATAAGCAGCAAGTGTTAGATCGAGCTATGTGATTCCACAACCAACAAATCAGATCTCAGACCTCAAAATCTAATTGTGAATGATGATAAACAATTAAACATTGGAGGAGGAGACTCAATAAATATCCCCATCCTCAATTATAGGAGGACCAGCATATCAGTGCAAAAGATGAGGCAGAAGCATTTACAACAATCTTAAGCCAGAAGTGTAAAGTGGATGACCTAGCTCAGCCTCGTCCAGAGGTCCCAGCATTACATATGTCAGTCATCAGCTGATTCAATTCACTCTACATAACATCAAAGTGCAAAGGCTATGAGGCCTAATAGTATTCCAGCAACAGTACTGAAGATTTGTGCCTGCAATTCAAAACTTGGATAGCGATCGTTCACCACTACCTTCTAAAGGGCAACTAGGGTCAGGTTATAAAGCCCTATGAAATAGGGACAGGAGTAAGCTAATCAGCCCCTCAAGCCTGTTCAACCACTCAACATAACCATGGCTGATCTAAAATTCTACACATTACTTTGATGACCTTTCCCCCAACCCTTGATTCCCCGACAGATCAAGATTCCAACCATCTCATCCCTAAATATATATATCAGGACTGTCTGTGGCAAGGAGTTCCAAAGGATCACAAACTTCTGAGAAACAAAATTCCTCCTTATCTCAGTCTGGCAATCCTTTCTTCTGAGACTATGTCTTCTGGTCCTAGACTCTTCCCTGAAATGAAACATCCTTTCAGTATTGACTCTGTCCAGCCCCTTAAGAATCCCACATGCTTCAATGAGATTACCACTCACTCTTCTAAACTTCAGTGAGCAGAATCCCAAACTGTTAAGCCTTTGCTCATAAAACAATTCCTCCACACCAAGGTTCATCCTAGTGAATTTTCTCTGAACTGCCTCCAATGAAACAATATCTTTCCTTAAATTAGGAATACAAAGCTGCCCACAGTACTCCAAATGTGGTCACACAAGCAGCTTGTATAATTGCAGTGAGACTTCCCTAATATAATCCAACCCTTTTGATATAAGGGCCAACAATCCATTAGCCTTACAGACAATCAATGCTGAGCCAGCCAGCAATGCCCAAATCCCAAGAATGAATAAAAAAGAAAACAAACAAAATCTGAAATGAAATTTTTCGGACTTCTCCAGCACACTTATTTTTTCACCAATCTTTGAACTCATCCTCAGTTTTGAACTGGATTTCATAGTCTATGGCATTGCAATTACACTCACCACTGAAGAACGCCACCCGTAGAGATCTAACAAGTTAGGATGCAGATTTCCCCTTTCCGGAGGTCCATAAGAATTTGGCATTAAGTCAAGGGGACTGCCAAGTGTCAAGCCACAATGATGTCATCAAACAGATCATGCAGCCAATTATATTCAACTCTTCTCACAAATTGCAGTCACACAGTAAACAATAGCAATTATCCTCAAAATTATATTTCAATCTTTCAGAGTGATAGAACTGATTGGACATGAACATGTAACTAAAGCATAAACTACAATAATAAACTGGAAAGCAACTGCTATTATCATAATGGAGACATTTCATATCCCACAAAGATAGTATTAATTTTGCAGATGCAGAAAGGATTTTCATCAATATTTCTAAATTTAATGTCATTAAAAATCTGGTTAGACCTTATTCAACAAGGTGTCACATTTTGAAAGGTTTTTACAGTGAATCCAGTCACTTAACTTGGCAAATTAATCTGTTCAGTGAAATCTACCAGCTTGTATTTTGAAAAGACTTTGAACAGCAGGTTCTGTAAAATCACTGACAATCACATCAGGTTTTTCACATTTAACTGTGCAAGCCGATTCCAGAAGTTGCTATCAGATCGAGAAGAGTTAAATTAGCAAGTGCTGACACCCTTACCATCATTACTGTTAATATTGGACATGACCTTTTCACCAATCTCAATAACCACTGGTCAAGAATATAAGCAATTTGACAAGCATTTAACATACAATACACTTTATAATTAATCTAGCAAAAAGATAATTCTTAGGAATAATGGATGATCCCTGAAAATGAAAGGAAAGGATCAATCAATAGGCAATGGTCAAAAAAAAAGACTACTTAAGTATTTAAACTTTTTTTTTATTCACGCATGGGATGTGGGCATCATTGGCTGGCCAGCATTTACTGCCTGCCTCTAGTTGCCCTTGAGAAGGTTCTGGTGAGCTGCCTTCTGAAACCGTTGTAATTCATTTGTTGTAAACAGACTCACAATGCCCTTTGGAGGGAATTCCAGGATTTTGACTCAGTGACAGTGAAGTCATGGCAATATATTTCCAAGCCAGGATAGTAAGTGACTTGGAGGCGATCTTCGGGTGGTGGTGTTCCCATGTATCTGCTGCCCTTGTCCTGTCAATGGAAGTGGTTGTGAGTTTGGAAGGTGCTGTCTGAGGCTCTTGGTGCCTTTGCGACAGTTATTACTGAAAAGTTCACAGCAGAGGACAATATTTACCACAACATTGACATTAGACCACATGAAGTCTCATGGCTTCAGATGCTAATTGATTCATACCGCAAATCAGTAAAGTTCAGAACAAGGAGGAGTAAACTGGCTCCCCTTATTTATTCACCTGCCTTGATTTGTCTCAACAAGGTTAATTTAAAAGGGCTCCCTTCCTCATGGATGCCTTTTGCCCAGACAAAATAAATTTAAATTTTAAAAAATAATCAATGTAGCCAGGTTTTTGTCAGTTCACAAAAGAGTATATTTATTAGTTACTAAATGTTAAAAGAAATAACACAACACATACGCATTAAAAATAAGAATATGAAATGAGTCTAATAAAAGATAAAAGATAGCAGATATCTGATCAAGCTCTCTGGGTGATTTGGGGAGTATGGATATGCCACACCTATATGGTTTCAAGGAAACTTTAAATTGAAAGAAGGAACCATATAAGGGAGAGATAAAGTCAAGCTGGCTACCTCACCTGTTCTCAGCAAAAAACCTCCTCTTGCAGTCTTTTTCTGTGCTCAAAACAAAGGATTCAGAACTGACTGTAACTCTGGTCTGTGTGTGCTAATGAAAAAGCGCTAGTGAACTAAGGTATTCACCTTGGTTTGAGTGGTAGTGTGCCGAGTATGGATATTGGAACTGTGATAATTGAAGTCAGTTTTGGGATTTCTAGCTTTTATTTGAAATTCCTTTCCCCTGTTTCCTTTTGATGGTAGTCAGCTAACAGCCTCAAAGTGAGAGATTCCCCGGTTGTCCTATTTCATTTTGAATTTGTTTGCAAGTTGGCTTCTAGCAGTCAGAGCAACACCATCTTTTTATCTGAATTGCTGGGGTGAATAGGTAGTCGTTCTTTAACTGTGCCCTTCTCGGCACACTACCACTCAAACCAAGGTGAATACCTCAGTTCACTAGCGCATTTTCATTAGCACACACAGACCAGAGTTACAGTCAGTTCTGAATCCTTTGTTTTGAGCACAGAAAAAGACTGCAAGAGGAGGTTTTTTGCTGAGAACAGGTGAGGTAGCCAGCTTGACTTTATCTCTCCCTTATATGGTTCCTTCTTTCAATTTAAAGTTTCCTTGAAACCATATAGGTGTGGCATACCTTAGCTCCCACACAGGGCTTTGCTAGACAATAGTAAATTTGTATAGGTAGTCTTGATTTACTGTGGATTAAAATCACATTTTGGAATTAAAAGTTAGAAATGTCCTTAAGTCTTCAATTGTTCAGATTTACCACCATAACAATTAGTAAAAATGACGACCGCTTAGTACTTGTTCAAAAAGTCTCATCTTTATACTTAAATTCATCATTCACTGTGGCACTACCCCCGCAGTGATTGGAAGACAGTGAGAACAGATCTAACTATGCAAATTTGCATCCATATGATGCAGTGCGCCACTTGCAGCAGAATTGCACTCAACTGCAACCCATCGTCTCTTGATCCAGCACAACACTCTACCATTGAGATCTAGCCAAGGATTCAAGGCAAGTTGCTACAATCTTACCAGATGTACTCTCATTAGAGAAAGAGAGAGATGAGACTGGTGACGGATCTAATCTGAGGACTACCATACCTCAGGCAAAGGGAGAGGTTGAGAATGACAGTCTTTCATGGTAACTTGAGCCAGTAATGGCAAGTGAAGCCACGCTACTGGCATCATACTACTTCGTAAACCAACCACCCAGCTAACTGAGCGAAACTGAACCCCAACCAAGGAATAAACCTAAACATGAGGTGCCTACCTGTTTGTAGCTGCAATTTGGTAAAGTATGCATACCAAACAACAGAAGCAGCATGTTATAAGCAAACTCAAAGATCTCACAGCCAGCATCAGAACAACTCTCATTTGCTGTGGCAAATAGCAAAAGGCAATTCACCGCAGGAAGAGGTTCCAATGATATTCCCCTCCACAATGGGGAAGTTCAGTCCATAAAAGTGATATAGTACATGATATACAATAAGCTTTTTTCCTTCTGTATTCACAGAGAATAGTAATAATTTTGACAGCATGGAGGCTGAACTCCACTTCAAAAATACACTCAAGACTAATTGCAGGAACCGCAATCAGAATTTTAGATAAGTTGGTTCTAAACAGTTAGAGGAAAACAAGGCATTAATTGGTCAACTGGTCACATTCTTGTCATTATCTCTAAGGATTGTCAGAACTAAGTTAATGTCCCAACGTTGAAAAGTGGCAAGCATAACAATAACCTTTAAAACAGGGACAACCAAGGAGACTGCACATAAGAAAGCCAATCATTTGTTGTCAACAAGGTTTCTAATGTGATACGAACAGGGTGTCCATGAAATAGAAAGATGTGAAATTGAGTTAAGCTAATGAGAGGAACTGGAAGTTGGCCACACCAGAAAATACAAAGAAGGTTATGAATGAAACTTCATCAGAATGATGAGAAGTCCCAAATAGGTGTCAGTGAGATTACGCAAGGATTATTGTTGCTGATTCCTTCGTGACACTTTAGACAACATGTGGACAGAAAGTAGTTGCATTCAATACAAAGATTTTAAATCACAGAAAATAGATCGGAAGCAAGGAAATTAATTTCAATTTGTAAAGACAGGGGAAATTATGTGAAGCTTGCAAAAGCAAGGAACAAGACATGTGGCATAATTTAATTAGGCAGGATATGGAATTTTGATTTCCCAACAGTGAGTTGAGATGAAGAGGTCAAGTTAGTGGTGTGTTTTTGGCATGTTAGACCACATATCATCCTCTGATGGGTTCATAGTTGCAATATGTTTGACTGCAGGGATACCTAGCAAAAAAACGCTTTTTAAAATTATGTCCCAACTTTCAAAGTAAACTCTGTGGTGTCCAAGAATCTCATGGCATTTGCCACATAAGATAATGCGCATAAAACATAGGAGCAGAATTAGGCCATTCAGCCCATTGAGTCAGCATTTCTAATCGATCATGGATGATGTGTTTCTCTGCCACATTCTCCTGCCATCTCCCACTAATCCTTGGCCCACTTACCAATCAAGATTCGCCACCCTCTCGCTGAAGAAATTCCTCCTTATCTTGGTTCTAAAGGATCGTTCCTTAACTCTGAGACTGTGCACTTGAGTCCTAGTCTCCCCTACTAATGGAAACATCTTCTCTACATCCATGCTATTCAGGCCTCACAGTATTCTGTAATTTTCAATGAGCTACCCCTTCATCCTTCTAAACTCCGTCGGGTACAGACCCAGAGACTTCAACTGCTTCTCATATAACAAGCCCTTCATTTCAAGGATCATTGTTGTAAATCTCCTCTGGACCCCCTCAAATACCAATACATCCTCCCTTAGATCCGGGACCCACACTGCTCACTATATTCCAAATATAGTCTGACTAGAGCCTTAAGCAGCCTTACCTGTATATCTCTGCTCTTGTATTCTAGCCCGCAAATAAATGTTAACATTGCATTTGCCTTTCCAACTGCCAACTGAACCTGCATGTTAACCTTAAGAGGATGCTGAACTAGGACACCCAAGTCTCTTTGTGCTTCAGATTTTCAACACCTTATCCCACTTAGAAAGTAGGCTATGCCTCTATTCTTCCTCGCAAATTGCATAACCTGATATCTCCACATATTATATTCCATCTGCCACTTCCTTGCACATTCTCCTAGACTGGCCATGCCTTCCAGCTTCAGCAAGTTACCTATTCATCCACGTATCTTTGTGTAATCTACAAATTTAGCAACAATGCCCTCAGTTCCTTCATCCTGATCATTAACTTATGACATGAATAATTGTGGTCCTAATACGTTGTGGAACTCCACAAATCACCAGCTGCCTTCCTGAAAAGGACTCTTTTTTCCATACCCTCTGCCTTCTTCTAATCAGCCAATCCTCTATCCATTGCTATTTCTTACCTTGAATACTATACCTTATTTAGCAGACTCCAGCGCAGTACCTCGTCAAAGGCCTTCTCAAACTACAAATAGACATGTTCACTGGCTCTCCTTTGTCTAACTTACACGTTGCCTCCCCGAAGAATCCTAACAGATTCGTTGGGCATAACCACCACTTAATGAAGCCATGCTGACTCAGCCCTATTTTACCATGAACTTCCAAGTATTCCACAATCTCATCCTTAATAATGGAATCTAATATCTTAACAATGAGTGAGGTCTTGCTAATTGGCCTCCAGTTTCCTGTTTTCTGCCTCCCTTCTGAAAAAGGTGTGTTACAGTAGCCATTTTCTAGTTGTCTGGGACCTTTACCAAAACAGTGATTTCTAAAAGATCACCACCAATGCGTCCACAATTCCTCAGCTGACTCCTTCATTACTCTAGGGTGTAGTCTATCCGGTCCAGGTCATTTATCCACTTACAAACCTTTCAGCTTCCTCAGCATCCTCTCCTTAATGATGACCACTGCACTCACCTCTGCCCCCTGACTGTCTTGAAGTTCTGGTATGTTGCTGGTGTCTTCCACTGTGAAAACTCATGCAAGGAATCTCATTAGTTTCTCCACTATTTCTTTGTTCTCCATTACTACTTTTCCAGTCTCATTTTCCAGCTGTCCAATGTCCACTTACCATATTGTATGCTATATCTTTTGCTTTTATGCTGTCCTTGACTTCCCATGTAAGCCAGGTTACCTTGCCCTTCCTTTGATATGTTTCTTCTTCCTTGGGATAAATTTCTCCTGTGCTTCCCAAATTATCCCCAGTAACTCCTGCCATTGCTGTTGCAATGTCTTCCCTCCCAGCCTCGCCTTACAGAAAAATACAAAAATCAAAATTCTAGGTGATCCAGTAGAATTTGTTATTACAGCCTTATCAGATAAACATTGTTTTGCCCTGCAATGCTTTGTCAACTATGCAAGTACCAAGAAGATATCAGAGATAAATATATAGGTTACGTGTAAAGAGTGAATGGGAATAAGTGATTACATGTTTTTAATATACTGCTTATGTTTGTCTACACTTCGGCAATCCATTTTCGCCAAAAGTTCAGATATTATGAAGGTTTCACATGTAATTTTTTGAAAGATTTGAGATTTGAAGGATTACAGAAGATGGATTTTTTTTCTAGCATTGTGCATACCTGTACGTTTTGAAATAAAAACAAAGATCACTTTGGATATTGGTGCATTTTCGTTAACAAGGCATTTCTTAGAAACCACATGGCTTTAACTAATTCTGAGGAAGGGTCACCAGACCCAAAACATTTACTCTGATTTCTCTTCACAGATGCTGCCAGACATGCTGAGCTTTTCCAGCAACTTCTGTTTTTCTTTCTAATTCACAGCAGTTCTTTCAGTTTTGACTTTAGCTAATTACTGAACTTGTTTTCTAGAAGCCACCCACCTGGGCTTATGAATGCCAGGGAGTTAGTTTCTGTTTAAATATTTCCATTTAAACAATGTTCTGAATGCAGATGGAGTTAGTGTCCAACCTGCTGAAATAAAGACGCTTCGCAGATAAGCTTTCCTGTCTCTGCTAAAATTGTTCTTGTTCATCAGTGTGGCAACTCTAACACTCATTGAGCTGCTTCATGCTGATGGCTCTGAGGGAGCTTGTCTCGATATCTCATGAACAATTGCATCTATGATGATCCATTGGAGGTACATATATAATGTATGTAATCAGTCCACAGGAGCCAGAATACCAGAACAACAACCATTTGAAAACATCTTATCCTGTTGCCTTCAAAATTGGACAATTATGAGCCAAGAGTTGTTCAAAGTGAACCTCTACAGATAAATTTGTCTTCTTATTTTCCTTGAAGTGGTATGAACAGGCAGGTATTATGAATGCTAGATATTTATAATTTCGCATCTTAAAAAGTTTGTTAATTAGCACAGTTTTGATAAATAAATCTCATTTTCACGTAAAATCAATAAGTTTGTTCATTTCGAAGGGATATTTTCTGATAAATCCTTTTATTTTCAACATTATATATATAGCGTATAACTAGCCTTATTGGAAACTTGGTTAAACATTTAAAATTTACTTGTGACTGGCAGAGTATTGGTACAACAAGAAGACAGTGGACTCCTCCAATTTCAGTCATAACATGAACAATGTAGACAAAATACATTCTATCATTTAATACATTCACCAAAATCCAATTTTGTTACCATATAAACTGCACTATAGTTTTAGTTCAAGTACAATAGTAGATAGAGGTGTAATTAAAGTGAAGCTTGATTGTTTAAAGTATTATATTTGTATTATGTATTGACTATCAGTTAAGAGACAAACGTAGAAATTATGCTGTTTATGACAAAGATTTGTTAATGAAATATGTGATATTTTCTCACTTTTAAAATGACTGAAAGTATTTAATTTTATAACTAAATTTTCAATGATTTGTAACATTGCAGACCTTGCAGAAGAACGTGATATCTTACTTATATTACATTCATTATATTAGGCCATTCCCAAGGAAGATCATGAATTTATGGGGTATTCTAAGGGCATACAAATGTTGCAGAATAGTTTAGCATACAATTCATAAAAATGAAAGCTACAGAAATTTCACACAAATAATCATTTTAAATGGTTCTTTAATTTTGGAACTCAAAGACTAATGATCATATTGCATGAAGAACATTAACAAAATAGTTTAAAACAATACATTGAACACAAATGAAATCCTAAACAAAAACAGAAAATACCACAATTGCACAGCGGTTAATATTTTTGGATATATTTTTAAAAGTGGTCCACAAGTAGGACATTGGCACAGAATGTATCACAGAGAAGGTCCCCAGGTTACAAACAGGTTCCATTCCTGAATACATTCATAAATTAGTTTGTTCATAAGTTGAAACACAATACAGTACAGTATAAAATATCTGTTTAGTATTACGAATAAACGTTTTCGTATGTTGGAACTTTAACATTAACCGTAAAATGGGATCTTGCTTGTAAGTAGGAGCATTCATAAGTCCTGAGTCATTAATCGGGGACCTTTGTATAATGAGTAGCCAGGCAGTCAGCGCAACATCTGGCATTCGTACATGTAGTTAACAATGGAAATTTTTAAGTTACTCTACTTCCATAAGGCGCGTGGTTACAGTCTTTGCGCATGAAATTATTAGAAATCACAGATTTGTGGCAAACTACTTATCCTCTATTATAACGATGAAACCAGTAAAAATGTTCAGTCTTACTCAACCAGGAATAGCTACATTATTAAATGGTGTACCAAGTAATACTGACTGAGCAAGCTCCCTAACTCTGAAAAGCAAATTATCCATTTGTGGTCTCTCATTCCCAGGGAACATTCAAAAATTGCAAATTTTCCAAAATAATAAAATAAAAACTGATTTGTTCTGATGATTATGTTCCTCATTTAATATCATGTGAAAAACTCAATCTTTATTTTGGTGTCTTTACAATTGCTGAAGTTGCTGAGAGAATTCTTCTATTTTATTGGCTGACTGGCCTGTCAAAAGCATACCTGTCATTGGATACAATCAATCTCTTGTAGATGGTTCCAAATAGAAACAAACATTGACAATGAGAAAATTAGAAAATTAATGCTCTGGAGCCACTAAACCTTTCTGGATAGACTTTTATGGCCAATGGTGACCACCATTCATTAACTTGCCTTGTTTCCATTGCCTCTAACTGATTTGGAAGGTATTCATGCACTTTCTGCTTCATGCAATTTTCTTTGAATAACAGAACTAAACATACCTCAGCCTTACTTTGACGACTGTCACTTAACACTTCCTTTAAGTCCTCAGGAGGCTTTTCAACCATCTGATCTCCAGCTATGAATTGGGACTTTAAGCTTTCCAAGTGGGACTTTGATGTCTCTTCTGATTTCTTTCTGTTGGGTATAAGGATGTAGTTCATAGACAAAATAAAATTTTGATATTTACCAACAGTTCATGAAAAATTTACAAAAGCAAAATTATAGAAAATGTAAATTACTTTGTCACAACAGGTCAGGACAGGTTACATGTAACTCAGACCACTCGTAACGCAGGAAGCGATGGGTAATCGAGCACTAATAAACATACCACTGTGCTAACTGGCCCCATGAGCCAGTAAGTTACTTTACTCATTAAATAATAATTAACATTCATGCACAGCAAAAGATTTTAAATACAACAGTTCATAAAAAAACTGGATCTGAAACTGTACCTGCTTGTAGTTTCTACCATATACTATTTCTCCATATCCTGCTTCATTCTGTAAATCCTCAAGATTAAAAACCTCATTAACATTAATCTTCTCAACACTTGTTTATCTCTGAATATTTCAATGTTAAAAGACAACATCTGTAGCATCAATCTCTACATTTTCAGTGCCACAGGATGCACTTACAATGTTCATTTAAACTTGAAATATTTCATTATAGACCACTTTAGAACTTCTTTCCTCTTCAGCCAAAACAGAGAGATTTCTTGCCGATATTACCCAGTTGTTACATTTTCTGATGTTTTTCAAGAAGTATTTTGATGTTGTTGTTGTTCCCATGAGAAGAATATTCAGTAGGTCATGTGACTCATTATTAGCATAACAATGGACTATAACTTGTCCAGAAGACCGAAGGTGGCTCTTTTAACATCTCAATGTCAATATCATACTCTGGGACTTGTTTTTCATCAATTTGAAGGGCATAAATCAAAACATTTTGAAGCAATTGATCTCTTTCCTGCAACACTGGTTCTTCTTCCATACTATCACTCTGTCAAATTCTCACTCTTGTCTCACCTTCTCCTTCTCTTAGTGTTGCTTGACATTTTCTAACATGTTTTCTGGTTCTAAATGCTGCCTGCATACCTCTTTCATTGAGTAATGGTGTGAAGTTTCTTGGAATATAACTTACATAAATCTTACACAAATAAAATATAACAAAAATTAAATACGAAAGAAAAGTCTGTATTTATGACGAAGATTCATTCCTGGAATATATTGTTAGAGTTGCTTAAATCAGTGAATTTATGGTGTTAGCAGAGACACAGAGTAGATAAGGCTAAGGATCCTCAGTTATGATGCCAAAGCCACCCTGACAGAAGTGTTTAGACATCAATGCCCTATGATATACCAGCGGTATGAGGCCACTAGGTTTGGTTAAGATCGGCCCAAAGACCTCAGAGGGGTTTGCTGTAAATTGGGCAATTTACAATCTCCTCCCATTCCCAATAATTAGTCACAAATAACATTTAACCCACCTAATATTAGTTAAGTTAAAATAATATGATACATCTACTTCCTTAAACATGCACTCTCTAAACCACAAGTGTAAGATAGAGTTATTTTTCAATAAGTTTGGCTTGATTAAGCAAATGAGGATAAAATTGATATTTTGTGCAATTATGGTTAGTTGTAAAACAGTTCTTGTAAGGAAAAGAGCCATAAATTATTGTCCAGATCAAAAGTAATATGTGCAATTTTGTTGGTTGCTTTAATGGTTCAAGCTAATATGAATTGTAAAATGTTTTGAAGTAAATGCTTTGATTCATTTTGTTTTGAAACTTAAAATGTATAACTAACCAATGGGAATATATATCTAATTATATAACTTTCTGGAATTAGGTTTTGTGATAAATTTTGCAATCTTATAGTTGTTTTGAACTTTTTAAATGTACCAGTTGGAACATTTGGGAGGATAGTAAATCACAAAAAGGTGACACACACACTAAGCAGGTGGCCACCTTGTCCAGGTAGAGATTTGGTAAACAAAAGTCGAGCTATCCCAAACGGGCTAACCTTATAAAGTGATTGGGATGTCAAAAAATGAACCAGCAGACAGGTGGAAAAGATATCAATAAAATGGCCATTGCTTTTAAAGAAACTTATTAGGAATTGGGCAGACACTACCTTACCATTCCAAAATTGGCCATGAACTGTTCACGCACTAATAAGTCAATTAGAAATTAGGATGTATCTAATCATGTAAAGGGGACTGTGGATAGCAGAGACCAATACATGATGTTTCTTGGTAGGTTTGTGCCCCAAACATGAAGTCTGAAGATAGAAGAAAGTGGTCAATAAAACAGAATAAGAGGCATGTGCTCAGGCAACTAGTGTCACAAACTGGTGTTCCAACGTGACCTGGCTTATGCCTGAAACGTTGATTCTCCTGCTCCTTGGATGCTGGCTGATATGCAGTGTGTTTTCAGTACACACACTGGATTGACCAAAAAACTGCTTAACAAAACAAATTTCTTTTGTACTTTTCCAAAAAAACTTACTAAAATTTGTGAAAACCTTTGAAGACATATTTATGTCTGGAATATGTCTTGAAATTAATCAGGGCTAATAGACTTTTAGATTGGCTTTCTCTCACACTCAGTTTATAACTATAATTGATTTTGGTACTCCAACTTAAGTTAAAGTGCATCCCAGAGTCTTATACTAGCACACTATGGTCACATTGCATACAAGCTACAGGACACAGTGCAGCACTCACCATGTCTCCTTCTAATGTATCTTCCAAACCTACAACCTTTACCACTGAAGAAGGTCTAAGACAGCAGTGATTTAAGAAAACCACCAACTGCAAGTTTGCCACCAATTCACACACCAGTGTGACATAGTATTACACCATCAAACTTTCACCATTTCTGTGTCAAAATCCTGGAAATTTTCTGAGCAGCACTGTTGGTATATCAGCATTACATAACTGCAGTGCTCAGGAAGTTGGTTCACAACTGCTTTCTCAACAGCAATTAGAGTTGGGTGACAAATGACTACTGAGCCAGCAACGCCAAAACCCGTGAAACAAAACAACAAAAAAGTTTATAAAACTGGAGCTTATGCAATGACAATTATTAATTATAAAGGCAAAATATTTATTTGATGTTTAAAAGTTAAAATAAAGACTACTTTCCTCTGATCTAAAAGTCCAGTCTTCTCACACAAGTTTTGTGAGCTAAGTTCAGTGTGAAATCCGGGTAATACACATTACTGATTAAATATCCTGTTACATTTGAAAGCATTTTCATGAAAAATGTAAAAATATAAAGCAGTGTGAAAATATTGCTGAACTTAAATCATAATTTAAAAGTGGTATCTATTTTTAGCATGCAGTGTAATATCATTGTCCAAGTGTTCCACATTCAGAACAGCTGTGAACCATTTAAAATTACTATTATGAATACTATACAAAACTAAAATAAATAAATAATCTCTCAGAATACAGAGTAGGTTATGTGGCGTGACCAACAAATAGCATTTCTGCCATTACCTGAATCTTTACCTAAATGATTAGCAATCAGAATTGAAAGAAAAAGAGAAATGCGTAAGCTTTGTTGGCTACAGAGTCAAGGGTAGGTTTTTTTATCCTGCCATTTTATTCTATTAGCATGGTCTAACAAAATTAGGTATGAATATGCAGTAATAACATGCAAATTGGTCCCCCACAATTGCCTCAAGGCAGTGGTCTTTGCCTTGCTAAGCTCAATTCCTTCTACATTATTACAACAGATAGGCATAATTCATCAGAAAAATTGTTCAACCTTATTGCAAATGCCTAGGTAGTAAAACCATCAGTTGCTGTTAACCAATGTCTGACAACAGAATGCTAGTTTCACCATTTCCAGTTCCCTGCCACTCCTACACTTATGTATCTCCCTTGGGTAATGTTAGACACTACACTTGAGCCTGTCAAAACAATTAACCCCTCTGTTAATTAGAAAGAAATGTCAGGTGCACAGATGGTACAAGCTGGCATGCAGCCATGCAGCCAACTGTTCCTGAAAGCAGCTACCCTGCTGCTGACAACTGTTCCAAACTAGCAGATGTCAAAACTTTCCAGCTGAGGAAGTCTAAACAACAGGGAAAGCTCTGTGGTTTTACAACCATGACAAATACTTCAATAATTTCATATCAATTTGACTGGTATTATATTAACTGATCTTATATAAATATGGCTAGGAACATAATTGTACTAATAACCCTTACATCCTGCAACTGACAATTTGGTTAAATATGCCCTTTGTTGTTTTTAAAAATATTATAGTTTAAAAAATTGCAGGGCAACAGTGAAGTGCCAAACTCTCTGGAAACCGAATTAGTTGCATCCAAACAAATTCAATACGAGTTCCAGAATGTGCCAGCTTGAAGATGAAATTCAGATATGGGCCTCATTTATTGATGATGATGAACATTTGGAGGCTAATAGGTATTCTGCTGATGGTCCTTGGTGAAGCAGATCAACTGGCCCTTGTGCTAACCGAGGGGCAGGAAGAAAGGGATTCCAGTCAGGGTCAAAATAAATAAGCCAAAAGTGGGCAACAATTTCCACATGAGCTAAAGAGCACCCACTTTCTTCTTCTAGACCAACAAAGAAGAAGAAGAAAAAAGCTAAAATAAAAACATAAAGTAATGGAGAAACTTACTTTGTTACAAGGAAGAGTCAAAAATTCAAAACTTTAACACTGTTTTTCTCTCCACAGATGCTGAGTTGCTCCAGCCTTTCTGTTTCCAGATTTCCAGTATGCACAATATTTTAGTTACAATTAAGGAAAAAACTGAGATGTTCTTTGACCGATTATTGAACAACATCCAGCAATTCTTTTAAGGGTCATTTGCTAGGTCAAAATATATTTGGTTCAACTAGGCACAACATGCAACCCTTCTTCAGAACTGATCACTGGACCCAAAACATTAACACTGCTTTCCCTCCACAGATGCTGCCAAACTTTGAGTCTTTTCAGCAATTTCTGTTTTTGTTTCTGATTTCCAGCGTCTGCAGTTCTTTGGGGTTTTTTTTAGGTACAGTATGCATTGCACAAGTCATACCTATTTATGTTTCCATTCCAGTGGAGCACATTGAAAAGCCATTGGATTACACAGCTTGACCAAAAGCAGACAAAATGTCTTTAACTCTGTACTTACATCGTTGAACAACGAAGTGCTGGTTTCGCAACTTGCTCCAATGGAATACTCCTCAAGTGAAGGGAAGGAAACTACAATACATAAAAAGAAAGGAAATATGGTTAGCAGAAATAAAGGGTACTTCCCTTTTAAGGGTTTTAAAGATTCTTATTTCCAGATTTTGTCCATGAAGCATGATAGACAACAGTATCCTTTAACATTGCATTGAATGGCATCATTCAAAATAGCATAGGATCACAGATTGTTAGAATTGCTGCGGCACAGAAGGAGGCCATTTAGTCCATCTTCTATGCACCAGCTCTCTGTAGAAGCAATATACCTCATTTCACTCCTTCAACCCCAGCAGATTCTTTGTTTTCAGATAACAATCCAATTCTCTGTTAAATGCCTCAATTGAATCGTCCTCCACCAGACTCTCAAGTAAAGGATTCCAGATGCTTGCCACTTACTGCATTGGCTTTTCATATCACCATTGCATCTTTTTGTCAATTACCTAATAGTTAGGCTACTCACTGTCAATCCTTCCACAAATGAGAACACCCTTTCCCTATGCATGCACACCTCTCATGATTTTGAACACCTTGATCAAACTTCCTTTCACTCACCTCTTCAACAAGGAGAAAAAGTCCCATCTTATCCAATCTACCTTCATAACTGAAGTTCCTCATTCCTGGAACGATTCTTGCAGATCTGTTCTGCTGTCTCTCTAATACCCTCACATCTTTACTTAAGTGTGGTGCCCAGTACTGGACGCAATATTCCTGTTGAACATGAGCTAGTGTCCTCCACAAATATAACTTCCTTGTTTTTATACTTTATGCTTCTAGTAATAAAGCCCAGGATACTGTAAAGTTTCTTAACATAAATTAACTACTCTTGCAACCTGCATGCTGTTTAGAATTAGACACTCTATTTTCTATTGTCTCTCTGCATTTGTCCTATCAAAATGAATCACTCCTCTGCATCAAATTTCATCTGCCACTTATCCATTGATGCTTTCAATTTACCTATGTCCTTTTACAATTGTGTGCTCTATACTAAGATAGCGATCATTTAATGGGAAAAACTGCAGGAAGCTGCAATATAAAGGGATTTGGAGTACTTGTCCTTGAACACAGAATGCTGGCATACAATGTCATAGATAATCAGGAAGGCTAATGGAATGTTGGTCCTTATTTCAAGGGAGTTGGAGCATAAGAGTAGGGAAGTCTGACTGCAACTGTACAAGGTTTTTGTGATACCACATCTGGAGTACTGTAAGCAGTTTTCATCCATTGTTTCTGCCATAGTGTTCATGGATTGAATGCTGCGATTTCAAGACAGATGTAAACCTGTTAAATGTTTTTACCCAGATTAGTTTCAGGTCAATCAATGTAAAATTCAAGGAAACCTGTTGGCTAATTCTTTCCAACCAGCACATTAATAATTTCAATGTTTGGGAGAAGATTTGTAGCTCGGGTGCTTGTTGTTGTGGTTCTGTTCGCCAAGCTGGGAATTTGTCTTGCAAACGTTTCGTCCCCTGTCTAGGTGACATCATCAGTGCTTGGGAGCTTCCTGTGAAGCGCTTCTGTGCTGTTTCCTCCGGCATTTATAGTGGCCTGTCTCTGTCGCTTCCGGTTGTCAGTTCGAGCTGTCCGCTGTAGTGGCCGGTATATTGGGTCCAGGTCGATGTGTTTGTTGATAGAGTCTGTGGATGAGTGCCATGCCTTTAGGAATTCCCTGGCTGTTCTCTGTTTGGCTTGCCTATAATGGTAGTGTTGTCCCAGTCGAATTCATGTTGCTTGTCGTCTGTGTGTGTGGCTACTAAGGATAGCTGGTCGTGTCGTTTCGTGGCTAGTTGGTGTGGGTGGGTGGGGTCAGACTTCCCACAGACCCAGGAAGGGTTTAATTTTGGTTTCATTTAGCTGAGAAGGTTTCTGCTGGCTGCTGGAGCTAAGTGTTTGAGTTCTCTGCTGCTAGAATGAAGGAACAGCACGTGAGAATAATGCCTGTTTTGTGAATTGCATTTTTGCCAAGAGGTGTGTACATGGGAACATTTGATGACATGTGGCTAAACATACATTCGTTTGTTAACTGTTTCAACAGAGTCAAGTTATGCAAATTTTTCTTTTTGTTTTATTTTAACTGTATTGTAAGAATAAAATGTATTTTGATTAAAGCAACTTACAATTTCATTTTTAAAAATATAAAGTCATAAGTCACACAACACCAGATCATAGTGCAACGGGTTTATTTGAAATTGCAAGCTTTCAGAACACTGCTCCTTCATCAGGTGAAGTCTTCTGACCTTGTCCACCACAGTCCAACACCAGTACCTCCACATCAAAATATAAAAGTTAAGGTTTAGGCTATCTCCATAATACACTCCAGGGAATCCAGACTGCTCCATAACAACGGGGAACCAATGTAGGCGTACCACAAAGCAAGAAGGGTACCATACCAAACTTGAAATGAGTTAGGACATATGGGCAGTAGAATTTTAGAAGACCTCAAATTTGGTGAACAGAGAAAATGAGGGATCAGCTAAAAGTGTATTAGAACTGTAAAATCTAGAGGTAATTAAAGCATGGACGAGAGTTTCAGCCGTAAATAGGCTCAAGCAGGATGAAGTTCACTGATGTTATGCAGGTAGAAAAAGGTAGTCTTAGTGAAGTCACAAAGCTCGCAAATAGCCAGTTTAATCTCAGACTGTTGCCAGAGAGAGATTTGGAATCAATATAGAGAGTTTGGAAAAGGGACTGATAACAACTGCGTCAGATTTCCCAACGTTTCATTGGAAGAAATTTCGGCTCATCCAGTACAAGATCTTGGATAAGCAACCTAATAATTTTGCAATAGTAGAAAAAACAAGTGTGGTAATGACAAGG
Source organism: Chiloscyllium punctatum (assembly GCF_047496795.1). Classification (NCBI taxonomy): domain Eukaryota; kingdom Metazoa; phylum Chordata; class Chondrichthyes; order Orectolobiformes; family Hemiscylliidae; genus Chiloscyllium; species Chiloscyllium punctatum. The sequence continues at coordinate 131,025,277 of NC_092743.1, forward strand.
CTACCAGTGTTTACAGGGAAACTAACAGTGCGCTTTCCAATGATGTCGCCAAGGGGCAGCATTTGATTTGGAGGAGGGAAAGTTTACATTTGTCACAGTCTCGCTCCTTAGGCTCCATGTTGAATATGAAGCCTACAATGTGGAAACAGACCATTTGACGCAACAAGTCCACACCAGTCCTCTGAACAGCATCCCACCCAAACCCATCCCCCTACCCTATCCCTGTAATCCTGCTTTCCCATGGTTAACACACCTAACCTACATATACCTGAACACAATGGGAAATTTAGCATGGCCAATCCAACTAACTTGCATATCTTTGGACTGTGGGAGGAAACTGAAGCACCCAGCGGAAAAAACAAGCAGATATGGGGAGAATGTGCAAACTCCACATATTACCCGAGGGTGGAATCGAATCTGGGTCCCTGACACTATGAGGCAGGAGTGCTAATCACTGAGCCACCATGCCGCCCCTTACATAAACTATGAGTGTCCTACTAAAAGCCCTTCAATCACATCCCTACGCAGAATAAAATTTCTTCAGAGCTGTGGTTTACAAATTCTCACACGTTCTTATCCGACCATGCCAGGAGAATCAACTGTAACCTAATTTCACACCTCATGCCTTCAGTCATTACATTCAACCCATCTTCAAAAAAATCTCCTTAAAACCATTTATTTGACATTGTCTCCAATCCTGCAGTGATTGTAATGAGGTCAGTAGATCATCCTTACAAAATATGAGTTCCCTGATTGGGGCTTTTAATCAAATCCAGTCAGGGAGCCTTTGGCTGACAAATAAGAACAGGAGTGTCAGACATCCTGTTCACTCTGAGGGCTGGCTCTGAGGGAGCTAGATCAGTGTCAAGGACTCTCCATATGTTCGTAAAGGGTGACTTGGTGATGGGATAGCGGCCTCTGTCGAGTTATTTCCTATCCTTGCTCTAGCTCCTACTCAAATATGTATTCTTCCCGCGGCATTTTAAATAATGTTGGGGTGAGTTGCATGGTTAAAAATAGAACAATCTAAACCCATTTTTATATTGTAAAGATGACTTCCTATCTACATCATAGTCCAAGCACAAACTGAAAAAAAATCTCATTGAAGCCACCTGTACCTGAATAGATGAACTGGCAAAGGGATTTCTGATAAAATTCAGAAGCATTGTCAGATGTATCATTATTTTATTTGTATTTCCCTCACCAGAACATATGCATACAAAAGTATGTTAATTGGGAAGCTTGTCATTTTAAAATTTAATTTCTTATTTAAATTTTCACCACCATTGTGAAAATCCATCACACAAAGTAGTTTACCCTATTTAATAACCATCTGAGCAATAAAGCAAGTTTTCACATCAGCAGTCTGATATACGAACAGAGGTTTAAGGTGACAATCTACAACATGTGTAAGCTTGCCCTTTTTGGTGACCTGACAATGCACTTAGTATCATCTACTTGAATAATGCTGTTTTTACTACTACAATCAATTTATTCCAACTAATGATCATCAGGCACTCATAAATCAGCATTAGATCTCAGTTACTGAGTTGGTGGCTTCCACAGATAAAAGTAGCATTCCAATTCTTGGTTAAATATTGGCATGCATTGATTTTAATTAGCCTAATTAGTTCATTATGTTCGAGCATCAAACAGCTCATTTACTGCATTCCACTACTCTAATGGCATATGGTAATGAAGCAAATCAATTAGCAACCATAAAGGAAGCCATTAAGAAGTGTAAACATTGCTCTGTCAGTTTGTAAAAAGCATAAAAACACAGCAATGATTAACAATTTTGTCAGTTACATGAAAATTCAAATCCCATTGCAGCATATTGCTGAATCTGCATGTCAAGGAGAATTTAAAGTGGAATTTTATTGAGAATCAGCTTAGAAGGTACAGCACCTCCCTTATGTTGTTCAGTGCAAAAATTATTTATTCTAATTTATAATTAAAATATAACCCAATTATCCTGATACTTTAATATCAATAAATGTTACTTGTATCAATTGATTCAAACCCACTTATTTCTATTTTCTACTATAATATTAGCTCATCATACAACAAACATTAAAAATCCACACTGACAAAAGGAATAACAAAGGTACACTAGTAAGATTTTCTTCATTCTTTGATTCACATATACACTTTAATGTGTTGTCACACTTTCCCAATTTTCTGGGCATATCAACAACTAAGCATGTCCAAATTCCTGGTAATGATCACACATAATGTGCAAATGAAATTTTAGCTTCCTCTGCCAAATTCTATAAACCACCAGGATGAATTTGTAGTATGGGTGCAGTGTCCCTACTCACGTCTAGAGGAACTGGGTTCATCCCTCCTGTATTGCAGATGTATCACAACTCATAAAGTAGGTTCATTAGTTATAAAAACAACAAAGCCCAGGACCACAAAACAGAATTATTGATTTTTCACATGAAGCAGATCAAATGCAATTGATCAGTTGAGCCACTGGGCCAAGGAGTGGCAGATGGAGTATAATTTAGATAAATGTGAGGAGCTGCATTTTAGAAAGGCAAATCAGGACAGCATTTAAACACTTGATAGTAAGGTCCTGGGAAGGATTGCTGAACAAAAAGAACTTGGGGTGCAGGTTCATAGTTCCTTGAAAGTGAAATCACAGGTAGATAGGATAGTGAAGAAGGCCCCGGGTGTGCTTTATTTTATTGGTTACAGCATCGAATATAGGAGTTGGGAGGTCATGTTGCGGCTGTGCAGGACATTGGTTAGGCCACTTTTGGAATACTGTGTGCAATTCTGGTCTCTCCCTATAGGAAGGATGTTGTGAAAGTTGAAAGGGTTCAGAAAAGATTTACAAGAATGTTGCCAGGATTGGAGTGTTTGAACAACAGGGAGAGGCCGAATAGGTTGGGGCTGTTTTCCCTGAAGCATCAGAGGCTGAGGGGTGACCTTACAGAGGTTTTAAAAATCACGAGGGGCATGAATATGGTAAGTAGATGAGGTCTTTTCACTGGAGGTGGGGGAGTCCAGAACTAGAAGACATTGATTTAGGGTGAGAGGGGAAATATTTAAAAAGAACCTATAGGGAAACCTTTTCTCATAGAGGATGGTGTTTGTATGGAAAAAGCTGCCACTGGACGTGGTGGAGGCTGGTTTAATTACAACATTTAAAAAGCATCTGGACGAGTATATGAATAGGAGGGTTTAGAGGGATATGGGCCATCTGCTGGCAAATGGGGCTAAATTAATTTAGGATATCTGCTCGGCATGGATAAGTTGGACCGAAAGGTCTGTTTTAGTACTATATATCTCTATGACTCTAAATTCTTAACCATGACCAAACCAAGTTGAGAAAGCAATTAACAAATCATACATTATCTTAGACTTCATTAAGAGGATTATAGAACACAAGACCAAGAACTAACAGATACAAGTTCAGTTTTGATGCAGTCTAAATGAAGGCATTAAAAAGAGTGCAGAAAAGATCTATAACAACGGTTCTAGGAATGAGGAAGTTCAGTTAGGAAGTTAGGATAATTTTCCTTGAAAGAAAAAAAGACAGAGAAGTAGCTTAAAGAGTTATTCAAAACTATCAGTGGTTCCAGAAGGTAGATTGGAAGAATGATCCCCATTCATAAAAGGACAGAGGACTTTCTGTGCTGTATATCTCTATGACTCTACGACTCTTTGACTTGAGAACATAGGTGGGGGAAAAAAATCAAAAGAAGCAAAAGCAATGAAAGGAAAAACATTTTAATGCAGTGAATGGTTAAGGTTTGAAACAATATTGAATTAGACCATTATTTAAAAAGGGAGGAACATACAGAGTTATGAGAGAAGGCGAGAGAATGATACTAAATTCATTGCTAACTTGGAGAGTCAATGCAGACATTATGGACAAATGGCCTCCATCTGAGCGACAATAATTCTGTGATACTCTAACACAAATAGAACAAAAAAACAAAGAACCGCAGAGGAACCGGCATTAATTTAGGATATCTGGTCCACTGAGGCATGATGGCTTTCTGAACTAAAAACCTTTTCCTCTATGTGGTCCATATCCCTTTACTCCCTGCCTTTTCATGTATCTGTAAACTTAAACATTGCTATTGTATCTGCCTCCACCATCTCCTCCAGAAGCTGATTCCAGGCACTTACTGTCTATGTAAAAGAAATTGCCTCTTACAACTCCCTTAAACTCACCTCGTGTTACCTCTGTCCCCGAGTAACTGATAGTTCTACTTGGGAAAAAAGGCACTGACTATCCATGCCTTGCACACTTTAGTAAACCTCTATCAAGTTGACCCTCAACCTCCTACATTCAAATGAAGGCAAACTAGGTTTGTCCAACTCTCCTCGGAGCAAATACGCTCCAAACCAGCCAACATCTGGTAACCCATTTCTGCACCCTCTCTGTCTGGTAGTGTGGCAAACAAAACTATACACAATATTCTAGATATGGCCTAACTAAAGTCCACACAGCTACAACATGACTTACCAGTTTTTATACTCTATGTCCCAAACGATGAAAGCAAGCCAGCTATTTACATTCTTGGCTTACTCATCCACTTCTGTTACAACTTTCAGGGAACAGTAGACGTGTATGCCAAGATCCATCCGGATGTTGATGCTGTGAGGGGTTTTGCCATTTACTGTATGCATCCCTTTCCTTAGATCTTGCAAAACGCATTACCTTGCGTTTGGCCAAATTAAACTCCATCTGCCATTTCTCCACCCACTTATCTAGCTTATCTATATCCAGCTTATCTATATCCTGCTTCATCCTCTGGCAATCCTCCTCACTATCCGCAGCTCCCTCAATCTTTATGTCATCCATTAACTTATTAATCAAGCCACCTACATTCTCCTCCATATGTGTGTGTGTGTGTATGTGTGTGTGTGTGCATATATATATTACAAACAACAAAGGTCCCAGCACTGATCCCTGCAGGACACCACTGGTCATAGATGTGGGTTGTTATTTGATTAAAATTACGAATATTTGAAACATGGACAGATGTCTTTTTGGTAAAGTTTTAAAGAAAAATCCATGTTGATAATAAAGTGTTGCAAAATATCTTGAGTGGGACTATCCTATTGTGCTCCAACCTCTGCTGTCAAAAACATTTTTCAAACTGAAACAAGTGATATGAATAAATGTATCAACTACACCTTTACAAACACTACCAATTCAGACCTGACTAAGGAAACTTCAAGAATCCATAAAAGAATGAAAATAAATGCTTTAACTGAACCCCTGCTTTTCTAAACAAACAACAGAAATAAGAATGTTGTCCACAATACTATCGAGGCTTTCGACTGTCACAGAAACAGGTGCTCGAACTTCTTCATCCCCAAAGTCAATAAACATAAAAATGAGGAGCTGTGTAGATATTTGTACAGTGGGAACTATAATTCTCTTCTGATCAACAAGATTGTGATGAAAAATAGCACAAAATTTACAAAAATTAATAAAATTAGGGAACAACTTTACAGAGATGTTCTACATACAGAATCTATGAACTGTTGACTTAATTGATTGGTCAAATGTGACTTAGTATGATTGTAGAAGAAATTTAATAGTTTTCTCAAACTTTCTGAGCTCTACATATTACCAAAGAAGTTAGCCATCCAAGAGGCGAAGGAAAATAAACTTGAAGTTTCAGCAAAAATGTTGCAACAGATCTTCTTTTCAACATTTGAGCTATTTAAATATCCTGGATGGTTACCATTGACATAAGTGGACCAGTCACACAAGTACTGTGGCAACAAGAACCGGAGAATGTTGGGAACTCTGCTGTAAACAATTCAACTCCCCAACTCTCTAAAGCTTTTCACCTTTAACAAAGCATTAATCACAAAAGTGATTAAATGCTTTCCCACAATACTCAGGAAGCTAAACACCTCCCTAAAGTTTCTCTCTGAAGTAACTCCACAGGCTGCTATCCTGTCACCAAGTCCAAGTCACCCATTATTTACATGCATAGTCCTTGACATTGGTCTGGCTTCTTCAGAGCCAGCTGTCAAAGTGAACAGAACCTCTGACACTCCTGTTTATATGTGTCAGCCAGGGCCCCCTGATTGGACCAGTTAACAGCCCCAATCAAGGACCTCATATTCTATGACATTCACCTGGTTGACCTCATTACAATCACTGTATCCCTCCTCCTAGTCTGGGGATGTAGGCCTGTTGTTTTTCTTGAAGTTTCTCCTAAGGCATTTTTACACCAGATCCAATTCCTCAACTCAGTCTCGGATACAGGCAGTATGTACCAGATCATAGCCCGCCTCTTGCAACAGGAGCATTTTGAAAGAAATTCATTCTCTTCTTCAGGCAGTAAACAAATTGAGACTGCAACATCCATTTTGTCCATCTCCGCTAGCAGCTCCGCCACATTCATGGAATGGCCTCTTCCAAGGTTTCTTCAATGCTAGACAGAGGGGGTTCCACGGGTTCCAAAAGCCTTTCCGGCTATTCTGAGGAGCCGGATTTGTTTTGTTCCTGCCCTCTTTGCGCGTTTGTTGCTTTCATGTGGTCCATGTGCTTGCACAGGACCACCACGCCCACTTGAACATTCTACATCACAGGACTTGACCTTGCATCAACCATGCCTCCTTACCATGCAGGACTATTCCCCTGGTTTCGACACCAAACTTCAAACCCTGAAATTAACTGCCTCTATCACTTAGAGAGGTCTTGTGTCCAACACTGCCATTCTTGATGCCATTTTATTCTCCCTCAGGTCTGGAAAGATTAGATTTAACTTGGTGCAGAATCTTCTCCCCATTACCAATGCGACTATGTCTACATCCAATCCTGGTGACTAGACATAACTTCTTGCCAATGTCTTTATTTGAACACCATGGATAAACTTGGTAGAACAGGACAATCACTCTTTCTCACCACAATAAAATGGTGTCCTTAGGGTAACCTGGTCTTGCTGGATCCAGAAAGGTTTCAATTCTGGTTGTGAAGGCCCTTTTGTTTCCCCCATCACCACCGCACTCTTAGTTTTATCAGGACTGGATCTTTTTGTGTCCACAATCTGATATTGTCAGCAGTGACTGGAAGGGTGTCCACAAAGTTTAAAAACGGACTCTTCCGGTGGTGCACCACCTGTGATGTATCTGCCAACAGAAGGAAGCTCAAGACATCCACATTTGCTACTTGGCCACCCAGATGATGTTCCAACTTAGTATACATTTTGAATGAGAGCCCACTGCTGAATTCAACCAGAAGCAATGGGGAGCAGGGCCCTGCCCTTTTTGTGTAACCATAGCAGGGGTTTGTGGTCTGTTATTATTACAAATTTATGTCCATTGGTTGAAATTTATCACACCAAAGATGAATGCCAAACCTTCCTTCTCTATCCGGGTATATTTGCACTCTGCACTCCTGGTGTTCCTCTCCATTGGACCATCTGTGAGCCAATACTACCCTGATACCATACAGGAAGGCATCGCACATTAGTATTAGATTTCGTTTGGGATCACAGTGTGCTAACACCATAGACAATGACGGTTGTTTCTTCACTTCTCTAAAGGCTACCTCTTGGGTATGAGGCCATTTCCAAGGCTGACAATTTTTCACTAGTAGATGTAGGTGTGTCAGGCTGGGCTACATATAAACTTTCTGTAATAGTTCACCAGCCCAAGGAAAGACCTAAGCTCTGGCACAGACATGGGATCGGTGGCACCTTTGATGCCCTCACTTTAATGGAAGTAACCCAGTCTTGTCAACTCTGTAGCCCACAGAAGTCACTTGGAGTGCCTGGAACACACATTTTTTTCCTACTAAAGCATACATGTGCCTTGGAGAAATGACGAAGGACTATGTCCAAGTTCTCTAAGTGCATTTTATTGGTCTTCCCTGTTATTAGCACGTTATCCAGATAAATGGCGACCTAGGGAGACCTTGTCAAATATTCTCCATCATCAACTAAAAAATGGCACAGGCTGATGATATCCCAAATGGCAGTCTCATATGTAGTTACAAACCTTTATGGGTATTAATTGCAATACACTTCTGGGGAATCTTCTTCTAACCACAATTGCAGGTACATATGGCTGCTGGCTAGCTTTGAAAGGTCAGCTCCTCATCCATCTTTGCTTATAATTCCTCTGTGCAAGGGATTCAGAATTTATCCAGCTGCAAAAAGTGGTTTATCTTTTCTTCAGAATCCCACAAAGGTGAACTGAACTGACGGGCTTTACAAATGGTATGATCGGTGCTGCCCATTCCACAAACTGGACTAGTCTGATGATTTCTTCACTTTCTAGCCTTCTTATTTCTACTTCTACTTTTAGATTAGATTAGATTACATTACATGACAGTGTGGAAACAAGCCCTTCAGCCCAACATGTCCGCACCGACCCGCCGAAGCGTAACCCACACATACCCCTACATTTACCCCTACGGGCAAACACTAACACTACGGGCAATTTAGCATGGCCAATTCACCTGAGCTGCACATCTTTGGACTGTGGGAAGAAACCGGAGCACCTGGAGGAAACCCACGCAGACACATGGAGAACGTGCAAACTCCACACAGTCAGTCGCCTGAGGCGGGAATTGAACCCGTGTCTCTAGCGCTGTGAGGCAGCAGTGCTAACCACTGTGCCACTGTGCTGCCCATTTGCCCATAAGGCAGTTGGCACTGGGCAGGCCTTGCAGAATCATGAATTGCTTCCTGGTCAACATGCAGTATGGTGGCTCAATGGTTAGCACTGCTGCCTCACAATGTCAGGGACCTGGGTGCAATTCCACCCTTGGGTGACGTGTGGGATTTGCACATTTTCCCCATGTCTGCATGGGTTTCTTCCTGGTGCTTCATTTTGCTCCCACGGTCCAAAGATGTGCAGGCTAGGTGATTGGACGTACTAAATTTCCCATAGTGTTCAGGGAAGTGCAGAATAGGTGGATTAGCCATGGGAAATTCAGAGTTACAGGAATAGAGTAGGAGAATGGGTTTGGGTGAGATGCTCTTCGGAGGATTGATTGGGTCTGAAGAGCTAAACCCGAAGGCCTGCTTCCAAGCTGTAGAGATTCTATGAATCTATGCAGGGTGGCCTTGGTTTCTTTAATAGTCACACACCTTCCTGAAAAACCTCTGGGTATTTAATTAGCACTTCACTCAGACAGCCAACTGCCAATCAAAAAATGTTGAGCCAATCAGGGTCAATCTTTTTCAATCAATTTCACCCTATTACGCTTGGTCCTGAGCCTTTTACTACAATCACTGGTGACTGAACCAACTCCTTCTCAAACGAGACCGGAATCACAGCCCTTAATTGTAAAAGTACCCTGCTACAGGCTCTTAGTTTAGCCAAGGCTTATGCAAATGTAAGAGTTGGAGTACAGAGAGAATTTTGTTAAAGCCTGGTTCTGCTATCACTGATACAGCCATACAAGCATCAACCTCTATTAGAATCAGGTGACCATTAAACAAGAGGTGTATTTTGATTTGCTCTGATTTGGATGTTGCTAAGCAATTTATCTGTTCTAAACCAGATGCAAATGGACCTTCCAGGGTGTGTACTCACCTGGATACCGGCCTACAAGCTCTCTTACTCATATGTTGGCCAAGTGGCACTCTTTTGCTGTCTCAAGTCCATATTTTGCCAGTTACTACAATGGCTTGCCAGCCAGGATCCTGAAGAAAATTTTATCGATTTGGCAGAGGCTTGACTTTCTTTTGGGGTGACCTAGAGTCCCTCTTTTCAGGATATGTCCTGAGTGAGGTTGTGCAATTGTCTTCACTCAAGTGGTGTCCCCCAGGTTCAGTCCGTCTGGCGAAGGTGTCCACTTACATCAGCATACCATGTAACTCTAATGCTCCACTTGCCACATTTTCAAATGATAAAGCCTGTTTTAAGACTAGTTGGGCTTCATCTCGGACAGTCAGTTCTGTTATAACGCAGTAGTTCCATTCTTATGCAATCCTGTGTTATAAGAAAGTCATGTAATAGCAGCACTATTTAACCTAATGGGGCTGGAATCGAGTTATAATCAATACATGCTTTAAAAGTTTGTGCTATAGAAACAATGTCCCCAATTCGTCAATCCTATTATAGCGAATTTGCATTAACAAAACACATGTTACAACAGAATGACCTGCAGATGCTTTTGCATGGTTACATCATTAAGCCGACATAGCAAATGGTCTCTCATTTTCTCATTAAGGGTAAAACCAAAGTCATATGTCTCTGCTAGTCATCTATACCTTGTCAAAAATCCAGACACGGATTCCCCTGGTTTTCGAACTACACAGTAAAACCAACAGCATCTCAGAATTAGAAGAGGCTTGGGCTCATAACATTCCTGAACTAAATCATCAACTCTTGAATGGTTTTAATGTCTGGTGCCTCGGGAAATGTTAGGCTCCTAATAACTGAAAAAGGTGTGGGTTGCCAGGCTGTCACAAGAATTCTTCATTGCTTTTCTTCTGTCTCAATGTCACTTGCGCAAAAAAAAGCGCATTCTTTCTACATACTGAGCCCAGTCATTGAGGGCAGGATCGAATGAGTCATGCTTTCCCAAATAAAGGTATGATGCCAGAAATGCCTATGCCTACTCAAAGGCAACAGTTGCAAGCATATTGTTCTCTCGTTGCCACTGAAATAACTCCACAGAGTCCAGCATCCTGTTTAGTTGATGACACTGATGTTTCTAGCAACTTTTACTTAGTAGCTTTTCTTACAAAAATGAGAAATAATAAAGACAAGAAGATGGATACTTTACTCAGCTTAAATCTATACTTTATTTTCATGTCTACCAAGGCACCCTTTATTTACACGTGCATAGTACTTGACATTGATCCGGTTACCCCACAGCCAGCTCCCAGAGTGAACAGGATGTCTATCACTCCTGTTTATATCTATCTACCAGGGGTCCCTGATTGACCAGGTTAACAGCCCCAATAAGGGAACTCATATTCTATGAGGTCCACTTTACTGACGTCATTACAATCAATACATTCTCCAAGACACATACTATCTTGACTTGAATTGCATGGTCAGAAAAAATATTTATTTGATAAATCTGACTGGTACAGTGCCAGATAGCACTCACCTCTCAGAATATAACTTTTTTTTCTGTTTCAGAGCTTTCCTCATTTGGGTGTCATTTTACATCCTGATGGTCATTATTCCACAAGAGCCTCCACCAAATGCTACTGATCCCTTCCCTTCATAAGATGTAAAAATGAGTAAGAATGTTTTAAATAGTCTAAGGAAACAAATCGAGAAGTAGCCACAGAAAATGGAACTGGAGTCAAAAAGAGACAAAACAAAGTAGACACAAAAACACAACATAGATTTAAGCTGAGTAAAGTATTAATCTTCTTGCCTTTATTATTTCTCATTTTTGTAAGAAAAGCTACTGAGTAGAAGTTGCTACAAACAGTGTAATCGACTGAACAGTGCTTATTCATCTGGGAGATTAGTTACATTGAACATGGTCAAACATCAAAATCCAAGACAGGTGATTCTAAGACCAAACTTTTGAGTTGGTTATGTTCTTCAAGTATCAGCTTTATTAAAGGCAATAACAAACACACCTAATTTTGAACAACAGAAGTTGGAGTTAATTTGAAAAACATGGCACATATAACAGATAGAGCAGTTAAAATGACAGTAAAAGATCTTTGAGAATATAGTGACCAGACTGTGCAATCATAAGATGACCTATTCACAATAAAACATCAGCTTTCCACGGACGTTTAGTGTAATATCTTGAACTTTGAAACATCAATCACAGAGCCATCTACAGGTGTAAAAGGCACCATAAACACTGACAATTATTTGAAGTGCATATCCCATATACAAATAGATATAATAGACAGATTGCAAATGATTGACTTTGCATTAGTATAAATGGTGCCGGAAGTTTGGAAAATATAAATATACTCACATGCTTGTATTAGTCAAAAAACATATCTATGAACCCCTAAGCATATATTTGTATATCAAAGTAATTTTCACCCAGATGCTACTGTGCTTTTTGGGGAGGGGCCTCGAATTTAGATTTATCTTCTATTCTATTCCCAAACTTTCAATGCTTCAGCAACTACTTCAATTCCTTGAATATCGTGAATGATACAAGAAATGCATCTGTTGTAATATATCAGTTCATAGCTCTGCTTCCTTTGATGGCAGTCTAATGCATTCACAGTTGCTTCAAACTTTACTCTGTGATTCTGGTTAAGAAGAATTCCTTGCTCTTCCTCAAATAATGCCATATAATTTTTGAACCTTCAGCTGAAACAGGAAGATGGGATTTCTAACATTTCCTTCAATGTAGGGATTTGTTGAAATGGCATATTTTCTTCCAGATTCTTTTAGGTGCTCAAGTGGAACAGTGTATGTACTTTTCTATGAATATAGAAGGTGACATATAGTACATAGTATGCACATGGTAACATGCAATAATTATAAAACAGAATCTCTTAACACTCATTAAAGATAGATGAATTTAACACATATAAATGTCAATATATTTGGCAAGGCACAAATTTCAAAAATATGTTTGACAAAGCCTCCCACTAAATAGTTTATATTTGAAATTGTTGGGATATCTGGAAAGTTATTCCAGAGTCCTCACTGTAGTAGCATCACCAGTTTACTGCATAACGCAAATCATTTCTTGTCTAAACCACCAGATGGAGCAGGCTGCAGCAAAGGTTTTTGATGTGAAAGGATGCGATCAAGATCACACCACAGAAACAAGTTTCCTACTGATCACGCAGTGGTACTGAAAGCAACTGAAGGAGAATGCAAAACTCAAATCTCACTCACTTTTCTCCCCTGAAAAAAGAAAATAAGCCAGGCAAGAAGCAATGCAAGAAACCTTCCCTTTGAAGAACTGCCTTGTATTAGTTGGCACTGCAACACAGCACTGCAATAAAGCCTGCAAATTAAACAGAATGATCCTGCCATCTCACCACTCCAAAATGTTGCAGTACTAGTGCTGAAAACATACACTTAAATATTTTGCAAGTAGTCAACTGTCTTCATGAAATTTAAGTTGAGCAGTAGAGTCATGGAGTCATAAAGTCATACAGTATGGAAACAGATCCTTCGGTTAAACCAGTTCACACTGACCATAATCCCAAAGTAAACTCATCCCACCTGCCTGCTCTTCACATATAACCTTTCAAACTTTTCATATCCATGTATCTATTGTTATGAAGCAGAGGTCAAATCTCCCTGGTAATCAAAACCAAATACCCAGAACAGCTTACCCTGCCTCATAATCTGTTAAAAGTGTGAGGGAGTGAAGGAGAATTCCAAACTTCTACTGTTTAAAGAAAAATAACAATTTATTTTTCTAACAGGACACAAAACAAAACTATTAACAAACTGAACACTCTCCCCTAACTGAATACAATCCTATTAACATGCTGCTCAAATAAGATACTTATTAAACATTACATAACTTAATCTCAAGTCCACACAGTTTTTGTTTTCTCCGCTGTCTTCAATCTTCCGTCTGCTGATCTCCCTGGGTCTTGTTCTTTCTTTTTACTGCAAGTATGTTTTACAGGAAAAAGTATCTTTGATAAAGAGTGACTTCTCAATTCTTTGGGAGCAAGATTTTAGATGGGCCGTTAGCTCTCCAACTCTATAGCAATTGCTCGGCTGATCAGTGGCAGTCGATCTGGCCAATTTACAAAATGCCTATGCTTTTAAACACCCCCAACATCATTCCCTGTCATTGGTCTGATGTTTCAAAACAATAAATTCAAACTTGACTTGGTTTTAGTATCCTGGGCATAACGTAAAGTAATTGGCTAAATTCAAATTGTTGTTAAAACAGCAACCAAAACCGAGGTATTCATTTAACAGCCAATTGTTACATGTATGTATTTTGGAACAGCCCATCTCCCAGCCTTTCCATTCGTGCAGCTCAGACTGCACTTTAAGTTTACTTCAATATTCAGAAAACACTCTCTATTTTAAAGTGAACATACATGTTTTTGACTTCATAACATTATCCAAATCCCTTTTAAATGTTGTAATTGTACCACTTTCTCAGTATTTCATTCCACATGTGAACCACCCTCTGTGTAAAAAATTTGCCTCTTATGTCTTTTGTTAAATCTCTCTCCTCTCACCTTAAAATGTGCCTCCAGTCTTGAAATTTCCCACCTTAGGGAAAAGATAACTACCACTAACTCTATTTAGACCTCTCATTATTTTATAAACTTCTATCAGATGGCCTCTCAACCTTCTATGCTCCAGTGAAAAAAGTCTCAGCCTATCCAGCCTTTTTTTATAACTCAAACCTTTCATACCAGGCTACATCCCAATAAATCTCTTCAAAGGCCGCTCTAGCTTGATAATATCCTTCTTATGACTAGGTGACCAGAACTGGTCACAGTATTCCAGAAGAGGCCTCACCAATGTCCTGCACTACCTCAACATGACTTCACAACTTCCACACTCAAAGGAATGAGCAATGTAGGCAAGTATGCTAAATGCCTTTTTAACCATTATGGCTACATGTGATGCAAACTTGTGTAAGCTCTACCCTTGTTTGTTGTGCCAAAATGCAATACCTCGCACTTATCCAGATTGAATTCCATCTGCCATTTTCAGCCCATTGGCCTGTTTGATCAAGATCCCTTTGTAATCTTAGAAAACATTTTTGAATGTCTATAATGCTACCAATTTTGGTTTCGTCCGCATACTTACAAACCATGCCTTCTACATTCTCATCCAAATAATTTACATAAATGACAAAAGAGGACCCTGAACCAATTCCAGTAGAATTCTAGTCACAGGCCTCCAGTCCGAAAAGCAACCCTCCCCCCGCCATTACTCTCTGTCTCCTGCCATTAAGCCAATTATGTAACCAATGCTCACCCGGAGTCCCATGTGACCTAACTTTACTAATTAGTCTACCATGAAAAACGTTGTCGAAGGCTTTACTAAAATCCAAATAAACAACATCCACTGTTCTGCCATCATCAATATTTTTGGTAACTTGCTCAAAAACCTCAGTCAAGTTTATGAGAGATTTTTCTCGCACAAAACTATGCTGACTATCCTTAATCAATTTTTGCCTCTCTAAATGTCCATAAATCCTATCTTTTATAGTCACCTCCGACAACTTTTCCACAACTAAAATTAGACTCACAGGTCTACAGTTCCCTGGTTTCTCCTTACAACCATCCTTAAACAAAAGTACAACATTAGCGACCTTCTAGTCATCAGGCAGCTCACCCATACTTATAGATGATGCAAATATTTCTGCAAGGGGTCTCATAACTTCCTCTCTTACTTCCCACAATGTTCTGCAATACATTGGATCAGGTCCTGGAGATTTATCCACCTTTATAATCTCTAAGACCTCCTAAACTTCCTCTTCTGAAATATGAACTGTTTTTAAAACATCAAAGTTTATTTCTCCGCATTCTCTAGACCCCATTTCTTTCTGCACTGTAAAAGCTGATGCGAAATATTCATTTAGTACCTCTCCCAGGGGTTCAACACAAAGATGATCTCCTTGATCTTTAAGAGGCCCTACTCTCTCTCTAGTTACCCTCTTGCTCTTAACAAATTTGCTGAATCTCTTTGGATTATCCTTAACCTTATCTGCCAATGTTAGCTGACATCCTCTCTTTGCTTTCCTGACTTCTACCTTAAGAATGCCCCTACAGTCTTTATATTGGTTAAGAGATTAAATTGAACCAAGTTGTGTAAACCTAAAATGAAATTACCTTTTATTCTTAATTAGATCCTCAATATCTTTATTCAGCTATTGTTCCTAACTCTTACCAGACTTAGCCTTCATTCTGACATGAATAAAATGCTTCCGAACTCTGATCATCACATTCTTGAAGGCAAAGGGCAAGTATGAACTGTATGCAGTGACTGTCACCATAACTATAAAAATATTTAAAATGTTATTTAAAATTGTGAAAACTTTTGATAAAGTAAAACCTAAAAGGAAGAATGTCTTTTTTTCCCCCTGTGTATAAGTGGAAGCCTTCAATATGACAAAATCACCAAGAATTCCAAAAGGAAATTCAGAAGAAACTTTTTCACCCAGAGTGACAGCTCTTTGCCACAGGAAGTGATTCAGATGGTACAGTTGCATTTAAAGAGAAATTAATTAGAACATTTGGGAGAAAGGAATAGATGGTTAAGATAGTAGTTAGATGAGAAAATATGGAATGTAGTGAAAGGGAGCTTAAACATTGCCTGGTCTGTTGGGCCGAAACAAACACATCATGCTTCTCTGTCACATATCCTATAGAAATTTTTAAAAATGACAAAGCAGAAAGACAGAAAGGGTAAATCTCTTCAGCATTATTAAATTGGCATTTATTGAGTCTTGAGCTGATTATACAATCGCAGTCTTGATTTGAGTTGTGCAGATGGTGGAGAGAATTTAAGGGACCTAATGCGACCAATTATTAAAGGGTACTCAGTCTGTGCCAATACAATGCCAAATTCTGCATGTAATGGACCAAGCCTGGCCCCCTCAAAACATTTCAAGGAGATACCCCGGACCCTAACTTGTCCAGTTTTTTTAAGGAGGCGTAAAGTGGATATTCCAGGAGTGTTGCAGTTGGCCCAACCATTCTGATTTAAACAAACCAGAATTTAGTTACACGGAACAAAAGAAAAACAAATTTAGAATAACATAACTGTTTGAAAACTCAACCAAAACAAAAAAAAGCACTGGTCTGACATCCTGCAACATCATTTAACACATCCCTAGTCAAAAAGATAAATTTAATCACAGGTTCTTCCAGGAGCGATGTCAAGGCAATACACACAGCCAATAGTGGGCAGCACGGTGGCACAGTGGTTAGCACTGCTGCCTCACAGCGCCAGAGACCTGGGTTCAATTCCCGCCTCAGGCGACTGACTGTGTGGAGTTTGCACATTCTCCCCGTGTCTGCGTGGGTTTCCTCCTGGTGCTCTGGCTTCCTCCCACAGTCCAAAAATGTGCAGGTTAAGTGAATTGACCATGCTAAATTGCCCATAGTGTTAGGTGCAGGGTAAATGTAGGGGAATGGGTGTGGGTGGGTGCGCTTCGGGGGGTCGGTGTGGACTTGTTGGGCCGAAGGGCCTGTTTCCACGCTGTAAGTAATCTAAACTGATTAACAGAGAGAGGATCAGCATGGAGCTGTTTCCTTGGGTGCCCAGCTAAAATCTGACCAGCAGTTTCAAACAGACTGCTTGCTAAAACCAGAAAAAAACCTGAACTGAGAGAACTGGCCACTCTCCTTTCATTGTACAAGCGTATATTAAAAAAGCCTTTACAAATAGCTATTTCCAGACATATCAAAACCTCTGCCTTTCAAACGCCTATCAAACAAAAGAGGGCAAAATAACCTTGTTAAAGGAGCAGCATCATCACATATGTAAATATTGTTACTTCTGTTACAATTCTAGTCAGCAGGGCATTCTTGATGTTGATTGCAGTGCATTCAGCAATGATAGTGCAGTTGAAATTCAGGAAGAGATGGTTATTATCTGATTAAGACTGTTACTGGCCATTTTTCAACTTCAGCATGCAAGACGCAAGATCGAGAGGGCACAAGGATAACGAGGGAGATTGAGTGAGAAGTGGACAGGCTCTTGAGATGGCCAGAGTGAGGAAGAGAAGGACATGCCAGGTGAGAGTGAGAAAGATGGTATGTGAGAGAGCGAGAGCAAGTGTGTATGAGACAATGAGAGGGAAAGGGCAGGAGTGCATGGGACAGCAAGAAGCAAGCTAGGATACACAAGAGGGAAAGGACAACAGCGAGCAAGAGGGTGAGGGTGGATTAGATTATGGAGGAGAGGGGGCCAGAGTGACACGGGCCAGACTGGACTTTGGAAAGAAGTGGGGGATGCAAGGTCATGTTGGGTGGATTGGATTTTCGAGAGATGCGGGGCAGACCAGTTTTTGGAAAGGGAGCAGACCCAATTTTGAGATGCAGAGGGAAGGGTCGTACAGGAGAAGACCAGATTTTGGAGGAGACCATGGTTACATGGCAGACTGGATTGGGGGAGTTGAGGGTCACAATAGGTTAACATTATCCAGGACAAAGTAGCCCATTTCCTTATCACCACATCCACAAGCATTCACTTCCTCTAGCATTGTCATTCAGTAACAGCAGTATATCACCTGCAAGATACAGAAATTCATCAAATCTCCTTAGACAGTATTTTCCAACATGATGAACACTATCATCTAGGAGGACAAGGGCAGCAGATATATGGAAACATTACCATCCCAACTTTGAAATATATCACCAATCCTTTAATATTGCTAAGTCAGAATTCTGGACCTTGCTCGCAAAAAGCACTGTGGATCTATTCACACCAAACAGACCAGAACAGTTCAAAACCTCAACTCACCATGACCACCTTGTCAATGACAACTGGGGATCTGTAAAAAGTACTGGCCAAGATTGCAATACACACAGCCAATGAATGAATTATGTAGAATTCAGTGCAATGTTAACTCCAGGTGTTGACCTTCAACCTCAAACTACTGCTCTCTGGTAGACCTTTTGCTTTTCTGAATATGTGTTTGAAGAGTTTTAGGAACATGACAAATCTCTGGCACACCTTTCTGTTGTTTGGTGAGATGAGACAAGCCACTGTCAACTCTCACCATTGCTGATTCAAACCAATACCTGAATTATCCTTCTATTACTTCTGTCCATTTCTAGTTCTTATTTTCCCAAGCACTCAATCAATTTCTGATAGCGAACTTTACCAAATGCCTCCTCATAGTTTGTAAAGCAAACATATACATGTTTTGCACTTGAGATATCTTTTATTTACTTTTTAAGTTAAAGTCTTGCTCCTTTCTTTGGTCTGAACCTTGACTAGTATCATTTATTTCTGTTTCTATAGCCTGATCATTTCTTTACCAGGCAATATTGGAATCATTTTCAACATGAAGCACTTTCCTTTTTTGCTGTGAATGCTCCAGGACATTTGGTTTATTTTAAATCTTAATATGCACTGACTGCACAAGATCCTGTTCAGAGGTCTGTCATTATTTTAAAGATAACATCATTTCAAGGTGTTCAGGGTACTACTGGTATCCAATTCATTCCAAACGTTTTCCTTGCTTTCATCTTTGGGATTGCTGCACTGACCTCTGCCTCAATTAACTTGGTCGTTTTCTCTAATGGTACCAGTTCACTCTGTCTTCATCATCATATTGGTCTGATGCACTCCACCCATTGTCTCTCTACAGAGAGTTCTCAAAAGGTTCTCCTTCCTCACATGTTATACAGCCACCATTTTTAATTGCTTTTATCAGGTTTCCTTTTCTCCCATCTCATGTAGTGTTCCAACATCTAGCATTTCATCCAATTTTGATGTCTACCTTCTTTCTGAAACACCACCTCAATTACTCAATTCTGTTTCTATATTGCCAAATGCCTTCCTACTGTCACACTAAGATCTTCCTATCTTTTTGTCACTTACTATGGCATTACTTCATATTTCAGTAACCTCCATGGCATACTTCATTTTCATATCCTCATCTCTCAGTCTGTCCAGTCTGGCTTGGTCTTTTATGATTTTTTTTAGGATTTAACAGCAATACCTTTCTTACAAGTAGGCAGTGACCTGAGTTTTGACAACTACACTTGGGAAATTGACAGCATTTTGATGTTATTCTTGTACTTTTCACTATTAATCAAAAAATCTATTTGATTTCTGTGAACATTTCCTAAACAACGCAAGATGTCCTGGAGTATTCACAGCAAAAAACAAAGTGTCTCATGTTGAAAATGATTCTAATAATTCTTGAATGTTGTTTGAGAAGTGTATATTAAAGATAACCTTATTGTTTTCTTCAAAACAGAGCTTCATATCTTCACATCTGTTTTTTTGTTCCTGGCCCACAAACTCTTACTACATTTCCATATCTACCTCTGTCAACTTTTATATTCAAATCACCCATGAGTAGCAAGATGTCTCTACTTGTCACTTGTTCCAATTCATTTTTCACCTCCTCACATAATGTCAAATTGTTTATCATTGCTTCTCTGCATTGGCACATACAACTGCAAACAAAAATGTTTCATTTTCCTTTTGTTATGACTAGTTTTGACTGAAATATTAGTTTAAATTACTGGTAGGACGTGTTAACTTTTAATCACTCATTCAATGCATTATATGCATAATGAACATTTTGAAGAGAGCATTGCTCAAAGGACACTGACGACAAGGGAAGGCTGGTAACTATAGGGAATGCTGGATGACTAAAGAAATTGAGGGTTTGGTTAAGAAAAAGAAGGAAGCATATGTCTGGTACAGACAGAATAGATCGAGTGAATCCTTAGAAGAGTATAAAGAAAGTAGGAGTATACTTAAGAGGGAAATCAGGAGGGCAAAAAGAGGGACATGAGATAGCTTTGGAAATAGAATTAAGGAGAATCCAAAGGGGTTTTACAAATATATTACGGACAAAAGGGTAACTAGGGAGAGAATAGGGCCACCCAAAGATCAGCAAGGCAGCCTTTGTGTGGAGCCACAGAAAATGGGGGAGATACTAAATGAAAATTTTGCATCAGTATTTACTGTGGAAAAGGAGATGGAAGATATAGACTGTAGGGAAATAGATGGTGACATCTTGCAAAATGTCCAGATTACAGAGGAGGAAGTGCTGGATGTCTTGAAACGGTTAAAGGTGGATAAATCCCCAGAACCTGATCAGGTGTACCCGAGAACTCTGTGGGAAGCTAGAGAAGTGATTGCTGGGCCTCTTGCTGAGATATTTGTATCATCGATAGTCACAGGTGAGGTGCCGGAAGACTGGAGGTTGGCAAACGTGGTGCAACTGTTTAAGAAGGTGGTAAGGACAAGCCAGGGAACTAAAGACCAGTGGGCCTGACCTCGGTGGTGGGCAAGTTGTTGGAGGGAACCCTAAGGGACAGGATGTACATGTATTTAGAAAGGCAAGGACTGAGTCGGGATAGTTAACATGGCTTTGTACGTGGTAAATCATGTCTCACAAACTTGATTGAGTTTTTTGATGAAGTAACAAAGAAGATTGACGAGGACAGAGCAGTAGATGTGATCTATATGGACTTCAGTAAGGCATTCGACAAGGTTCCCCATGGGAGACTGATTAGCAAGGTTAGATCTCATGGAATACAGGGAGAACTAGTCATTTGGATACAGAACTAGCTCAAAGGTAGAAGACAGAGTGTGCTGGTGGAGGGTTGTTTTTCAGACTGGAGGCCTGTGACCAGTGGAGTGCCACAGGGATCGGTGCTGGGCCCTCTACTTTTTATCATTTACATAAATGATTTGGATGCGAGCAGAAGAGGTACAGTTAGTAAGTTTGCAGGTTACACCAAAATTGGAGGTGTAGTGGACAGCGAAGAGGGTTACCTCAGATTACAACAGGATCTGGACCAGGTGGGCCAATGGGCTGAGAAGTGGCAGATGGAGTTTAATTCAGATAAATGCAAGATGCTGCATTTTGGGAAAGCAAATCTTTGCAGAACTTATACACTTAATGCTAAGGTCCTCGGGAGTGTTGCTGAACAAAGAGACCTTGGAGTGCAGGTTCATAGCTCCTTGAAAGTGGAGTCGCAGGTAGATAGGATAGTGAAGAAGGCGTTTGGTATGCTTTCCTTTATTGGTCAGATTATTGAGTACAGGAGTTGGGAGGTCATGTTACAGCTATACAAGACATTGGTTAGACCACTGTTGGAATATTGCGTACAATTCTGGTCTTCTTCCTATCGGAAAGATGTTGTGAAACTTGAAAGGGTTCAGAAAAGATTTACAAGGATGTTGCCAGGGTTGGAGGATCTGAGCTGCAGGGAGAGGCTGAACAGGTTGGTGCTGTTTTCCCTGGAATGTCGGAGGCTGAGGGGTGACGTTATGGAGGTTTACAAAATTATGAAGGGCATGGATAGGATAAATAGGCAAAGTCTTTTCCCTGGGGTTGGGGAGTCCAGAACTAGAGGGCATAGGTTTAGGGTGAGAGGGGAAAGATATAAAAGAGACCTACAGGGCAACCTTTTCATGCAGAGGGTGGTACGTGTATGGAATGAGCTGCCAGAGGGAGTGGTGGAGACTGGTACAATTGCAACATTTAAGAGGCATTTGGATGGGTATATGAATAGGAAGGGTTTGGAGGGATATGGGGTGGGTGCTGGCAGGTGGGACTAGATTGGGTTGGGATATCTGGTCGGCATGGACGGGTTGGACCGAAGGGTCGGTTTCCAGGCTGTAAATCTCTATGACTCTATGACAGGATCTAAAATGTTGCATTTGCAAAGGACAGAAGCTAGAGCTACCAAGTCCCCCCAGAAAATGTAGACAGTTTACTGGACCTGGTTTGGGATTGTATAATTTACTGCATATGACTGAGAGTAAGTGCCACAGGTAACAGCCTTGTTCCTCTCCACCCTTTTCTTTGAAATCTCTCTCATCAATGTTTGAGAGTTGAAAACCCATCAGAGGATTTCATTACTGCAAGCTGTGAGTTCTGAATCAAAACCTCTGTCTCCTGAGGAAAAAAGGGAAATTAATCAGTCTTGATTGCTCTAGTGAGAAACCCAGAAAGCAGCTGCTAATGTGGAAATTGCCCCTTCAGCTGTAAACAAGCTTCCAGATAATCTATGATTTGTTTTCCTAACTTTAAATATTATTTGACTGAGAATTAAGAGCTGATATTCTGTGAAGCTCTATTGCCTTCTTTTTGCATGCTAGCAGGGGGTGGCAGGGATTAGTGTTTGTTTTTTGCATTATTAGTGGATAGTTGAGTACATTTGTACATTTTAAATCTCTTGTTAAAAATTTCTGCATCTTTGCTTGAGTGAGTTTAAGAAATAAAATTAACTTTTAATGTGTTTATTTACCTGACTGATTCATTCCTACAGCAAGTTATTGAGTGAATAATTGATTTATTAAATTGACAACTTCACCTCCCTTTTAGATTCCTGTTGCCCAGGAGTGAAGTGAAGATCGGAGTCATGAATTTTGGAATCCTCGACAGGTCACCCCTCCTGACTTGGTCATGACACTTTAAATTGTGCCATTAATGCATTGGTGATGGCATCATGAATCCAGGAGCCCAGATCAATGCATTGGGAACTTGGGTACAAATCCCACTATGGCAGATAACAAATTCAAATTTCACCATTCAACATAATGAGATATAAATGCAATAAGGAAAAAAAAGGTCTGGAGTGAAAAGCTGGCCAAATGGAATCAATTGTTGACTGCTGTAAAAATCCATCTATTTCATAACATCTTTCAGAGAAGAAACTGGCATCATTCCAGAGGCACAGCAATGTGGTTGACTCATTGCCTCTGGGCAATTAGGAATGGGCAATAAATATCAGCTCAAATGCCATGGATAAACATTAAAATAAACTCAACACAAAATGAATTTGGCAAATATTCCTGCATTTGTTCTTTTCATTATTACTCTGACTCTACTTTCATGTTCACTCCCATCTGAAAAGAACAACACCTGCTTTCTTTTGGAGATTTTCCCAAATTCCAACCAACTTCAACCAAATTTAAAATGTCAGTGTTGAGCTCTTGTCTGATAAAGTGTGCAAGTTCCAATTTTCAAGTCATCTTGTTGGTTTCAAAGATGATCATGAGATCGTAGCCTTTCTGAAAATGTGTTGCTGGAAAAGCGCAGCAGGTCAGGCAGCATCCAAGGAACAGGAGAATCGACGTTTTGGGCATAAACCCTTCTTATGCCCGAAACGACGATTCTCCTGTTCCTTGGATGCTGCCTGACTTGCTGCGCTTTTCCAGCAACACATTTTCAGCTCTGATCTCCAGCATCTGCAGTCCTCACTTTCTCATCGTAGCCTTTCTATCTGGTTTTGTTTCCCCTCCTCATTCAAGTTCTACCTCCTAGCTAGTCAACTTTTTCACCACTCCTATTTACAGTTGACATCTCAGCAGGAGGCCAAGGTCTGCGTAAATTAACAATACTCCTATACAATGTGATACTATGACAACTGCAAGCGATATTTGGCTCTTAATATTACTCTGACTCTTCTAAAGTGACTAACCACTTGACCTGAAGTGTTATGACATTGTTCTAGATATCTTGCACCTAACGTCTGGCCTTCTGAGCCATTCACTTTAAGCAGTGAGTTTTTCTGCTTCAAGTCCTGGTGCAAGTTCTGTGTAAAGGGCAATATGCTTCATAAAGAATCTTGTGAAAGTTCTGTTCCCACACTTAGTTTAACAAACCAACTGAGGCAACCATCCCAGAGCATGCTCACTGAAATGTGCTAGAAAATCTTTGCAGGCGTAAGAAATGTAATTCGTACATTCCAATGTTTCCTACTATTTTCACACAGACACATACTCAAAAAAGCAATATAAAGTTTAAGTCACACTGTTATCCCTTTGCTTTTAACAAGGATTTAAGTTACTGAGCAATGATCAAGTTGAACAACATCAGCTTAGAAAAGGCATATGGCTGAATTTTAATTTTAGATTCTGAAGACGTCATACCGAACTAAAAATATTAAATCTATTTCTCTCTCCATGGACCTGTTGAGTTTCTTCAGCATTCTCAGGGTTTGTTTCAGATTTCCAGCATTTTGCTTTGATTTAAGTATTTAATTCACTGCCACTTCTCATTTAGGTATACCCACCTTGAAGTTCTACTTTTCTCTTCAGTGGGATTACTGCTTTAATTTTTCGTTTGTTCACCTTCATTGCTTTCTATTCCTTTCTTCGTGGTGAATAATGTGTTTGCTAAAACTTGCAATCACAGGCATATCTCCTTCTTCAGCGACTGTCACCAGCTCACACCTTATCCACATGAACTCCAACTGGAAGTTTTGCGTTTACGTTTTGAAACCCAAAAGGATCACTGACTATTGTAACACATACAATGCTCCTCAAACAGCTGCTCCTAACACACCCTGAGATCCACATCTTGTGTCACACACAATTACATGTTCATTCTCAAGCTTTCTCTCCATTAGCACTGACACAAACTCTCTCAATGCTGACACTGTCCCCAGTTCCATTTCATTCTTATTCTTATTTGATTCTTTAATCAGAATTTTTTCTATTCCTTTCAAGTTTTAAGGAACACAAGCTCCAAAACTCAAGGGTACCAATGCCCCCTTTCATCCTTCTTCCCTTTTCTACCTATTAATCTCATCCAATTTAGATAGTCATAGAGATGTCCAGCATGGAAACAAACCCTTCAGTCCAACCCATCCACGCCGACCAGATGTCTTAAATAAATCTAACCCCATTTGCCCATATCCCTCTAAACTCTTCCTATTCATATACCCATCGAGATTCCTTTTAAATGTTGTAATTATACCAGTCCCACCACTTCTTCTGGCAGCTCATTTCATACAAGTACATTTGTGAAAAGGTTGCCGTTTGTATCCCTTTTAAATCTTTCCCTTCTCACCGTAAATCTATGCCCTCTAGTTCTGGACTCCCCCACCTCAGGGAAAAGACCTTGTCAATTTACCCTATCCATATCCCTCATGATTTTGTAAACTTCTATAAGGTCACCAGTCAGCCTCTGACACTCCAGGGACAACAGCCCCAGCCTATTCAGCCTCTCCCTATTGCTCAAACCCTTTCAAGTTTCACAACATCCTTCCGATAGGAAAGAGATCGGAATTGAATGCAGTATTCCAAAAGTGGCCTAGCTAATGTCCTGTAAAGCTGCAACATGACCACCCAACTCCTATATTCAATGCTCTGATCAATAAAGGAAAGCATACCAAACAGTTTCTTCACCAGTCTGGCTGAGACTCCACTTTCAAGGAACCATGAACCTGCACTCCAAGGTCTCTTTTTTTCAGCAACACTCTACTGGACCTTACCATTAAATGTAGAAGTCCTGATCTGATTTGCTTTTCCAAAATGCAGCACCTCACATCTATCTATAGCAAACTCCACTTGCCACTCCTCAACCCATTGGCCCATCTGATCAAGATTCCATTGTACCCTGAGGTAACCTTCTTTGCTCCACCACCACCCTGACTTCTATCTTTGAGCAAGTTCTGTATCCAAATGGGTAGTTCTCCTTGTATTCCATATGATCTAACCTTGTTAATCAGGCTACCATGAGGAATCTTGCTGAACACCTTAGTGAAGTCTCTATAGATCACATCCTCCACTCTGCCCTCATCAATCCTCTTCGTTACTTCTTCAAAAATCTCAATCACGTTGGTAAGACATGATTTCCCATGCACAAAGTCATGTTGACTATCCTTAATCAGTCCTTGCCTTTCCAATTACATATACATCCTGTCCTTCAGGATTCCCTCCAACTACTTGCCCACCACTGACGTCAGGCTCACTGGTCTATAGTTCCTTGGCTTTTCCATACTACCTTTCTTAAACAGTGGCACCACGTTAGCCAACCTCCAGTCTTCCAGCACCTAACCTGTGACTATCAATAATATAAACTTCTCAGCAAGGAGCCCAGCAATCACTTCCCTAGCTTCCCAGAGAGTTCTAGGGTATACCTGATGAGGTCCTGGGGATTTATCCATCTGTATGCGTTTAAGACATCCAGCACCTCCTCTTCTGTAATATGGACATTTTTGAAGATGTCACTATCTACTTCCCCACATTCTAGATCTTCAATGTCCTTCTCCACAGTAAACACTGATGCAAAATACTCGTAGTATCTCTCTCATCTCCTGCAGTTCCACAAAAAGGCTGTCATGCTGATCTTTGAGGGGCCCGATTCTCTCCCTAGTTAACCTTTTGTCCTTAATGTATTGATAAAACCACTCATGATTCTCGGTAACCCTATTTTGCAAAAGGCATTTCATGTGCCCTTTTTGCCCTCCTGATTTCCCTCTTAAGTATATTCCTACTATTTTTATAATCTTTATAAGCCACCACTGACTTCAGGCTCACTGGTCTATAGTTCCTTGGCTTTTCCATACCACCTTTCTTAAACAGTGGCACCACGTTAGCCAACCTCCAGTCTTCTAGCACCTCACCTGTGACTATCGATGATATAAACTTGTCTGGCTTTGTGCATGGGAAATCATGTCTCACAAACTTGATTGAGTTTTTTGAAGAAGTAACAAAGAAGATTGATGAGGGCAGAGCAGTAGATGTGTTCTATATGGATTTCAGTAAGGCGTTCGACAAGGTTCCCCATGGGAGACTGATTAGCAAGGTAAGATCTCACAGAATACAGGGAGAACTAGCCATTTGGATACAGAACTGGCTCAAAGGTAGAAGACAGAGTGTGCTGGTGGAGGGTTGTTTTTCAGACTGGAGGTCTGTGACCAGTGGAGTGCCACAAGGATTGGTGCTGGGCCCTCTACTTTTTGTCATTTACATAAATGGTTTGGATGTGAGCATAAGAGGTACAGTTAGTAAATTTGCAGATTACACCAAAATTGGAGGTGTAGTGGACAGCGAAGAGGGTTACCTCAGATTACAACAGGATCTGGACCAGATGGGCCAATGAGTTGAGAAGTGGCAGATGAAGTTTAATTCAGATAAATATGAGGTGTTGCATTTTGGGAAAGCAAATCTTATACACTTACTGGTAAGGACATAGGGTGTTTGCTGAACAAAGAGACCTTGGAGTGCAGGTTCATAGCTCCTTGAAAATGGAGTCACAAGTAGATAGGATAGTGAAGAAGGCGTTTGGTCAGAGTATTGTGTACAGGAATTGGAAGGTCATGTTGCGGCTGTACAGGATATTGGTTAGGCCACTGTTGAAATATTGCGTGCAATTTTGGTCTCCTTCCTATCAGAAAGATGTTGTGAAACTTGAAAGAGTTCATTAAAAATTTACAAGGATGTTGCCAGGGTTGGAAGATTTGAGCTATAGGGAGAGGCTGAACAGGCTGGGGCTTTTTCCCCTCGAGGGTCGGAGGCTGAGGGGTGACATTACAGAGGTTTACAAAATTATGAGGGACATGGATAGGATAAATAGACAAAGTCTTTTCCCTGGGATCGGGGAGTCCAGAACTAGAGGGCATAGGTTTAGGGTGAGAGGGAAAAGATATGACAGAGACCTAAGGGGCAACTTTTTCATGCAGACAGTGGTACGTGTATGGAATGAGCTGCCAGAGGAAGTGGTGGAGGCTGGCACAATTGCAACATTTAAGAGGCATTTGGATGGGTAAATAAATAGGAAGGATTTGGAGGGATATGGGCCAAGTGTTAGCAGGTGGGACTAGATTGGGTGGGGATATCTGGTCGACGTGGACAGGTTGGACCGAAGGGTCTGTTTCCATGCTGTACATCTCTATGACTCTAATCTTCAAAGGATTAACTTGATCTCTGCTATCTATACCTGACATATGCTTCCTTTTTTCTTGACCTAAACCTTATTTCTCTAGTCATCCAGCATTCCCTACACCTATCAGTCTTGCCTCTCATCCTAACAGGAACATATTGGCTCTGCACTCTCATTATCTCATTTCTGAAGGCTTCCCACTTTCCAGCTGTCCCTTTACCTGCAAACAACCACCCCCAATCAACTTTTGAAAGTTCTTGCCCAATACTGTCAAAATTGACACTCCTCAGTTTAGAGCTTTAACTTTTAGACCTGGTCTGTCCTTTTCCATCACTATTTTAAAACTAATAGAATTACGGTTGCTTGCCCCAAAGTGCTCCCCCACTGACACCTCAGTCATTTGCCCTGCTTTATTTCCTAAGAGTAGGTCAAGTTTTGGGCCTTCTCTGGCTGGTACATCCACATACTGAATCAAAAAATGTTCTTGGACACACTTAAATTACTCTCTATCTAAACCCTTAACACATTCGTAGTCCCAGTCTACGTTTGGAAAGTTAAAAACTCCTACCATAACCACCTGATTATTCTTACCAATAACCGGGATCTCCTTACAAATTTGTTTCTTGATTCCCTGCTGACTATTGGGCAGGGTGCTATACTACATTCCCAATAAGATGACCATCCCTTTGTTATTTCTCAGTTCCACTCAAATAACTTCCCTGGATGTACTTCCAAGCGTATCCTCCCTAAGTACAGCTGTAAAGTTATCCCTTATCAAAAATGCCAACCCCCTCCTCTCTTGCCCCACTTTCTATCCTTCCTATAGCATTTGTATCCTGGAATATTTAGCTGCCAGTGCTGTCCATCCCTGAGTCATGTCTCTGCAATTGTTGTGATATCCCAGTCCCATATTCCTAACCATGCCCCAAGTTCCTCAGCCTTCCCTGTTAGGCCTCTTGCATTGAAATAAATGCAGTTTATCAGACCTACCCCATTCTCTGCTTTGTTCCTGCCTGCCCCAACTGTTTGACTTGCTTCTTTTCCCAACTGTACTAGTTTCAGTCTAATCTTTCTCCTCACAGTCTCCCTGGGTCCCACCCCACAACACCCCCACCTTACTAGTCTAAATCCTCGCGAGCAGCTCGAGCAAATCTCTCTGTCAGTATATTAGCCTCCTTCCAATTCAGGTGCAATTCATCGTTCTTATACAGAACAATTCTACCCCAAAAGAGATTCCAAGGATCCAAAAATGTTGACACTTCTCCCTGCACCAATTCCTCAGCTACACATTCATCTGCTGCATCCTCCTTTTCCCACCCTCACAGGCTTGTAGCACTGTGAGTAATCCAAATATTACTACCCTAGAGGACCTCCTTTTTAAATTTGTGCCTAACTTCCTATATTCTCCCATCAGAATCTCATCCTTTTCTCTTCTCATGTCGTTAGTTCCAGTATGTACAATGACCTCCTGATGGTCCCTCTCCCCTCTGAGAATATTCTGCAGTCTCTCAGAGATAACCTTGATCCTGGCACCAGGGAGGCAAAATACCACTCTGATTTCTTACTGTTAGCTGCAGAAACATCTGTCTGTGCCTCTGACTAGAAAGTCCCCTATCACAACAGATAGCTTGGAACCTGACATACCCCTTGTTACATTAGAGCCAGTCTCGATATCAGAAACTTGGCTGTTCAAACTATTTCCCCTGAGAGTCCACCATTTTCCAATTTTCACCCCCTACATATTTGGTTGAGATGGTGATAACCAAAGTAGACTTCTGCACTACCTGCCTCCCTTTCCTACCTTTCCTGGAGATAACCCATCTCCCGGACTATATCTATGGTTTTTCTACTTTCCTATAGCTGCCATCCATCACACTGCCTAGCTCCTGTAAACTCCTCATTGTCTCTAACTGCTATGCTAACTAATCTATACAATCGAATAGGATTCACAATCGAACACACAGCAGACATAATCATCAGTCATATGGAAACTCTCCCTAATCTCCTACGTCCAACAGGAAGAGCACATCACTCTACCAAAGGCCATCTTTGCACCTTAGCAATCTACAAACTCAGAAAATAGCTCAGTCTTACTGCTGCATAAACACTGCTCCAGGCTAACTTAGCACCTATGTTTTATATATTTTAAATTTAATCAAGAGACAGATCTCAATAAAACATATAATCAAAAAAGAACCCACTCTACTCACTATTGTAGATTTACAAAAAAGAACATAGAGGTTACATTAAAAAACTATGCACTTAACTGCTCATGTGCTGTGAGCTCTCCCACACAGGTTCTCCAAGGCCAGCTGTGAATTTCACTGCTTGTTATTTTTACTCAGATGCACTCACATGTCCAGAGATATTTGAACTCCTACAGCAAAGGCAGTAGCTGTGCAGATTCATTTCTGAGTCAGACAGCACCATCAGTTTCTTTCTCATTTAAATCACTGACCATGTGGTCTCTATCTTTGTCTCCCTACCGCTTTTTTAAAGTTCTGTTGTTTTCATCTTTTTTTCCCTCAAAGTTCCAAAGTTCCAATGCAACAGCTCATAAAACAGTAATTACAGATCCTGGAATTCAAGGAAATCAGCTCCAACACCTAAAATACCTCAAAAAAATAAGCAGTTCTTAGACCCACAACTTCTTTGTGTCCTACCCAGAATCTATACCCTCTGACCTTGCCCTTATGGTTTATTTTCAGCAAAGGACATAGCTTCATACCTTTGCGGCATCTTCTCAATGAATTTTGGGTACAACATTTGGCTCATCAAATGAAGAGCAGTTCAGGATTCTATGTCTGTACTCGATAGAACTCATTGCCGCAGAAAGCAGTGGAAGAGATGTTACTGAGTGTATTTAAGATGTGGAGGTGTTGGACTGGGGTAGACAAGGTCAGACATTACATGACACCAGGTTATAATCCAACAGGTTTATTTGAAATCTCAAGCTTTCAGAGCACTGCCTTTCATCAGATGACGCGGACAGGAGACGAAGGGGCAGCGCACTGAAATCTTATGATTCAGAGATAGACATGTTCTTGATAATTTAAGGAATCAAAGATTACAAAGCTAGAGAATGGGGTTGAGAAACACATCAGCCATGACAGAATGGGCCAAATAGTCCAATTCTCTTCCTATAGCTTATGGTCTAACATGACACTGAATTCTTCTTCTATTGGCTTCACCTCCATGCCTACTTATTTGGATAAGCCACACAGAACCTTACAGCCATCTGCAATACTCCCCCGTCCCAAACATGCTGGCTTTCATTGCAAGACGATTTGAATATCAGAGTAAGGATGTCTTGCTGCACTTATACAGGGCTCTTGTGAGGCCAAACCCTGAGCATAGTGTGCAGTTTTGGTCTCCTAATCTGAATAAGGATATTCTTGCTGTTGAGGGAGCCCAGCAGAAGTTCACCAGACTGATTCCCAGGATGGTAGGACTGATATTCAATGAAAGACTGGACTTATACTCGCTGGAATTTAGAAGAATGGGGGGATGGGGAGCAATCTCATAGAAACAAATAAAATCCAGTTGGGACCAGATAGACTTGGTGCAGGAACAATGTTTCCAATGTTGGGGGAAGTCCAGAACGAGGGGTCACAAGCTAAGAATAAAGGGATTAGCCATTCAGGACATAGATGAGGAAGAATTTCTTCAC
Organism: Chiloscyllium punctatum; assembly: GCF_047496795.1. Lineage (NCBI taxonomy): Eukaryota > Metazoa > Chordata > Chondrichthyes > Orectolobiformes > Hemiscylliidae > Chiloscyllium > Chiloscyllium punctatum. The sequence continues at coordinate 131,057,145 of NC_092743.1, forward strand.
TCAGAGAGTTGTGAACCTGTGAAATTCTCTCCCATAGGAAGCTGTTAGGCCAGTTCATTAGATTTATTCAAGAGGGAGCTGGACGTGGCCCTTATGGCTAAAGGGATCAAGAGGAATGGAGAGAAAGCGGGAATGTGATACTGAAATTGCATGATCAGCCATGATCACATTGAACAGTGGTGCAGGGACAAATAGCCTACTCCTGTATCTATGTTTCCTCCTGGATCCCTCCATCTGACCTGTTAAAAAAAACTTTGAAATTATACTAGACTCAATACATTAACTCTGTTACTCTCTCCACAAATACTGTCAGACTTGCTGAGTTTCTCTAGCATTGTGTTTGAATCTCACTTTTTTTTTGACTAAGTCTAAGTTGTGCCTAGTTTTTGGAGAGCTTCTTGCCTTAAGGCTTGGCAATTTTTCTTGCTCTAGCTTGTCAAACCTGCCTCATGTAATTGCCTATCATGCCCTTATGGAAAGTTTCTAGCCCATCTTACCAAATGCCATTCCCAAAACAACTTGCTCTTCAGCGGAATTTACTGGCATCCTTTATGCCTACACCATCTTTAAAAGCCCATTATGCACCTGGACAAGGATTTGAGAAAAGTCGAGGCTCCAACTAAAAAACTTTAAAGCATTGCAAGATAAAACTAAAGGTCTACACAAAATCACTGAGAAGTATGTGAATATTAAATTTATTTAAATATTTAGTGAATGTTAACCATTAAATTTTGAAGAGAAATGAAAACTGCTACCAATAAAATTTTAGAAAGCATTTTCCATGAAGCAAGAAAAAACTGGCGAAACTTCAAAGAGTGAAGACCCTAGTCATCTAATTGGTGTTGGAATTTCTATTCAGAAATCAGAGAAGTATTGACAATGCAGAAGAGAGCTACCACATCATGGTTGCACAGAGATCATGACTTAGCCAAATTCTTTTCCCCATTTGCTTGCACCTTGTTTCAATTCAACTAATTATCTAATGCCCTCTTGAATATCTCAATTGAATCTCCATTACACTTCCAAGCAATTAGTTAGCCAGTGCTCCATTATTCTAGGCATGCTTTTTGTGTCTTTTACTATGAACATAAACACAAATTATTTGTCTACCATTTTCTTGTTCCCCATTACTAATACTCCAGTTTTACACACTATGAGACCTAGTGATATTTTGGAACATGAGAAATAAAACTAGGTGTAAAGTAGCATTTTAGCCCCGCACACCTGTGACATCATTTAATATGATCACGGCTGGTTTCATCCTGCCTTCAACTCCGCATACTTTAGCTAACCTTTATTTTTAGATTGTGTAGGTGTTACGAATTTTCATGGTTTAGTCTATCTGCATTATCTTTTTAGTCTTCCTTTACTTTGTTGTAATTTTTTTTCCTCATCTTCAGTGTTACCACTAATTATTGCAGTAGTGTACATCTTTTTCAATTTGACATCATCCTCAACTTGCTTAATTATCCATGGATGATGTACCCTTCTGACAGTATATTTCCATTCCCCAAACCCCTGCTTAATTTAAAACCCTGTCTGTCTATAGATCAGTTATAAAATTCACCCAAAATCTCATTCAAAGGAAAGTCCAACAGAACAGCTAGTACTTTCTTCCGTGCAGATCTCGGAGCTACGCATTCAACTCTCCATCTTATTTACTCTATGCAACTTACTTGTGGTTCAGGCAGTGATCCAAAAGTTATGAGCTTTATGAATCTACTTTTTTACATTCGCCCATGGCTGCTCATTCTCCTCAGCAAAATCTCTTTCTTAGTTCTACCTTTGTCATTGATCGTCACAGGGACTACATTTGATTCTGAGTTACTCTCTGGCCCGAAGGAGATGTCCTTAACTCTAGCATTATGCTGGCAAGATATCCTTTGGAGCTCACATTTTCAGCTGCACAGAACACGATCCTGCAAGTTGTATTCTCTCAACTTCCATCAGGTTTTTTTTCACTTTTGATACGTGAATGACGCTTGCACTACAATCCCAGTCAGTTCATTCATCCCCCTACAATCTCTGCTCTCGTGCAAAGTTGCAAGAATCTTAAATCTGTTGGAAAATTACAAGGGCAGAGGTTCCTCCATTACTACTTCTGAAGCCCCATACCTACTTCACTCACCCTCCTGTCTATAACCACAAACCAAATTAAAAGTATTTAACTTAAGGATTGTGACACTCCTGGAACAGTGTCCAGGTAACTTTCCCCTCCCTGATGCATCGCAGTGTCCAAAATTTAGATTCAAGTTCATCAACTCAGAGGCAAAATCCCTCAACTACCCTCATTAATACAAATATGGTTGCTGTGGATCATAATGATATAGCAGAAGGTGAAGACTGCAGATGCTGGAGATCAGATTCAAACATGTGGTGCTGGAAAAGCACAGCTGGTCAGGCAACATCCAAGGAGCAGGAGAGTCGATGTTTCAAGCATAAACTCGTCATCAGGAATTCCTGATGACGAGCTTATGCTCGAAATGTTGACTCTCCTGCTCCTCGATGCTGTCTGACCAGCTGTGCTTTTCCAGCACCACACTTTTTGACCATCATACTAATATACTTCAGCTTCTAATTAATACAACAATCAACATAATATCCCTCCCCACCATCTTTACTGTGTTTAGTTTAACTAATTAGGTTTCCAATTTAGAAACATTATTCAAATATTATACCAAATAGATTAACATATATATTTCATACAAGTCATGTGTTTCCCTTGTAACTGCTGGAACCACTGTTTGTGTTTCGGGAAAAAAGTCTTTTTAAAAAAAAATCACTAATCATCCATTTGCACATTCTCCTTGTGTCTGCACAGGTGCTCCAGTTTTCCTCCCACAGACCAAAGTTGGGCAAGTTAGGTAGATTGGCCATGGGAAATTGCCCATACTGTCCAGTGATATCCAGGTTTGGATTAGTCATGGGAAATGCAGTATTAGAGGGATAGGGTGGGGGTTGGGTATGGGTGAGATGTTTTTCAGGGGTTTATTGTGGATTTGATAGACTGAATGGCCTACTTTCACGCTACAGGGGTTCTATGATCTACCTGCTCACCAAATTAAAGCACTGAACACATAAAAAACATAGAAAATATTGGAAAAGCAATTTAATATTTCCTCCCTGAAATAACTACACAGACATCAGTATCCTGTCACCAAGTCATGCTTTATTTATTGGTGCAAAGTACACTGGCTATGGCTAGCCAGTTTGGAGTCAGTTGTCTGAATTGAGGAGATTCTAATCTCCTGGTTATATTTTCTTTAATTTCACAAGTACAACAGTATTGCTGCCTATAACCAGTCAGTTCAGAAATAAATTCTTTAAAACAAATATCAGTAACACTGGCTGTGGTCAAGCAGCTCAGAGTCAGTCCTCATTTGAGGGCATTCTAATCTCCTAGTTATAGTTTTTTTCCTGTTTCTCAACTGAGGAGATTCTAATCTTCTCTGTATCATACCAATTTTAGTATATATGCTGCCCAATTGGTCAGCCAGGGCTTTCCTGATTGACTTAGGTTAACAACCCCAAGGTTGACATCATACTCAACGAGATCAACCTGTTTCCAATCACTACATTCCCCTATATCAAATTCCTGAATCAGCACTGTCACATTTTGTATTCTAGCAAAAACTTTATTTTTTAAAGAGTTGAATACTCGCATCTAAGCAGTAACTATTAAATCAGCTTCCTGTTAACAGTCATTAGCACCTATTCACTTTCAGCTGATTGACAGAAAGGCTGCCACTTAGAGTTGAATTATGGAGAGGTACAAAATTAAGGGGAATAACATGGAGGAAACAAAAAGTCTTTGAGAACATAATTGGCAGTGCACATGTGGTAAAAAAAATCAAACGAAGAAAATTTTCAAAAGCAACAAAAAGCAAGCACAAGTGGGTATTCCTCAGACCAGAGAAGGGTTGGAAATGGCGCATTTAAGAATCAGGACTAAGTCCACTCCTGTTTTCCTATGTTATACAGGGCCTTGGTCGGGCATACCTTGAGTATTATGTGCAGTTTTGATCTCCTGGTCAAAGGAAGGACATACTTGCTATTGAGGGAGTCCAACAAACATTCACCAGACTGATAGCTGGGATGGTATACAAGGAAAAACTGGATCAACTGGGCTTGTACTCACTGGAATTTATAAGAATGAGGGGGGAATTTTGCAAGATGTATAAAATTCTGATGGAGCTAGCCAGACTAGATGCATGAAGAATGCTCCCAATGTTTGGGAAGTCCAGAACTAGAGGTCACATTCTAAAAATAATGAGTAGGCCATACTGGACTGAAGAAAAATTTCTCCACTCAAAGTTATGAACCTGTGGAATTCTTACCCACAGGAAGCTATTGGGGTCAGTTCATTTGTTCCATTCAAGAAGGAGCTGAACATGGGTTTTTGTGGCTAAAGGGGTCAAGGGGAACAAAGAGAAAGACGAAACGGGATACTGAAGTTGCATGATCAGCCATGATCATATTACAGTGGTGCAGGCTTGAAGGGCCAATTGGCTTACTACTGCACCTGTTTTCTTTGTAGAGTGGGAAAAATGTTATTCCATGGAAAGTGTAGGAATATGGAATGGTGAGCCAGAATGGTCTATGGAGAGACCGTTGTAGCTTTCAAAGGAGGTGATAAATATTTGAGGCAGGATGAGATGAGGATTGAAACAGGCAGTAAGAGCAATTCTGGACAGGCATCAAATGCAATTTCATGTCACTAAATTTAATGTTAGACAGTTTGAGACTAAAAGAAAGAGATAAGTCATAGAGGTTCAACCATGCTGACCTAGCTCCCTAAACTGAACTAGTCCTATTTGCCTGTGTTTAGCCATATCTCTCTAAACCTTTCCTATCCATGTGCTTGTTCAAATGTCATTTAAATTCTGTAATTGCATCCACTTTTACCCCCTTCAGCCTTCAGTGTACTGGACTGTAAATGTTAAAAAGAAGGGTATTGATCAACAAAAATTGAGTAAGTTAAATTTATGATTTCTACAAAGTAAAAATACATGTAGACAAAGCTGTAAAAATGCTCATTAGAATTGCTTCATCATTATATATAAAGGTGCATTCAAATGTTTTTTTTTCTTAATTCTTTTATGGAATGTGGGCATTGCTGGCAAGACGAGCATTTGTTTCCCATCTTTAATTGCCTTGCTAGAGGACAGTTAACAGTGAACCACTGTTTCATCTAGAATCACATGTAGGATACACCAGGTCAGGATGGCAGACGGCATTAGTGAACCAAGATAGATTTTATAACAATTGATAGTCACTGTTTCCAAGATTAGCTTTCAATTTCAAATTTTATTAATTTAACGATCAAATAAAGATCATAAAAAAATGAAGCAGCATTGGCCAAACAGTCCAAGGCTGATATAATTCTGGACTTAATTTCATTTTCCTACCACCTCCACAGAAGCATAAATTATTCATTGCTTCCAAACCAATGACCACTTCCACATTGAAGGACATGGGCAGCACATACATAGGAACAACACTATCTTCAAGTTCCCCTCCAAGCTACCCACCATCCTGACTCGGAAGTATATCGCCGTTCCTTAACTTTTGCTGGGCTAACATTCTGGAATTCCCTCCCTAATAGCATTGTGGGTCAACCCACAGCAAGTGGCCTGCAGTGGTTCAAGAAGGTAATTCAGCACCACCTCAAGGGCAACTAGGGACTGGCAAAAAATACCCGCCAGCCAGTAACAGACACATCACAGAAATGAATTTTTAAAAATTACATTTAAATATTGATTAGACCCCAGAGTGAGGTATGGAGATCTGGGAACTATTATAGAAATTTATAGAGCTCCATATAGCAAATATACACCAAGAGTAGGGGCAAGGGGTAGGAAACTTCTTTAAGATACTTGTCATTCTGAGAATAAATACATTGGGTCAAACAGAATACTTATTAGAGCTTTTAAAACATGAACAAAATTAAAATCAGAAAAGACCTTTCTCCCACAGAGTCAATAATAAAAAGGTGATCAGTTTTAAATTATCACCAAGATGCGAAGAAATAAAGTAGGAAAAAAAATATTTTCACCGTTGTTGGAGGAAAGAATATTTTAACGAGTCAGACGTCACTGCATCTTTCAAAGGCAAAAAAAGGGGATTACCCATCATCAGGGAGGTGACGACGCACTGGTATTGTTGTTAATTCAGAGACCCACATAATGTTCCAGGAACAAAATCAGAAATTTCTGTGGAGTGCAGCCCCACAGATACTGCCAGACCTGCTGAGCTTTTCCAGCAACTTTTGTTTTTGTTTCTTTCAGTTTTTATATAATGCTCCAGTAACAGGAGTTCAAATCCCACAAAGGTAGATGATGGAATTAAAAGGTTCAATGACCTGTTGATTAAGAGGGTGATAAGTCCCTAGAATGCACTGCCAGAGGTAGAGAAGGCAGATACAACAGCAATGTTTACGATGCATCTTGACAGATACATGATTAGGCAGGGAACACAGAGATATAGACTGCATAAAGGCAAAAGGGTTTTAGTTTAGAAAGGAGTCGTGTTTCAGCACAGTCTTGGTGGGACAAAGGGCCCATTTCTGTTCCTGTGCTGTACTGTTCGTTGTACTTTAAAATGGCAGAGACAGAAACAGTGAAAGGACAATGAGGATTGTTGTAATGTGAACACAGACACAATGGAGTTTTTTTTTAAACTTAGCCAACCCATAGGAATAGAGTCAGAAAATCATGATTTAAGATTCCCTCACATATTGTACAACTTTAGATCACAGTATGTTAGTAAATCACTGCTCAGTTCCTGTCTGAAGACCAGAATAAATGAGAGTGAACCTCAAATTGAGCAATGAGTCTCTACCAGTAGGTCCACAGTAGCTCGCAAATATGTGCTGGAGTCAGCAATGAATTGGTCATGTATTGGTAGCAGAAACAGTAGGTTAAAAAGGAAAAGATTTTGGATTAGTGGTGCTGGAAGAGCACAGCAGTTCAGGCAGTATCCGAGGAGCAGCAAAATTGACGTTTCGGGCAAAAGCCCTTCATCAGGGATAAAGGCAGAGAGCCTGAAGCATGGAGAGATAAGCTAGAGGAGGGTGGGGGATGGGGAGAAAGTAGCATGAAGTACAATAGGTGAGTGGGGAGGGGATGAAGGTGATAGGTCAGGGAGGAGGGTGGAGTGGATAGGTGGAAAAGAAGATAGGCAGGTAGGACAAGTCATGGGGACAGTTCTGAGCTGGAAGTTTGGAACTAGGGTGAGGTGGGGAAAGGGGAAATGAGGAAACTGTTGAAGTCCACATTGATGCCCTGGGGTTGAAGTGTTCCGAGGTGGAAGATGAGGCGTTCTTCCTCCAGGCGTCTGGTGGTGAGAGAGCGGCGGTGAAGGAGGCCCAGGACCTCCATGTCCTTGGCAGAGTTGGAGGGGGAGTTGAAATTTTGGGCCACAGGGCAGTGTGGTTGATTGGTACGGGTGTCCCGGAGATGTTCCCTAAAGCGCTCTCTAGGAGGCGTCCAGTCTCCCCAATGACAGTACAGACTACAGATTCAAAAACACCAGCAACACTTCTCCTTTAAGATCCTCCGCTCCACGTTTGCAGCAATGCACCAGCACCTAACCTCTCTACAGTCAGCCATGCCTCAGCTGAGGGCCACACTCTCTCAGAATTGCAACGGACCCACTCTGTACTACATCCTCAGGAGAATTCATACTCTCAACAAACACTATTTCAACTCCATCTCAAACATCAAAAACTGTAAGTACAACAAACTTTTATCTACCCACCTCCATAACCAGTGCTCCTCAAACATTCCAGAAGATTCCCCCGGCCTCTGAAACTGCTCGGACACCATTAGCCATGCGGCTGGTGCAGCTACCACTCCCACGCTGATTGATGATGTCACTTCCGCCCCCATCATGGCCACTCCCACAACTGCTTCTACCCCTCACAATTCCTCATACATCACACGTGACATCACTTCTGCCCCTCACATCATCACTGATGTCACATGCTCAGTGACTTCCACCACCCCTACTGCCATGTTTGCCACCACTTCCGCCCCACCAATGCCACTCACTTGCATTCTGCTGACATGCCCCCCACATATCCCACTGTCACCATTCCCGGCCCCAAGAACCCTGAGAGGAGCACCATCCCTGCTCATGACTCAACCCCCATTCCCCCCACCATCACACCCACTCCAGTTACTGGCTCCACCCCCACTCCCGGCTCCACACCCACACCAGATCTCAGCTCCCAGCCCTGCCGAGTTTTCACCATCCCTCCAGACCTTCCCCTCACTGAAGACGAACGATCAGTCCTCAACAAAGGACTCACCTTCATCCCCCTCCGTCCACGCATCAATGAATTTAATACACACCGTGATGTCGAACACTTCTTCCGCCGCCTCCGCCTCCGAGCTTATTTTCACAATGAGTACTCCCGCCCACCTTCCGAGGACCCCTTCGCCCACCTCCAACACACTGCATCCACCTGGACACCCCGCGCTGGCCTATTACCCACCCTCGACCTCTTCATTTCCAACTGCCGCTGGGACATTAACCGCCTCAACCTGTCTACCCCCCCTCCCCCACTCCAACCACTCACCCTCACAACGCGCAGCCCTCCAATCCCTCTGCTCCAATCCCAACCTCACCATCAAGCCAGCAGATAAAGGGGGCGCAGTGGTAGTCTGGCGCACTGACCTCTACACCGCTGAAGCCAAATGCCAACTCGAGGACACCTCCACCTAACACCCCCTCGACCATGACCCCACCCCCCCATCACCAAACCATCATTTCCCAGACCATACAGAGCCTCATCACCTCAGGAGATCTCCCACCCACAGCTTCCAACCTCATAGTCCGGAACCCCGCACTGCCCGGTTCTACCTCCTTCCCAAGATCCACAAGCCTGACCACCCTGGCCGACCCATTGTCTCAGCATGCTCCTGCCCCACTGAACTCATCTCTACTTACCTCGACACTGTCCTATCCCCCCTAGTCCAGGAACTCTCCACATACGTTCGAGACACCACCCACCCCCTCGAAGACTTCCGTTTCCCCGGCCCCCAACGCCTCATCTTCACCATGGATACCCAATCCCTCTACACCTCCATCCGCCATGACCAGGGCCTGCAAGCCCTCCGTTTTTTCCTCTCCCGACGTCCCCAACAGTACCTTTCCACCGACACGCTCATTAGTTTGGCCGAACTGGTCCTCACCCTTAACAATTTCTCCTTCGAATTCTCCCACTTCCTCCAGACCAAAGGGGTAGCCATGGGCACACGTATGGGCCCCAGCTATGCCTGTCTCTTTGTTGGCTATGTAGAACAGTTGATCTTCCGTAATTACACCGGCACCACTCCCCACCTCTTCCTCAGCTACATTGATGACTGCATTGGCGCCACCTCGTGCTCCCGTGAGGAGGTTGAGCAATTCATCAACTTCACCAACACATTCCACCCTGATCTTAAATTTACCTGAACCATCTCTGACATCTCCCTCCCCTTCCTGGATCACTCCATCTCCAATAATGACGACCAACTTGACACTGAGATTTTTTACAAACCCACCGACTCCCACAGTTACCTGGATTACACCTCTTCCCACCCTACCTCTTGCAAAAATGCCATCCCTTATTCCCAATTCCTCCGCCTCCGCCGTATCTGCTCCCAGGAGGACCAGTTCCACCACAGAACACACCAGATGGCCTCCTTCTTTAGAGACCGCAATTTCCCTTGCCACGTGGTTAAAGATGCCCTCCAACGCATCTCGTCCACATCCCGCACCTCCGCCCTCAGACCCCACCCCTGACAGAACGTTTCTGGTGCTCACCTTCCACCCTACCAATCTTCGCATAAACCAAATCATCCGCCGACATTTCCGCCACCTCCAAAAAGACCCCACCACCAGGGATATATTTCCCTCCCCACCCCTTTCCGCAAAGACCATTCCCTCCGTGACTACCTGGTCAGGTCTACGCCACCCTCCCATCCTGGCACTTTCCCCTGCCACCGCAGGAACTGCAAAACCTGCACCCACACCTCCTCCCTCACCTCCATCCAACGCCCTAAAAGAAGCCTTCCACATCCAAAGTTTTACCTGCACTTCCACTAATATCATTTATTGCATCCGTTGCTCCCGATGCGGTTCTCCTCTACTTTGGGGAAACTGGACTCTTCCTAGCAGAGCGCTTTAGGGAACATCTCCGGGACACCCGCACCAATCAACCACACCGCCCTGTGGCCCAACATTTCAACTCCCCCTCCCACTGTGCCGAGGACATGGAGGTCCTGGGACTCCTTCACCGCCGCTCCCTCACCACCAGACGCCTGGAAGAACGCCTCATCTTCCGCCTTGGAACACTTCAACCCCAGGGCATCAATGTGGACTTCAACAGTTTCCTCATTTCCCCTTTCCCCACCTCACTCTAGTTCCAAACTTGCAGCTCAGCACTGTCCCCATGACATGTCCTACCTGCCTATCTTCTTTTCCACCTATCCACTCCACCCTCCTCCCTGACCTATCACCTTCATCCCCTCCCCCACTCACCTATTGTACTTCATGCTACTCTCTCCCCACCCCCACCCTCCTCTAGCTTATCTCTCCATGCTTCAGGCTCTCTGCCTTTATTCCTGATGAAGGGCTTTTGCCCGATTTTGCTGCTCCTCGGATGCTGCCTGAACTGCTGTGCTCTTCCAGCACCACTAATCCGAAATCTGGTTTCCAGCAACTGCAGTCATTGTTTTTACCTAAAAAGGAACACAGTTTAATTCGATGGGTTGTTGATCGCAAAGGCATGGTATGGGAAAACTGGACATGGGCAAGGTAATTAACACGGAATCATGCTGGAGGAATGCAGCGGAAGGGTGAGGCCAAGAAAGAAAAACAAATTGCGATGTTGTTGTGCTGTGGGAAAGATTGGAGCCTGCGTATGGGCAGGGGAAAATCTGGGCCTGTGGCTGGGGAAGAATGCAGAAATGAGGGACATCTTGGTGAAATCAGCAAGGTCACAGAAAAAGCGCAATCATGGAAACCTCTTAATCAGACCCCTGGATCCTGGAGGAACGTAACTCCAAAATCGATTAAATTATCCTAATCCCCACCTGGGTGCTTTAGAAGTCAGGGATAAGTGTTGAATTTGAAAACATATATGGCAACAGGCTTTACAGATATTTTAACTTCTAAAGTAACTCCTTTCAGTAAGTTGGCTGCCCATTCAATCCTGGGGTTAGTTAAAGTCAGTAGAGGGCAGGTTAGAAGTAGACAAAGCAGTTGTTCAAACTTAGTGTCCCACTCTCCCTTCCCAAGTTTGCCTGTATTTTATATTAAAATTCACCTCAATGGGTCAAATTATCTGTTTTGATGTGGAAACGTCTATGATTCTAATCACGTTCTCAAGGCTAATAATTGCAAAAATCACCTACATCAAATTTCTGCATTATTTCATCTTGCTGGATAGCACCAATCAGGGTACTGAGGTCAATTTTTATGTCCAGGTTTTGTTTGCGTAGATAATCAGTTTCTTCCTTAGCAGCTTTGCACCTCAACCACTGTTCCTGTAAAATATAAAATACTGGAGTTAGTATTCTGTTTTATGTTGTTGAAACTCCAGCATGTTCTGAAATTATATGCATAACTGTGACAGCTATGAGCATGCATTGTGAGAGACCACAAGCATATCTCCGTTAAAGGGAGAGAGGTGATGCACAAGCCCATGATATACCTTGCAACAATGGGACAAGAAAAGACGACATGCCTATATAAACAGTCAATATAGGGACTGAAACAAAAGTTCCTAATATAATTTTGTACCACACTCTAACTTTCTAGTCATCCAAGCTAAACATTACCCACATATTTTCTTTTAGTTCTGAGAAAGTTTTTAGCCTTAAATGCTGTCCTTAAACATTTAGGCTAAAATGTAGTTTTGAATTATAGAGTACATTTGCTGTTCACTAAAAATGGTATGGCAAGGGAAGATAAAATAAAATAATTAAAAACATTTGCCTTAACATCAGCGAATCTGTATAAACGACACTAAGTGACAACACTAACAGCTGTTCTTTTGTGAAATTAATAAACAATGATTAATTCTGACCTCGGAACAAAAATTCTGTATCAAATTAACTTCTCTCCCAAATTATTGTCCTTCGCTATTATCTGTCTTGTTCAGAACATGCAGTGTGTTCGTTAACATTTATGTTTGTGACAGTAATGCCTTTGTAAACCGGTGTATAAAAATAGTCTGTTTTTGATAATATGGCAGGGTAGCTGGCCAGGGCTGTTGAAAGAAGGGTGATTTCTACTCTCCTGGATTAATAGAATCCAGTTAGCTTGACTTACAGTTATCAGTATTATGTTGTAACAGTGATGCTATTAGTAAATGAAGGGGATGATTAAAATTAAACTAAACTGTCTGTAAGAGTTTTTTTTATTCCTGACCACCAAAGAGTACAATCTCCAGGACGAACCATGAGAGAGGCTTACAGGTTGAATTCATAAGGAATTCCCTGGGCCGTCTCATATCTGTACTTTAACAGTTCCATGAATGTCGGATAAAATGAAAGAAAGCATTTCAGCCCATTATGTTTCACCAGTTTTATACAAGTAACCACTTATAAGAACATTGGATTAAACTTCCATGCCTCCAACCCAGCAGAAGTATGCATTAAGGTCTAAAATGGTGAGCAAAGATATAGCTCCTCAATGCTGCCATTGCCGCAGCTACAACAATAACTCTAAGTGGGATAGTCTGAATTGTGGATTCATGTTCCACCCAAAAATCTGAGAAAATGTTTTTGTGCTGTATAACTCTATGAAAACATAGATTATTATTGTATTGCAATGTTAAAAAGGTATTGCCTTTCAGATCAGGCTTTAATCCAAGGCCAAGACTGCCCTCTCATTTGAATCAGAATAGTTCCAAGGATCCATGATTTTAAGGCTGACCAGGAGAGATCACTCAGATAACTTGGGTATTGTTTACTCCTCAGGAACACTTTTTAAAAAGATTAATGCAATATCTTATTGTTGTTTCTGGGATCTTGCGGCATTCAAACTGTATTTTCTAAACTAACAACTGACTCAATTTAAATAAGTATTGCAATGATTATAAAACACTTTGAGACAGCCAAGCATCATGAAAAGTGCTACATAAATGCAAGACTTTCTGGTTGGGTTCCTCAGATAAACTTATTACTTTAATCGGAACCAAGTGGCTCCTATTATCAGATGACTTAATAAAACGAGATGAAAAAAGATTTTTTTTTATTTTTGTGGGGCCATGACAAACAAGAAGGTGCTCCCATACATTCATACTCTACGAATCGAGCTTGGACATTGCTTAGATTCTCACTCCATTCCAGACATCGGGACCATCCTAATCCTTCAGCTTGTTCAATTTCTTGCAACCCAGACTTAGCAGGATGCCGTACACCACACCAACACTAAAGAGGCTGAACTTTCAATATCTTGATGTTCATGCCAAAACTACTGTACACATTCAAGTGGCTAGCTGCTTGAAATGCCCTGGGCAGAGTGAAACATCTCTCAGCAAAAACAGGAGCAGGTCATTTCACCTTTAAGCTGATTTGCCAATTCCTTTTCTCTTTCAAAGTATCTTATCATAAATAAATCATTTGCCTGTAAATATGTTTCTTATACAAATACTTATTTACTTACATGAGTAAACCATCTGTAAATTCTGCAAAGACCAAAATTTCTCAATAGGCAATTGATGTACTCAGAATCTACGTTATAAAAAATCCTCAAATTTCTCATTTTGTTCCTTTGACAATGATTTAAATTTATGCCCTCCTGTCATTAACACATTACTAATTAGAAGGGACCAGCATCACTAACAACCACTTTGACAACTCCAGTGAAAGAAAAAGTAGAAGCGTGAAGTTAGGAAACCAGAAGGTAGAGATACCAGAGCACAAGGAGACAAGGGGGCCAGGTAAGTGATGGAGTATTTACGGTAGGACAGCTGGGTGGGAAATATCAGATCTGGCAAGACAGGGGTTCAGTACTGGTGGTAGGTCAAGGTAGAAGATCAGATCTAGTGGCTCGGGAAGAGGGGTACATTTCTGGCTGGTGGAGGTGGGGAGGGGAATGGAGGAGGAGGAAGATGGGGGAAATGGAGGATTCAGAAGTGAGGCATTGTGTGTCAGGATGGGAAGAGGTTTCATAAGAAGCACAAAATGGTAAGCCACCCTAGTAGAGCAGAAGTTGTGGATGTGCAAAGTAGCTTGGGGGTCATGCTCTTAATTATTTAGGATTGGACTAGGTTTTTAATAGTCTCACATTTTTTAAGTAACTACTTAACTGCAGTAGAATCTTCCAAAATCTCTGACTGAAATGGCCACTTTCAAAAATAGCAAAGCGTAATGGCAAACGAAATCTTCACTTGGCCACACAAATCCTTCAGAGTCTGTTAGTCCAGGTATTCAACAGGGTCCCTATGCACAACTCCCCCCTACACCTCAGAATTTGATTATTGATTGAAAGTTAGGTCCTTAAGTACCTCAAAAGTATTTAGAAGTTGTAAACACTACTAATTGGATATTCTTTCATCAGACCAGGAAACATTAACAGAACCCCAGTTTCTCCAGTCTCTCCTTATATTTAAAGTCACTCAACCTATTATTTTATGGTATTGGTTTCATTGTCTTGAGGTGTTCACTAAAGTTGAACATTTAACTAAAAACTAATGGCTCGTACAGGTTTAGCATTGCTTTGTTGTGTGTTTTATATTGTTTCCTTCTTTGAAACTTAAGATTCTACAAGATTCTATTAACTCATTTCACAAGACGCTCTTAGTGAACATTTAATAACTCAGATAGAAAGTAGCTCATCTAATCTCCTAGATAATCTAACCAAGTTGCAAGATACCAGTGACCAATAAATTCTTCAACAAGTCATACTTTCTGCTTACAAAAACAGAAATTGCCGGTCTGGTAGCATCTGGGAAGAGAAATCAAAGTTAATGTTTCAGGTCCAGTGACCCTTCTTCAGAACTGTTCTACTTACTTTGTTACTAATAAGTCACCATGAAAATATAAAAACATAGCAAGTAGAAGCAGGAATAGGTCATTCAGCCCTTTGAGCTTGCTCGATCCTTCATTCTGATCATGACTGATCATCCAACTGAGTACAATGTTCCCACTCTTCCTCCATATCCCTTTAATCCCTTTAGTCGCCAGAGTTAGATCTAACTCCTTCTTGAAAACATTTAAGGTACTGCCTCAAAAGCTTTCTCTGGTGGAGAAATATCACCCGCTCTGGGTGAATAAATTTCTCGTCATCTCAGTCCTAAATGGCCTACTCCACGTCTTTATACTGTAATCACTGCTTCTGGGCTCCCGTCATCAAGAACATCCTTCCTGCTTTACCCCGTACGGTCCCACTTGAGTTTTACAGGTTTCTATGAGATCCCCATCATTCTTCTAAACTCCAGTGAGCATATCCCTCACTGATTCAATTCTTATTGAATCAGTGATTTCACTATAGCAGGAATCAGTCTGGCAAACTTTTGTTGCACTCCATCCACTGGTGAAACTTCCCTCCTCAGATAACTGCATACAATACGCCAGGGAACCTCATAGTCCTGAACAGGTGCAGCAAGATATCCCTGCTATTGTACTTAATTACTCACACTGTGAAGTCCAACATACCATTTGGTTTCTTCACCAGCTGCTGAACTTGCATGCTTACTTTCAATGACTGTTGTGAAAGGATACTCAGGTCTCGTTGCACCTCACCAATTTTTCCAATTGATCATCATCATCTGTACTCTCTGTACTCTGTACTCTCCTCACAGTTCCTCCCCTCACCCAGCTTTGTATTGTCTGCAAACTTGAATATATTACATTTAGTTCATTCACCTAAAATCATTAATGCTGTAAATAGCAGAGGTCCAAGCACTGATCTTCATGGTACCCCACTAACTTGCTACTCAGAAAAATACTTGTTTATTCCTACACTTTGTTTCCTGCATGGACCTTAACAAAATCCTCTAGAAGTCCAGATAAACCATATCCAGTGGCTCCCCCTTGTCTACTATACTGGCTACATTGTCTCAAAATTCCAAAAGATTTGTTAAGCATGATTTATCTCTTATAAATCCATGCTGATTCTGATCCTGCCACTTATTCCTAAATGCTCTGCTATTTTGATCTTCTATAATGGACTCTAGCATTTTCCCCAGTATCAACATTAGGCTAACCTGTCTGCATTTCCCAGTTTTCTCCACCTTCTTTTTTAAATAGCTAAACACCATTTATAAAAAAAATTCCATTCAAACCTAACCTTAAGCTCTTGTTTATGCATTTTACACCTATGCCCTCCTAGTTTATAGACATAAATAGAAATTTCCGGAAAAGTTCAGAATCTGTGGAGAGAAATCAGAGTTAACGTTTTGTGTTGAGTAACCCCTCCTCAGAACATTCTGCAAAACTTTTCCAGAAAGTTCTATTTTTGTCTCTGAATTACAGTATCTGCAGTTCTTTCAGTTTTTATTTAGAATTCCCTCAGAGTTCATCCTTATCCATTTCAAATAACTGATTTAATTAGACAGTCTCCAAGCCTCACAATTATATCCCGATCATAAAATATTTCTCTAATTTAGTCAAGAAGCTACTTCTGAAGATCGCTATTCTTCACCTTTATATATTATTTATGCTGAAACTGAAAATCAAACAAACAAAAAGGAAACATGCCATCTTACATATGATGCCTGGTCAGCTCTCCAAAGTTTAGCATCGAGACTTGCAATCTTTTCATTCGCTTCTCTCTCAAGATCTTCAACAGTTTGGACCAAAACTTTATTCTGATCACTAAGATCGTTTACATACGACTGAAGAATCCTTAACTTCATCTAAAAGAAAACCAAATGAGAATTTAACAAAGATGATGAATTTGCACCTGATCCTATCCATGGGCTCAACTTTCACACTTCTTTCATCTTGAAGGCCACAGTGTGCCATTTTTACATTGTCTGAAATCAAATCAGTCTCCAAATTAGTTAAAACGTGAAATGATATAAATCTTCCCTTATCTGTGCGGTATGCCACTACCAATGTAAATACAGCCCACTTTAGGGAATATTTTCATATCAGTGTTGTTGTCGAAATATTACAGTGTGCTAATCTAATAAATTTGAGAATGACATTCACTTCTTCCATTCCATTTTGCCCAGCATTTAAGGATAACAGCCACTTAATTTACCAAATGAAAATCAAATAATTATAGTCCAATAGGCAAACTACTTATCAAACGTACAGGAAATTAGCACTGCAGCTCTGGTAGGTCAGGCAGATTAAACACTTCACCCTGGTAGCACCAGGTCTTAGCACAGCCACAACACCACCATCTGGTAGCTGAGAGCAGAAGCTACAAAGTGTGTCCATGTGTTCAACTAACAATTAAATAGTATGGACTTACTGTTCCGTTTTTTAGAAAGTACGCAACATTGTATTTCCAGCTCAATCAATTTTACAATTAACTGTTTTATGGCAGGCAACCAACTTACCATCATATAGTTTGTATATCAATTTCACTAACTGGATGATACAATAAAGCTCCAACACATAGTCATATAGGGCAACTCAAATTGAATTTGTTCCTTCAAGCACAGGGAGATAACAAAAGTGGTAAAGTGCCAATACAAGTTCACTAAAGAGAAAAAAAAACTTATGGGACAGTAGTAGCTCATATTTTCCTTACGCAGACATGTATACAATGGCATTCATAGCAAGCCACTTGTTTGTTCTCAGATTTTGCAGGCATTGAAGAATGCTCAATGTACAAAGTGCAAAGAGGAAAAGATAAATCTTGAACACAGCTTTCCTCTTTACGTGTCTGCTGTCAGTTTATTTAGCAAAGTAACATGAATAGACGATAAACAAATACACAAGATTTCAGCCAATCAGCTAGTTCTGTAATATTTGTATTCAAATCAAATTGTTTCTAACACTGTGAATATGATATTCAAATTTCTAAAAATGACTTTAAGAAAGAATGATGAAAGATTTTACATGCCTTTGGAAAGCACTAGTGACTCACTGTGAAATTGTTTGCATAAAGCTTATTAATAGAGACTAGGTGCCAAGAGCATTCCAAAGGAAAGGATCTTTGTGGAGTCAGAAAGCACCAAGAATTTCATTCATTTCGACGAGCTGTTGTCAGAGCAAGCACAGGTATCATTTTGCAGGAGACTAAAGAATATCAAAGCTCAGGAGGCTCTCTATTTAATTACGTTCATACTTAAAGCTTTCAACCCAATAGCTCATTCAGCACTCAAAAAGAAGCAAGAAATCATGGAACCACAAGACAAAATCTTGATACTATCCACAATCACTTGAAAGCTCCAAAATCAAATCAAGTGCAGATAAGCAGATTTTTGAACTGTTGTCTCCTAAAAATAACAGTAAGACAAGGGTTGCAACAGCAACCAAGACTATTTTATGTCTCCCTTCAAAGAACAGTGTAGAGCATCTCACCTAGTTGGTCTAGGTGAAAGTGAAGACTACAGATGCTGGAAATAAGAGTTGAGGTACAGTGCTGAAAAAGCACAGCAGGTCAGGAAGCATCCGAGAAGCCGGAGAATCGACGTTTCAGGCAAAAGCCTTCATCAAGATTGTCTATCTAGGGAAGCACAAAAGAATTTTCTCCAGTTCATGGCAGACTACGTTTTTTTGGACTGTGGACCTAAAATGAGAAAAATGTTCACTGTTTTTAAAAGGAAAGAATGTACGAGGAATTGTTTGCAGCTTGGAAAAAATACTGAAGCTAAATGATGCATATGAGACAAAGGTTTTTCTTTAATTTATTCATTTGTGGGATGTGAGCAATGCTGGCTGGCAATCATTTATTGTCTGTGCCTAGTTGCCCTTGAGAAGGTGGTCATGAGCTGCCTTCTTGAACAACTGTAGTCCACCTGCTGTGGGCTGACCCACAATGCCATTAGGGAGGGATTTTGATTCAGTTACAGTGAAGAAATGGTGATATATTTCCAAATCAGGATGGTGAGTGATTTGGATGAGAACTTGAAGGTGGTGGTTTTCCCATATATCTTTTGTCCTTGTCCTTGATAGAAGTGGTCACGGGTTTGGAAGGTACTGTCCGAGGATCTTTGGTGAATTTCTGCAGTGCATCTTGTAGTTTGTCCACAGCTACTACTGACCGCCGTTGGCGGAGGAGTGGATGCACTGCCAATCAAGTAGGCTGCTTTGTCCTGGATGGTGTCAAGTTTCTTGAGTGCCATTGGGGCTGCACTCATCCAGGCAAGTGGAGAGTATTCCATCACACCCCTGATTTGTGCTGCCTTGTCAATGATGGGCAGGCTTTCAGAGTCAAGAGGTGAATTACCTGCCATAGTATTCCTAGACTCTGACCTGCTTTTGTAATCATTGCATTTACGTAGTGAGTTCAGCCAAGTTTCTGGTCAATGATAGCCCCCAAAACATAGATGAGGACAGAGTGGGGCAAACTTCAGTGATGGTAACACTACTGAACGTCAAGGAGAGGTGGTTAGATTATCCTTATTGATGACGATAATGGCCTGGCATTTGTGTGGCATGAATGTTACATTTTGAGACATCAAGTCCAGACAAATTGGTAACATTGTTGTGGGATTAGGAGGGATCCGAATAGTAACAACTTTCTGACTGGTCACACTGCAATTTAACAGACCCAGAAATGTAAACAGAGAAGTAAGGGAACCTCCAGAAATTGGCTCTATCAGTACATTCCTCTCTGTCCCACATGTGAAGTTGCTCTCTCTAATTCTTGGTCAGAAAAGCAGGAAAACTGCATTCAGAGACTGAAAAAATTCTAAAACCAAAGGGAAAAAAGAAAGACACCACATCCAACCAACGAATCAGCTAGTGAATTAAAGATAGATCTTCACTACACAGATGACAACATGGCATCATGAAAGAACCAAACATTATCAATGCAACTCCTCTGGTTTTTGTGACTTGGGTTGTTGATATAGAACTTTATTTCTCCATTATTTTATTCATTCTTTATTCTTATTTGTGTCTTGTCAGTTTCTAAATGTGTGCGTGTGGGAATAGGGGTGGAGGGGGCAGCAGGAGAAATTTGAAAGGAGTAAAATTACAATTTTGCCTTGCTTCTGCAATTGGTTAAGAAAGTGACTTTGGTACAATTAATGGTTACTTTCTTCTGGATGTAGGTTTGCTCACTGAACTGGAAAGTTTGTTTCCACCATCCTGGCAACATCTTCAGTGAGCTTCCAAATGAAGCAATGGTGGTGTCGCCCACTTTCTATTTACATGTTTGAGTTTCCTTGGGTTGGTGATGTCATTTCCTGTGGTGGTGACATCATTTCCTATGGTGATGGTATTTCCTGTTCTTTTTCTCACTAGTATCCTTATATACAGAAGAGAAGGACACCACTTTGACTGGGACAACACATCTCTCCTAGGACAAGTCAAACAGAAACATGCATGTGAAGTATGACAGAACTATCAACAAATTCATTGACTTGGATCCCATTTACCACCCCCTGAGAAAAAGAAAATAAGGTAACATATGATATTTGACAATAAATAATTCTTTATGCAATTTTATATCAGGAAGTGTATCATTGTAGAGTCTCAAGTCTGAACTTCAAAAAGAACATAAACCTCAAATTTAAACAATATCCATGTCTTGGTCCCTATCCTATTTGAGTTTTGCCCAAGACAAGCAAGCTGATATTCTCCATCTTCAAACACCATTTGATATACAGGTTGTCCCTACGTTACAAATGGTTCTGTTGTTGCATACATTCGTAAGTTGATTTACATTCAAATCGGAACACAAAACAATACAAGATTGCCATTCATAAGTACAAAAAAAGTGTTTACATGTTACATCTTTGAAATTAATAAGTGACCTTGTTCATAAGTATGAGTTTGTAAGTCAACATTTTTAAATAGAGGACCGCCTGAATACCATGTAATCAACAAGATTGTGGCAAGATTTTGTGTTGCTCGTGATATACCTCAAAATGTTCTTTATTGCTGTTTTCCACCAATACGTTGGATTTATTAGTGTAGTGAATACTAGAATAGCAATTCAGAAATTTTGAGTACAAATCCTACCATGGAAAAGTGCAAAACTGAATTTAATTATCACATAATATGTCAGCTAAAAACTGGCAAACTGATTCACTAAATCTCCTCTAGGGATGGGAGACTGTCATGCATAAATGGTCTCGGCTGGATCTAAACTATACAATGCCGAGGAAGTCACTCAGCTGGAAAACCAATTGCTTGAACAAAGGTGAATTCCACCTACGGCCAGGCAATAAATGCAGCCTTTCTAGCACCAACAGCCTGAGAATAGTTTGTTTCCATACAAGGTACAAATTCAAACCTATACTTGCCAGTCGTCATGTGATGATGATAGGAACATACTTTATCAGTGCTGCCCCATGCTTCATGAGGAGCTTAAGCAGTTCATTTACCACATCAACATCTTCTACCCCTACCTCAAATTCACCTGGTCCATTTCAGACACTTCCCCCTCTTCCTGGACCGCTCTATCTCCAGCGACCGACTCAACACCGACATCTACTTCAAACCCACCAACTCCCACAACTACCTTCGCTACCTGCCCCCACCCCTTCTCCACCTAAAAACATGATCCCCACTCCTAATCCTCCACCGTATCTGCTCTCTGGATGAGAGATTCCACTCCAGGACATTCCAGATGTCCACCTACTCCAAGAACCATAATATTCCCTTCCCTGTGATCAACAATGCCCTCAGTCACATCTCCTCCATTTCCTGCACCTCTGCCCTCGAACCCTGTGCCTTCCCAAACCCAAAAAGGGGAGAATCCCCGGTCCTCACTTTGCATCTGAACAATCTCCAAATCCAGTATATCATCCTCCCCAGCTTTCACCACCTACAATCAGATCCCACCACCAGAAATAGATTTCCCTCCCCACACCATCTGCATTCCATAGGGACTATTCCATCTGCGACTCCCTCATTAGGTCCACACTCCCCACCAACCCCTCTCTACACCTGACACTTTTCCCTGCCGCCATAAGAGGTGCCTAACTTGCACTCAAACCTCACCACCACCTCAGTCTAAGGCCCCAAAGGATCACTCCAAATCGGCAGAGATTTACTTGTATAACCTCCAACCTCATTTACTGCATCCGGTGCTCTCCATGTGGTCTCCTCTACATTGGAGAGACCGAGCGAAAACTCACAGAATGGTGCAGGGAACATCGCTGGTCCATACGCACCAGCCAACACCATCTTCCTGTGGTCATCCACTTCAAAAGACCCTCCCACTCTCCTGAGGATATGTCCATTCTGGGCGTCCTCCACCACCTACAAGGCCACCCACAAACTGAAGGAGGAATACCTCCTCTTCTGCCTCAGATGCCGAAACACTATATGGCATGAGCATTGAATGCACCAGTTTCCAAATGTCCCTTCGCCCCCATCCCAGATTCAGCCCTATGACTCAGATGCGGCCTCTTGACCTGACCTACCTGACCATCTTCCTTCCCACCTATCTGCTCCACACCTCCCACCAACCTATCACCATCACCTCCTACCTTTGCCCACCGAACACCATCCCACCTACCTTTCCCCGAGCCCCACTCACCATCCCCCTATTTATCTCTCAGCCCTATTTCCCAGTCCTGAAGAAGGTTCATGCCCGAAACATCGACCCTCTTGCTCCTCAGATGCTGCCTGACCTGCTGCACTTTTTCCCCCATGCTTTTATCAACTCCACATGCCGTTGATGTCAATAGGCCAGTAAATAAGAGACCAAAGCTAATGTTGTGGCTACAAAGATTTACATCCCACAATAGCAGCTGGTGAAATCCTTGCCTCGAGTATACATAACAATCACATTTTGACAGCCTTCTGCATTAAACAATTTCACAGTTTCACTAGCTTCTGGAAAAAAAAACTCATCTCTGTCTAAAATGCATGACCTCTTATTCTGCGATTAGGCCCTCTGCTCCTAGACTCTCCCACAAGGGAAACCAACTTCTCCACATCCCCCTGTCAAGTTAACAAAAATTTTGGTTTGTTTCAATAAGGGGGTTTCTCAGTCTTCTAAACTCCAGTGAGTACAGGTCCAACATATTCAACCTCTCCTCATATGAAATTTGCTCCATATCTTGGATATACCTAGTGAACCTTGGTAGGACTGCTTCTAATACCAGAAATCTTTTGGATAAAAGACCCAAAACTGTTCACCAGAGTCAAGCTGTGGATTGACAACTGCATTGTCTAGTTCAAACAAGATCTTCCTATTATTAGACTCTAGTGCCTTTGAAATAAAGGCCAACATTCCATGTGCCATCCCCATTATCTGCTTAGCTCGTGTACTAGCTTTTCATGATTCATGCATAAGAACTCAAGAATTCCCCATGTTTTCTGTTGTCTTTCTCTCTTTTAATAATATTCAGCTCTCTATACTTCCTGTTAAAGTATAAACTTACGTTTTCCCATACTATAGACCATCTGTCAACTTTTTGCCTGTTTTGCTTAACTTGTATCGCTCAGTGAACTCTTTGTATTATCCTCACTACTTGCTTTCCCACCTATTTCTGTATCATCTGCAACTTTGCAACAAACATTTACCTTCCTCATTCAAGTTATTAATACATATTGTAAATAATTGCGACATAGATGTGAACGCTGTGGCACTCCAATAGTTATTAGTTAAATCCCATAAATGTACCTTGTACCACCTCTGTCTCCTATTAGTTAGCCAATGCTATATTCATGCTCGCTCCAAACAATCGGCTCATATCGCAAAACAGCCCTGTTCAGCCTGCAAAATCCTCCTTAGGAGCATTTGGGGGCTAGTGCCAAAATTGGGAGAGCTATCTCACAGAATAGTCAAGCAACATAGTAATACTCATAGATTCATACCTTACAGACACAATGTTCACCATCACTATCCCTGTGATATGTCCCACCAGCAGGACAGACCCAACAGAGGTGGTAGCACAGGGTATAAAGTCAGGAAGGAGTTACCCAGGCAGTCCCCCACATTGACTCCAGACCCCATGAAGTCTCATAGCATCTGCTTAACCTGCTGATTACCATGTAACATCCTGTCTCTGCTGATGAATCGGTACTCGTCCATGTTAAACAATACTTGGAGGAAGCAGTCAGGGTTGCAAGAGAACAAAACGTATTTTGAATTGGGGGGGGGGGGGGGGGGGGGGGGGGTCAATGTCCACCTTCACCAGTGGTTTAACAGCATCACTACTGATCAAGCTAAAGTCCATCTTCACATGCACAACTTATACACTTAATGGTAAGGTCCTAGGGAGTGTTGCTGAACAAAGAGACCTTGAGTTCATAGCTCCTCAAAGATGAAGTCGCAGGTAGATAGGCTAGTGAATAAGCTTTCCTTTATTGTTCAGAGTATGGAGTGTAGGAGTTGGAAGGTCATGTTGCGGCTGTACAGGACATTGGTTAGGCCACTGTTGGAATACAGTGTGCAATTCTACTCTCCCTCTATAGGAAGGATGCTGTGAAACTTGAAAGGGTTCAGAAAGAATTTACAAGGATGTTGCCAGGGTTGGAGGGTTTGAGCAATAGGGAGAGGCTGAATAGGCTGGAGCTGTTTTCTCTCGAGCGTTGCAGGCTGAGTGGTGACCTTATAGAGGTTTATAAAATCATGAGGGGATTGAATAGGGTAAATAGAGAAGGTCTTTTCCCTGGTTGGAAGAATCTAGAACTAGTGGTCATAAATTTAGGGAGAGAGGGGAAAGATTTAAAAGGAACCTAAGGGGCAACTTTTTTCACACAAAGGGTGGTGCGTGTATGGAATGAACTGCCAGAGGAAGTGGTGGAGGCTGGTACAACATTTAAAAGACACCTAGATGGGTACATGACTAGGAAGGGTTTACAGGGATATGGGCCTAGTGCTGACAAATGGGACTAGATTAATTTAGGATATCTGGTCAGCATGAACGAGTTGGACCAAACAGTCTGTTTCCTTGCTGTACATCTCTGACTAGAGTTAGTGAGTTTGCAGAGGACACCAAAATTGGAGGTGTAGTGGACAGCGAAGAGGGTTAGAGTTGAAAAATGTGGTGCTGGAAAAACACAGCAGGCCAGGCAGCATCCGAGGAGCAGGAGAATCGACGTTTTGGGCATAACCCCTTCTTCAGGAAGGCATTCGTTCAGGCCATTCCTGAAGAAGGGCTTATGCCCGAAACATCGATTCTCCGGCTCCTCGGATGCTGCCTGGCCTGCTGTGTTTTTCCAGCACCACATTTTTCAACTCTGGTACTCTCGCATCTGCAGTCCTCACTTTCTCCTAGTGAAGAGGGTTACCTCAGATTCCAACAGGATCTTGACCAGTTGGACCAGTGAGCGGAGATGTGGCAGATGGAGTTTAATTCAGATAATGCGAAGTGCTGCATTTTGGGAAAGCAAATCTTAATAGGACTTATACACTTTATGGTAAGGTCAGAGGTAGTGTTGCTGAACAAAGACCTTGGAGTGCAAGTTCATAGTTCCTTGAAAGTGGAGTCGCAGGTGGATAGGATAGTGAAGAAGGCATTTGGTATGCTTTCCTTTATTGGTCAGAGTATTGAGTACAGGAGTTGGGAGGTCATGTTGCAGCTATACAGGACATTGGTTAGACCATTGTTGGAATATTGTGTGCAATTCTGGTCTCCTTCCTATTGGAAAGATGTTGTGAAACTTGAAAGGGTTCAGAAAAGATTTACAAGGATGTTGCCAGGGTTGGAGGATTTGAGCTATAGGGAGAGGCTGAACAGGCTGGGGCTGTTTTCCCTGGAGTGTCGAAGCTGAGGGGTGACCTTATAGAGGTTTACAAAATTATGAGGGGCATGGATAGGATAAATAGACAAAGTCTTTTCCCTCGGGTCGGGGAGTCCAGAATTATAGGGCATAGGTTTAGGGTGAGAGGGGAAAGATATAAAAGAGACCTAAGGGGCAACATTTTCATGCAGAGGGTGGTAAGTGTATGGAATGAACTGCCAGAGGAAGTGGTGAAGGCTGGTACAATTGTAACATTTAAAAGGCATTTGGATGGGTATATGAATAGAAAGGGTTCGGAGGGATATGGCCGGGTGCTAGAATGTGAGTCTACAGTGGATTGGGATATTTGGTCGGCATGGACGTGTTGGACCAAAGAGTCTGTTTCCATGCTGTACATTTCTATGACTCTATGACTCTAAAGTGCCAAGTGGATGATACATCTCAGCTTCCTCCGGTGGTTCGAAGCATCATAGATACTGGATTTCAGCTAATTCGACACAACTCACATGATAGAAAGAAACGGTAAGAGACTCAGGATAATGCAAAAGCTGGAAGCCCTGACAAATTCCAGCAATAGTGCTGAAAATAGATTCCAGAACTTGTAACTGTACTGAAAACAGCAACAACACTCTAATCCACCTAACAATATAAAAGTTGCCCATGTATGAGCTCTACACAAAAAACCAGGACAATTCCAACCCAACCAATCATTGCCCCATCAGACTACTCTCAATCATCAGAAAATGATGGACAACATCATCGTCAGTGTTACCAAGCAACACCTGCTTAGCAACAACCTGCTCACTGAAGCCCAATTTGGGTGCCACCAAGGCCACTAAGTTCCTGACCGCATAACAGCCTTGGTTCAAAAATGGGCAAAAGAGCTCAATTCCAGAAGTGAGGTAAGAATGATAGCCCTTGACATTAAGGCCACATTTGATCAAGTGTGGTGCCAAGGAGCCCTAGCAAAACTGGAATCAACAGGTATCAGGGCAAACTCTCTGCTGGCTGAAGTCATACCTGGTACATAGGAAGATGGCGATCAGTCATCTCAGCTCTGGAACATCTCTACAAGGAGATCCTCAGGATAGTGTTCTAGGTCCAACCATCTTCAACAGCTTTATCAATGAACTAGTCTCTATCATAAGGTCAGAAGTAGGGATGTCTGCCAATGATTGCACAATGTTCAGCACTATTCATGGCTCCATAGGTACTGAAGCAGTCTACGTTCAAATTTCACAAGACCTGGACTGTAGACAGGCTTGGGCTGACAAGTGACAAGTAACAATCTCGCCAGGCAATGTCCATGTCCAATTAGAGACAACCTAACCATATTTAATGATGTTACCACCAGTGAATTCCCTACTATCAACATTGACCAGAAACTCAACTGTAATCTCCAATAAATAAAGTAGTTACAAGAGCAGACTGGAGGCTTGGAATACTTCAACTCTCGTCCTGACTCCCCAAAGCCTGTCCATCACTATAAGTCACAAGTCAGAAATGTGATGGAATATTCTCCATTTACCTTAATAAGTGCAGCTCCACAATACTCAATCATCAAAACAAAGCAACTTGCTTGATTAGCAGTACATCCGCAAGCACCCATGCCCTCCACCACTGACACTCAGTAGCTACAGTGTGTACTAATCTACAAGATGCACAGCAGAAATTCGCAAAAGATCTTCAGACAGCATCTTCCAAGCCTGTGACCACTTCTATCTAGAAGGAAAAGGGCAGCAGACACATGGAAACAAATAATCTTCAAGTTCCCTTCAAGCCACTCACCATCCTGACTTGGAAATATATCGCCATTTCTTCACTTTCACCAGGTGAAAATCCTGGAATTCCCTCCCTACTGGCATTGTGGGTCAATCCACTATAAATGGACTTCAGAGATACAAGAAGGCAGCTCACGATGACCTTCTCAAGGGCAACTAGGGACAGGCAATAGATGCTGGCCAGCTAGCGTTGCCCACGTCCCAAGTGAACAAAGAAATGAGGTTAAAATAAAATAAACCAAGCCATCTATTTACAATACAAATTCAGAGATTTTTAAACCCAAGTATAATCAATTCTTCCAAACACTCATTCAAAGGTAAACAAAAACAGCTTTTGTATCATCCTCAAACCCCACTCATACCATACTCAGACCAGAGTCCCTCGATCTAGCACTTCAGTAGGTTTAAGACCATAAGAGATAGGAGTAGAAGTTGGCCGTTCAGTCCATAAAATCTGTTCTGCCATTCAATGAGATCATGGCTAATCTGATAATCCTCAACTGACTTGGGACTTCACATTTTAGTCTGACACTACAGACAGCTTCTTCCTGAAGCCATTATAAACGTGGAATTCAATGTATTCAGCATTAAATAACCT
Source organism: Chiloscyllium punctatum (assembly GCF_047496795.1). Taxonomy (NCBI): domain Eukaryota; kingdom Metazoa; phylum Chordata; class Chondrichthyes; order Orectolobiformes; family Hemiscylliidae; genus Chiloscyllium; species Chiloscyllium punctatum. Next base: position 131,085,296 of record NC_092743.1, read on the forward strand.
CTTCAGGTTTTTAATTTAACACTTCTGTTCTAGATCTAACTCTAACCCTGTATTCTAAGGTAATCTAGTTCATTATATCCTCCATTCTTAGGGGTGCTGGTCTACATAAGCATTCCGTGTAAGTTTATTTTTCTTCAGTGTAGACTTCTAAGGTCGCTGCATGGATGTGATTTCTGGAACTGGAAGTCAACACTGCAATCTGTTTCAGTACACTGATCACCATGCATGGATTGTCAAAGTACATTGCACACAGCATAGCGAGAATGTTGAGCCACGATGCCACCCTATCTCAAGGACTCCCCAGGACTGCCCCAAAGCTCAAAGTAAAATCAAAACTAAATGTCACCCTCTCTTGTTTCCTTTAACCATACAAGTTAACAAGGTCCACTAGTCTCCAAAATCATTCAGACCCTAATATTTACCTTGTTGTGTTACAAAATAAGACAAATAAAAAAATACATTGGAGGTACACAAAAATCCACTCACTAATGCCAGGTCTCAAAATCACCATTGCTACAGAATTCAGATACACAGAAAGGTTACCAAATCAAAAAGCAGAAATCCAAAGTTAGAATGATTGATTTATGTACATATATAGAAAAGAATCACATGGTTTACATCAAACTTCTCACATTCCTCTAGCCCCAAGAATGAAATTGTATCTTAAACAGGCATTTTCTTCACAAACTATCCTACCAGTAAGTCTATGCCATAATAATACCAACTAAATATTAACATTAATTATACACAGAGTTACATAGCAGTCATTTTTCACACATCACAGAGACTCTGGTGTGTAAGTTCTAGTTAAAACATCCTTGATGAAATTTTCTTTTCCAGGCACATGAACAATTTTCAAATTATATGGTTCCAATCGAAATATCCTCAATTCTTGTCCCAAAATTTTCATAAGAAAATCAAAGGATTATGGTCCATTGAAGTAAAAGTTTTGTCCAACATTGAAATGTATATTTCAAGATGATGTAGATTAGATTAGATTACTTACAGTGTGGAAACAGGCGCTTCGGCCCAACAAGTCCACACTGACCCACCGAAGCGCAACCCACCCATATCCCTGCATTTACCCCTTTTTACCTAACACTATGGGCAATTCAGCATAGCCAATTCACCTGACCTGCACATCTTTGGACTGTGGGAGGAAACCGGAGCACCCGGAGGAAACCCACGCAGACACGGGGAGAATGTGCAAACTCCACACAGTCAGTCGCCTGAGTCGGGAATTGAACCCAGGTCTCTGGCGCTGCGAGGCAGCAGTGCTAACCACTGTGCCACCCACCAAAACTCAACGTAGAGCCAGCACAAAACTCAATGTCTCCTTTTGAACAGATGAATACTTCTATTGATCTGTAGTCAGTTTCTTTCAAAAGGATTAAATCCTGTGAACTCATTAAGTGTCCCCAATGGCAAATAGTAACAAGAGAATTCCCTTGTGCCAATCAAAGTTCTTCAGCCAGAGAATGGTGAATCTATGGAATTCATTGCCACAGAAAGCTGTGGAGGCCAGGTCATTGAATGTATTTAAGACTGAGCTAGATAGACTCTTAATTGTCAAGAGGATCAAGGATTACGGGGAGAAAGTGAGAGAATGGGATTGAGAAACTTACCAGCCATGGTTGAATGGTGGAGCAGACCTGATGGGCTGAATGGCCTTACTTCTGCTCCTATGTCTTATAATCTTATTGGCAATAAGCTGTAATCACAGTCTTCAAAGTTTGATGTCATATTTCTAATACACCTCAAATTTGTGGGTAAGAAACAGACATGAATTGTTTAATTCTCAAACTTGTCATCACTTTAAATTTTTCTAATGTAAAATTTGAGTCTTCATCTAATTGTATTTCTTTGGGTAATGCCATCTTATTAAAAAAAAATTAAACTTACTCTTCCTCCATTACCACTTCTGCAGTAAATTTTCCCTCAAGGCACTGCTTCAGAACTTCTTGGTAAAACATCCATTATCATGACAAGACATTTGCTGTCATTCTTAGATGGAGATAGGAGTCCTACACAACCTATGAAAGATCCTGCCACTCGCTACTTCAAAAGCTGGCACAAGAATTAAAGCCACAGGTTTTAAGTGAAAGTTGGGGCTCCTTACAGCCTGATAATGTATAGAAAGTCTGGCAAAACTTGATTACATCTTTGTGATTCTGGCAATAAATAAGCTTTAATATTTTAGTTTATGTTTTGCTAATACCCAAATGACCTGCCACGAGAATTTAAGGGGCCACTTATAAATTTCATAACAATACACAAATGGACCATCTGACGGACCACTATCCATTCCTCATCAACTTGTATTTGAGGTGACAAAAACAGAAGTTGCTGGAAAATCTCAGCAGACCTAGCAGCATCTATGGAAAGAAATCAAAGTTAACGTTTTGGGTCCAGTGACCCTTCTTCAGAACACATTTAAGGGTGATCTCCATTTCCTCACTAAGGTTTCAATTTCATAATATTACTGAGGTGTCGCTGAGTAGACTGTTTTATATAACTCTTTAAATTCTAAAACTGTTTGTTGCATTTCTACTAAGGATGGGCTGAACATACCAGCCTCATTCATATTGAATTCATCCTTTTAGTTAAATTTTCAAACATACTGTCCAATAACAATTTCCAAATTATCTTCCTGTTTCATCGACTTTCTCTTCTGAATTTTGTAGGCCTGAGATCTAGACATGACAGTGTCAAGAAACAAACCAAGGTGTTCATTTTTGTAACAATTCACTTTCTCTTACTCCACTGGTTGTTCTACCATCTTTGACAAAGCCAATATTTTTAACTGCCAGGTCATTTGCCAAAGTGAAATCAATTCCCTCAATAACAACATTTCATTACTTCAACTATCATTCTCCACTTACTAAGTCACCCTTCAATCAAAATCTGCACAACAGCTTTGTATCTTCCTTGAATATCTCCAAGTATATCAGCCATCATCAGTAACTGACTTGCACTAGTATCTTTCAAAAATCTTTATTGGTTTACTGACTTTGATTCAAAAGCATAAGGAAATACACCCCCTTTTGACATAAAATACTCAGAATTTCTAGTAATCTAACTTTCTTTACTTACAACCTTCTTTACCAATTTTCAAAAAATAATTTCCAGGACTATCCTGAGCCATCTCTCTTCTTAGTACATTCTAAGGAAACTAATGGTCTCTTTGTACAACCGCTAAAGTTTAGCTATCTATTTTCTTCCTTGATTCCTCCTTTTCTGAAGACTCCATAGATTTTTTTTTGACTACAATTGGTCTCACATCAAACTTCCTACAAAAGGTTTTGCATGTCCACTCTCATTAGAATTAAAGTGTATTAATATCTTCATACCACTTTTCAGTTCTAGCCTTTCCATTTGTTTCATTGATGTCCTCTGTCTAATCTCTAAAATAAATCCTGCTTCCATTCACAGATTTTCTATTCCTCGAATGTCCTTGTGAATGCTCATATGACATTTCCCTAGAATTGTAATTGTCTCTACAAGATATCACTGTTATTTGCCAGAACTATTGCTTCTCTGATACATAGAGGCAAGTCAAGTATTCAAGTAAGTTTTTAAAATTTGCAGCAATGCCATTTCTGAACTTTTCCACGGTCTTATTTATCTTTTTTTCTCTAACGTAAGTGGTCTAAGACAGTTATCCCACAGCATTTCTTGATGCTTGCAAATGCTTCAGCCTTGTCTTTTGTACTCAATACTGAGAATGAGGAAATTTGTGTTAGTTACCCACTTGTCAGTTAATCATACCCTACTTTTCATGTCAGGATGTGGCAAGATTGCAGACCTTAAATATGATCAATTGGTAGTGGGATTGTTTATCATGTATTGTTAATATTGTTTTGCTTGCAAATAGTCGCATGCTGTCACTTTGCCAGATTTGGACCTCATTTTCAGGTGTACCTGGTGCTTTTCCTGCAGTTTTCATTGAATCAGGGATTCCCCCACATGCCCACAAGGCTTACAGGCAACAACAAAGAGTGGGGTATATGCTTGGTCCTGACATTATAGAAAATGGTTGAATGTAAATTCCGTTGCTACCAATGGCCCGCGATATTCTGAACTGTAAGATCTGTTCATAATCTATCCTATTTGGGAAACTCTTCATAATGTTAAGACGGAACTTTGACTCCACAAGGTACAAGGTCATGAAACCCCCACGGTTTAGTACAGAAACGCTTGCAGGATCAACTGGCCTGACTTTGATGTTGTCACTTCCAAAGCCTTGGTCAACATTATGTGGTTTGATACAGCTCACAAGCTTGCTCAAATAGCTCAGAGGCCATTTCAGGGTCATTGAATACAGGGAGAACTAGCCACTTGGATACAGAAATGGCTCGAAGGTAGAAGATAGAGAGAGGCAAAGGCGAGATGTTTTTCAGACTGGAGGCCTGTGACCAGTGGAGTGCCACAAGGATCACAAGGTGCTGCATTTTGGTAAAGCAAATCTTAGCAGGACTTATACACTTACTGGTAAGGTCCTAGGGAGTGTTGCTGTACAAACAGACCTTAGAGTGCAAGTTCATAGCTCCCTGAAAGTGGAGTCGTAGGCAGATAAGATAGTGAAAAAGCAAGTTAGGCCACTTTTCGAATATTGCATGCAATTCTAGTCTCCTTTCTATCGGAAGGATGTTGTGAAACTTGAAAAGGCTCAGAAAAGATCTACAAGGATGTTGCCAGGGTTGGAGGATTTGAGCTATAGGGAAAGGTTGAATTAGCTGGGGCTGTTTTCCCTGCAGCAGTGGCTGACAGGTGACCTTATGGAGGTTTATAAAATCATGAGGGGCATGGATAGGGGAGGGGAGTCCAGAACTAGAAAGCATAGGTTTAGGGTGAGAGGGGAAAGATATAAAAGAGACCTAAGAGACAACATTTTCATGCAGAGGGCGGTACGGAATGAGCTGCCAGAGGAAGTGGTGGAGGCAAGTACAATTGCAACATTTAAAAGTCATCTGGTTGGGTATAGGAATAGAAAGGATTTGGAGGGATATGGTCCGGGTGCTGGCAGGTGGGACTAGATTGGGTTGGGATAACTAGTCAGCATGGACGAGTTGGACCGAAGGATCTGTTTCCATGCTGCTCATCTCTATGACGATGTGTATCCTGTCCCATGTCAACATTTCCAGCATCATAAGTTTAAAAAACTCAAAACACGCTTCATTATGCAGGCACATTGTTTGCACCCAGCTTTTGAATTAACTGCTCGATTTCAAACTTCGATGTAGCAACAGACCCCAAAGACAGAGGAAAGGTTTTAGTAATGCCCTTGAGATTTATGAGAATCTCTGGCCCACAATCACCGAAAAATATAAAGGAAAAGCTTGTTAAAAAGGGTACGAAGCATCTCAAATGAATTCAATGAAAGAACACTTAGGCCAAGTGCAGGCAGCCCCCAAGCAATTCATCTACTCAAACACCAAGTTCCCCATATGGTAGAGTCAGCAGATTATATTTGTTAGCCATTTTAGAATGCAGTGGACCCGAGTGGAAAAAAAACGTCAGCCACAATTCCAAAGGGATCACTGAAGAAGAAAGGAGTAATACTTTCTGTTTGGCCAGGTCCCCAGGAAGGAACTTTATACTGTAGAATTATAAAATGGTTACTGAAATAACTACACAAAGGCCAGCATCTTGTCACCAAGGAACCCTTTATTTACACATGCACAGTACTGTATATGACACTGATCCAGCTCAGAGTGAACAGGGCCCCTGACACTTCTGTTTATATCGGTCAGCCAGAACTCTCAGTTGGACCAGAATAACAGTCCCAATCAGGGAACTTATATTCTATGAGGTTCACCAGGCTGACCTTGTTCCAATGACTACAGTTGAAGATGAAGGCTGCTCATTCTGCCATTTTTGCACAGGCTCACAGCAAGGGCAACTCACACAGTGTCACTCACCTACATTTTCCAATAACTGGAGAGATTATTTGCCGGGTTCATCATCTAATATTTTCATTGAAAGCTTCATTTAGCCCTACCACTTGGACAGTGTATTTCAGATTCTAATCATGATTTGGAGACGCCGGTGTTGGACTGGGGTGTACAAAGTTAAAAGTCACAACACCAGGTTATAGTCCAACAGATCACCTGATGAAGAAGCAGTGCTCTGAAATCTAGTGCTTCCAAATAAACCTGTTGGACTATAACTTGGTGTTGTGATTTTTAACTTTCAGATTCTAACCACTCTCCACATTTTTATTTTCTCAATTCTTCATTGCTTCTTTAGCCAATCCCATGTTGGTAATCAGCATTGTTTAAGAATGGCAATAGGGGTAATCAGGGAAATTACAGGCCGGTGAGCCTTATGTCAGTGGCAAGGAAATTATTAGAGAAGATTTTTAAGAGCTAGGATTTACTCACATTTCGAAAAATGTGGACTTAATTTGCAGAAAGCAGCATGGTTTGGTGTGGAAAGATTCTGTCTCACAAATTTGATTAACTTTCTCAAAATAAATTCACAAAGATGATTGATGAGGGGCAGAATGGTGGTTGTTGCCTACATGGACTTCAGCAAGGTCTTTGCTGAGGTCCACCACAACAGACTGATACAGAAGGTGATGTCACATGGGATCCATGGTGAGCTGGTAAGAGGAGTACAGAACTGGTTTGTTAATAGAAGACAGAGAATAACAGTGGAAAGTTGTTTTTCTGACTGGAGATCTGTGACCAGTGGTATTTTGCTGTGATCACTGTTGGAACCTGTTTGTAATACATATATATATATATAAGCATGATTCGGATAGGCTGGAAGAGATGCACTTTGTAAGGTCTAATACAGTAGGGAAGAATAGTAAGTGGCAGAGTCCTTAGAAGTATTAACATGCAGAGGGATCTAGGCATGCAAATCCACAGTTCCCTGAAAGTGGCTGCACAGGTGGATAAGGTGGACAAGAAGCCTTATGGCATGCTTGCCTCAATTGGTTGGGGCACAGAATATAAAACTTCGCAAGTCAAGTTGAAGCTTTATAGTACTTTAATTAGGCCTCATTTAGAATACTGTGTCCAGTTCTAGTTGCCACACTACCAGAAGGATCTAGCGCCGTTGGGGAGGATCCAGAAAAGGTTTAATCAGGATGTTGCCTGGTTTGGAGGACATTAGCTTTGAGGAGAGATTGGACAAACTCAGTTTGTTATCACTTGAATGTCAGAGGCAGAGAGGTGACCTGATAGAAGTTTACAAAATTATGACAGGCTTGGATAGAATGGATAGTTGGAGAATTTTTTTCCCAGAATAGAAATGTCAATTACTAGGGAACATATGTTGAAGGTAAAAGAGGAAATGTTTAAAAGGAGATGTGACAGGCAAGGTTTTACACATAGCGTGGTAAGTGTCTGGAATGCACTGCCAGAAGAGACGGTGGAGGCAGATATAAAAGCAATGTTTAAGAAGCATCTTGATAGATACATGAATAGGCAGCAAATTGAAGGATATGAACAGTGTAGAGGCAAAATATGTTTTGCTTACAAAGGCACCATGTGTTGGCACGGGCTTCCTGGACCAAAGGGCCTATTCCTATGTTATACTCTTCTTTGTTCACTCTCAACCTGCCCTACCACCTTCAAAAGATTTGAATAAGTACGACCCTGAGGTATGTCTGTCCTTGCTCCCAAGAGATATGGAACATCTCTCTGCATTGATAGTATATGTAAAGCTGTCTCAGTGTTTGGTAAGCATCACTCAGGCTTCACAGCTGTAGAGAACCATAGTTCTTTAGACTTCAAACTTTGTGTCCATCAGCATGTTCTGGTTAATGAGGACTTGTCTAAGCAGCTTCTTATAGACTGACTCCTGTGTGGATTCTCAAAGTCTACGGTCACTGCAGAAGTGAACAACAGCCTCCAACTGTGACTTGCAGCTGTGATGCTGGGTGAGGGTTTTCTGCAGCAAGCAGGCAACATCAGGATGGAGGTATCATTCTTGTGTAGCAAACGGACAAGCCACTTCAGTAGAATGCAGAATACTTGCCTTCCAAATCATTCTCTCTACTCTCAACTCTTGAAGAGCAAGAAGGGCTGGACCTGCATAGAAACCTTGTCTTGAACTGGTCGGCTGAATTTGAAAAATTAAGTGAAATCTCATGAAAGTCATGAGTTAGTTGTTTGTTGAGCAGCTGCTATTAGGAATTGTGTTTAAACCCATAACCAACACAAGGAAAGAAGAAAGAATTTACAGGCAGGGAGAGGGGACCAATTTGTGAGTAAGGGCAAAGAATTTCTAATTTCTGTTAATCCACAGTTTGTGTTACAGATTTAATAACTTTTCTAGTTGCCTTATATTTGGTTAAAAGTAATTGACCTAAAGTTATGGGAAGGGAACTGCTAGTGGAACATATGAGTATAGGAATACAGAATTACCTCGGTTATTCGAACATCAATTATCCAAACAAGATCTCAAAGTCCCATAAATTGTTATGAATTCTATATAAAAACACAAACTAAGAGAGATGCTTATCCACACACAGGACATCCACCAGGACGAAAACAATTCTTTTGTAATCGCAAATTAACAACAACAGCAAATAACACAAAAGAAAACTGAGCTGCAACCTGAATTTCCAGTTCTTCCAGAATCTTAAGTACCTGTCCTAATCTGCAATGCCACATAGACTGATGTTGGATATTTTTTTCCCCACAGTTGTTTGTGCTCTCCTCTGTCTCTGCTGGTTAATTTCACCAGGGGAGTGGGTCAGGGCTGTAATTCGCTCATTGCAACTGAACATGAGTTGCTTTATCCTCGCTAGTAGAACCCACTTGCTTTGACTGACACACACATTTATGAACTTTTAGTTCACTCTTGCCCCAATCCAAAATGTTGAGGGGGTGAAAGGTATCTGACATCAATCACTGCTCAGGAGTTGACACAAACTATGATGCTCCTGAGTGGACAGAAAGTACAGTTCAAATGTTCAGTATGGCTTCCTTTGTTTATGATCAGATCAGTTATCCGAACAAAGTAGTCCCCATCCGCCTCATTCCAATAATCACGGTTGTTCTGTAGACAGTTTTAGTCGATGAATGCAAGGTTGAAGAGTTGGTGTAGGAGAGAGGGGCTTAGATTCCTACATCAGTGGGTCCATTTCTGGTGAAATAGTATTTACAATTCTGATAGCTTGCATCTCAGTTGAAGTGGGAACAATATCCTTGTTGGGGAGGGGATTGGAGTCTGCTAGTGCTGTCTGAGCATTTATACAAATTTTACCAGGGTTCAGGATTCAGAGTGGAGGTATAATGGGAGTGATGCACTGACAAATGCAGGAGAGAAAAAAAAAATCAAGATTTGGAATTGCTGCTGTTGGACTGGGGTGTAAAAAAAGTTAAAAGTCATACAACACCAGGTTATAGTCCAATGGATTTATTTGAAAGCACTAGCTTTCAGAGCGCTGCTCCTTCTTCAGGTGGTTGTGGAGTATAAGATTGTAGGATTCTGGATTAGTGGTGCTGGAAGAGCACAGCAGTTCAGGCAGCATCCAAGTAGCTTCGAATTCGACGTTTCGGGCAAAAGCCCTTCATCAGGAATAAAAGTGCTCTTCCAGCACCACTAATCCAGAATCTGGTTTCCAGCATCTGCAGTCATTGTTTTTACCTATAAGATCGTAGAACACAGACATAGCAAAAGTTTACAGTGTGATGTAACTGAAGTTATATATTGAAAAAGACCTGGATTGTTTGTTAAGTCTCCCATCTTTCAGAATGGGCATATTGGTTTCAGTTCTTTCATATGTAAATTCTAGAACATTCTTAAAGTTACATTCTCAAGTGAACTTTAACAATAGGGTGCCATGTTGGTCCAGATAATGCATTGAAGATGTCAGGTGCCCTATGTGAGGCTGTTTGTGCCCCAATGTTCAGACTGATTCTAATCTAAAAAGGGATTTACAGAATCTTACATGGATTCAAAAATCCATGGAAGAAAAGAATCAAGTCAGTCTAAAAGGCAGAATATATACAGTCAAGTTAAGGCATAACATGCAGGCTGAGTAGCATTTATTTTATTGCAAGGGGTCTTGCAAGTAAGGCAAATGAGTTGAAGAGCTCAGAAGAACTCAGTTCTGAGGAAGGGTCACTGGACCCAAGATGTCAACTCTGACTTCTCTTCATAGGTGCTGCCAGACCTGGTGAGCTTTTCCAGCAATTTTTGTTTTTGCTTCTGATTTCCAGCATCTACAAATTTTTTTTGGTTTTTAGATGAGTTGAAGTTGCTGATTGCCACCTGAGGATTTGATATCATTCTATCATGGAGATTGGGTTGAGGCAGGGGCAGAACTAGGAGCTCAATATTCTAAGGTATAGAATCTCCAGATGAGACAGGGAAAGGTGTAAAGGAGTGGTGTGGCAATATTGATCAAGGACCCAATTACTGAAGAAAAGAGGAATGATATCTTAGATGGATTCTCAATAAAGGTGGAACATAAAAACCAAAAAAGGGGCAATTCTATAGTTGCCAGCATACTCCAATCAACCAGAAAGAGACAGGGGGTTAGGGATCTTGGCAAATTTCAGAGAAGCGTAAAAATAATAGAGCAACTAATAGGAGATTTCAACTTCCCCAATATTAATGGGGAAAGGCAAGGTGTGAAAGGCTGAGGATGGTTGTGGTGGTGGAGGGAAGATACACAGCACTTGTTGCAATCTGCTGAGAAAGTTATCAAAGGAATTACCTATAGAAATTATCTAACCTATTGCACGATTTTCCCTTCCAAATGTGTATCAGTTCCAGTGTTTGCGATTAAGAAAGGTACTCGGTGGACCGTGGTCAATTACAAGTTTATTTCGGTTTCCTACGGACTACTTACCTTTAGAGCACCTTTACTTTCATCTTTATTCCCTAGCTGCTTCAGTCTTTCCTCGTACAAGCCTTGCAACTCGCTCGATAAACGTTTCATGCTTTGCCTGACTCCTGCCGAACTCGGTAACGGCGATTCCTTGCCTGCCGCCCTCAGGAGCTTCAAGTCCCGCCGCAAGCCAACACCAACATCTCCTCCAGCAGCATCCTGACCGCAAGAGCCAGCCTGCACTTTCATCCGATCCGTAACGAGACACCGGGCACTGGGATCCTGCTTTCCAACATCCATTGGTGTGGAGGCCGATCGGTTCTACCAGAGAAAAGACAGCGCACTTTGATCGCCGAACATTCTGACAATTAGCAGCCGTTCGCCAAACTTTAAATCTAACGGAACCCGCCGTTGGAGCGCCCGCCCCCTTCCTCCGCCCCGATTGGTGAACTGGGCAACTAGAACCGCCCACTGTGTCACCTCGGATTGATGGAAAGTGTCCCTCCTGCAGGACAGTTGGTTCCTTCCAGTGCCAATCAATCAGTGATGTCACAGGCCGCCGTCCTCGCGCCTCGCCGCCCGCCGTCGCGAGGAGGAGGCGGTTGCAGGGGGTCAGAGGTCGTTAAGCTTCAGAGAGAAACACTTTTTCTTGTTTATACAGACTCTTAAGACTCACAGTCACAGAGCTAAGAACAACTGTACCGTGATTGCCTTTATATCCCTCTGGATCCGGTAGCGTACTGTCAACATCCCGCATTTCCGAAGGCCAGCTGCCCGTGTGGTGAGAGGCCCAGTTCTGGTAGGTGTTAGATTTGTCATTGGTGGAGGTGGTCCACTTGCACTGTTCCAGGGTCTTCACAAAAGCAAATGCATGCCAGCCTTAAACTCCCACATATTTAATTTTAAACTTCGCTGTCAATTTCTTTCCTCCATTGAAAACGACAGTATTAAATCATAGCCTACCTGTGGCTGATTTGTGGGCCACTTGAACCCGACACAAGCTTAACCTCGATGACAAACTTAGCTCGAGTGCATTCACACAAACTCCGTAAACTCTGACATTTAGGGATACATTTTGTCCTATTGATAATATTTTGGGTGGTTAGTATTAATTTCCAAATTTTGTTTCTTCTACTTAAAAGGTGGGAGACCTAATTAGTAGATAACTGTCAATTGTCAAAGCCTTCTTACTTAAGAACGGTGTTTTGTGAGATTTTCTCCTTTAATCTAATTTGCTATTTGCTTTCTGCCACATGCCTTTTGAAGAGATCTGATGATTCTCATAATGATTGCATCATGGCTATTTTTCTATAAAGATTGGGATTATATCATATCTTAATATTGACTCTGTGCGTCTTAAATTTTAAACAGCTTTTGATTTTTTTTTGTAGAGAATGTTGACGGGCAGCTACCAAATATTAATCTAAATAGATTAAGACCATAAAATAACTAGGAATTAAGTAGTTGTCATGGTGCAGATACTTGTCATTTCTCATCTGAAACTGACAGGAACTTCTACCGTTCGTGTCTGCGTAGTTAATTAGAGAAATATAGAAGCAACTGTCAGTTTCTTTTTTTTATTTTTTTCCAAAGTATGGACTGTTTAATTTCCCCTGATTGCAATTAACTAGAAATCAATGAATTTACAAAAGCTTTCTTGTTTTCATCATGTCTCATTTGTAAAACCCCTCAAAGCTATAACTTCTGAATAAGGTATAACTTAGTTGTTAACTGAGTACTGTGTTAAATTTATAATTAGAGTCACGGTGATGTACAGCATGAAATAGACGCTTTGGTCCAATTTGTCCATGCCAACCAGATATCCTAACCTAATCTAATCCAATTTGCCAGCACTTGGCCCACATCCCTCTAAATCTTCCTATTCATATACCCATCCAGATGCCTTTTCAAATGCTGCAATTGTACCCCTTAGGTCCCTCTTTTATCTTCCCCCCCCCCCACCCCTCCCCCAGCCTAAACCTATGCCCTCTGGTTATGGACTCCCCCACCCCAGACTTTGTCTATTTGTCCTAGCCATGGTCCTCATGATTTTATAAACCTCTATAAGGTCACTCCTCAGTCTCTGATGCTCGAGGAAAAACAGCCCCAGCCTATTCAGCCTCTCCTTCATGCTGCTCGAAACCCTTACTTTTTCCAGTAAACTAATGTGATTTTTGTAAACTGTCAGGTTGCTCAATCTTCACATTCCTATTGTAAATATTTTAAAAGTTTATTTATAATATTTTAACTTCACATGTTTATGTCCCAATTTTTATTTTGCTGTTTGTAAAATGTTCATCAAACAAGAAGATTCAATGCTTTTTACTTCTTGGTTTGTTGTCTGACAATACTTTAGCATGATTTATTGGTTATCCTACTTGATAACATCACTATTGATAGATCTCTGGTGATCCTCTCAATTCGGTGCAGATTTGAACTGTGACCAGGAAAGAGGAAATTCATGCCATAGAGGTCTCTAGATTCTTTTGAGCAATTTTCATCCTGATCATGATGTGTATATCCAAGATCAGTGTGGACAAATCTGGTTCAAATTCTTGGGATACTGGCACCAATACTGGGAAGAAGGGAGCTTTTCTGATTGGGTTCCGCTGTATCATGTTGAGACCAAAGTCCTGATGAATCTCATAACTAGGGCTGTGGATAGGGCTTTAAATTAAATAAAATGGAGGGGTGGGGGGGATCTGCATGAAAAATTATGGGAAAAGTTAAAGGAGCGGGGATAGGTTATTGGAAGTTTCCAGAGTAAGTAATAGGACAGAGAGTATGGAACAGATCGGGCACAACAGATAAGGAGACAACTGTGACAAAAGGGAGAATCAACCCAGGACTGACGTTGTACTTAAATGCACACAATATATGAAATGAGCTTGTAACGTAGATTAAAATTGGCAGGTACAATGTGAGTGCATAGCTGTGGGGGACCAGGGCTTGGAACTAAATATCCAAGGAAATGCATCCTATTGAAAGGGCAGACAGATGAACAGAAGGGACAGGGTTGCCTTGTTAGTAAGAAATTAAATCGATAGCAAAAAAGTGATCTAGAGTAAGACATCAAGAATCTGTGTGGGTAGAGTTGAGGAACCGTAGTTCTGATGGGGGTCATGTACAGGCCTCTTAGCAGTAATCAGGATATGGGGTGGAAAATAAATCAGGGGATAGGAAAGGCACTTACAATAATCGTGAGGGTTTCAGTAGAAAAGTGATTTGGTCAAATCAGGTTGGTAGTGTATCCCAAGAACAGGAATTTGTGGAATGTCTGTAAAATGGTTTCTTGGAGCAGCTTGTGGGAGAGCCCACTAGCGAACAGGCAATTCTGGATTTGATGATCTGTAATGAGGTAGACTTGCTTAGGGAGCTTAAGGTGAAGGAACCTATTGATGGTAGCGACAATAATATGATAGACTTCATCCTGCAGTTTGAGAGGGAGAAGCTGGAATGAGATGTAACAGTAATTACAATTGAGTAAAGCTAACTACCAGAGTTGATTGGAATGAGATCATAGCAGGGAAGACTGGGGGGTAGCAATGGCAGGAGTCTTTGGGGTAATTCAGGAGACAGAGGAGAAAGTCATCCCAAAGAAGAGAAAACACATTAAGCAGAGGACGAGGTAACCATGAGGGATTTTACCGACAACATAAAAGCAAAATAAAAAGCATACAATGTGGTGTAGAATAGGGGGAAGCCTTTAAAAACCAACAGAGGATAATTAATAAAGCAATAAGGAGAAAGATTGAAGGAGGTTACACGGGTTTCTTTAGATATCTAAAAGGTAAGAGAGAGGCAAGTGTGGACATTGGACCACTGGAAACCGAGGCTGGATAAGTAGTAATGGGGAACAATGTAATGGTGAAAATGAATAGGTACTTTGCATAAGTTTTCACAGTGGAAGATACTAGCAGCGTACCAGAATTTCAAAAGAGTCCGGGGACAGAGGTGAGTGTAGTGGCTACCTCTAAAGGAGAAAGTGTTGGGGAAGCTGAAAGGTCTGAAAATGGATAAATCACCTCGACCAGATGTACTACGTCCCACATTTTTCTGAAGGACATAGCTGAGGAAATTGTGGAGGCATTGGTGGTGATCTTTCAGGAATCACTAGAGTCAGGGAGGGCCCCAAAGGATTGGAAAATGGCTAATGTATCATCCCTATTTAAGAAGGGCGGGTGACAGAAGTGTCGGAAATTATAGGCCAGTTAGCCTGACCTCAGCCACTAATAAGATTTTAGAATCAATTATTAAGGATAGTGGAATACTTGCAAGTATGTGGTAAAGTAAGGTTGATTCAGCATGGCTTCATCAATGGAAGATCATATCTGACAAAACTGTTAGACAGTTTTGAGAAGATTTGAATCTCAAGTTGAGGTTCTGGAGTAAGTTTGCTCGTTGAACCTTCAAGCTCAGCAAGCAAACTTATATCCAAAATCTGTTAGAATTCTTTGACAAGGTAACAAGCAAGTTAGACAGAGGAGAGCCAATGGATGTGATCAGTTTGGATTTTGAGAAAGCCTTTGACAAGGTGCTGCACAAAATAAGGGTGGGTACTGATATGGACAGAGGGTTGGCTGACTGGCAGAAGGCAAAGGTTTTTTTTCAGAAAGGCAACTGGTGACTAGCAAAGTTTCATAGGGGTCAGCGTAGGGACCACAACTATTCACATTGTACATCACTGATCTCAATGAAGGTACCTGAGGCTATTGTTACTTTTGCAGATGACGCAAAAATCAGTGAAGGGATAGGTAGTGTTGAAGAAATGAGGAGGCTACAGAAGGACTTGGATAGATAAGGAGACTGAGCAAAGAAGGGGCAGATGGAATACGATGTAGGAAAGAATGAGGTTATGCACTTTGATAGGAAGAATTGAGGTGTCGATTATTTTCTAAATGGGCAAAGGCTTTGGAAATCTGAAACACAAAGGGACTTGGATGTCTAGTTCAGGATTCTCTTAAAGTTAACATGAAAGTTCAGTTCGCAGTTAGGAAGGCGGATGCAGTGTTGGCATTCATTTCAAGAAAGCTAGAATACATGAGCAGATATGTACTTTTGAGGCTACATAAGGCTCTGGTCAGACCACATTTGAAATAATGTGAGAAGTTTTTGGTCCCATATCTAAGGATGGATGTGCTGTCCTTAGAGGAGGTTTACAAGAATGGCTGAAGTACTTGCCACATGAGGAGATGTTGAGGACTCTGGGTCTGTAAATGATGGAGTTTAGTCACTTTGGTGTTGGTGAGGGGGGGAGGGTTCTCATTGAGACTTGCTGAATACGGAGAGGCCTGGATAGAACGCAGATGGAGAAAGTGTTTCCACTAGTATGACCCGAGGGCGCAGCTTCAAGAGCAAAGGAATGATCCATCAGAACTGAGATGAGGAGGAACTTCTTGAATGATAAGGTAACTCTTAAGAAAGATAATTTGGGACAAATGGAATGGCATTTGGAAAAGACTTATTATTAAATTAAAATCACCATTAAATTTTTGAAGCAAAATTAGATATTACTAGATTAATGAAGTTTGTTAAGTTCTCTCATAGAATGTGAACTTTGCTGGCAAGTAGAGTATTTTGTTGTTCATCTGAAATTACCTTTAAAAAGATAGTGGTGAGCTACCTTCTTGAACCCAATTGATCTATGTAGTATAGTGAGGGAGTTTCACGATTTTGACCCAGCAACAATGCAGGAACTCAGAAGATTTCCAGCTTAAGGTGGTGGATGGCTTGAAAGGGAATGTGAAGATGATAGTGTTCCCATTGTCTGTAGGCTTTGTCCCTCTAAGTGATAGAGTTCCCAGGTTTGATTGAGGCTTAGTAAGTTGCAGCAATGTAGTTTATTTATGTACACATTACTGACATTCTGTGTTGGTGGAATGGAAACCAATCAAGTGGCACATTTTCTGCTGGAGGTATTGTGCTTATTGAACAATATGGGAGCTGTATTCATCTAGAAAAGAGGAAACTATCCCATCATAATCCTGACTTGTGCCTTATAAATGGTGAGCAGACTCTGGAGGGTCAGAAGGTGAGTTGCTCTCTGCAGAATTTCAAGCCTTTGACCTGTTCTTGTAGCCACCGGATTTATATTGGGCAGGTGGTATTGCACACACATCTTCTTACATAACAGGGCAACTAAAGAAAACCTAAGAGGTGTTTAGTTTAATTAATAGAGGCACGATGTTCAAAAGCAAGGAGTAATAAAACTGATTATGTGTGAGCCAGAGTAAGAATATTCAGTTGAATATTCGGAGAAAGGACACCAACATTTACTAGAATGATCTCAGAATTAAGAGACTTCAGTTATGTAGATCATCTGGAGCAGCTTGAGTTGTTCTTGAAAGACAAAATGATGAGCTAAGTCACAAAAGAAAAACAAACCATTAAGAGATTTATTAGAAATATACAAAATTATGAAAGGGTCTTGTAGAGTTAGTAAAGTGAAAACTAAGAAATTGGATTAATTGGACAGCTTTGAACAGAACCATCAAAGACATAATGGCTCAAATGGCCTCTGTCTGTGGTGTACGTATTACTATGAAGTTAATGCCTATGATTTTCAATAAGGAGATCCTGATTTCTGCTGGATAGTCTACATGAGAGACTGATAAGAGTTCAGGTAATTTTCTTTCTCTCCCATATCAGGAAGATAAATACTGAAGTTAGGAATGGTATGTCAACATAAGACTAAGAACTGAGATGAGAGCAGGTAGAAGATGTAAGGGCAAGAAGCTACTGGTAATAAATTGGCATTTTGGTTCCTCCTGTGATATTTTTACTGCCACTGAAGATAGGCAACAGTAATATTAGTGTCTAGATTAGAGTGGTGCTGGAAAAACACAGCAGTTCAGGCAGCATCCAAGGAGCAGTAAAATCGACGTTTTGGGCAAAAGCCCTTCAGTAATATTAGGTTGTTTGTCTCAAAACAGTATATCTCAAAAACTAACAAGTGGATTTCAGCAAAAATTGGCACATAGTTGGGATAGGACCCAATGACAAACTGATTCATTTTTTTGCTTGGATACAAATCCACATCCAAATTCTGACATTTGATTTTTTAAAAAAATTAACATTGGGAGATAGAGCAAATAGACATTTTTCAGAAGAATGTTGTGTATAATCTCACCTGCTGTGGTAGTATTTGTTCTAGATTTTAAAATGTGAGCAGAGCTTTCAGAACATGTTCAATATGGATAGATATACGCCTGCCCTGTAAGGTGGAAGCTGTTACTGAATTTTTTTTTTGACTTTGTGTTTGCAGAGCATTACACAGGCTAGGAAAAACTACATAATTAAAATAACACTTGGCTAACACAGCACTCTATCCTGAATGCCCTGTTTATTTGTTTAAGATTAGATTCCCTTCAGCCCAACAAGTCCACACCGACCCTCCGAAGAGTAACTCACCCAGACCCATTTCCCTCTGACAATGCACCTAACACTATGGGCAATTTAACATGGCCAATTCACCTGAACTGCACATCTTTGGACTGTGGGATGAAACCAGAGCACACCCGATGCTGGAATTGAACCTCTGACCCTAGTGCTGTGAGGCAGCAGTGCTAAGCACTGAGCCACCGTGCCATCCATAAATGTTAACTGATAGGGAAGCGAGAGAGACTTGCATTGATTTAGCAGCTTGGATGTCCCAAAGCATCTTACAGCCAATTAAGTACTGACTGGTGTCTTCTTAGGCTGTCCCTTGGGATTGGGGGTGATTTGCTTCCACTCCTGTATCATGGGTCTGGAGGTAACGGTTATGTCAATCTTATGGTCTCCAGACTTTGCCAACTATGGTGGTGCTTAAAGGAGGAGAGTTGTTTGAAGTATTGTACGCTGTCTCTAACACCTCAAACAAACAGCAGTGTACTGATCAGATAATCTTTGTGCAGCGTTGCCCAGGACTCATCGCCTACTTCGAGACCAATTAGGATGAGCAACAACTACTACCGTAGCCAGGTCAAATCCCATGTAAAAAATTTTATAAAAGAGCCCCGGGGTGGGGGTTAATTTGTATTAGTCTTTTGACGTGAAGTCATGGAATCTTATACATCCACCTGAGGACAGACATGGCTTTTGTTTAACATCTCACCTGAAAGACTAAGAGTGAGCAGACCCTCTACAGTACCACAGTATCAGGCTAGATTATTCTGCTCTGAAATGAGATTTGAACCCATGACTTTCTGAATGAAGCCCAGTGAGGAGTGGTAATCTGGGAACTGGGATTTGGAAACAGAATTTGCAGTTTCTGTTACAGGAGTTTGGGAAAGATTATTTCCTGATTACCAGCCACCTGGCAAGGAATTTGTCAAGTTAATTTTAAGAAATGTTTTATGTTGCAGTACTTTATAAAATAACATTTTGAAGATTTATCTTATTGTTCTAATTTAGCCTTTTCTAGGGTGCTTTTTTGACACACATTAATAGCTCCTTGAGAAATGTATTCTACTGTAATGTCATACAATACTAAAATGTTATATTTTTGCAATATTTAAAAATGTAAATGATTGTTTCTTCAAAGGTTACAAATTATAATAAAAGTCTTGATAAGGAAGAAAAAGTTCAGTTTTCATAGGAGGTTTATACAGTATGTCACATTTGAGAAGTTCCGTCTGTTTATCTGAAGAGTCAGTTAAAGTAGAAGCAGTTTTCTTAAAATATATTGGAGATTGCATTGCTAAAGAATCTGGCCCACTCATAATGAAGACTCATGGAAGAAATGGTCAGCAATTGTTTCAGTTCATTGCATTACTAGTGACTGCACTTGAAAACTACTTCACTGCTTGTGAATCATTTCAAAATGTTCTGAGGATTATGAAGGGTGTTTTACAAGTCCAATTCTGTTTATTCTTGTGAGTGTAACTTTAAAATCTGCAAGTTGCAATCTTTTAGATGCCTGAGCTCATACAGTGCAGCAATTGGGAAACCACTTGGCTGGTTTGAACAGGGGATGAGCATATCTGAAATCAGAAAAAAAAACTAGCTATCTATATTATTTCCAAATATAAAACCAAGAACTGTGGATGCTAGAAATCTGAAACAAACAAAGACAGAAATTGCTGGAGAAACTCAGTAGTTCTGACAACGCCTGTGGAGAGAAAACTGTGAATGTTTGGAATCCAATGACCCTTCTAAAGAAGGTTTTCTTTCTTCAAAATGCTTTAGCATTTAGTTTATGTAGCAGCTATTTAAATTTAACTACTGTCAGCAACAGAGCATGGGGTGAATGTTTCATAAATTCTCTTGAACTTTGCTTTCATCCACTAGACTAAAGATGGAAGGAAATGTGATGCCTGATGAGATCCACTGTCAAAAATATTTAGAAATTCTCAAAATTCCTTTGAGCCAAACTTGGTGCTACAGAGTTCCACATTCAGTCATTTAGAAATCTCTTTTTAGAGAATTAGATAAGTACTTGAAGGGAAATCATTTACAAGGCTATGAAGAAGGCAACTGTGAGTAATTGTTTAACTCTACCAAAGAACCAGAACAGGCATAATTGACTGAACTACTACCTTCTGCATGAAAACATATTTTCTTGGCAGAAGTGGATCGTTATCTCAGTGAATGAGAAAATCTTTTTATTCTGACCACTCCAAGATCTGTCTGGCTTCTTTCCTGCATCAGAGTTTTTTATTCCAGAGGCAGCAGAAGTTCCAGTTTGTCCCCACCACCCTGCCATGAAAGTAGCATGGAGAGGCACAGCCATGTAGGAAGCAAGATCATGATCTCAGGAAGTGGCCTAACTCAATTCCCACCTTGAGGGTTAAACTCTAAGCCCAGTTATACAGAATTTTTTTTAAACAGGCCTATTCAACACAGACTCGTCACTGGTGGCAATAAATTGTGAAATATGAATGTGATGGCCTTTATAATTATTCTAATGATCTTGCTTCTACACCGGTAAGAATCAGAGGTTTTAGAATGCATTTGGTAACAGAAGTAGCAAAGTTTTTCTCAAGGCAACCACAGATGAGCAAAACCTAAAAACGTGTGAACTGCCACTTGCAATTCATTTATCATCAATGCAAAAAATATAAATTATAATTCTTCGACCCCCCCCAAACTTTAAATCTATCTGGTGTTATCTAGCCTTAATGAAAGGTTCGAAGCTCCACAGTTCATTTGTCTCTGTAATAGAGCAATATTTTCAATACTTCAGGTTAGTGTCTTAGAGATCTACAGGGTAGAAAAAGGCCCCGGTCTTTCAAGTCTGTGCCAAACAAAAGCAGCTTCCTAAGTATTCTTTGCCATATCCCAACATTTGATCCACAGCCATGTCTGTCTTGACATCATGAGTGTACATCTAAATACTAAAATTCAGTCACCGAGATGTACAACACAGAAACAGACCCTTCAGTCCAACTCATCCATGTCGACCAGATATCCCAACCGAATCTAGTTCCGCTTGTCAGCACCCGATCCATATCCCTCCAAATCTTTCCTATTCATATACCCATCCAGATGCCTTTTAAATGTTGCAATTGTACTAGCTTCCACCACCACCTCTGGCAGCTCATTCCATACACTTACTATCCTCTGCGTGAAAAAGTTGCCCCTTAGGTCTCTTTTATATCATTCCCCTCTCACTCTAAACCTATGCCCTCTAGTTCTGGACTCCCCCATTCCAGGGAAAAGACTTTGTCTATTTATCCTATTCATGCCCTTCATGATTTTATAAACCTCTATAAGGTTACCCCTCAGCCCCCGACACTCTGGGGAAAACAGCCCCAGCCTATTCAAGCTCTCCCTATAACTCAAATCCTCCAACCTTGGCAACGTCCTTGTAAATCTTTTCTGAACCCTTTCAAGTTTCACAACATCCTTCTGATATGAAGGAAACCAGAATTGCATGCAATATTCCAAAAGTGGCCTAACCAATGTCCTGTGCAGCCGCAACTCCTGTACTCAATACTCTGACCAATAAAGAAAAGTATACCAAACACCTTCTTCACTACCCTATCTATCCGCGACTAAACTTTCGAGGAGCTATGAACCTGCACTCCAAGGTCTCTTTGTTCAGCAACACTCCCCAGGACCTTACCAAAGTGTATAAGTCCTGCTAAGATTTGCTTTCCCAAACTGCAGCATCTCTCATTTATCTGAATTAAATTCCATTTGCCACTCCTCAGCCATTGGTCCATCTGATCATGATCTCATTGTAATCTGAGGTAACCTTCTTCGCTGGCCACTACGCTTGCAATTTTGGTGTCATCTGCAAACTTACTAACTACACCTCTTATGCTGACATCCAAAATCATTTATATAAATTACGAAAAGTAGTGGACCTAGCACTGATCCTTGTGGCAGTCCAATGGTCACAGGTCTCCGGTCTGAAAAACAACCCTCCACCATCTCTGTCTTCTACCTTCGGGCCAGTTCTCTATCCAAATGGCTAGTTGCCCCTGTATTCAATGAAATCTAACCTTGCTAACCAGAATCTCATGGGGAACTTTGTTGAACGCTTTACTGAAGTCCGTATACATTACGTCTACCACTCTGCCCTCATCAATTCTGAGTTTTTTGAAGAAGTAACAATCAAGTTTGTGAGACATGATTTCCCACGCACAAAGCCATGTTGACTATCCCTAATCAGTCCTTGCCTTTTCAAATACATGTAAATACTGTCTCTCAGGATTCCCTCCAACAACTTGCCCACCATTGACATCAGGCTCACTGGTCTATAGTTCCCTGGGATGTCCTTACCACGTTCTTACCACCTTGGCCATGTTAGCCAACCTCCAGTCTTCTGGCACCTCACCTGTGGCTATCGATGATACAAATATCTCAGCAAGGGGCCCACCAATCACTTCCTTAGCTTCCCACAGCGTTCTGAGGTACACCTGATCAAGTTCTAGAGATTTATCCACTTTTATGCATTTTAAGTTTCGGCCTCAACCGCAATTGCGTTGAGTTCCAGATTCCCACCGCCCTCTGGGTGAAAAATCTTCTTCTTGTATCCCTGCTAAACCTCCTGCCCTTACCTTTAAATCTATGCCCCCGGTCATTGAACCCAACCAGGGAGAAATATAATATAGAACGTAGAAATGTATAGCACAGAACAGACCCTTTGGCCCACATTGTTGTGCCGAGACTTAATCCTAATGTAAAATATAGTAGCTTAACCTACGCATCCCTCAACTCACTGCGATCCATGTGTATGTCCAGCAGTCACTTAAATGTCCCTAATGACTCTGCTTCCACCACCACAGCTGGCAATGTATTCCATACATTCACAACACTCTGTGTAAAGAACCTACCTCTGACGTCTCCTTTATACCTTCCTCCTAATATCTTCAAACTATGACTTCTCATACCAATCAATCCTGCCCTGGGGAAAAGTCTCTGGCTATTGACACTCTCTATTCCTCTCATTATTTTGTACACCTCGATCAGGTGTCCTCTCCTCGTCCTTCTCTCCAGAGAGAAAAGTCCGAGTTTATTCATCCTTTCTTCATAAGGCCAGCCCTCCAGTCCAGGCAGTGTCCTGGTAAACCTTCTTTGCACCCTCTCCAAGGCCTCTGTATCTTTGCTATAGTAGGGCAACCAGAACTGGACACAGTATTCAAAGTGTGGTCTCACCAGGAACTTGTAGAGCTGCAGCAAAACCTCGCGGCTCTTAAACTCTATACCCCTGTTAATGAAAGCCAAAACACCATATGCTTTCTGAACAACCTTATCCACTTGGGTAGCAACTTTGAGGGATCTATGTACTTGCACACCCAGATCCCTCTGTTCCTCCACTCTGCCAAGAATCCTGTCTTTAATCCTATATTCAGCATTCCAAAATGCATCACTTCGCGTTTATCCAGGTTGAATTCCATCTGCCGTTTCTCAGCCCAGCTCTGCGTCCTGTCTATGTCGTGCTGCAGCCTGCAGTAGCCCTCTATACTATCGATGACACCTCCAACCTTTGTGTCATCTGCAAATTTACTAAGCCACCCCTCAACCTCCTCATCCAACTCATTTATTAAAAACTACAAGCCCAGAACAGAGCCCTGTGGGACCCCACTCAACACTGACCTCCAGGCAGAATACTTCCCATCTACAACCACTCTCTGCCTTTTGTCAGCCAGCCAATTCTGAATCCGGATAGCCAAATCTCCCTGTATCCATACTTCCTGACTTTATGAATGAGCCTACCATGGAGA
This sequence comes from Chiloscyllium punctatum, assembly GCF_047496795.1. Taxonomy (NCBI): domain Eukaryota; kingdom Metazoa; phylum Chordata; class Chondrichthyes; order Orectolobiformes; family Hemiscylliidae; genus Chiloscyllium; species Chiloscyllium punctatum. The sequence continues at coordinate 131,109,245 of NC_092743.1, forward strand.
ACCTTATCAAATGCCTTGCTGAAGTCCATATACACCACATCTACTGCTCGACCTGTCTTGACACCTCCTCAAAGAACTCAATAAGATTTGTGAAGCATGACCTGCCCCTCATAAAACCATGCTGACTGCCGTTAATTACTCTATGCTTTGCCAAATGATCATAAATCCTATCCTATCTTTCCAAAGCTTTGCTGACCACAGACGTAAGACTGACTGGTCTGTAATTGCCAGGGTTTCCCTATTACCCTTCTTGAAAAGAGGAACAACACTCTCCTCTCTCCAATCCTCCGGTACGACTCCTGCAGAGAGTGAGGAGGCAAATATCCTCGTCAGCGGCTTAGCAGCCTCCTTTCTCGTTTCCCAGAGCAGCCTAGGATAAATCTGGTCTGGCCCTGAAGACTTATCAATCTTAATGTTTTCCAATGTTTCCAAATGTTTCATCCTGTCTGCCGTGACTATGCTAATCATAATTTTATGCGTCTCAATTATGTCCCCCACTCCATCTGCTCTGCTTGAAGGGAAACAAGGAATAAGTGAGGACTGCAGGTGCTGAAGATCAGAGTCCAAAAGTGTGATGCTGGAAAAGCACAGCCAGTCAGGCAGCATCCAAAGAGCAGTAGAGTCGACGTTTTGATTTGAAGGTCTTCCTGATGAAGATCTTATGCTTGAAATGTCGAATCTCCTACTCCTCGGATACTGCCTGACCGTCTGTGCTTTTAGAGTACCACACTTTTTGACTCTAAGGGAAACAACTCCAGTCTACCCAATCTCTCTAACTGAAACTCTCCAACTCGGGCAACATTTGCTAAATTTCCTCTGCACCCTATCGGTTAGAATCATGTTCCTCCCAGAATGTGAATTCCAGAACTACAGTCCCATTTCTAGCTGTGGCCTCACCTGTATTTTATGCCGTTCCAGCATCACTTCCCTGCTCTTAGATTCTAGACCTCAGCTAATTAAAGTAAATATCCCATATACTTCCACAGTAAGGGGCAACAGGTCCGTCTGATCCCCAGTGCTTCTTAGGGTCCTACTATTCATTATGTCCTGCCGTGTTTGTCTTCGTGCATCGCCTAATACTTACCTGAATTGAATTTCATTTGCCATTGGTTAGCCTATCTGACCAACTTGTGTGTATCATCTGTAAGCTTACTGATTAACCCTCCTATATTCAAGTCTAAATCATTTATGCATAACCCATCACTGATCCCTGTAGAACCCCACTGGACACAGGCTTCAGTCATAAAAGCACCCTTCAACCTTCATAAAAACCCAAAGAACTGTGGATGCTGTAAATCAGAGACATAAATACAAATTACTGTAAAAGCTCAGCAAGTCTGGCAGCATCTGTGGAAAGAATCAGAGTTAACTTTTGGGGTTCAGTGACCCTTCTTCAGAACTCAGTTGTGCTTGCTTCCTTTCATTTCATTTCATTTCATTTCATTTTATTTCCACTTTCCCTTCAAAATAAGCAGCAAAGGTGCTTTCTTGTTATTTTTTCTCACTGTCCATGCAATTGGACACAGAACAATCAACAGACTTCTATGTTAAGTCTTATATAATACAATGACAATACCTAAGTAGGATAGGTTCCTTCAACACAAATTCTGAATCTATTTCATTTGCTGTCAATGATATACTAGAGTGCTTACTTTTCCAACTTGAAGTTACTGGCAGTGTTTACGGAGTGTAGTAAGCCTAAAAATTGTTTAGAAGGATGTAGACTTTTCTATAAGCTTGAAGCTTTGAAAATTTAGACACCTTTTTTTTAAGTGTAAAGTTATTGACAGAAGACTGTGATGGTAATACATCTCCTGGTATGTCTTGGGAGCTTGTCAATAGAAATGTAGCTATTGATAGAAGCCTGTGGGAGATGGCTTTCTGCCTTCCTTACATCTGTGTGATCTCTAAATCATAACAACATTAATATTGACAAGCTCCTGACAATAGCCACATTACTATTGATAGCTTTCTGTCAATAATATGTTCCCAAATAAAATGTATTAATTCATAATTTGTAAACTGTTCGATAATTCTATTGAAGAAAAATATCAAGGGAAGTTCCTACTCCCATAGTGATGTGCTGTTATAATTTATATTGGTTGTAAAATATATTTCAAAGGCAAGTGTTACTGCCAGGTTTTGTAGTTTAGTTTAGATAAGAAATTGTATTTATTTAAGTAGTGTAAAGTCCAAGCATATCACACTATAACTTCTTCACTCTGGGATTTTGAGACCAAGGCATGTTCTAGATGATAGAGTACTGTTAGAATGCCTAATTGCAAGTGAGAGAACTGGATATACATATGGACCCAAATTACAGAGCATTGAAAAAACTTTAAAGCACTTACAGTATTGCATGACTAAAATAATTTTGTTCCTTATTTCTGAAGTACTACACTAAAATAACATTAATGTAAAGTAAATAGGTGATTCCATGTGACCCAGAATTAGCATTATCAACAGATCTAGGCTGGGAAAAATAGAATTGTGGTTATTTATTCAAAATTCAAATTAAAGGAACTGAGGACAATTTCTTTGAAGATTATACAACCACTGTGTAAAGTTTTGATTTTTAATTTTAATTTCTACTCAGTCAGCTGACTTTCTTTTCCCATCATTCATTCTCCCTCCCTGTCAAATTCTATTTCTATTATCTGCGTTAGAATTATGGCCATTAGAATAATTATAAACACGTAATAATTGTAAAGTCATGTAATTTGCAATCATTTGACTTGTTGCAGCACTGTGAATGGCAGGTTTTAAGTTGGACCTGTTTAAGAAAACAATCCAGATAACTAGACAGAAGTTGCTGGAGAAACTGAGCAGATCTGGCAGTATCGTGGAGAGAAAATAGCATTAACATTTTGGGTGTAGTGACCCTTGTTCAGAACTGGAGCCAGAGATTAAGTGGAACTGGAGAGCAGGATGGTGCTGAGCTAGAGTGAGACAGTGCTAATGGGGAGAGAGAGAGAGGTCGAGAATGTGCATATGACAACGGATGGCACTGCGTGTGGATCTCAGGATGTGGTGAGAAGAGTTCTCTGAGGAATATTGAATATCACAGGGATACCTGTCATCCTAGGTGGATTCAAACCACCAAGGATGAAACTTGAGTTTAAATCCACGTAAGGTGAGCGAGCTGCAGGCAGTCACTGGGGGATGTGATGTGGCTGTCGAAAAGTCTTTGCAAATACAGTATCTTGTCAAACACCAGGAGCGACAGCGAAATTAATGACTGAACAAGAAAAAAATTTGAATGGAAATCATCTAAGAGAGGAACAGAATGCCTTCGAGATGGGCATACCTGGAAGAGGTGTGGCAGAGTTAAAAAGTAAACAAAAGAAAAACTGAACAAAACCCAAATAACTTTGGATATTGGAACTCAGAAACTGAAAGTTCTGGAGAAGGGCTACTGGACCCAAAACGTTAATTCTGCTTTCTATCCAAAGATACTGCTAGACCTGCTGCATTTTTCCAGCAATTTCTGTTTTTGTTGCTGATTTCTAGCATCCGCAAGTCATTCAGTTTTTAATGAATGGGTAACTAAACTCTCTGATTTTAAACCTATACGTGGAAACTGCAATTTGGGCCATTAACTGAGGTTTCAGTTCCACCCTACACCACCAGGACTATGTCATAGTGGCAGAGACAAATTGAAGTTGTTGGTTGCTGTTAAGAGAAGCACATCTGATGTGGCTGGAAGGCAGGTGGGTGTTGAAGCAGACAGGTTAAAAGGTCCAGTTGACATCAATCCATTTCTGTAAATCAGAATTTAAACCTGAGTCCCCTCTACCCAACCGCCCCCACGCCCATTTATCTCCTATTTATTCTGCCCCACTACTTGATGCATTCCCCCAACCCCACTCACCCAGTATCCAGGATAAATATTAATAATGGAACCTGTAATAACAATGGAAAGAGTAGCGTACACCATCAGCCCTTGCAGTATTTTAACAAGGATGTTTCACTGATTATTCATGACTAAACAGGTAAGGAAGACTTGTGTATTTCATTGCATGCTTTCAGCGTTTCTGATTCCTAATGCAAAAACATTTTAAATACTAAGGCAATACAATGATTTCTACATGGAAGTTTTGTTTATTAGTGTGGGTATTAGCATGTCAGTAAGTAATTAACATGACTCTGTCAAAGGAGGGCCATTATGGCAAAATTCATTTGGCAAAAAAGCCTTTTGGACCATTGAGTCTGTGCTGGTCAAAAACAACCACCTAATATTCTAATCCAATTTTTCAACACTTGGCTTATAGCCTTGTATCCTTAGCATTACAAATACATAACTAACTACTTTTTGAATATTATAATGGTTTCTAGCTCTGTGACCCTTACAGACCCTTAAAGTGAGTCCCAGAATCTCACCAGCCTCTCGTCCCTCTCTAAACCTCCTATCCCATACCTTTAAATCTTGTCTGAGGATGTCTTTCAACATAGAGGCACTAGAGTCAGACAGCAACTTGTGGATCTCCATGTTATTCTGCACATGTCTGATCCCCAGAAGTTACTTCAACTTCAGTACTATAAAGACAACAAATGATGACAGTTTCACAATCAAGACCACTGCAAAATCCAGGCTAAGGCTACTGGTATCCACTTAAATAAATATTTCTGTGGAATTCATCTAAATACAGTGATTTTAAAATATAACAGTCTGTATTTTATTCAGTTTAAAAATTATCATGCGATATAATATCTAGACATTAATCAAACATTTTCACTTTAATTAGGCCATAACTGATCCTCAAATCATTTCTTTGAAATGCATTTGGGAGGTTTTTCAGTACTTTTCTGCTTGAGCCTTAATTACATTATCTGGGCCAATCATAAAATTTTAAATATGAACTTTAAATTTTCTCCACCACAAATCCACATATTTATTTACAACTTTAGTAAATTGTGTGAAATTTAAAATCATCCAGTGCAATAGTACTTCATCATATGTATTCTGATCTCATTTCGATAATGTAATGGTAGTTTAGACATTTCACTTTGACAAATGTAGTATTTAGGTTTGTTTTGTATTTGCATCAATGTTCAGAATTCACTGATACAATTAGTTGTAAATTACTTTTCCGTAATGAGATGTAATAATTTCTAATGGAAATGGTGCTCTAATTTATATTTCATGCATGCGACGCAAATGAATGATCAGTTTTGCTTTAACTCAGATGTTTTAAACAGGTTGCTTATCTTTATCCAAAAATATATTATTATAAAGACAAATAGTTGCATATAACTATTTTCTATATGTAATTTAGGTGGTAGTTTGAAATGGTCATAACAATGTTGGTAGTACCCAGATGGTTCTTCAGCCTTTTATTTAGTGCTTCTCTGGAATGTTGTTTGTACCAGAGTCACACCAACATTTTTTACTGTGGTTTTATAATTAAACATAGTTTTTGGAAGCTTTGTTCATTTTACGAAAAATTTAAAAGCTACTTTATTGCAAAGAATCTTTTAAAATGTCTTTAATGAAAGAATGTTGCTATTTGTTGAAAAGGTTATTTTGAAGATTTTTGCTCCAGATTGCAGTGGTTATGCTACAGTTGACCTTAATATTCTGGCCTCGGGAAAAGGGGCAAAAACCTGGAGTTCTAACTGAAGTCAATAGATAGCAGATAAATCCCTTGTGAAGGGAAGGTCAGGTTTGCGTGGTCTCCTTTTTCTTGCTGACCTTTGGACCTTATGATTGAATAAAAAACAGTAAATTCTGACAATACAGTACTCAGCAGGTCTGACAGCATCCGTGGCAAGATGTGTCAAGTTAGCATTTCAGGTCAATAGACGTTCATTAGAATTGGGAAATCTCAGATGTAACAACTCAGTATTTACCTAGTATCTTTTTAATGTAACAAAGTTGAAAGGTGTTTCACGAGAACCTTATGATAGGATTATCCCGAGAACCACACCCCCCCACCGCACTCGTATGAAGGAGAATTTAGATCAGATGACCAAAAGCATTTATCATATATGTTAGGTTTTAAATAATTTTGATGAGAGTTTGCACAATGGGTTTTAAATATGTGAAAGATGTGGTCATATGGAGTAAAAAAAGGGTATAATTGACAGATGATGGTATAGAAGATAAGAAAATAATGCAGAGCTGAAGACAATAGTAATGGGGTCAGTGTTGTAGTTCAGAGAAATCAATGCAAAGCCAATAGCAGTGTAATGGGAGTTTTTTTTTAAATCAAATTCAGATGTAGTGGGGAAAATCTGAGAGAATTCAATATGTCCAGGGAGTGTGGTAAGACAAAGTGCAGTCAAGACAGCGTGGGAGAAAGTAGAATTACAGAAATATGTTTTGATATCACAACCTCCTACACTAGTGCTTCTGATCCCACCCCACTACCCCCAAACTGGCCAGTCTCCAGGTTCACCGGTTTATTTTCCATTATTTATGGTGCCTTCTGCCTGTTGTCTTTCTCCCCTTTTCAATAGCCAGATGGACCATTGCATCACAGATATCCTGGAACACACCTTAATCACTCCAAATATCCTTTTGCTTTCCAATGATACAAGACCCAATCTTTTACTCCTCCCTTCATTCTTGGAGCTCAGCAAGCATTCAATCCAAACCCACTGATTACAGTATCATAGACGCAGACCTTTTGTTTTACTAGGTTACCTCATGATGAATGTAATAAATGATTCTTTATTTGATGTGATTTTTTTTCAGCGCTTGTGTGTTTAGTTACACAAGATTATGATGTCTAAAATGGATTAAAGCTTCTTATTGATACTAGGAATGGCTATGATTGACAGATTTTAAGAAGTAAAAAGCTGAGCATTTCTTTTTAAAGTGTCTTTTTAAAACCTCTGCTTGTGTCAATTTTAGGAACATTTCAAAGACATTTCAGTGGCTGGTTCTGTACATAATGGTTACCGGGATAGTGTGTTGGAGGGATGAAATGTGGCCTTGGAAGGGGCATGGTGGTCACGGGTGGTCGTAAGGTTTGGCAATCATTACAATTGGGCAAATGGCATTTAAGCAGGTGGATATCTAGCGATGAGCCTCACCATTCACCCACCTCCATTGCCACTTCACTCTGACTGCTGAGATAGTAGGACTAATTCCTTGCTTCCTAAGAATATAGAGAGGCCCTAGCTGCCATCTTTAATGGAGATAGATTTATAGGAATCAGGAACTTTGCTGACTTGGGATTTCCACTTCCTTCAGAAAAATTCAGCTTTATTTTGTCACCCTAAGAATGCAGAATATTTTCTGTTTTTATTTCATACTCCAGCATTCATAGCATTCATAGCATTTTCTTCTTGGGTATTTTTGAACAATCTACTGTGTACACATGAGAATAATTGATTGATGAACCAGTGGGAAAACTCATGAAACAACATGAATGAGGTATTACCTTTAGACTGGAGAGAGCAGATGATTTGATAAAAGTTAACTTTCATAAATGTTAATCCCACAGGAAAAAATTGATTTTATAGATTGTATAGTACTTCTGAATGACTCTTTAAATATACCTACCTGCCTCTGGCTAAGGGTATACAAGTCTTCACTATCAAGTAATAGATGTGATTAAAAACTGAATTCTTTGTTTTATTTGTTTCTTCCTTTCTAGATGCCATTGTTAGCAACATGGATTCAAAAGAAGACAGCTTAAATTCCCCAACTCCAGTACTAAGAATAAGTCAGCTGGATGCTTTTGAGCTGGACAGAGCCTTAGAACAACTTGTGTGGTCCCAGTTTGTCCAATGTTTTCAGTGTTTCAAACCTGGCTTGTTAACACATTTTGAACCAGAACTGAAAGCCTTTCTGCAGTTTTTGTTGTGGAGATTTACAGTGTATTCCCAAAGTGCAACCGTTGGACAGATCCTTCTGAACATCCAATATAAAAATGACTTATCTCAAGGACCAAAATATCAACCAATGAGTAAGCACCAGAAATTATGGTATGCAATATGCACCATTGGTGGGAAATGGTTGCAAGAGAGAGCCCATGATTTATTCAGTAATCACTCTCCAGAGTCAACTATGCATAGGATAAAATATATCATCACTTTAATAGGTGGATTTTTGAAGGTGGCTGGACTACTGAATTTCCTCACTTTTCTTCAGAAGGGTAGGTTTGCCACGTTTCCAGAACGACTCTTGGGAATCAGAGCAGTTTTCTCCAGAGCTCAGGGTTTTCGTCAAGTCGGTTTTGAATACATGAATCGAGAACTATTATGGCATGGCTTTGCTGAATTCCTAATGTTTCTTCTGCCACTGATCAATACAAAAAAAATGAAAGCTTTTGTCTCGTCTTGGTTCCTTCCAGTTGGTCATTGTCATAATAATGACGGCACATTAGCTATCCACTGTAAAGAATGTGCCCTTTGTGGTGATTGGCCAACAATGCCTCACACAATTGGTTGTAAGCATGTTTTTTGTTATTACTGCATTAAAAGTAATTACTTATCTGATGCTTACTTCACTTGCCCAAAATGTAACAGTGAAGTCCAAAATCTAGTACCTTTGATGCCCAAAATACATAAATCACCGTGATATAGCTACAATGTGCCTCAAGTCCATTTCAAGATATGAAAGTAAAATGTGGCCTGACATATAAAACCAACACTTCAAGGATCACTGAATTATTGAACATACCACCTTTCAGATAAGACATTGATGTGAGTTCTTAGTTACCCACTAAGAGTTACATAGTATATTCAGAGTAGGTGGTGAGTACAACCAATGACTTGGTTAGAGATCTTTCCTCAACCAGTCCAACATAAAAACAGATTAGGTTACTAATTTAATTTGCTATTTGTGGAATCTTTGAGATGTCCAAAGGACACAAAAGCGCAATTATTTTCTGAGTAACCTATTCAAGTTGACCTTTTTTTATACATTTTTGGCGGTAGAAATAGTATTTTACTTAATTAACTGGAGAAATTATCATTGTTGTTTTGCTCTCTGTGTTCACTTACTTGTGATTACAATATGTGTGTGTTTAGAAATCCAATTTGCTGTATATACAAGTGAATGAATAAAATTTTATACATTTCATTGCCAAAGAAATATTATGTTAATATTTAGTAATGAAAAATGTTTAATTTGTTTCAATTAATTATATATCCCTTGTTCCCAAATCTTAATTTCATCCGTAATAAATAGAAATGCTTGGAAAAACTGGCCTTTGTATGCTCTGTAAATGACTGCTACATCCAATTTATTTATGTTGAAATTCACTGTTCATTATCCCCAAGTCCTGCAACACCCCAATATCCTATTCTAGTCTTAAACATTTGAGTTTGGAAGAATAATTTTGTGTAATGCAGTGATGGTAGAAAAGGAGTGAGACCAGTTCAGGGAGCTTTTAGTGCGATTAACCCATCTGGTTTCAAATGGAACGGTACAGACCACAAAACCCTGAATTTCCACAAAAGTTTACAGTACACCGTTCAGCCATTGCATCTACCCAGAGTCTGAAAGAGTTAACAAATTTCCAATATCCATGAAAAATTATTTCTTTTCCAAATGGTAATCCACTTCCCTTTCAAATCTATTATGGATTCTGCATTTATCATGATTTCTAAGGTAACCCGTTTCCGGGCAGCCCTTTGAATTTAAGCAAAACCTTCTAGCTTTCCCATTATTTTGGTGATTTTTAGTCTCCTCGCCAAGCATTCTAATTTATTATAACTAAAGTTCAAATCTGGTGTGTGTTTGTCTGTGTATATAACCTTCTGTACTTTCTCCAATTCAATGTTGTTTGTAATTTAAGGCAGTCATTACTTGTCCTTTAGTAAGACCAGCCATTTGTGTTGGTTTTACGTTTTGTGAAAAGGAGCATAGAATATAAGATCTCAGATAATGCTTTATGTTATTAGCTATAACTGTACCCCACTTCTAAAGACTTTTTTGAACTCTTATGTCTGTGTGCTCTTAAAGTATATGTACACAGTGCTAAAGATTAATTTCCTTTTTACATCCCAAAATAAAAACTTCATACATTAAATTTAAGTCCGTCTGCTAATTTATATCCTCCTGAACTCACTCACACTTAAAAAAAGTCACTCTACTTGTAGTTTTCATGCCATTTCCTGTACCCAAATTCAAATCACTTATTAATTCGAGAAATAGAAGTTCAATACAAAATTATTTAAGTTGATCCAGAATTTACTAAGATCTACACCTGTAGAGTAAAATTACTTCATAGTGGTACAATTTCAACTTGGTTCAATGAGGCATAATTAATTGCAGTTACACTGGCAAATATTGTTGAGGTCAAGAGTGTTGCACAGTAGACTTTTATCAATTATCATTGCCAGTTTTTAAACTTTGTGGTGAAGATTTTCAGAAGCTTATTGCTTTTTTGAAATATCTGGGAAAGATGAAGTATTCATTTTGGTATATTCATTGGCAACTCTATCTGTATGCCTTAATGAAATGGTGGTTCAGACAAATGCTACTATATATTTTGTGTATTAAATTCATTACTCAATGACAAAATATGTAAACAGTCTGCATAAATCCTTGCTGCAGAAAGAATAGATACTTTAACTATTTCTTCTTGTCATTGATAATGTGAACCACTCCTTTCATATACTATCACACAGAAATGCTATTGTGACTATGCCGATGCTTTGAATTATATTTTTTTTAATGAGAAGTTTACCTAAAAATTCATTATATAAGAGCATATACAGCAGCTTTTCCTTTCAGTCACTGGCAGTAAGTAATTCATCAGTTTTCCGGAGAAAACCAATTTCATTGCAAATATGCAGTAATTTCCAATCTTACTGAATAGAGTTGGGGGAGGGGCATGTTAACAAACAGTTCCAATATGAGGAATGTAAAAAAAAAAGCAAAACGCTGTGCTCAGTTCTTTTAGTGCAAAATAATACCATCTGCTGTCTCATGAGTTTTGCAAAATAATCAAAAGGTAATCAGCCTGTCATTTCCTTGTTCCTTCACTCATCAATTTAACTTTCTGTGCTGATCCTGCTACATGTAGATGATGTCCAGCAGATAAACCTCAATGTGTCTAACTCTTTAATAATTCATTATTTTAATCCATTCATTATGCATCACTTTCTTTTTTACTGTGAAAATTAGTTTTCGTTTTAAATGGATTTGGGGTGGGGAAATGTACATATGGATTAATGGTCCTAAATTATCCATACTGCCAAAACGAATTGGCAGTATATATTTTATTAGAGCACTGTTAAGCTATCACGGCGTTTCTCATGGGTACTTTGTGATGTGGAACATATATGCAACTCTCTTACCTGTACAGTGCCTGCTCATCAAATTTTAAGTTACCATTTTCTCTTGAGAGCTTAGTTTATCCAGGTTGATGGTTGTGAGAATATAGAATACTGACAGGTTGCAGTGTTGAGTTGAGACCAATGTGATATGCGCTTTGAATTTGAGGATTTTTGTATCTTTGAGACTTGGCCACCACTGCTACTGTTTACATGCCAATATTTACAGGGGCTAGCATGCACAACCAGAGATTTTGAATTCCCTATTCCAGTCATTTTAATCTAAGATGGTCTATGCTTCAACATGCTCTTTTATATTCTTTATGGTCCAGCTCAGTGTTTACTATATTTTCTCTATTCCTCCACTTTATCTTTGTTAGCCAGAATCTTTCATGTAAGAAGTCTGCAACTACTGCCTTTTCATCCAGCAACCTCTGTCACTTTATGATTAGTCTTCATTGTGAAAGGGTGGAGAGATACATCAGTACACACTTGCCTTTGGTCTAAAGTACATGTGCGTGTATCCTTCACATGAAGCTTTTAAACAAAATTTGGAATTGGATCAGAGGGCTGTCATTGTATATTATGGTATTATCACCAAACATAGACTGTATCCAAGATACACCCTCCTATTTATGGGGGGAGTAGGGAGAGGTATCACAGCACAGAGATAAACAAGCAATTTTGTTTTAAAAATTAAATTAATCCTCAAAATTGATCTCTGTGGTTTCTAATCAGACTTTTTGAATGACCAATACCTGACTTTGAATAATCGATATAAGACCCCAGGTTTATAGCTCAAACAGAAGATTTAATAATTTATCAATAATACTGTAGCTTTCACAATAAAGTTAAACAAAATGTTAATTAAATTTAATTAACTTTGAGTTAAACACAGTCTTCTTTCCAGCTTCCAACTTGCACAAACAGACATAAGTGAAAAAAGATGTAACTTGAAAATTCACCTAAGCAATTGTTAGGATTTTTAACATCATCAGCATGTGGGACTGTATCTTGCTTGTTTCCTGCTAACATGCAAATAGCTTCTAGTAGGCTTTGAGGAATATTCACTTCATATTTATAACTGAGATTCTATTCTCTGAACTTCAATAAGTTGGTAATGATGGATAACCAGCAAGCATTCGAATCTCTATCCTGTAGCTATGGCAGGCATGATCCTTCTGAACAAACTAGTGCTCAAAATACAGTTCAAACTTTGATTTCTCATTCTGTTTCTTTTTCATTCCCTCGGTTAGACTGATAGGCATCATATCTCCTTGTGAGGTCCTTGTTAACTATCAAACACTAAACATTGTTTTATCATAATGCCTATCCAGAGTCAAAGTCTTGTGGTGATACTATGGCTTTAGGAGATGTATTCTGTCCTTATGCAGAGAGGTTGAGATGGAGGTTTCAAGCAGTCTGCTCTAATGCCAAGGGCTTGTGTTCCTTTTTAAAATTGGAACAAGAGACACAGTCTGAATGGGTGGGGTCAAGTTCCCACAAAACCAGGAGTTTTTTAACTTTAGCCATCAGTAGCAGATGCTTTCGTCTTGGAGCTAGATGTGGAGGCTCTTATTCCTGTCTCTGTTATAACAAAAAGCAGGGGTTCTCTTCTGCTAGAATTGCATGGGAGACAATCTATTTTTTTCTGACTTTGTCTTTGCCAAGGGTGTGTTTAAGGGATGTTACTATATTGGAACGATTAATTAATAGTAGTTAATATACTTCATTTTGTTAAGCATTTTTGATAGAATTATAGTTAAGTCTCTTTTTTTAACTTGGTCTGTACTTTAATTATGGTGTTTTATTCTAAGCCTGGTAGTTTGACTAATCAAATTGCGCCTGGAACACAATGCCTTAGAATATTTAATAGTGAAAAATCGGTTTTAATTCATCCTCATTAAAAACAATGAAACAATGGAAATAACCCAGCCTCTTCCCAACATGGAAACAAGGCTTTTGAAAATAATATACTCAACAGAATTACTATAAGTATATTATGCACAATACCTTTAGAATAAGAAAAAGTTAGGGTCTAGGCTATCTTCTTAATATACTTTGAGGGGATTTAGGCAGACCTATAACAGTCTGTAAAGAACTCCCTGGCTTCAGAAATAACAGTTTGTTCTCATTTTCTGGTGGAAAAAAAAGTTGCTTCTCACACTCTAAAGATAAACTTCAACTCTCAGCCCACAACTCCAAACCAAAATTATTCTTTAAAAAAATGGAAAATCAACAAGAGTTCAAAGACTAGATGATAATTTTAGTAATTTGGAAATATTTTTCTTTATTATTTCAGTGTTTATTTTATGGCATGTGATTGGGTGCTACAATGTGCTATGACAGACCAGTTTTGAGACAGGGAGAAATGGTTTATATAATATGATTGGTGACAAAGAAACTATGCTTTGTAACTAATAAAGATAAATGAACATAATTCATTAAAACGTTGTATTCACAGTATGCTGCATAATATACTCGACAGAATTACTGTAAGTATATTATTTTCAAAAGCCTTGTTTCCATGTTGGGAAGAGGCTGAGTTATTTCCATTGTTTCATTGTTTTTAAAGAGGATGAATTAAAACTGATTTTTCACTATTAAATATTCTAAATTACCATTCATTGGTTCACAATAGAGTTGAAATTGAGCTCTTAAAAATGCTGCTGCTAAAAATAATTCAAGGCTTTGAAATAAATTCTGATATAAACTAATAGTTGAGAATCACTTTTTTAAAAGAAAACATAAAACAATACAATTTATATGCTCTACCCAAAAGCAGTCCTTTGGCTCATTTGTCTTTGAATGTTTCAATTATTTTCTTGACAGTTTTTGTCAGGGATGGTCTCAAGGACAGGACAAGGAGGCAGATTCCCAAATCAGAAAGGGAGCTGAATCCCTACTGTTGGCTAGTGTGGTTCAGAATAACACCAACTCAAAAGTTGGTCTTGGCACAACTGGCACAACTGACTTGTGGAACTGGTTCATAAAGTAAGCAAGAATGTGGATGGGAATGAAGTTAGTAGCGTGATTCATTAGGGTTATGATAGTGCTTTATATAAAAACAAGTTAAAAATAACATGCATAATACTGTCACAGCATGCTAAGGTAAATTAAAATGTCTGTGAGAATAAAAAGCATAGGGCCTACAGGATGTTCAGTATTCTGGCTGGACAGTTGTAACTCAATAGGTTCTTGCTGTAACTGACCACGTATTTGTCTCCATTGAAAGTGTGGACTGAAGTGGAAGTGGGAATGTTATAACTAAAATACCAGGAAAGTCCTTTATGCTGAAGATGTTCAACCTGACAAAACATCTGTCATTGTGTTTCAAAGCTGTAAGTTTCAGGGGGTCACAAAGAGGAAACACCCAGGGCTTATCAACTGAAAGTATCAATTTCTAACCCTTTTCTCTTTGTCATCATGTGGGGAAAAGATAGAAAACCAAGTAAGCTTAAAAGAAATATTTATAATGCAAGAATAGGCCTAGGTCCATCTGATCAGCCAGTGATTCAAAGAATGATTGCCACTCTACAGACAACAGTGTATCATCATTGCTAAAATTTCAATAGATTGAGACAATAAAATCTACTATTGAAATCTGGACTTCTAAGCTTCAAAACATTTTATCAAATCTATTTTTTTCCACCCACAGTAATTGTGTTAAATAGAATGTTTTCCTTGTCTTAGTCATGATCATCAAATTGATTCTTGGGAAGACACACACTCAATCTGGTAACCTATGTTTCATTCCCTCCATAGTCAGACCATCTTTCCTCAGGTAAGGAGATCAAAACTGCAAATAATACCCCAGGTGTGGTCACACCAAAGTGATATACAATTGCAATAAGACATCCTGCTGCTGTACTCCAATTGTCTTGTCATAAAGGCCAACGTACCACCTGCGGTACCTGCATGCCTACTTTCAGTAGCTAATGTAGAAAGACACAGAGGTCTCATTGCACCTCTCCCTTTCCCCTTAATTGGTAAAGATCAAATCCCACCTTTCTCATACTAAAATAAAATTGCATTGGAAAGAGCTGAAACCATCTTACAGTTGCAGCTGATATCCTTGATGGATTTACAGGTGCTTAACCATAATCCACTAATTTTTGTAAATAAATTTAAGACTTTATATGGTTGAACCAATAAACTGCATTTCATGTAGAAAATGTTCACATTGTAGAAAAGAATGTAATGATAGGTACTTTATCAAAAATGTGATTATGTTGAAATTGTTAAGAATTTGGGAAGAAATTGTATATTTCCTGTGTAAGGAATGAGTGGGGGTGAATGAATTAAATTTTGTGTTGCAGTATATGTATGTTATGTTTACCTAGGAATGACTGCATTCAAAAAGGATGCATTCTTTTTGAAACATACCTTTAAGGGTGAAGGTATGTTTGAGACCTTTTTTTGCAACAGTGAACTGTTGGACTGCTATATTTGAAATACCAGGTGAGTTTTGGACTTTGAAGTCAAGTCTTGCATATTTCTTGATCTGTGTGATATCATGTTCCTTTTTAAAGCAATGACAGGGATAATTTGAGACTAAACTGCACTGACAGTCTCATGAGTTGAGGAAATTCTGCATGACGACAAATTTGTGTTGAAAAATTCTAAGTGTCGGGGGCAGCAGAGAAGAACTCCCAGAGCTTGCCGTCAGAGTGACAATCATCATACTGGGAACAATGTGTCTTCAGTGCTAAAAATCACAAGACTGTTAGACAAATTAATCAACCATTGAAGTCTGGATTTTTGAGCTTCAGAACTTTATTTACCCTATCAATAATATTTTTCCATCTGTAGAATAGGTTTTATACTGCTTGGCTTTTCTTTGTCTAAATTATACAGATGCATATATTTAGGGGTCTTCAAGGGTTATTGTTTAAATTGCACAGTAGAAGATTAGAAATCCTTTTCTCTGTCTTTTGTTAAAGTTGTGTGTTTAGAGTAAAGAAAGCTATTTCATATTACTGACAAAATCTACTGTGAATTGCTTCAGTCAAGCAAATTAGTCACCTTGATGGTCTTATTAGAATTTTATATTAGATTAGATTACTTAGTGTGGAAACAGGCCCTTCGGCCCAACAAGTCCACACCGACCTGCCGAAGCACACCCACCCAGACCCATTTCCCTACATTTACTCCTGCACCTAACAACTACGAGCAATTTAGCATGGCCAATTCACCTAACCTGTACATTTTTGGACTGTGGGAGGAAACCGGAGCACCCGGAGAAAACCCACGCAGACACTGGGAGAATGTGCAAACTCCACACAGACAGTCAGTCACCTGAGGCAGGAATTGAACCCGGGTCTCTGGCGCTGTGAGGCAGCAGTGCTAACCATTGTGCCACCACGCTGCCCACTATCTTTTGTGACCGTTTGTGGATTTGTGGGGGCATAATTTTTTTTGGCACACTCTTCCTAATACATTGTGACACTCTCTCAGGTTCTGGGTTCTTTGAATGTCAGAGAGTGTCAGTGGCTTTATTTTTTTTAAAAGGTGTAATATCTCTGGACTAATAATAGAGATCTAAGTTAATGCTATGGGAAAATTGGAATTTTTATGGCAGGCTCATGCAATCGAAATTTTAAATTAATAAGTCTGGAAACAAAATTAATCTAATGGTGACCATATAATCATTATGAAATGTCCTTTGGGGTAAGAAATCAGCCATTCTCACCTGTTGTAGTCTCTATGTGACTCCTGGCTCTGAAGCATTTGTTCCAACAAATTTGTACAGACTGTAAGAAGAAGAAGAAGATCACCAGCCATCAATCCTATGGCTCTGCAGCAGGTACGGAAGGAACTAAAAAAAGAAAAACTAGACTTTGTCCTCACCAGCCTACCTTTTAAGGGTGTGTCCGTCAATGCTAAATGAAATAACTAATTTCTCTCTCTTTTCAAGGTCCCAGCACCACAAATGTCCGTCTTTAGTTGATTCTATGCACTCAATATCAGAAAAAGGGGCTGGAGACAATGAATGCTGTAAAGATTATGAGCCCAATCAACATTCTGGCATTAGTACTGAAGATTTGTACTCCAGGACTAGCCTAACCCTATCCAAGCTATTCCAGTATGGCTAACATTGGCTTCTCTACATAAACATGCTGCTTTGTTTAGATATGTCCTGTCCACAAAAAGCCAGATACCACTCAATCAACTTACTCTTAATCATAAAAGTGACTGAATAGGTCTGCAATATTGCTATCAAGCAGCAATTGATCAGAAATTACCTGCTTACTGATGCTTTATTTGACTGACATAGTTATAGCATTGGTCCAAACATTAACAAAAGAATTAAATTCCAGAAGTGAGGTGGAATCGTTTCCCTTGACATCAATGCACAATTTGACCAAGTATAGCATCAAGGAGCCCTAGAAAGACTAGAGTAAAATGGAATCAGGGAAAATGCTCCACTAGTTGGAGTCCTACCTAGCGCGAAGGATGATGATTGTGGCTATTGCAGGTTAATAAGAGTCATAAAAAGAGTCATTCATCATGAAAACAGACCTTTCAGACCAACTCATCCACGCTGACCAAGTTTCCCAAACTAAACTAGGCCCACTTGCCTGCATTTAGCCCTTATCCCTCTAAATCTTTCCTATTCATTTACCTGTTCAAATGTCTTTTAAATGGTGTAACTATACCTGTATTTACCACTTCCTCTGGCAGTCCAGTCCACATACTAACTATCCTCTTTGTGAAAAAGTTGCCCCTCAGATCACTTTTAATTTTTTTCCTTTCACATTAAACCTGTGTTCTTTATCTCCTGTGTGTTCAGGGAGTGCTGGATGTTTTGGTCCTACCTATCCCTTTTGCGATAATATACAACACCAGTGCTTCAAAATAAACCTGGTGTTGTGTGATTTTTAACTTTGTCCACCCTAGTCCAACATCAGCACCTCCAAGTCCTGGAGATAATATACCGTAACCATGTTCAAACCATCTCTGATTTGAAAGTACCTTACTATGCAACCACTGTTTTTCTCACCAACCATTAGTTTCAGTCTGAACAGTCCATCTTTGTTCTTGCCCTGTTGAAGTCAGATCTGCCAGTTGATTATTCTTACTCTATATTAACCAATGTCACTTTTCTCCTCAACTTAAAATGATGAAGCAGTATTCACTGTCCCCTAAATGTTCCTTCACTCTCACTTAATTTACTTGGCCCACCTCACTCACAAGAAACAGGTGTGAAAGTGCCACTTTATGCTGGATTATTGGACTGAACACCAAGACACATAATTGCACCCTTCTTATCCCTTAACTCTGGTCACAAGTATCAGAACATCAGACTGACAGATTTTCAAATATTCTACACTTTATCCTTTCATCTTTAGGAATAAACCAAAGTGTTCTGTTTTTAAAGAGAGACATTCTCTGCAGAACTGCATTTCTTCTCTTTTCCTGATCGGTGCTGTTTTGAGTTTTTTTTAAAGAAGGCTAAATATTTATACTTCAAGAATCACTGACTTGTGTATGTTAGCCCAATATTGGATCTTCATAGAATGAATTTTCTTTCAATAATAAACCAATAATTGTAGTACTTAAAATCAGCAGATTTCTTGTATAAAATATTTAAATGGTCAACTTGGTAACTGTAAAATGTATTTTAATTTTGTGTTGAGATGTGAGGAGAAGTGGGACTACAGTAACAGTGCACTCCTCCAGCCTGCAACATAAAAGACATGCATCATCTTCTGTAAGTGAATTTAACCATCATATCTGACCATTCATTAGCATTACCGTCGCTGAATCCTGCATGGGCAACATCCTAAGTGTTACCAGTGACCAGGAATTAAACTAAGTCAAATATATATTACTGTAGTTATAAGAGCAGGTCAGAAACTAAATTCATGTGAGTAACTCACCTCCTGATTCATTGTCCAACATCTTCAAGGAACAAGTAGATGGAATTCTCTCCTCTCACCTGGATGAGTGCAGCTCCAATAACACTCAAGTGCTTTCCATCATTCAGGACAAAGCAGCCCACTAAACTGGCCCTAAATCCACAACTTTCAAAGTTCAGTCCCTCTATCACCAGTGCAGTGTAGCAGTAGTGCATACCATAAAATGCACTGCAACAGGTCACTTCTATTCACACCTTTTAACTTCACAAAATTCTACTGCCTGAAAAGACAATGGCAGCAACCCTATGGGAGCACCACTACTTGTAAGTTCCCCTCAAGTCATGTACCATCCTGATTTGAAACTATCTGCTGTTTCACCTCTGTCACTGTGTCAGAATCCTATGGGTGTACCTAAATGTTATACTCTTAGAATGGTCAAAAGCAGTGGCTCATTTTCAATCTTCTCATTGTCAATTAGAGCTGGGTAATTAATGCTAGCTGCGACAACAATGACAACATCCCATTAATTAATAGGTTTTTTTACATCCTGGAAGATTAGGATAAAATTACTTGTGAGCTAAACTGCAAAGGTCATTAATTGGCAAAGGCATTTTAATGCAGATCAGCATTAAACTATCACTTATTGGATAAACATTGTCAAAATAATTCAGGAATAATATGATACTTGATGAATCCTACAAAACTCTAAACCAATCTCCAGCTGCTATCAAGACCAAAAATTAGGATTTGGTTGTGTAAATAGAGGAATTTAGCGTGTATTAAAGGAGGATAATCTGCCATTCCTTCAAGGATTGTCCAATTGTACAGTTCCTGAGACTTCATTACAATGATGATGTAGATGATCCAGGAAAATTATTCCAAGAATGATTGGAAGACTAGAGAATAACAGTTGGAATAATTCACAAACCTGAGACTATTCTTGTTTAAGGAGAAAAATGAATGAGTACATTATGAAGATTTTCAAATCTTTATGATTCCACAGTTTGGAGAATCCAGAGTTAGTTGATTTGGGACGTGAAAAAGAAATGTTCAACAAGAAGTAGTTTTTGAGACGACTTTCAAGGGAGATTTAAGGAACATTTAGCTTTGATCTTGAGATCAAATTAAATAAGCATTTTGAAGAGATCACATTTTGTACAAATGTTGACCATCAAGAAAATTCAATAAATGATGCATAATTTTTTTTCTAGCCTCAAGTTTGTATTTGTTTTTAAGTTTCATAGGCCTCCAGCATTAGCTTTCTGAACAACTGTTATTTGGGGATCGCGCTGTTATAAAAAGGATGTGATTAAACTGGAGAGAGTTCAGAAAAGATTTACCAGGATGTTGCCGGGAGTGGAAAGTTTGAGTTATAAAAAAAATGTCTGGAAAGGTCGGGTCTTTTTTCACTGGAGCATAGGAGATTGAGGGGTGACCTTATTGTGGTTTATAAAATCATGAGGGAGATAGATAACATAGAAAAGTACAGCACAGAACAGGCCCTTAGGCCCACAATGTTGTGCCGAGACTTAATCCTAACGTAAAATATAGTAACTTAACTTATGCACCCATCAACTCATTGCTATCCACGTGCATGTCCAGCAGTCGCTTAAATGTCCCCAATGACTTCACTTCCACCACCTCAACTGGCAATGTATTCCATACATTCACAACTCTCTGTGTAAAGAACCTACCTCTGATGTCTCCTTTATACCTTCCTCCTAATATCTTCAAACTATGACTTCTCATACCAGTCAATCCTGCCCTGGGGAAAAGTCTCTGGCTCTCTCTATTCTTCTCATTATTTTGTACACCTCAATCAGGTCTCCTCTCTTCCTCCTTCTCTCCAGAGAGAAATGTCCGAGCTTAATCAACCTTTCTTCATATGGCAAGCCCCCAGCATCCTGGTAAAACTTCTTTGCCCCCTCTCTAAAGCCTCTGTATCTTTCCTATAGTAGGGCGACCAGAATTGGACACAATATTCCAAGCGTGGTCTCACCAGGGACTTGTAGAGCTGCAGTAAAAGCTCACAGCTCTTAAACTCGATAGTCCTGTTAATGAAAGCCAAAACACCATATGCTTTCTTAACAACCCTATCCACTTGGGTGGCAACTTTGAGGGAGCTATGTACTTGCACACCCAGATTCCTCTGTTCCTCCACTCTGCCAAGAAAAGTTAAATAACAAAGGCCTTTTTCCTAGTGTGGAGGAATTCAAAACTAGGAGCATGTTTTGAAGGTGAGAGAAGAAAGGTTCAAAAAGGACTTGAGGAGCAACATTTTTAACAGACAGTGGTTAGTGTTTGGAATGAACTGCCCAAGAAAGTGGTTGGTGCAGATACTTGGAAAGATTTGGAGAAATATGGGTCAAGCGCAAGCAGGTGGTTCAAGTGCTGGCAGTTTAGTTCAAGAACATAATCACATGGATTGCTTGGACCAAAGGGATTGTTTCCACACTGTATGACTCTATGACATTTTACGACTTAAGTGAGGTACAATACTAACAATTTTACCGCTGAGACAGCCCGCACCAATTTGCAGATGCATTCAACCCATTTTTTCAGACATTCTATAATCACCAAAATGACTTAAAGAGAAGTCTTGGATTTCATATTGGGATTGAGAGTGTGGTGCTGGAAAATCACAGCAGGAGATTCAACGTTTCAGACAAAAGCCCTTCAGACAAAAGCTGATGCCTTTACTGATGAATGGCTTTTGCCCAAAACATCAATTCTTCTGCTCTTTGGATGCTGCCTTACCAGCTGCGTTTTTCCAGCACCAGACTCTTGACTCTAATCTCCAGCATCTGCAGTCCTCACTTTCTCCTAGTTGATTTCCTATTCAGGTGCATATTGTTAGTATGCAACTGTGTATGTGTCCAAGAATGGGGTCAATGTAAATTTCTGTCAATAGTTTGCATCCTCAAAAGATCCTTGTCTTTAGTTTTTGAGGTGAGTGGGCAGTGGTGATGAGACAAGCATTTAGTAGCTCTTTTTAGAATAAATGAGGAGAGAAAAGCAGTATTTACACAGTAGGATTTCAGAAGTTTCAGGAATTTGTTTACTTAAGAACAATGCAAAGAGAAAAGTGCTGCTGGCCAGTTGGCCAAGTTTGGTAATTTAACAATTCTTATTTCTGTGGACATCTTTGCCCAAGTTGAATCAAAATTATTCCAGAATTCTTAAGACTGGATTTTATACAGCCCCTCTCAGCAGTAACCATGGTAATCAGGCCCATTTATTTGTGGTACAGGACTCGCCTCAGTTGTCCAGTGGTGAGCAAATCTCCTCCAATTAAGCAGAACAGACTGTCATGGAATCCTTCATGGAATTATCTAGTTTCATCTAATTTCTGTCTTTCCTCTATGCCATTCAGTGCAATTTCATTGTAAGCCTTGCCAAAGATAGTATTTAACTGTGAGAAAATACCGAAAAGTAACATTTTAAATGTTCCAGGCTTAATCACATAATTGGTATGGCACAGAAGAAGGCCATTTGGACATTGTGTCTACACTGTCTCTCTGAATGAGCATTGTGACTGATGTAAATTATCTCCCTGTTTGCCATACCACCAGAACGTTGGTTCAGTTCAAATAATCAGCTAATGCTGTCTGGGAAGCCCTCCTCCACACTTCCAGGCAATACGTTCCAGACCACGCGTTGAAGTGTAAAAAATGTTTTAACATTCTTTTGTAAATCACTTTAAGTCTGTGTCCTCTTATTCTCAATCCATTTATAAGCAGGAAAAGTATCTCTGTATTATTCTGTCCAGCCCTTTATGGTTTTGACAACCTCTACTGTTTCCCTTCTTAGGCATGTCCTTTCAAAGGAAAAGTGTCGCAAATTCACCAATCTATTGATAAGCAATCTATCAATGGCACTTTCCTATTTATAACTAATTATAGAACTACAGAGGAAGGTTGTTACTTCAAGGGAAGTTGTTTGGGTTCCCATTTGTTGGGGAATAACTTTTTTTATTTGCTTGACATTGAGTTATCCAATTTGTGGCAAAGAGGTGATACATCTTGAGTTGCCAATTGACAGAAGTTTCTGCATAATTTGAACTATTCCACCATTAAACCATCATAAAACTTGCTGTCCTGCCAGCCATTTGCAGCAAACAATATTTTGGAGCTAAGACTGAAAGGGGAAAGGAATCGTACAAACAAGGCACACAGAGCAAACTGCTCTGTTCCAGCAAATCCAGCTAACATGCACTGTCCAGTAAATGAGATCATGTCATAAGTGCAGAAGTAGGACTTTCAGCGCATCAAAGCTACTCTGTCATTCAATAAGATCATGGCTAATCTGAAAATCCTCAACTCTATCTTCCTGCCTTATCCCCGTGACATTCCATCCTCAGTAGGCAGGATATGGTTAAACTTGAGAGGGTTCAGAAACGATTTACAAGGATTCTGCTGGGACTGAAAGATTTGAACTAGAGGAAGAGGCTGAATAAGTTGGGGCTATTTTCCCTGGAGCATCAAAAGCTGAGGGGGTGACCTTAGTAGAGGTTTATAATATCATGAGGAGCATGAATAGGTAGAATAACCAAGGTCTTTTTTCCTGGGGTGGGGCTATACAAACCTAAAGGGTTTAAGATGAGAGGGAAAATATTTTTAAAAGACCTGAGGCATAACTTTTTCATGCAGAGGATGGTGAATATATGAATCGAGCTGCCAAAGGAAGTGGTGGAGGCAGGTACAATTACAATATTTAAAGACATCTGGATGGGTAAATGAATAGGTAGGTTTAGAGGGATATGTGCCAAATGCTGGCAAATGGGGCTAGGTCAGATTGGGATGTATAGTCATGTCCCCTCAGTCTCAGCTCCAAAATATTGTTTGCCACAAATTGCAGCAACCTCTGTCAATTGGCAACTCATGGTATCTCATTGCCACAAATTGGAGAACTCCCATGATAAATGCAGATAAGTTGGACCAAAGGGTTTGTTTCCATGCTGTACAAATCTATGACTCTATGACACTACTAATCAAGTCTGTTGTTGTGGTTTTGTTCGCCGAGTTGGGAATTTGTGTTGCAGACGTCTGCAACACAAATTTCGTCCCCTGTCTAGGTGACATCCTCAGTGCTTGGGAGTCTCCTGTGAAGCGCTTCTGTGTTGTTTCCTCCAGCATTTGTAGTGGGTTGTCTCTGCCGCTTCCGGTTGTCAGTTCCAGCTGTCCGCTGTAGTGGCTGGTATATTGGGTCCAGGTCGATGTGTTTGTTGATAGAATCTGGATGAGTGCCATGCCTCTAGGAATTCCCTGACTGTTCTCTGTTTGGCTCATCCTATAATAGTAGTGTTGTCCCAGTCGAACTCATATTGCCCATCATCTGCATGTGTGGCTACTAAGGATAGCTGATCGTGTCGTTTTGTGGCTAGTTGGTATTCATGGATACTGATTGTTAGCTGTCTTCCTGTTTGTCCTGTGTAGTGTTTTGTGCAGTTCTTGCACGGGATTTTGTACACTACGTTGGTTTTGCTCTCTATCTTAGTCTATCTTAGCCTTCAAAAATATCCAATGTTGCTGCCTCTACCACACACTGTAGTAAAGAATTCCACACATGCACTACACTTCACATCTCACTCTGAAACAAGTGACCCTTAACTCTGGACCTAGAATCTCCCACAAGGAGAAACAACTTCTCTCAATCATCCTGTCAAGCCGCTAAGAATCTGATTTCTTTCAAAAAGGTCTCTCCTCACCCTTCGAAACTCTCAACAATCCAATCCAATGCACTAAATTCTCAAAACAATCCCTCCGCACCCAGGATCAACTCAGGTGAACCTTCACTGAAGTGCCACCAAAGGAACTAAGTTTTTACTTAGATAAATTGACCAAAACTGTTCACAGTTTCCAAGTGTGGCCAGACTAATTCAGATAATGAAAAAGGTACTTAGTATGCTTGCCTTTATTAGTCAATACATTGAGTATAGGCATTGTGAGATCATGTTACGGCTATACAGGACATTGGTTGGGCCACTAGTGAAATACTGCATGCAATTCTATTCTCCCCGCTATAGGAAGGATGTGAAACTCGAAAGGGTTCAGAAAAGATTTACACGAATGCCAGGGTTGGAGGGGTTGAGTTATAGGAAGAGACTGAATAGGCTGGGGCTGTTTTCCCTGGAGCGGAGTCTGAGGGGTGATCTTATGGAGGTTTATAAAATCATAAGGGGCTTGAATAGCGTGAATACACAGGCTCTTTTTCCCTGGAGTGGGGAAACTAGAGGGCATAGGTTTCGGGTGAGAGCAGAAATATTTAAAAGCGACCTAAGGGGCAAATGTTTCTTGCAGAGGGTGGCCAGAGGAAGTGATGGAGGCTGGTGTAACTACACCATTTAAAAGGCATCTGGATGGCTATATGAATAGGAAGAGTTTTGAGGGATATGAGTGAAATGCTTGAAAATGGGACTAGATTAATTTTGGATACCTGGTCAGCATGGATAGAATTGGACCAAAGGGTCTGTTTCCATGCTGTACAGATCTACAGCTCTATGACTCGAATGCCTTGTGTAGTTTTAGCCAGACCTCCCAGTTTTTATATTGCATTTTCTTTGAAATAAAGACCAATCCATTTATCTCTCCTTGTACCCATTGAACTGGGATGCTAACCTTTTGTGATTCGTGTATAAGGAGTCCTACGTCCCTTTTTCTTGTAGCTTTCTGCAGTCTTTCTTCATTTAAATAATATTCAGCTCCTCTAATCTAAAGAACTTCACATTTTCCCAAATTATATTCCGTCTGCAAATCTTTTGCACTAACGCTTTACCTGCCTATATCCCTCTGTAGATTCTCCATCCTTACCACTTCCCTTCTAACCTACTTTTATATCTTCCACAAACTTGTTGATCGTATATTCACTTCCATCAATGTATTTATGTATTGTAAATAATCATGGCATCAGCTCCAATCCCTGTAGCACTCCAATAGCTACAGGATTCCATTCTAAATATGCCCCCTTTGTCTCAATCCTGTTTTCTATTAGTTAGACAATCTTCTATCCATGCTAAATGGGTTCTTATTAAGCAGCCTTATGCGTCATCAGTTATCAAACACCTTTTTAGAAATTCGAAGTAGTATATCTACTTGTTCCCCTTTATCAATCCTGTTTGTTACCTCCTCAAAGAATTTTAATAAATTTGTAAAGCATAATTTCTCATTCATGAAGCCTTGCTGATTCTAGTTGATTGCATGATAAATTTCAACATACTCTGTTATAATATGCTTTATAATAGACATTAAGCTAACCGGTCTGTAGCTATTCTTTTTCTTCTGTCCTTCCTTTTTATAATGAGGGTTCAACAGCGACAGGTTTCCAGTCCTCTAGGATTTTGATATAAACTATGAACTCTTGGTAGAATACTGCCGGTGCATCAGTTATTTCTGTAGCTATTTATTTTATATTCCTAGGATGCTATTTCACCCAAATAATTTCCCTCGTACTTTATCTCTAATAATAGCTCGTTATTATGTTTACATTCTGCCCCACTTTAGCCTTTTGACTATTTTTGATCTTCGCAATTCTAGGGACGTTCTCTGCCAAAGAAGACCGATGGAAAGTATTTATTTAATGTCCTTGCCACTTCCTGGGTCCCCATTATTATTTTGATGTAGATATTTGAACTTGGCCCTCTCTCTTCCTTTTTATATATTTAAAGAAACTTTTCCTTTTTAGTTTTATATTACTTGCTAGTTCAGATTTCAAGTTTGTTTTCTCCCAACAATATCTTTGGACTTCTTGCTGTATTTTATACCTTCCCCAGATCTTTGGTTTGCCTCTAAGCTTTGCCACATATTTCTCTTTTCTTTCAATTTGATATTGTCCTTCAATTCCTTGCATTGACCAAGTTTGGTTATTCCTCTTCAAAGAATATTTCTTCCTCATTGGGATAGATCTTTGCAATGAGTCATGAACTATTCTCTTAAATGTCTATCATGTTTTCTCAACTGCATTTTCTGCTAAACTCCTTTCCCAGTCCACTTCAGCTAACTCTGCCCTTATCCCTTCATAATTATCCTTATTTAAGTTTAACAGTTGTTTCTGACCGAGGTTTCTCACCTTTAAACAGAATGATAAGTTCTACCACAAACGGTGACTGTTTCCTAGGGGATCTTTTACACTGAGGCCATTTATTAAACCAACTTCCTTACAAATGGTCAGATCCAAAATAGGCTAATCCCTGGTTGGATACACAGTGAATTTTTTCCAAGAAACTGCCTGAATACATTCTATGAATTCCTTCTCATGGCTACTTTTGTCAATTTGACTTTCCCAATCTTCATGCAGATGCAAGTGATCCATGGTTAATGCACTGCATGGTATACATGCGCTCATTATTTCTTGGCTTGTTCTCTATCCTACAGAACAGCTACAGTTAGAGGGTCTATAGACTACTTCCACAAGCGTCTTCTTTCTCTTGTTATTTCTTACGTCACCATTTAGATTCTTCATAATACAATCCAAATTCATTTTTTTGCTATCATACATGTTCTATCTTGTATTAGCAAAGCTACCTCATCTCTGCATATCCTTCCAAAAACTCATGTACCTGTCGATATTTAGCCCTCGGCTTTGATCTCCTTGTAACCATGTCTCCATAATAGTTGTAAGATCATGCACCATTAATCTCTATTTGTGCTGGAAATAAATTTATTTTGTTCCAAATATGAGTACATTTAAGTAAAGAGCCATTAATTTTGCCTTTTTTTCTATTTTTTTCACCCTTTCACTCTCCATGCTGTTGTTATTATATGCTGATATACTCTGTCCCTTACTACGGGCATCATTTTCTAAATAGCTGCCCTGTTGCCATAGCCTTTTGCTTTGTAAGCCTACACTTTCCTCTTCTGAATTCTCCCCGGCATTTAATTTAAATCCATTTCCACAACCCAAATAGATCTAGTATATATCAGATCATTGTTATCAATATGCCTAGGTCCAAATTACAGTGAATCTCCTAGGGCTTATTTGCATTACCAGTGAGGAATTAAGAGCATCCATTCTCAGCAGAAACTCTACTTAATTACTTTTCAGTACATTCTCAATTAATCTACTTTTGTAAGATGAATATTGCAGATCCCAAAGGTGAACTTCCCTCTAATTTTTTGCAGCTCAGACAATTACTTACAATAGTGCTTTTCAAGGCAAGTTTTTTTTATCGTCTTCCATCCTCAACTGCTGAAATCACCATCTCCAGTTTGTCTCACATGAGATGCCAATGGTGGCATTCAAGCATCTTCTTTCTCCAAAGTGTTAAATCTGTTTCCAAACCTTGTAGTACCAGTTGCTTGCCTTTTGGGTCTTTTGTAACTGAATGGGAAGTGCTTGACTGGCAAAATGTTACTTTCAGCATTGCAGTTGCATTGCTCTAGCGTATCCTTAAGAATACATAGTCTCGGTATTAAACACTCAAGGCTATCATTTTACTGTCCTCCACAATATTGACTGAACTTTTAACTATTGTAGTGCAAAATCTAAACTCATAAATTCTCCATTTGCATAAAAGGATTAAGAAATTGCTTCATTGTCAATTACTCCAACAGAACATTTGGTTATATACAACAAAAGCAGAAATTGCTGGTGAGACTCAGCAGATCTGGTAGCATCTGTGAAGAGGGTGAGTATGAAAAGAGTTGATGCTTTTTGAGTGCAGTGACTACCCTTAGGCTAATGGTTTTTATTCCAGATTTTTATTGAATTCAAACTTCACTGTCATGCTGAGATTCAAAGCCATGCCTCCAGAACATTAACCTGGGGTTCTGGATTACACTTCCAGTGACATTATCACTAGACCATCACCTCTCTTTTTTTGTAACTTTCTTTCTAAACAGATGTAGAACACAATGAGTCCCTCAATGTAGCATTTGGAGGTAGGCAATTGAGCTTGGGATTTACTTTTTTTTGACTTATTAACTACCAGACCTTTAGCAAAAACTGTGAGTACACATGAAAAAGGTATTTGCATGAAATGAAACAGTTATGAAATTATTGCAAGTAATATGTAGCAATGCTGGGAAAGACATGGAGTTTTAGCAAGAGTTCATCATCGTTATTGGTTTTGGTGACAAAGTAAAGATTAATCCTGGGGTGACATAATTGGATTAGAGATCCTAATTGAAGAGGAATCCTGTGAGCTGTCAGAAAGGTAAATAAGAAACCTAGATTTGTCAGAAAATCTGGTTGCTGAGGATAGTTGACAGTGAATTGGAAAACAGGTGTGATATTATATTGAGGTTGTATAGAGTGTTGATCAGGCCTCTTCTGGGTTACTGTGTCCAGTTCTTCTCTTCTTATTACAGGAAGGATATTATTAAACTGAAGACGGTTCAGAAGAGATTTACCAGGATGTTGCCAGGAATGGAGGGTTTGAGTTACAAGGAGAGGCTGGATAGGCTAGGAATGTTTTTTTCTCTGGAGCATAGGAGGTTGAGAAGTGTCCTTACAGAGGTTTATAAAATCATGAGGAGTATTGATAAGATAGATGGCAGGTGTCTTTTTCTCTAGGGTGGGGCATTTCAAGACTAGGAGGCATATGTTTAGAGGGAGAGGAGGAACATTTTCAAAAGACATGCTCAAAGACAGTGAGGTCCTCTTTAAGATCAACACATGGTGTCCCCATGACATTATTGGGATCCAATATTTACAAGGAGGCCTCAGTTTCCTGCCAGGTCAACCCAGTGCAGGGTGACCAGCTATTCCATTTGTTATTGCATTGTCCCAAAATTTTACCAATTGTCCTAAATCCTGTACTTTTTTCCCCAAGGCAACATTTTTACATATTTCTTTAACTGGCCCCACTTAAGTTATTTGTTTTTGAGAACAGGTAAACTCATCTACAATGGGTTAAAATATCAACTGACCTGAGGGCAGTTGGTCAGTGTTTTCTTAAACTGCCCCAGTTAAAACCAGATGCCGGTGTTTCGGATCACGTTTTACATTTTTAACCTTGTAGACTTTGCACTGAGTACAAACCCACTCAATACAAACCCACTCACTTCACTCAGTGAAACTGATCAACTGTTAAACATAACCATTATTATTTCCAATTTTAGAAAATAACTAACAAAATTACTAACATTGTTATTCGGTTAACATACCAAACAAGTCTTACACCACTTCTGGAATTTTTCACTTAACGGCAAATGATTTGTGGTTCTCTTCCAGCTGTAGAAACAAATCAAATGTAAACAGGGATTTGCTTTGTAGGACTGCAATTATCTCTCCATCTCTCTTGCACATATTATCTCACTTAACAAAAAACTTTTTAATTAAAAGTTCACTTAAAATCCACTCCATTATCCCATTTCTATAATACAAAACATTTTCAAAAACACACAAACTGAAATATTGTTATATACAGACCAGGAATAATGTTAATCTAATCCCCTCAGTGTGGAATTGTTGGGATCACGACAAGGACTTGTTTTACAATGAGAAGCCTAGCCAATTGTGCCAGCTTACTAGTGGGTAGGTTGTTCAATTAATCCACATAATTTAGATTTTTGCAAAGAGTAATGAATTGAGTGTTTAGAATTCAGACATTAAAAGAGATGTGCGAACTGTCGCGCTTAACGTTTCTGCATGTTTGTTTATCTTCCTGTCTCACACAGCCAGCCTCTCTTTTATTAATAGACAACTCCAAATAAACTTGATCTGAAAAAAATCTTTTGAAACCCAATCAAAGTTTATGCAATCTGTCCCTAATTTGACACATTAAGCCTGGTATCATTCCATTGAATCAACACTGTACCTCTACCAAAGCTAATGTGTATTTCTTGATAAATTGAACATATGCAGTACTCCACATGGAGACTAATCAAGGCTCTGTACACTTCTGAAGTATGAATCACAGATGTATTACAGTGCAGAAGGAGGCCACTCAGCCTATCATGCCTGCTCCATTTCATTATATGAGCATCATTACCTCATGTCAACCTCCTGCTTTTTCGCATATCCTTGTACAATATTTTTATCCAATTAATCTCCTGATGCCCTTTTGACTACTTAAATTGAACTTGCCTCTACCACACTTTCAAGCACATAAAAGCCTTCACGTCTTGATTCTGATCTCTATGTTAAAGACAAAGATTCCAACAGTCTTTTGTAAAATTTCGTTTTGTGCTCGTGCGCTGACTTGTAGTGATTTGTGTAAAAGAAAACTTAATCTCTTTGTTCCTCCATAATACTGTCATCCCAAATTAAAAGGGTTGGATTTTGAAATCCAGATGGCTAGCTCATGAAATTCCTCAATTTGGTTGACCTACCTCTTTTAAAAGGACCCCATGAGAGACAATTTCCACTGTGAGGTGGCAGGGCCAGAATAGATACAGGCATGCCAACCCAAAAAGCATTGGTGGCCATGAGGTCAGGTGGGTACTAAGGTGGGCTGGGATGAGGCCCACTTTGGTCATTTTGGACTCCATTCCAGCTGTATTAGAAGCTATTAATATATCTAGGACAAATTCTCTGAATTCTGATGACTCTTCCTCATGCCCCCAAGCCAACTTATACTTCACACCTATCCCCCATGCCCGCTCATATCCCCATACCCTCTTTATAGCCACTTATCTCGTGTCTACCATGGGTAGACCTCAGGAATCATGAAGAGATGAAAGAAAGTGAATCTAGTAATCTATCACAGCTCTACTTCATAGGGAGTTGATGAGAGAAAA
This sequence comes from Chiloscyllium punctatum, assembly GCF_047496795.1. Classification (NCBI taxonomy): domain Eukaryota; kingdom Metazoa; phylum Chordata; class Chondrichthyes; order Orectolobiformes; family Hemiscylliidae; genus Chiloscyllium; species Chiloscyllium punctatum. The sequence goes on from NC_092743.1 coordinate 131,141,019, forward strand.
TCTTCCATTTATGAAATCCATTCGAATCTTTTAAATCTCAAATGGTCACTCAGTTATTGAAAACAGACACACTTTTATTGAGTAACCATACACACTGCCCAATAATCCTACAGTAGCCTCTTTAAACTTTCAGACAAGATGTGACTCGAAAACTTCTGCTGAGAATTAGTACTTTTGTAGTTTTTGAAACTCAACTTTGCTTTCATAATGGCACAATAAGAACTGTTGGGAAAAATCAACAAAGACATTTAATTTAAACTTAAATGACTTGTCAGGGGATGGTGTTTATCAAGGTTAAAGAGCACGGGACTTGAAAAAACCTGACACTTAAACAAATCGCATCTACCCTTCAAGAGTGCTTGTGTCTATTAATTCATGACTAAGAGGGTGGCATGTTGTCTTAGTGGTTAGCGTGCTGCCTCACAGCACCAGGGACCCATGTTTGATTCCACCCTTGGATGACTGTCTAGGTAACGTTTGCATGTTCTCCCTATGTCTGCATGGGTTTCCTCTGGGGGGGTCTGATTTCGTCCCATTGTGCAAAAATTAGGTGGATTGGCCATGGGAATTACAGGGTGGGGGCAGGGGAGTCTGGGTTGGATGCTCTCCAGAGGATCAGTGTGGACTCAGTGGGTCAAATGGCCTACTGCCACATTGTAGGGATTCTATGACATAGATAATTTTCTATTCCTGCACCCAAATTCATAATATTTATAATTATTTGCCATGTTTCACCAGTTAGATGATATCCCCATTATTCCTCCTCGGTTTCTTACATTTCTGCATTATAAAAATCAGGGATGTGAATTTCACTGATACATTCAGCATTTATCACCAAGGTGAATTAGGTTTAAGAAAGTGGCGGTGAGATACCATTTGTGAAATGTGAATTACAGGGCTAAATATGAATCCTGAGCAGTTACAGCATAGATACGTAATAAATGCTTGAGATTTTTTTCAACTCCGACTTTTCACGTGAGTGTTGAGTATATCACTGACTCATATTTTGCAGACGGCAGAAAGATTTTGAGAGATCAGGAGAGAAGCAAAGTTGAGTTACCCTTCATCATGATAAAAATGCAGAAGGTGTGGGATCAGTTCAATCCAAAGAGGAATAAAGATCCTAAAAGATCCTAAGGGGAGGCATGGCTGATGAAAGAAGTTAAGGACTGTACAAAGATAAAAGGGAAGAAGTATAACATAGCAAAGATGAGTGGGAAGCAAGAGGACTGGGAAACTTTTAAAGAACAACAGAGGATAACTAAAAAGGCAATATGCGGAGAAAAAATTAGGTACGAAGGCAAACTGGCCAAAAATATAAAGTAGGATAGTGAAAGCTTTTTTAGGTATGTGAAAAGAAAAAAAAATGGTTAAGACTAAAATTGAAGCCAGAAACGGGTAATTTATTATGGGGATGAAGGAAATGGCAGAAGACTTGAATAGGTACTTTGGATCTGTCTTCACTGGGGAAGACACCAGCAATCTCCCAGACGTATTAGTGGCTGAAGGACCGAGGGTAATGGATGAACTGAAGGGAATTTATATTAGGTAGGAAATGGTGATGGATCGACTGTTAGGTCTGAAGGCTGATAAATCCCTGGGACTTGATGGTCTGCATCCCAGGGTATTTAATGAAGTGGCTCTAGAAATCGTGGACGCATTGGTGATCATTTTCCAATGTTCTATCGATTCAGGATCAGTTCCTGCAGATTGGAGGGTGGCTAATGTTGTCCCACTTTTCAAGAAGGGAGGGACAGAGAAAACTGGGAATTATAGACCAGTTAGGCTCACGTCAATGGTGGGAAAGATGCTGGAGTCAATTATAAAAGATGAAATTATGACTCATTTGGATAGCAACAACAGGAAAGGTCAGAGTCAGCATGGATTTATGAAGGGGAAATAGTGCTTTACTAATCTTCTGGAATTTTTTTGAGGCTGTAACTATGGGAGATGGACAAGGGAGAGCCAGTGGAGGTAGTGTATCTGGACTTTCCGAAAGCCTTTGATAAAGTCCCACATAGAAGATCAGTGAGCAAAATTAGGGCACATGGTATTGGGGGCAAAATACTGACTTGGATTGAAAATTGGCTAGCTGACAGGAAGCAAAAAGTAGTGATAGACGGGTCCCTTTTGGAATGGTAGGCAGTGACCAGTGGGGTACCACAAGTTTCGGTGCTGGGACTGCAGCTATTTACAATACACGTTCATGATATAGATGAAGGTATTAAAAGTAATATTAGCAAATTTGTTGATGACACAAAGCTGGGTGGCAGGGTGAAATGTGAGGAGGATGTTATGAGAATACAGGGTGACTTGGACAGGCTAGGTGAGTGGATGGATGTATGGCAGATGCAGTTTAATGTGAATAAATATGTGATTATCCACTTTGGTACCAAGAACAGGAAGTCAGATTACTATCTAAATGGAGTCAAGTTAGGTAAAGGGAAAGTACAACAAGTTCTAAGTGTTCTTGTACATCAATCAATGAAAACAAGCATGCAAGTACAGCAGGCAGTGAGGAAAGCTAATGACATGCTGGCCTTCATAACAAGAGGAATTGAGTGCAGGAGCAAAGAGGTCCTTTTGCAGTTGTATAGGGCCCTGGTGAGACCACACCTGGAATATTGTATGCAGTTTTAGCCCCCAAAGGTAAGGAAGGACATTCTGGCTATTGAGGGAGTGCAGTATAGGTTCACAAGGTCAATTCCCAGAATGGCAGGACTATCATACGTTCAAAGATTGGAGCGACTGGGCTTGTGTACACTTGAGTTTAGAAGGATGAGAGTGGACCTGATTGAGACATGTAAGATTATTAAAGGATTGGACACTCTGGAGGCAGGAAACATGTTTCCGCTGATGGGTGAGTCCCGAACCAGAGGACACAGTTTAAAAATAAGGGATAGGCAATTTAGAACAGAGTTGAGGAGAAACCTCTTCACCCAGAGAGTGGTGGATATACGGAATGCTCTGCCCCAGAAGGCAGTGGAGGTCAAGTCTCTGGATTATTTTAAGAAAGAGATGGATAGAGCTCTTAAAGATCTTGGAATCAAAGGTTATGGGGATAAAGCAGGAACAGGATACTGATTGTGGATGATCAGCCATGATCATAATGAATGGTAGTGCTGGCTTGAAGGGCTGATTGGCCAACTCCTGCACCTATTGTCTATTGTCTATCTTCTATTAATTGAAAATTAGCTAGGCTTTTCCCAGTTTCTGTAGCTAGCATTTGACATAACTGATACAAATCAGTTTTTGGCAATGTCAACTCCAAGGATGATGGGAAGATATATAGGAAGCAAACATATAGAAAGGGACAAGGCATAGCATTTTCTTCTTTTGTTCAATATAATGGCTACCTGACACATATAAATCATAAACTGTACCTGCCACTTGTCAATCTGAGTCATGCTACAGGCTAGCATGTGCTGCTTTTTTGAGACAATTTGAAAATACATGGAACACTGTGGAATTATCAATGGAAGACCAGCCCTAGTCTCATGATGATGGGTAGGGTAATGATCAATTGTTATAGGTGCCACCTTTTTGATAAGTTGTCAAACCAAGGATCTGTCTGCTCTTGCAGGAGGACAAAACAGATCACATGGCACTATTTCAAAGTAGAGAGGAGGAGTAGTGGAGTTTTTTAAAAAAATCAAAATACATTAATTAATATCACTTAAACAGATTAAATGGCTATTATTGCATTGCTGTTCATAGGACCATGTCTGTAAATTGATTTGATTTATTGCAGTCACATGTACCTAAGTCCAGTTAAAAGCTTAGTTTTGCGAGCTGTATAGACACCATAGACATCATATACAGATCATATAGTGCTTAGGCAGAGTGAGTTATACAAGATTACAACAGCGCAGGAGGTGCGCAAAGCAAGATCAACATTAGCAAGATCAACACTATTGGAAGTTAGGGAGGTCCATTCAGCAGTCTAATCATAGCAGGGAAGAAGGTTTTCTTGAATATATTGGTGCGTGTGTTCAAGCATCTGTATGTTCTGTTTGATAGAAGAGGTTGGAAGAGAGAGCATTACCGGGATGGGTGGGGTCTTTGATGATGTTGGCAGCCTTTCCACAGCAATGACCTGTCCATGGATGGGAGGTTGGCATCCATGATGGTCTGAGCTGTGCACACAACTTTCTGTAATTTCTTACAGTTCTGGGCAGAGCAGTTGCCATACGAGGCAGGCATGCAACCACATTGAATCCTTTCTGTGATGCATCCGCAGAAGTTGGTGAGGGCCCTTATGGACATGGATAGCCAGATGAAGAGTTTATGCTCAAAACGTTGACTCTCCTGCTCCTCGGATGCTGCCTGACCTGCTGTTCTTTTCCAACACCACACTTTTCAACTCTGATCTCCAGCATCTGCAGTCTCCACTTTCTCCTCCTTATGGACATGCCAGTTTTCCTAAGCCACCTGAGGAAGAAGAGCCGTTGTTGCGCTTTCTTGACCATCGCATTGACGTGGGAGGTCCAGAACAGATTGTTGGTTATCATCAATCCTAGAAACTTGATATGCTTGACCCTCTCCACCCCAGCTCTGTTGATGTAGATGGGGGAAGGAGTCCTCCTTTCATTAGTTGCTTCATCTCCTATATTGCATGTGACTCCATTTCTAAAGTACATCTTTGCATGTAAAGCACTTTGGGGGATTTGGAGATTATGAAAGGCATTAATACTAATACTACTTTTTACATTTTTCTACACAGATTGTGGTCATCGCTGGCTTATCAAGCTTTGGGTCTCCATCTCTCATGGCCTTTGAGAAGGTTGTGGCAAGCTGCCTTGTTGAACCACTGCAGTCCATGGAAAATTGGCACATACCCATTGCTGTAGAAATAGGGATATAGTTCCAAATCAGTATGGCATGTGGCTTGGAGGGATACATCTGGTGATGGCATTCCCAAGCATCTACTGCCCTTAACCTTTTAGATGGTACATACAGTGATGTGGAGGGTACTGTTTAATGAGCCTTGGCAAATTGTTGCAGTACATCCTGTAAAAGGTACATTCTGCTGTCACTGTGCATTGGTAGTGAAGGGAGTGAATGTGGAAGGTGGTTAATAGATTGGTAATCAAACAGACTACCTTTCTTCCTGGATGGTGTCCAGCTTCTTAAGCGTTGTTGGAGTTGCACTCATCCAGGCAACTGGAGAATTTTCCACCACACTGTAGAATTGTGCTTTGTAGACAGTGGACAGTCCTTAGAGAGTCAAGAGGTAAATTACTCATCTTAGTTCTGACTTTCTTCCGTAACTATAGTATTTGTTTAGCTTTTCCATTTGAGTTTCTGATCAGCCCAGGATGTTGATAGTGGCAAATTGAGCAATTGTAATATCATTGAATTTGTTGGATCTTGAGTTACAAGTAGGCCAAAGGTCTGGACGTACCTAATGATGGATTGGAGAGAGACATGGAATTTCTTGCCTGTTCTTACATCAATGGACATCCTTCGAAACAGAGAGCTCAGATACCCAATCTTTTAGCCAGGCCAGTAACAAAACAAACAGCTCGGAACTTATTGTGGCTAAAAGTGCTAAAAACAATGTTCTACCTCCTAAACAGAAAAACAAAGATCTGTGGATGCTGGAAATCTGAAACAAAAACAGAAATTGCCGGAGGAACTCAGCAGATCTGGCAGCATCTGTGGAGAGAAAGCAGAATAAATGCTTTGAATCCAATGCTTCTTCACAACTTTTCAAAATTCAAACCAAAAATTTGTTTCAACACTGCCAGCATTTACTCCTTTTGAGCGGACAGGTGAGAATTGTTCACGTAATACCTCCACTATCTTCTTTGTTCATTCAATATTTCCTCTTGATCATTAATTATGTGATCACATAACCATGGCCCCAAAATTGGACATTCTAAATTGATCCACAGCTGGAGAAATCAGGCCTGAAAGAAAATTGGCCAAACTAAATAAAGGAGCAGCTTTCAGCTACAGAGAACAATGAAGCTACAATCAAAGTGGTTGCAAAGGTTCAAGGGGAACCAGTAACAACAAGCCCAGGGGTTATGGATTAGAGAAGTATCAATCTAGTAACTTGAATGTCTGTGTATGTGCACTTTACAGCTCCCAATGTGACAAGGGCATTGGCAGGACCCATTGGATGTTTCAAACCCAACTCATGACACCATTGCCCAATAGCCACAGAACATTCTGGATGGTCCAATGCGAAGGGGGTTAAGAACACATATCCGGAATGAAGATTCACCAAAGACTCACGAAGAAGACTCATAACAAGACTTGTGGCAAAAGACTGTGCCGCAACCCAAGAAGACCTGGGAGAAGATCCACCCTGACCCTCGAGGCCCACCTTTCTGGAAGAGAGCCAGCCCTATGTCAGAGAGGAAGGAGATTCTAATGAGCCAGCTCATTAATAAAATCAAGCATAACCATAAACCGAAAGTCTTTCCCTTTGTCTGTGTCACCAACAAGAGTCTTTGGATAAAGTGATTTTTAAACAACCTGGTTGAAGTGACCAAGGCATGGTCAGCAATCATTCTTTGACTGTTCTTGTATTTACCAGTTTCTAAAACCTTCAGTACTTCCTTTTATTCTACATTACAATCTAGTTTCATTCATTCTATCAGCCACCCTCATGTCTATTTTCACTTTTCCACCACACTGTAGAATTGTGCTTTGTATCTCTACTATATTACGAACTTAAATCTCTACTATATTACGAACTTGGCAATTGCCGTAACGGGTGGAGAGATAAATAGGTTGGAGGGTCCCAATCTTCTGCCTTGGGACCCTCCAACCACATGAGATCTATGTGGATTTCACCAGTTTCCTCATTTCCCCTACCCCCACCTAATCCCAAATCCAACCTTCCAACTCGGCACCGCCCTCATGACCTGTCCTCCCTGTCCACCTTCCTTCTTACCTATCTGCTCCATCCTCCTCTCTGACCTATCACCATTACCCCCACCTTCATCTACCTATTGCATCTTCAGCTACCTTCGTACCAGCCCCAGCCCCCAACCGTTTATCTCTCAGTCCCCTTAGGCCACCCTGTCATTCTGATGAAGAGCATATGCTCAGAACATCGATTCCCCTGCTCCTTGGATGCTGCCTGACTGGCTGTGCTTTTCTAGCGTCACACTCTTCGACTCTGATCTCCAGCATTTGCAGTCCTCACTTCTCCCAAGGAACCACTAGAGTCAAGGCGAGAGGTTTAAAACAAAAGCTAAAGTCTGCCAAATCAGGGCTATATCTGATGGTTATTTCTGGAAAAGTTAAATAGTGGTCAAATAAAGAAAGGCTTGGAAGATACTTCAGTCATATCTAGAAGGAAGAAACAATGCAAATGACATAAACTAGTGTGACACATCCTGTAGACTTCAATATGGAGCTCCAGTACACCCGGTCCGTTTATCTCCAAGTACTACTGACACAAACGAAAACAGAAATTGCTGGAGAAACTCAGCAGATCTGACCGCATCTGTGGAGCGAGGACAGAAATAATGTTTTATGTCCTGTGATCCTTCTTCAGAATGAGAAAACTTCAAAACCATTCTGAAAAAGGGTAGCTGGACTCTAAACATGAACTGTTTTGTCTCTCTACACTGATGCTGCCAGACCTGCTGAGTTTTTGCAGCAATCTCTGTTTGTTTCTGATCTTCAGCATCCACAATTCTTTGATCTATTACATTATTATCCATTATTAGTGTTATGTTTTTAAACAGTTTTTTCTCTCTGGACGTTGAATGCATATCCTGTAGCATGTGGGAAAATCAACAATGTGTGGACCCACATGTACAGAAAAGGTTATCAGCAGGAGGAGCTTGCACTCCAGGTTGTGGAGCTCAGTTCAAATTTGCCTTAAGTAACAATGCATCTTGTGTGTATGCACATGTGTTTGTGCGTATGTGATGTGTGAATCAAATTGTATCTTTCCATGTGGCTATTCATTTTGTCCTGAGTGATTGAAATACAACTGATTGGCCTCTAGTTGCTGCAATCCCCTTGACTTTTTTTTAATGATTGTGGAAAAAATTATAATTCTCCAGCCTCACCTTTGCATCTAAGGAACTTTGAAAAATTATAACCAGTGTCTCTGCAATTTCACTCTCACTTCCCTCAGTATCCTTGGCTGCACTTTACCTACTTTAAGTTAGACAGCCTATCTCATAGCTTCCTTATTAATTTTAAGCCCATCTAGTGTCTGAACTTGTTCTTCTTTCACCATGACCCAGGTATCATCATCTTCCTTATTAAAGGCAGATGCAAACTATTAATTGAATACCTCAGCTCTGACCTCTGCATCAATTCATGTCTCCTATTTTTGTCCTGAGTTGGCCCTACTCCTTTTACCACTGCTTTACTATTTACATGATAATGCAAGATTTTGATATTCTACTTTATGTTAGTTTTCAGTCCTTTTGCATACTCCTTTCTATTTCTTATTTGCTTTTCCACCTCCGCTTAATATATAGCCTGGCTTCTAATTAGATTTTCCATCCATCATCTGCCAAAAGTATACTTTGTCTTATCAATGTCTCTACCTTGTTTGTCAACCAAAGAGCTCTGGATTTGTTGGCCTTACCTTTCTTTAATGAGGGAGCATATCTTGACTATGCCCTAACTATCTCTTCTTTCAGGTTAGCCACTTCCAGTTATTGTTTTGCTTGTCAATTTTTTATACCAATTAATTCGGCCCTGATCTGTTCTTAGCTCTCAGAAGTTGTTTCTTTCCCCGATTAATTATTTAATTTAGTATCTATTTTTCCTTTTCTACAGCCTGTCTAAACATTATAATACAATTATTCCTGTCCACAAAATGTTCTGTTACTGACACTGGATTTAGTTGGCCCACCTCATACCCAAGAACTACTTAAACACTCTTCTTTCTTGTTGGACTGCAAACATACTGCTGAAGAAACAAATCCTGAACGCATTCAAGAACTCTTGCCCCTCTTTGCCAATTATAAAGCTATTATCCCCATCTTTATTTGCATCTTTAAAGTTATATAAAGTCAACATTTTTGCACTTAGAGTCATAGAGCCATAGAGATGTACAGCATGGAAACAGATCTTTGGTCCAACCCGTCCATGCCAACTAGATATCCCAACCCAATCTAGTCCCACCTGCCAGCACACAGCCCATATCCCTCCAAACCCTTCTTATTCATACACCCATCCAGATGCCTTTTAAATGTTGCAATTTTACGAGCCTCCATCACTTCCTCTGGCAGCTCATTCCATATACATACCACCCTCTGTGTGAAAAGGTTGCCCATTACGTCTCTTTTAAATCTTTCCCATCTCACCCTAAACCTATGCCCTCTAGTTCTGGACTCCTCCACCCCAGGGAAAAGACTATTTATTCTATCCATGCCCCTCTTGATTTTATAAACCACTATAAAGTCACCCCTCAGCCTCCAACCCTCCAGGGAAAACAGCCTTAGCCTTACTTGTAATTTTCTGATATATGTTCTTCCCCAACATCCTTCCTAGTAGTTGGTAACTCATGGACTCTACTGCAAGCATTTAATTTCTTGATTAAGTGTTAAAATCTCTATGTACATTATCATTTTACATCATTCTCTGGTTCAAACAATTGTTTCTGACCTTTGTACATTCTCATTTTCTTACACAGTTATATTGTCGTGGTAAAGCTGGGCGTTGTTTCTTTTCATCACTTGTGAAACAGTAACTTCTAGCAACAGATTTAAAGACATTTTTCATTGGCCTATCATGTGATATTTTGATGTTTTGTACCCGAAGGAGCGGAGAAAGACAGCTGGGTCTCTTCAGCTTGTTTTTCCATGATTCTCTGTTTTGAGATGGTAGCTTCCACAGGATCTGAAAGTTCTTTCCAAAGTGAGATCCAGGTATGACATATCTGAAACAAATAGAAGAATTTTCCCAACAGCAATTCAGTCTTGAATTCAGTCCAATAGCAAACCAACGTAATCACACCATTCTGGCAATGTGTAAAGTTCGTTAATGTCAACAGGCTCTCCTAGAATCTGTATTCTTCTATTAAAGCTTCCTCCTTTATATAATTGGCTCTTGATGTTAAGTAACTGTTTAAACATTTCAATTTTATTAAATCTTGAAACTTCTTAAGCAGGTTTCAGATGCTTTCTAATCAATATTTTCAGAGATGTTAATATATATCTCTGGAACATATGGGACTTGAACCAGGGTCTCTTGGCTGAAAGGGACGGAAACTACCACTGTGTCACAACAGCCAATTCAGGAAGTAATGATTGTAATTGTTTTCTCTAATTACTGGATAATGAAGACAAATTGTTCATCCAGCTTTGTCATTAAGAGCTTTGTTGTTTCTATGAAGATTCTAAATGTCCCAGAATTATCCTCTCATTTTGTTACAAGAATTGTTTTAAAACTGATTAAGTATCATTAAAACAATTTAAAGAGATATTGTATTTTCTCTTTCTTTACAACATGGAGGAAAGACTAACTTGGCAACATTTTCCCTTCTTCTAGTGGTTTTCATGTCATTTTTGATACCATGGATAATTTGCCCACCTTTCTGCTTCTTCTATAATCTTCCTGTGCCATTTTACATTGAAAACAAATGTTTTGCTTATAACATTTCTTAAAGGAACATGTTCATTTGAGTGATAAAGATTTGTTTATCTCTTCAAAACATTGCTTAATAAACTCTTCCACCTTTCTCTCAGCATTTCTTGATGTTTTTATGACAACAATTATTTGTTGAAAACAGTGATTTAAAATATCTTTTAGCTTTTCAGCCAAGATTTTATCTTTCTGGTGTAAATGTTTTCAACTTTCCTGTAGGGGATTTGACCCAACTTGGATGTCAGATATCGACCATTGTATCCTGGTTTATAACTTGGATTTCATGGTAACTCTAAAAAGATCCATTGTAAGCTATCAGTTAACAATTAATGAAGGATTGGGTGGATTCAGGAAAGGGTAACTTCAAATGCAATAACAGAAGTAGAGGATTTACATCAAAACAACAATTTAGCTAAAAATTAGTTGACTAAGTCAGAAAAGGATAAAAACATTTATAAAGGTATCAGAGCATTAATGATTAAAATGACAAGAAGATTGAATAAAATTTAATATCATAAAAATATTATATTTGAATGTCTGCAACACAAACAAAAAGAATGAACAGCATAACTAGAAACTAATTGGTTTGATCTGAGCACAAACAGAAAAAACCCTGGAGTTATTCAGCAGCTCTGGCAGAACCCGTGGAGAGAGAAACACAGTTAACATTTCAAGTCAAGTCTGGCTCTTCTTCAGAACTGGTTTGGTTGAACATGGTTATAGAGTGATGGGGTAGGAAGTGACACATTTCATGGTACTTGTCTGTAAAAGAGATAGACAAAATGGAAAACAACAAGCAATTGCTCTGAATTTAAAGGCATTATAAGAAGACAAGAGAGAAAAGGATCTTGGCTGGGAAATTAAGAAAAAGGAGTAGATTATAGGTGCCCCTTGTTGGATGCTTTGGAGGTGGTAGAACATACAGGTCCACATAAGCATGCTACACACAACATACCCACTCAGCCCTGGTCCCACTACAATTTTACCAGCAGTGCAAAATGACATTAGGTGGACTATAATTATGGTCGCCTTTCTATGGGTAAGATGTTGTGAAACCTGAGAGGAAGCAGCAAAGTTTTACAAGGATGTTGCCAGGACTGGAGGGTTTGAGCTATAGGAAGAGGCTGAATAGACTGGGACCTTTTGTCCCCTGGAGTGTCAGAGACAGAGAGGTGACTTTACAGAGGTTTATAAAATCATGAGATGCATGGATAGGATGAAAAGCCAAGGTCTTTTTCTGAGGATGGGGGAGTCCAAAACTGGAGGGCATAGGTTTAAGTTAAGAGGGGAAATATTTAAAAAGGACCTGAGGGGGAACTTTTTCACACAGAGGGTGGTGTGTTATGGAATGAGCTGCCAGAGGAAGTGGCGGAGGCTGGTATAATTACAACATTTAAAAGGCATGTGGATGGGTATATGAATAGGAAGGGTTTAGAGGGCTATAGACCAAATATTGCCAAATAGCACTAGGTCAGATTGGGGTGTCTGGTCAGTATGGATGAGTTGGAGCAGTGGGTCTGTTTCCTTGTGATATGACTCGATGACTACCAATGGGTAAATTGAGGGCATTAAGTTGACAATTAATGCCGAATTAAGGGCCCCATCCCACTGGAATTTGCCTGGTGAGAGAGAAGGCACATTCCAAATCCCAGCAAGTTTCCTGGACAGGCATGGGGTGGGGTGGTGGTGATTTTTAGATTAGATTACTTACAGTGTGGAAACAGGCCCTTCGGCCCAACAAGTCCACACCGCCCCGCCGAAGCGTAACCCACCCATACCCCTACATCTACATTTACCCCTTACCTAACACTATGGGCAATTTAGCATGGCCAATTCACCTGGCCTGCACATCTTTGGACTGTGGGAGGAAACCGGAGCACCCGGAGGAAACCCACGCAGACACGGGGAGAACGTGCAAACTCCACACAGTCAGTCACCTGAGGCGGGAATTGAACCCGGGTCTCAGGCGCTGTGAGGCAGCAGTGCTAACCACTGTGCCACCGTGCCGCCCACGGTGGTGGGAGGTCCTCTTTAATTGACCACCAGAACTATCATAACACCACCCCTCTCTCCCCAAACCCCACATAGATGCTTGCCTCCCCAACTCCATGGCCTCTCAAACCTCAGTCCCCCTCATACCCCTCACCAGCAAGATCTAACCCAACTCCCCCAAACTGTGTCAGAAGCTGCTGAAAATTAAAGAATTAAAGCTAAACAATATATGGAAACTGTTAAGCTCAATGCCTAAATACGCATTCACATGTGTCTATCCTATATAAAGCAATATTGTTTCGATGAACACAGAAGTGGTTACTGCTCCTGGGATGCTGCCTCTACAGGGAGCTCCATGTAGCAGATTGGAACAAGAAGCTCTGGTGCCAAAGAGCAATAAATCTTGCTATCAGTCAAATAGAATTGACAGTTATGTGGTTGCAGGCCAGGCAGATGTCTGCTAGGTGGCCTCCCCCCAACTTTTAGACTGGACAATGCTGTCCAAGAAAAGCCAGCTTTAATCCCTGAGGGAAGCTTGGTGCAAATATTCATATCACTGGCCAGTGTGCCAGTACGCTGGATTGTTGGGACCATCCCATTTTGGTGAACTTTTCATTTTCCTCAAATAGTGGAGTTAACTAGCCACAGAAAGGCCTACTGTTGGAGACTGAATGAATTTTTCCTGTGTTAGCATTCCAGCTTTGAGATCCCACTCACTATTTTCAATAAGGCAGCTAACCCACCCCAGACTAGTCAATGATAAATTTCTTAGAGTAAAGATTGAGACTTGCATTTGACTTTAATTTTGATATCCCAACCCAAAAAGCTAATTTCTGCTCAAAGAGTAAATAATTAAATCTAAATAAGTCCTTTGAATGGAGCTAAGAAAAATGAGCGAGAAAACAACATACAGAGGAACCTCGATTATCCAAAGGACACAGGCAGGGAATATTGCGTTCGGTTAAGTGAATTCCAGATAATTGAAAGCTGGATAACATAATTTAGCTGAGCAGCAGGACCTCTGGGGTGGCACAGTGGCTCAGTGGTTAGCACTGCTGCCTCACAGCACTAGGGTCCCAGGTTTGATTCCAGCCTCAGGTGACTGCGTGGGTTTGCTCTGGTTTCCTCCCACAGTCTAAAGGATGTGCAAGTCAGGTGAATTGGCCATGCTAAATTGCCCATAGTGTTAGGTGCATTAGTCAGAGGGAAATGGGTCTGGGTGGTTACTCTTCGGAGGGTTGGTGTGGACTGGTTGGGTCAAAGGGCCCGTTTCCACACTGTAGGGAATCTAATTAAACCTTGCAATCTTGGATCTATCTAATCCAATTGAAGAGCCTCGATTATCTGAACAAGATGGGTGGGCACTATCTTGTTCAGATCATTGATTATTCGGATAATCGATTTGACCCTAAACAAGGGAAGCCATACTGATCTAACGCTGTGCTCTGTTGGGGAGGTTGTTTAAACCTATAATTTTGATGAGTCTGATATTTAAACAAACTAATCTTTGCATTCTGCAAATTGCAGGTTAAACTGAGAAGAACGAATCCCTTACTGTCATAAAAATATATGGAAATCCCAGCATTAAGCAAGGTCCTGAAAAGCTTTAACAATCATAAGAGCATTTGTCAGTTTCTGATTAACTCAGTGTCGCGATGGAAAGACAGAAGCATTGCTTCGTGCATGCTTTTATCTTCTATGGCCATATTTTTAATGAACGGTCTGGTAAAGTGACTTAAATACCCTGTAAAGCATTTACTTTTGCAAAGGGCTGTGTAAATAATCCTTACCTAAAAAATATCCAGTCGCTGATGCTTGAGGTGCTTGTGTTTGTTTTTGTCAGCGTTTTCACATGCTCACATGAGACCAACCTAGCTCTCAACACCAGCAAAACCAAAGAACTCACTATTGACTTTCAGCGGGATGTTATTCATGCCCCCCTACACATTAACAGCACAGAGGTGGAACAAGTGGAGAGTGTCAAGTTCCTGGGAGTGGTCACCCACAACAAGCTTTCTTGGACTCTTCATGTGGACACACTGGTTACAAAGGCCCAACAATGTCTCTTCTTCCTCAGGCAGCTGAGGAAATTTGACATGACAGCAAATACCTTTGCCAATTTTTATAGGTGCAGCATCAAGAGCATTCTGTCTGGATGTATCACTACCTGGTATGTCAATTGTACCATTCAAGATCAGAGACGGTTACAGAGAGTGATGAATTCAGCTTGGACAGTCACAAAGGCCAACCTCCCATTTATAGAATCCATCTACCAGGCCTGGTGTCAAGGAAAGGCCGCCACTATTCTCAAAGATCATCCCATCCCAGCAATGCTTTTCTACAACCTCTACCATCGGGGAGAAGGTACAGATGCCTGAACACACACCAACCAGTTTCGTAACAGTTTCTACCCTACTGTTGTTAGAATACTGAATTGTCTCACAAACTCTTAACATTAGCCTGTACCTGTGTTTTTGTTTTTGCCGTTGTTTACCTATTATTTACTTATCTATGTTACTTAACTATGTGATCTGCCTGTATTGCTCACAAGACAAAGCTTTTCACTGTGCCTCAGTACATGTGACAATAAATTCAATTCAAATCAATTCAATGTTCTTCAGTACAGGTCATCCGAATACACTTACCTCTTTGATGTAACGTTTCTGCTGGATTTTGATATCTTCTTCCGATAATCCGAATTTTGGATAATTGATATTCAGATAATCGAGATTCTTCTGTACTCAGATAATTGAGCTCCCTTATAGTTATACACTGCCAGGAACATTACAGATCAGGAAACTAAAGGTACATGTTACAATCATAGTACAATAATCAGGGGCTTCATTAAGACTGGAAAACCAAATTTGTAACAATAGTTTGGAAGTCAAATACATGAAATGTATTTAAAGATTTTTTTTTGTCCAGTATATAATAGAATCAACTGGGAACAAGCTATTTTAGATTTAGTCTTATGCAATGATAATCTTGGAGTAATTTATATCTGAAAAATGTGAACAATGCAGGGATGAGTGCTGAAATGGCTCAGGTGGATTAAATCATATTCTGCTGGAGAGGCAATGGGAACTCTTTAAATAATTCATAATTTTCAACAATTACTCTTTCCATTAAGAAACAAAAACCCTTCAGGAAAAGTGGCTAAGAAGAAAAGTTAAATATAGCTTTCCAGGAAGAGGCTTATAATGTTGCCAAAAATAATAGAAGGTCTGAGGATTCACAGAATATTAAAATTCAATGGATAACAAAAAGTTCACAAAGAAGGAAATAATAGGATGAGAGTAAGTTAACTAGAGACACAGCACAAATTGTAAAAGTCTCTAAGTATTTAAAAAAGAGGAGATAAATAAATAGGTCCCTTAGAGGTAGAGAAAGGAAACTTCATTAGCAACGAATGAAAACATTAAACACACACCGTGTATCTTCTTTCTGTGTAGAAAGCATTTGAAGTAATGAATAAACATAAAAACTAGGAGCTGGCTTAGGCCATTCAGTCCTTTCAGCTTGTTCCACCATTCAATATGATCATGGCCAATCCTCTATCTCAATATCATATTCACGCAGTCTTCCCACAACCCTTGATGTCTTTAAAATCTAGGAATGCATTTCTTTCTTGAACATATTCAGTGACTTAGCCTCCACAGCCTTATGCAGTAAAGAATTCCACAAGTTCACTGCTCTTGGAATAAAGAAATCTTTCATCATCTCAGTCCCAAATGGTGTTCCACATGTCCTGATACTGTGTCCCCTGATTCTAGACTCCCCAACCAACAAAAACATCTTCCCGGTATCAAGTCTATCCAGCCCTGTTCAAATTTTGCATCTTTAAGTCAGAGTCCTTCTCTCCACTGTGAACTTTTGTGAATACAGGTTCATTCAAACCAATCTTTCCTCATTGGAGTGTCTAACCATTCCCAGTATCAGCCTAGTGAACTTCCACTGCACTCTCTCTGTGACAAAGAGCAAGAAATCTTGCTATCAGTCTAAACAAATTGGTAGTTACGTGCTTGCAGGCCAGCCATACTTCTTTGCAGAGCTGAAGTCTGGGAAGCATTTTCATTACCATTCAAAGGAAGTGCGACTAAGACAAAGTCAACCTGAAGGGTTCAGTTCGGAGGTTTGATATCAACTTCAAATGCTGGAAGTAGCTCATCCGTGGAAAACTGCAACTGGAGCAACCAAATAAAAAATGGTGAGAACTTCTTTGAAAATATGGGAAGAGGAAACAAAGGGAATGAGAGGAAATCGTAGTCCAGCTACTCATCTATAATATCCTGGCTTGTTGCAACAGAAAGGAACAAATTGAGTTTGGAAGATGTCTATGAACCCACCAAACACCACAGAAGATTAACTTGGTCATCTTTGCTTCAAAGGACATAAAAGTCCTCTGATTAAACCCATTACAGTTAATAGTCAAATAACAAGTGTTTGCTGCCTCTACATCTGTTAGCCCTACATGGGCTCCCGTTCTTAATCTAACTCCTGTTCATGAAGATGTTGCTAACTAGAGAAGGAATAGGAGTTTTACTGTCTAAGAGACTTCCAAAGCTGCTGGGACATTTTTGAGGGAAACATCAAGCCACGTAGAACATCAAAACTCTACAGGTCAATTCAAATCAATATATGAGCAGTAAGCAGGACTCCTTAGCTGCAGTAGTGTTTTCTGGCCATACAATTATAATTCATCAGACATGATATTTTGTATCTACAATGCTTTACTTTTACTGTAATCCAAGTGCATGTAAAAAATCAATGAATCGCAAGACAATAAAATAAAATAAAGGTGCTGAACTGCTTTTCGTCAAGTATATAAATGATTTGGATGTGAATATAAGAGGTATGGTTACTAATTTTGTAGATGACACCAAAATTAGAGGCGTCTTGCACATTGAAGAAGCTTACCTCAGAGTACAGCGGGATCTTGACCAGATGGGACAATGGGCCAATTAACTAAGAAATGGCAGATGGAATTTAATTTAGATAAATGTGAGGTGCTGCATTTTGGAAAGGCAAATCAGGCTTATACACTTAATGGTAAGGTCCTGGAGAGCTTTGTGGAACAAAGAGACCTTGGAGTGCCGGTTCAAAGTTCCTTGTAAGTGGAGTTGTAGGTAGATAGGATAATAAAGAAACTTTTCATTATGCTCTCCTTTATTGGTCAGTGTGTTGAATATGGGAGTTGGGAGGTCATGTTGTGATTGTATAGGGCAATGGTTAGGTCACTATTGGAATATTATGTGCAATTCTGGTCTCTATGTCATAAGGGGGATGTTGTGAAACTTGAAAGGGTTGAAAAAAGATTGACAAAGATGTTGCTAGGGTTTGAGGGCTTGAGCTAAATGGAGTAGTGAACAGGCTGGGGCTATTTTCCCTGGAGCATCAGAGGCTAAGGGTTATGGAGTCATGGAGTCATAGAGGTATACAGCATGGAAACAAACCCTTCGGTCCAACTCGTCCATGCTGAGCAGATATCCCAGCCCAATCTAGCCCCACTTGCCAGCACCCAGCCCATATTCATCCAAACCCTTCCTATTCATATGCCCATCCAAATGCCTCTTAAATGTTGCAATTGTACCAGCCTCCACCACTTCATCTGACAGCTCATTCCATACACGTACCACCCTCTGCGTGAAAAAGTTGCCCCTTAGGTCTCTATTATATCTTTCCCCTCTCACCCCAAACCTATGCCCTCTAGTTCTGGACTCCTCCACCCCAGGGAAAAGCTTGTCTATTTACCCTATTCATGCCCCTCATAATTTTGTAAACCTTTATAAGGTCACCCTTTGGCCTCCGATGCTCCGGAGAAAACAGACCTAGCCAGTTCAGCCTCTCCCTGTAGCTCAAATCCCCCAACCCTGGCAACATCCTAGTAAATCTTTTCTGAACCCTTTCAAGTTTCACAACATCTTTCCAATAAAAAGGAGACCAGAATTGCATGCAATATTCCAACAGTGGCCTAACCAATGTCCTGTACAGCTGCAACATGACCTCCCAACTCCTGTACTTGATAAAAAAAAGCATACCAAATGCTTTCTTCATGATCCTATCTACCTGTGACTCCACTTTCAAGGAGCTATAAACCTGCACTCCCAGGTCTCTTTGTTCAGCAACACTCCTTAGGACCTTACCATTAAGTGTATAAGTCCTGCTAAGATTTGCTTTCCCAAAATGCTTCACCTTGTATTTATCTGAATTAAACTCCATTTGCCACTTCTCAGCCCATTGGCCCATCTGGTTCAGATCCTGTTGTAATCTGAGGTAACCCTCTTTGCTGTCCACTACACCTCCAATTTTGGTGTCATCTGCCAACTTACTAACTGTACCTCTTATGCTCGCATCCAAATCCTTTATGTAAATGACAAAAAGTAGCGGACCCAGCACCGATCCTTGTGGCACTCCACTGGTCACAGGCCTCCAGCCTGAAAAACAACCCTCCACCACCACCCTCTGTCTTCTACCTTTGAGACAGTTCTGTATCCAAATGTCTAGTTCTCCCTGTATTCCGTGAGATCTAACCTTGCTAATCAGTCTCCCATGGGGAACCTTGTCGAATGCCTTACTGAAGTCCATACAGATCACATCTACCACTCTGCCCTCATCAATCCTCTTTGTTCCTTCTTTAAAAAACTCAATCAAGTTTGTGAGACATGAGTTCCCACACACAAAGCCATGTTGACTATCCCTAACCAGTCCTTGCCTTTCCAAATACATGTACATCCTGTCCCTCAGGATTCCCTCCAACAACTTGCCCACCACCGATGTCAGGATCACTGGTCTATAGTTCCTTGGCTTGTCCTTACCACCCTTCTTAAATATTGGTACCACGTTAGCCAACCTCCAGTCTTCCGGCACCTCACCTGTGACTATCGATGATACAAATATTTCAGCAAGAGGCCCAGTAATCACTTCTCTAGCTTCCCGCAGAGTTCTAGGGTACACCTGATCAGGTCCCAGCGATTTATCCACCTTTATCTGTTTCAAGACATCCAGCACTTCCTCCTCTGTAATCTGGACATTTTTCAAGATGTTACCATCAATTTCCCTGCAGTCTATATCTTCCATATCCTTTTCCACATTAAATACTAATGTAAAATACTCGATTGGTATCTCCCCCATTTTCTGCGGCTCCACACAACAGCCGCCTTGCTGATCTTTGAGGGGCCCTATTCTCTCCCTAGTTACCTTTGATCCTTAATGTATTTGTAAAAAGCCTTTGGATTCTCCTTAATTCTATTTGCCAAAGCTATCTCATGTCTCCTTTTTGCCCTCCTGATTTCCCTCTTAAATATAATCCTACTTCCTTTATACCCTAAGGATTCACTTGATCTATCCTGTCTATATCTTATGTATGCTTCCTTCTTTTTCTTAACCAAACCTTATTGAGGTTGACCTTACAGAGGCTTATAAAATCATGAGGGGCATGGATAGAGTGAATAGACAAGGTCTTTTCCCTGGGGTGGGAAGAGTCCAAAGTGAGAGGACATAGGTTTAGGGTGAGAGGGGAAAGATTTAAAAGGACCTCA
Organism: Chiloscyllium punctatum; assembly: GCF_047496795.1. Classification (NCBI taxonomy): domain Eukaryota; kingdom Metazoa; phylum Chordata; class Chondrichthyes; order Orectolobiformes; family Hemiscylliidae; genus Chiloscyllium; species Chiloscyllium punctatum. Next base: position 131,161,124 of record NC_092743.1, read on the forward strand.
GGGGCAACATTTTCACCCAGAAGGTGGTGCATGTATGGAATGTGCTAAACATTTAAAAGGCATTTGGATGGATATATGAATAGGAAAGGTTTAGAGGCATATGGGCCAAATGCTGGCAAATAGGATGAATTAGGATTAATTTAGGATATCTGGGCAACAAGGAAGTGTTGGACTGAAGGGTCTGTTTCCAGGCTGTATATCTCTATGACTTTAAAGAATGGAAGATGCTGGAAATCGGAGACAAAAATGGAAATTGCTGGAGAAACTCAATAGGTCTGGCAGCATCTGTGTATAGAAAGCAGAATTAATATTGAGTCCAAAGACCCTTCTTTAGAACATTCAGAGATTTTGCTTCTGACTGAAGCAAAGTATCTTAATGTTCTGAAGACGACACTAGCAGCACTCCACAATTTCAAGAGAGTCAGGGGCAGAGCTGAGAGTAGCGGCCATCACTAAGGAGAAGGTGATGAGGAAGCTAAAAGATCTGAAGTTGGATAAATCACCCAAACCAGATGGACTGCACTCCAGGCTTCTGAAGGAGATGGTGAAGAGATTATGGAGGTATTGGTAAAGGCATACCTTTCAGCATTCACTAGACGTCCCTAAAGGACTGGAAAATAACTAATTTAAAATGCCTGTTTGAAAAGGGAGGGAGACAGTTGACAGGAAATTGTAAACCAGCGAGCCTGACCTTGATCATTGGTAAGATATTAGAGTTTATTATTAACGATTAGACGACAAAGTGCTTGGAAGTGCATGGCAACAAATTGAGTCAGCATGTTCGTCAAGGGAAGGTTATGCCTGATAAATCAGTTAGAATTCTTTGAGTTGGTAACAAGCAATTTTGACAAAAGAGAGCCAATACAGATGATCTATTTGGAATTCCAGAAGGCCTTTGACAAGATGCTGCACAGAAGGCTGCTAGATAAGAAATGTATGGTATACTGGCAGAGGGGCAGAGAGTGGGGATAAAGGGATGTTTTTCATTGGTTAATGGAGTTCTATAGGGGTCCATGTTGGGACCACAACTATTCACATTATATATTACAATTTGAATAAAGGAACTGAGGGAATTGTTGCCAAGTTACCAGATGACACAAAGATAGGTGGAGGGACAGATAGTGTTGAGGAAGTGGGGAGTCTGTAGAAGAACTTGGACAGGCTAGGAGATTGGTCAAAGACGTAGCAGTTGGAAAGCATTGTGGGAAAGTATGAGGTTGTGTATTTTAGTAGGAAGAATAGAGGCATAACCTATTTTCTAAATGAGGAAACTTTTGGAAATCTTAAGGTCAGAGCAACTCAGGAGTGACATTTCAGGATTCTTTTAAAGTTAACTGACAGGTTCAGTTGGCAGTTAGAAAGGCAAATACAGTGTTCGTATTCATTTCAAGAGGGCTAGAATACAAGAACAAGGATAAACTGCCAAGGATATATAAGGCTGTGATCAGACTGCAGGGAGAAGCCAGCAGATTGGGACTGAGAAGCATATAAGCCATGATTGAATGACAGAACAGATTCAATGCACCGAATGACCTAATTTTGCTCTGATATCTTCTGGTCTTTAGCTGTTATAACTCGGTACCCTAGTTTTGTGTTCATTTCACATGCTTTTTGGTTTGCTATCATTCTGCATCTGCAAAGACAAACTTTCCAAATGCTAATAATTTAAAACATGCATTTTTACCTTTTTAAATGCCAGGAGATCCTTTCCCCCAACTGCACTCATCCTTTTAAGTATTTGCAGCAGTTTTACAAACCAGACATCCTGCTTCCACCCCCACACCTAAGACAATATGCACAGGAAATGCATCCTAATTAGTTTCAGTTGATTTATTTAAACTTGAATACCCATCATAAGAAGCAAACAGCCAGCAGATGACTGTAGGTGCAATCAAGTTTAAGTTCATCATCAGACAACTGTGTCAAAAGCTGCTGAAAAATAAAGAGTTAAAGTTAAACAAAATCTATGGAAACTGATAAGCTCTATGCCTAAATATGCATTCACATGTGTCTATCCTACATAAAGCAATGTTGTTTTCTTCAGCAAGTGACATGCGAGCTACTATAATCTACTGAGTTTCAACCTGATAATTATCATGTCATATCTCTTTGACATTCATTGAGGAAGAGATTAAAAGTTAAGATGGTGAAGAATTAATCATACTGATCTTAAGAATGTTATAGTATTCAGGTTTCTGCTTGTTATGTCCAGATGGTGTTAACTAGTGATCATGTTTCCTTTTGTTACCTCCAATAAAACTAACATTTTAGAGTTGACACTGGGTTCATAGAGCTTAAACATTCAAGAAACATAACTCTTCGTACTTGCATGCTTTTCATACTCTCAGAATTATTCTCTCGTTTCCCTTCTACCTACCAAGAACTCTCGATGTCAACAGTCAGTTACTGGTGGCCATTAAATGTGGCAGGAAAGGATTCCTAATGCTTTACTTTAGTATATCTTTGATAAAGTTGATCTATACTATAACCCAAATCACAAATTAAGTCACAGACAAAACCAGGACTATAAGGACAATAATCTAATTCACTATCTAAACAGAATTCAACCCAAGAAACTGTCTGTCCATGACCAATGTCAGAGATTATCATGCAAAATATATTTTGTTGTCAAATTCCATTTGACACCTGATGAAGGAGCATCGCTTCGAAAGCTAGCGCTTCCAATTAAACCCGTTGGACTATAACCTGGTGTTGTGTGATTTTTAACTTTGTACACCCCAGTCCAATACCGGCATCTCCAAATCATTTAATTCCCAGTTAAGTTATGGAGTGCTTCTCACTTAACATGGGACTTAAACTGTAAAAAAAAATTATTTCCTGAAATCTTCTCCCTTTTAATTTGCCTCAAATTCTTCCAATGAAGTTCCGGTTTCCATTTTACTTCCACTAAGTAAAATCATTCTACAATCATTTTGATAACAAAAGGTGAGCTATTTTATCAATAGAACAGACAGATTTGGACTGTTGTTTCAAACTCCCCCTCCTTCCCTGGGCCACCATTGGGCATGTAATCATTGAAACTTGGCTTGATACTTATGATACTTAAAATGGCCATATAATTCTGTTGGATGACTGATATTAGTGCTTCAAGCAGATTTCTATTCTAATTTAACAATATACTGTTTACTTATATTCTTGGGCATATTTTACAAAAATACTTATATTTCAGCCAGGATAAATGTGCTTTAACGTAACAGCTAGAACACAACCAGGGCTTATCTTTACGTATTTTGCCAATGTTGTAGTTTATAGGGTTGATACAAACTTATTTCTGTTTTGCAGTCAGACTGCTTTGACTCAGTTGACTTAGTTTGTCGCTGTATGCCTGCCCCATAGCATGGTGGAGCACTTAGCACTTGTGTAAATGATGTAGACCATCACATTTCAAGCCACATGTGCTATTTTATATGGCAATTTGTAGGCACTAAGTGGTAATTGCCTGTGGCACTGTTAAAACCACTTTTCATGAGGTTAAATGGAGGACCTGCATATAAAATACAGCTGCATCTGTCATCGCCAAGACAATTCCAAAATATCTGAAGGCTTTCTATTTGTAAGGCACAGAAGTCTATGTAAACCAGGTTGTAGAAGTAGTTAAATTGATGGATCTGAGATTCACTTCTCGCATATGTTTATATTTAACAAATAGCTGCTATATGATCTTGACACACAAAGGATTATCAGTGAAGGGCTCTAGACTTTTGTATTGTCCACCAGTTCATTTCAGATGCTCAGCTAATTTTGCACCATGTAGAGTTCTTCTCTGAATTTGTTTACTTCCACAGAGAGAGAAAAAAAACAATGATTCTTTGCCACTCTAGGATTTCTCAATTTAAGGGGAGGCACTGTTAGTTCTCGTGTGTTTCTGCAAAACCCTTTACCCAAGTTAGTTGGTATATGATTTGAATAACATAATCCTGAGTATTCTGAGCAACTTCCTATTTGATTTTACACATTCTTCATAACTGCTTCACTGTAGCAGAACGCTTGAAAGTGAATCTTTGCCTGGTGTTTTTGTTGTGAAAATGGATGTCATAATATTTTTACCTAGTTACTTTTTCTCTGTGTGTTTCAATTACCTAACTCAAATTATTTACATTTACCAAAAGCAAGCTAGTATTTGTTGATCCTTTCCAGGTTTGCCATTTCTTCCTTATGCTAGTAGATTAGTAGTCTTTTGTCTCTGTCCTTCTTTTTCACTGCTCCGTGATTTGAATCCAATTTCCACCATCATTTTGCATATTAATTTTCCTGGGATGGCGAGTTGAGTTTCAGTGAATGCGTCCTACCTGTATTTTGCTTGTTTATCTTCTGTTCCTCTAAGCATTAGTCAATAGTTTCTTGCAATTTCAAAAAAAATCTATGAAATGGCAATAATTTGTTCCTTTAGTTTAGAGAACATTACCTCCAAGGTTATTGGCTGGGAACTAAAAACAAGTTAAAGACACGGCATTAAGGACTCCTTAACAAGAATGCCAATTTCTTTGTCACAAATTTCTTTGTCCTTAAGATCCTTCCCTACTGTCTTGTTTCCAACTGTGTTCTTATGTGAGAATTACTTGCTGCATGCATTTCGAGCGCTAATATAGTTCAAGCTGTTTGTTTCATTTATATGTATTTTATTCCATTGTACACACTATCCATCTGGTTGGCATACTTTAGTTAAGCATCTGGCAGGCATACAGCAATTTATAATAAAATGTTAGTGCAGCGCTAGAAAAGTGGACTGCTACACTGAGTTGACAGTATCAACTGCAGATACAAAGTAACATTAAAGAGCAATTTTAACATTAGCTTGATGGCCTATGGACCCCAATTTGATGAATGCACTCAATAATGAATAGCTTTGAACTATTCCAAGCCCTTGCTGAGTCGACTGGAGTTTTTCACAGACACAAAACCTTAATTGGTCTTCTTTTTGTATTATGCAACCTTCCTTACTTCTATTAAATAGTAAATGTTCCACTGCTGCACTAAGCGATGGCTCATATAGAAAGAATTTGCATTTATAAGACCATAAGAAGACCATAAGAAATAGGAGTGGAAGTGAGGCTATTCAGACCATCAAGCCCCCTCTGCCATTCTATCTCATAGAGTCATAGTCATAGAGATGTATAGCATGGAAACAGACCCTTCGGTCCAACCTGTCCATACCGACTAGATATCCCAACCCAATCTAGTCCCACCTGCCAGCACCGGGCCCATATCCCTCCAAACCCCTCCTATTCATATACCCATCCAAATGCCTCTTAAATGTTGCAATTGTACCAGCCTCCACCACATCCTCTGGCAGCTCATTCCATACACGCACAACCCTCTGCGTGAGAAAGTTGCCCTGTAGGTCTCTTTTATATCTTTCCCCTCTCACCCTAAACCTATGCCCTCTAGTTCTGGACTCCCCAACCCCAGGGAAAAGACTTTGCCTATTTATCTTATCCATGCCTCTCATAATTTTGTAAACCTCTATAAGGTCACCCGTCAGCCTCTGACACTCCAGGGTAAACAGCCCCAGCCTGTTCAGCCTCTCCCTATAGGTCAAATCCTCCAACCCTGGCAACATCCTTGTAAATCTTTTCCGAACCCTTTCAAGTTTCACAACATCTTTCCGATAGGAAGGAGACCAGAATTGCATGCAATATTCCAACAGTGGCCTAACCAATGTCCTGTACAGCTGCAACATGTCCTCCCAACTCCTGTACTCAATACTCTGACCAATAAAGGAAAGCATACCAAATGCCTTCTTCACTATCCTATCTACCTGTGACTCCACTTTCAAGGAGCTATGAATCTGCACTCCAAGGTCTCTTTGTTCAGCAACACTCCCTAGGATCTTACCATTATGTGTGTAAGTCCTGCTAAGATTTGCTTTCCAAAAATGCAGCATCTTGCATTTATCTGAATTAAACTCCATCTGCCACTTCTCAGCCCATTGGCCCATCTGGTCCAGATCCTGTTGTAATCTGAGGTAACCCTCTTCGCTGTCCACTACACCTCCAATTTTGGAGTCATCTGCAAACTTACTAACAGTACCTCTTATGCTCGCATCCAAATCCTTTATGTAAATGACAAAAAAGTAAAGGACCCAGCACCGATCCTTGTGGCACTCCACTGGTCACAGGCCTCCAGTCTGAAAAACAACCCTCCACCACCACCCTCTGTCTTCTACCTTTGACCCAGTTCTGTATCCAAATGGCTAGTTCGCCCTGTATTCCATTAGATCTACCCTTGCTAATCAGTCTCCCATGGGAACCTTGTCTGATGGACATTTCAATGCCACTTGCCCACACTCTCCCGTAGCCCTTAATTCCTTGCGAGATTAAGAATTTATCAATCTCTGCTTTGAAGACATTTAACGTCCCGGCCTCCACTGCACTCTGTGGCGATGAATTCCACAGGCCCCCCCACTCTCTGAAGAAATGTCTCCTCATTTCTGTTCTAAATTGGCCCCCTCTATTTCTAAGGCTATGCCCATGGGTCCTAGTATCCCCACCTAATGGAAACAATTTCCCAGGGTCCACCCTTTCTAAGCCATGCATTATCTTGTAAGTTTCTATTAAATCTCCCCTCAATCTTCTAAACTCTAACGAATACAACCCCAGGATCGTCAGCCATTCATTATATGTTCAGCCTACCATTCCAGGGATCATTTGTGTGAATCTCCGCTGGATGTCCTTCCTGAGGTGTGTGGCACAAAACTGGACACAGTATTCTAAATGGGGCCTAACCAAAGCTTTATAAAGTCTCAATAGCACATCACTGCTTTTACATTCCAACCCACTTGAAATAAATGACAACATTACATTTGCTTTCTTAACCACGGACTCAACCTGCAAGTCAACATTTACAGAATCCTGCACTAGCACTCCAAAGTCCCTTTGTACTTTGGCTTTGTGAATTTTCTCACCATTTAGAAAATAGCCTGTGTTCTTTTTTCCAAAGTGCAAGATCTCGCATTTGCTCACATTGAATTTCATCAGCCATTTCTTGGATGACTTTCGTAAACTGTCTAAACCTTTCTGCAGCCTCTCCACCTCCTCAGTACTACCTGCCTGTCCACCTAACTTCATATCATGGGCAAACTTCACCAGAATGCCACCAGTCCCTTTGTCCAGATCATTAACATATAAAGTAAACAGCTGTGGCTCCAACACTGAACTCTGCGGGATACCACTTGTCACTAACTGCCATTCCGAAAAAATTATATCAAACCTTAACATGTTTTAACGTGTACCAAAGTGTTTCACAATCATCAAGTTATTTTTGAAATGTAGTCACTTCTACAGCAGCATGGGTTGGTATAGCCCAGAGTAGGACTCTGGAGGTGGCATGGTGTGGGCTGGTATAGCTCAGAGTGGGGCTCTGGAGGTGGCATGGTGTGGGCTGGTATAGCTCAGAGTGGGGCTCTGGAGGTGGCATGGTGTGGGCTGGTGTAGCCCAGAGTGGGGCTTTTAAGGCGACGTGGCGTGGGCCTGTGTAACCCAGAGTGGGGACTCTGGAGGTGGCATGGTGTGGGCTGGTGTAGCCCGGAGTGGGGCTCTGGAAGCAACATGGCTTGGTCTGGTGTATTCTGGAGCGGGACTCTGGAGGTGGCATGGCTTAGGTTGGTGTAGATCAGAGTGGTGCTGGACATGCATGACAGGTCAGGCAGTATCTGAAGAGCAGGTAAATTGACCTTCCTGATGAAGGGCTCCTGCCCGAAACATCGATTTTCCTGCTCCTCAGATGCTGCCTGACCTGTTGTACATTTCCAGCACCACTCTGATCTTGACTCTAATCTCCAGCATCTGCAGTCCTCACTTTCGCCTAACAGGTTGGTGTAGCCTGGAGCAGGACTGTAGCAGCAGAGAAGGAAAAATTTTTTGTTTATCTTTTCAACAATTATATTTCAAGGTAATATTAAAGCTGCCTGTGCATGGCAACAATACACACTTTTCACTGCATTTTATATTGATTACATGTGACAATAAATGATTCAATTCAATTTAAATTAACTTACATAGGTGAGTGTGGCATCCAATTTACAAACAGACAAGACCTTTAAACAGAAAATGAATTAATGACAAACCATTTAAATAAACAAATAGGGTAAGAAAAGAGCAGCTTGTCCATCAAAAGCTTGCTGTTAACTAACACGGCTCAACTCATTCACACTTTGATCTGTATGAATCTGCATGTGTTCCTTATCTACCCCCAACAACATGTAATCACTTGGGAAAGGCAAGGAAGCCAGAGGGAAAAAATATCTAGGTAAATTTAGGAAAATATCCCACCCCTACCATCCAAGGGCAATCAAGCTAGTTCCAGGAGACAACGAAGACTTGATGATACAGTCCAATACCAATCTTTCTGTAATCAGTTTTGTCAGTCTGTTAGGGATTTATCCAGCTTCTTTTTATTTACTTACAGCAAATCCATACTTGTTCGTTGTTCAATAACTCTAAATAAAAATGCTTTCTCATATCTTAATTTGTTCTATATTAATGCAACTGATACTCATGTCCCATATCCTTCCTAACTTATCTAACTCAAATAACTAACCACATGGACTGGATTTGATCCTTTCATTAATTTAAATACCTCAATCGAATTTGTTTGAAGTCTATGGCTTTCTGGATCAAACAAGCTCCAGCTCATGGTAATTAATGGCCTTTAAACTACAGATCAATCAATTGGGACTCCTCTGAACTATTTTTAGGTCCTCTCCATCACACAGCATGAGGGTCAAAACAGGACATGGTATTTTAAATGAGATCTAGTCAAGATGTTATATACGTAAATATAGTATTTTCTGTTTTATAGACAGGCAATTCCCAAGTTTGTGAGCAGGCTCTGTGCTTCAATCTGTTCACAATTTGTTTCATACAATGGACAGAACACAATGCAGGATAATGGAAAATAGCTATTTGTAAGTAAAAGTAAATGTTTGCATGTTGGATCTTTAAAATTATTTTGAATACATATCTATATGGGATTGCATTTGCAAATAAGAGCATTTGTAAGTTAGCCATTCATAAATTACAGACACCCATGCATCTTAGAAGTCTTTGAAACAGCCTCACTTGTTGTTTCCCTCTTGTTTCATACAGTACAACAGCCAGGTCTTTCTCTGTTCAATGACTACAGACTTGCTGCTGGCCCTATATGGTATGCATTGCAATTGTCTACATAAAATAACAATACTTCTCTTTCCTTCTCACCAACAATTCCTTTCTTCCTCCAATAATGCATAGAATCATGCAATCCCTACAGTGTGAAAGCAGCACCACAACTAACTGAAGACTATACCATCTAGAAACATCTGCTTTCCACCTAATCCCTGTAACCCTGCATTTCTCATGGCTAATCCACCTAGCCTGCAGACCTTTGGGCACTTCGGGCAATTTAGCATGGCCAATCCACCTAACCTGCACATTTTTGGATTATGGGGGAAACCGAAGTACTGGAGGAAACCCACGCAGATGCGGGGAGAATGTGCGGACTCCACACAGACAGTTGAGGCTGGAATCAAATCCATATCTCTGGTGTTGTGAGGCAGTGGTGCTAACCACTGAGCTAACCACCGATCTGCCCATTGTGAGGTACTAATAGGCAACTTTGTTACTGAAGTTCTGCCCAATCATTTAGCTATGTCTATTGCATCATTGAAAAGGTTTAATTGCTTGGAAACCATTGGTTTGCCACCGCTTCCTTAGTTTTATTCCAAAATTTATCGAGATAACCGAATGCATGCAAGAAACTGAGTAAGTTTTAAAATGTGTTATCTACATATGTCTGAACCTACTAGGGAGTGAAGGTTTCCATTATGGGCAAACTGTAATATCGAATTTCCCCTCCAACGAGAGAGAAAACTCGAGGAAATCAGCTTTCAAACACCTGCTCAGAAAGAATATTTAGATTACAGGAAAGATGTTGTGAAATTTAAGAGGGTGCAGAAAAGGTTAACAAGGATGTTCCTGGGTCAGACAGTTTGAGTTATAGAGAGAGGCTGAATAGGCTGGGGCTTTTTTCCCTGGAGCATCAGAAGCTGAGGGGTGACCTTATAGAAGTTTATAAAATCATGAGGGGCATGGCTAGGGTAAATAGCCAATGCCATTTTTTCCCAGATTAAGGGAGTCCAAAACTATAGGCCATATGTTTAAGGTGAGAGGGGAATGATACAGAAGGGACCTGAAGAGTGGGTTTTTAACACAGGGGGAAGAGTGTGTATGGAATGAGCTGCCAGAGGAAGTGGAGGAGGCTGGTACATTCACAACATTTAAAAAGCATGTGGATGGGTACATGAATAGGAAGGATTTACAGAGTTATGAGCTAAATGCTGGCAAATGGGACTAGATTAACTTAGAATATCTGGTTGGCATGGACATGTTGGACCAAAGAATCTGTCTCTGTGCTACACAACTCTATGACACTTTGACTCTAATAAGTTTATAATTATGTTAAATGAGAAGATTAAATTTATAAGGCTCTTAGAGCAGTGTTAGAAATGAGGAAATCACATATCTGATGCACATAAAGCAATTTTGTTTTCTAAAATGAGATCATACTACTGGCATATGACAACGTGTGATATTGATAATTACTTAAACACATTCCTTTCTGGAACTGGAAGCACACAGCTAGGGACCACTTGCATATTTCAGTCAAAATTATCAGGAGCTTTGGAGTCTGTCTGATGTTTTAAAAATAAGTCCAAGTCCCATTGTGTGAAAAAGTACTTTGAATTTCCAAAAAAAAAGATGATTCAATTGGCAGATTACATTTATTATTTTTGGTGGGGATAATGACATTTTTAGATACTGTTAGAAGTCACACAATACCCGAAGTCTTCACCTGATGAAGGAGCAGTGGTCTGAAAGCTTGTGATTCAAATAAACCTGTTGATTCTTCCTTGGTGTCACATGATTTTCTGACCTTGTCCACCCCAGGCCAATACCAGCAGCTCTACATCATTTTTAGTTGCTGTTCTTTTAGTCAGTGAATCTTTTTATTGTTCTTGGTTGCTGCTAGCATTTAAATAGGTGTTCCTGATAATACATATTCTTCCACCCTTACCTGTCCCAGTTGCAAAAGAAGAGTTCCATCAGGTTCTGATTCAACAAAAAATTGCATGTGGTATGACTTGAAATCATAGAGATGGTAATTAAGCTCTTAATCTGGTGTGCACTGCATGAGTGATAGTGCCCAAACACAGAAAATGTGTGTAAAAATGAGAAGCACACTGACTTGATTTGCTTGTATATATTAGCAAGCGTCTTCCTTCTTTTCAATCTGGTGTAAAAGACGTGGATGACCACATTAGTCATTTCCTTCAAACAACTTTTAATTACTATTTGCTGGAGGATGTTCATCAGTCTCCAAAAGGTCATTTTCTGAAATGACATATCCTAAAGGATCATCCATCACCTAAGAGAAAGTGAGGACTGCAGATATTGGAGATCAGAGTCAAAAGTGAGGTGTTGGAAAAGCACAACAGATCAGGCAGCATCCGAGGAGCAGGGGAATTGACATTTCGGGAAAAAAGCCCTTCTCCTGAAACATTGATTTCCCTGCTCCTCAGATGCTGCCTGACCTACTGTGCTTTTCCAGCACCACACTCTCTACCAGTGTCCATCACCTGTCTGTATCCTACACAATTATAATTGGAACGCACTGTAACTAATCTCTTTAGGGGATTCTGTCTCGATGACAACTTTCTCTTCAACTGTAAACTACAATCCTTTAACTGCCTTATCATGAGATTTTCTGATTCTCATCATGATGTCTTGCTGATGGACTTCTATCAGCAAATTAAACCAAGTCCTCTGGCAATGGCATTGTTCAAATGAATTGATTGCTCAGTCTTGTTTTAACTTCTTCAGTATTTTTCAGTGCCATACATTCTGACTTGAATATTCCATTGTATTCATGATATTCATGATATGAGTCTTTTGGATTATAGAAAATCTTTTCGTGATCAGAAATGAGCCATCAATTAGAAATGAACAAGCCTCTCACTTGTTTCTGTGCACAGAGTACTGATAAGATTGATCAAATCGGTAACAAAAACAGAAATTGCTGGAAAATGACGGCAGGTCTGGTAGCATTGGTGGAGAGAAAACATTGTAAATGTTTCGGGTCTAATGACACTTCTTCAGAACACAATTGATAATTGCAAACTGTGGGACAATTAGAAGGGCTGAGCCTCCAGCATTTCTGTCTTCTGAATCACCTTGCTCATCTTGCTTGCAGTCAAACTCCTGACCATGGACAAGATCAGATGTCTCCAACTTATAGGCAGCAACTACCACGGTAAAAAGAAGACAGTTGGTGCTTGAAAACCGGGGTGGACAAGGTCAGAAGAGACATGACACCAACCTATAGTCCTGATGAAGGCCTGAGACATCGACTCTCCTGCTCCTCAGATGCAGCCTGAGCAGGTGTGATTTTCCAGCACCATGTTTTTTGACTCTGAGCTTGAAAACTGAAGATCACTAAAGTGGTAGGAGGGTTTCAAAGTTGTGTCCTGTTGGTGGGAAGCAACTGGACAAGGGAAAAAAGACTGGAGCAGTGGAGGTAGTCTGTTCCCTGGGGTGGAGGAGTCCAGGACAGGAGGGCACAGGTTTAGGGTGAGAGGGGAAATATTTAAAAGGGACATAAGGGGCAACTTTTTCACACAGAGGGTGGTGTGTGTATGGAATGAGCCGCCAGAGGAAGTGGTGGAGGCTGGTACAATTACAGCATTAATCATCGAAGCAGGAACTGACTGAAATGATAGGGAGACTCATGCACTTCTGTTTGTGGATCTTGGGAAAGATATAGAAGTGACATATTCAAGGTTGAGGGATAGTGATGGGAGGTTGTACAGTGGGAATTGAGTTAGGAACACGGATGGTTTTGAAAATAAATACTTGGCATTTAGTAGCCGGAACTCAGCTTTTAGCAAAGCCCTACTGGGCAATTAAATTGGGATTCATATGAGATTATCAAAGGTTTAACTTTATTCATTTTATCATTGTGACCTCAGAATTGCATGAGAAACAACACACATTTGAGAAGGGTCTGAAGAAGGATCACTGGACTTGAAATGTTGACTCTGCTTTCTCTCCTCATATGTTTTTATTTCAGATCTCCAGCATCTGCAGTTTTATGTTTTATTTTTATGTCAGTATTAATATACAGCAGCTGAGTGTAATTTAGGAGGAAACATGATAATTCACACTATGACTTTACTGACCAAAAACACAATTACTGCCAGCAAAACAATTATCACCAACGGTAATTTTTTGGACTATAGTCTTTAATTTCAATAATTAGCAACAGAGGTGGCACAACTGAAATTATTGAAAGCATTGTGCTAAGAAAATATTCCATTTTGTGCTCATCAGGACAATTTACAAAGAACATCCATGGAATACTATGTTCAATTCTGGTCTCCTTGCTGTAGGAAAGATGTTGTTAAACTTCAAGGGATGCAGAAAAGAGGTACAAAGATGTTGCTGGAGTTAGAGTGTTTGAGCTATAGGAAGAGGCTGAATAGACTGTTGTTTTCCCTGGAGCATTGGAGATTGAGTGGTGACCTTATTGAGGTTTATGAAATCATGAGGGGCACGGAAAGGGCGAGCAACCAAGCTCTTTTTCCCAGGGTAGGTGAGTCCAAAACTAGAGAGCATATGTTTAAATTGAGAGGGGAAAGATATAAAAGGGACCTTAGGGGTAACTTTACCATGCAGAGGGTAGTGCGTGTATGGAATGAGCTTCCAGAGAAGGTGGTGGAGGCTGGTACAATTATAACACTTAAAAGGCATCTGGATGAATATATGAATAGGAAGGGTTTAGAGGGATTTGGGCCAAATGGGATATCTGGTCGGCATGGATGAGTTGGACAGAAGGGTCTGTTTCCATTCTATATTACTCTGTGACTCTAAATGCAAATCAACATTTATGCGGTCTGAAAGGAGAGTGCAGATTGGTTGGCAAATAAAGTTTGATTGGCAGAAGCGTTGCCATGGAGTATGTAACAGAAAATGGCTGACTGTTAACTGTCAAGCTTTGTTAAAATTTTAAACCAGGAAGATTGATTCTACTTAGTCAAAGCATTGCCCTGAAAGTTTGTGATTTCAAATAAGCCTGTTGGACTATAATCTGGTGTCATGTGACTTCTAAATTATGCAGCACTATTGTTGGAAGCAGCAAATGCATCATCCATATTTCTGGGAGCAGTTGTCTTATTCCACGTTCAACGTGATGAGATGAGATTACCTGTTTATTACGCTTCATAGGCTCTTGCTGAAATGGAACGGATGCAGTAACAGTGAAAGAGGTGGCTTGGAAGTGCAAGAAAATTTCTGACTGTGCTTGAGGCATCCATTCAAGATTGAAACTGGCCTTAAACCACTGGCACCTTAATTGAATACAAATAAAATCATAAACATATGTCCCAGGATAGAGAGATTTCAAATGTGACTGAGGTGATACAATAGTGTTGTGCAAGGATGACTGGGGCACGAGATACCCACTGACTGCCCAGGGCCAAAAGATTAAAATTGTTTCCAAAAGTTGTGGCTTTAACCGCTGAACATGCATCAGCAACTGTCAGGAATTGAAAAGAATTTTGAGAGGCTCAATTGTACAATGAGGATGTTTGCAGATTTGCATATATTAACTTGATGGCTGCTCAGACTATTTCTCCAGTAATATATGATGTGAAGGTGCTATTGCTGGACTGGGGTGGACAAGGTCAGAAGTCACATGACACCAGATTATAGTCCAACAGGCTTATTTGAAATCACAAACTTTCAGACAAATATAAAGGTTCATAGTTCCTTGAAGGTAGAGTTGCAGGTAGAGAGGATAATGAAGAAGGCGTTTGGTATGCTTTCCTTTATTGGTCAGAGCACTGAGTATAAGAGTTGAGAGGTCACATTGTGGCTGTATAGGAAATTGGTTCAGCCACTTTTGGAATATCGCGTACAATTCTGATTTCCTTCCTATTGGAAGGATGTTGTGAAACTTGAAAGGGTTCAGAAAATACTTACAAATATGTTGTCAGGGTTGGAGGATTTGAGATACAGGGAGAGACTGAATAGGCTGGGGCTGTTTTCCCTGGAGCGTTGGAGGCTAAGGGGTGACATTATGGAGGTTTATAAAATCATGAGGGACATGGATAGTGTAAATAGACAAAATCTGTTCCCTGGGTGGACGGGTCCAGAACTAGAGGACATAGGTTTAGGGTGAGAGGGGAAATATTTAAAAAGGACTTAAGGGGCAATGTTTTCACTCAGAGGGTAGTACGTGTATGGAATAAGCTGCCAGAGGAAGTGGTGGATGCTAGTACAACTACAGCATTTAAAAGGCATCTGGATGGGTATATGAATAGAAAGGGTTCAGAGGGATGTGGGCCAAGTGCTCGCAAATGGGACTAGATTAGGTTAGGATATCTGGTCAGCATCGACAAGTTGGTCAGAATGTTTTTTTTTCTCCGTCTGACTCCTGACCTTGTCCGGTAATATAGTCCTGCAGGTCTACTTTCAACAATATCACCATTGGATGTTGATGTCAGAGGGTAGTAAGACTTTGGAAGTCCTTGCCACAGAGAACTGTTGGGGCAGAATCCATGTGCGTAAGGCTGAGATAAGTAGATTTTTGACCAGGAATGGAATTAAAGGTTATGGGAAATACATGAGAAAGTGAATATGAGGAATGTCAGATCAGCCATGATCCTATCGAATGATAGAGCAGGCTTGAAGACTGAACGACTTCTGTTCTTATTTCCTGTGGTCTTCTACGAGCACCATTAACTACTTTATAATTCCACATACTCTTCATCTGGACATCCTACAGAGGCATCCCAGGGACAGTTAGACATTTCCAAGTGTCAGGCCTGGTCATTGTAATCTGTTTAGCGGCTCATATCTCATGCTGTCTCAAAGATATGGTCTCTCATTGCATTGTTCACAGATGGGAGTAGAAGAGCCCTCTGCACCCTTTTCCTCTACAGCCACGCTGTGGGAACACCTCGATAATGACCAACTTGAATTCAAGGGACAATCTTTCTTGTCTTTGTGGATTACTATTCCATTTGGTCATGGTACAGAAGTTAAATTGGCTCACCTTTGAAGCAGCTTTAACATACCGATATACAAACAGGTAAAGATATTGGGTTAGAAATACATGTGTGATTGAAAACTAAGTATAATTAGTTAAATATAGAGCATATATAGATATTGAGACATTTAAAGATAAAAATTCACATGAGAGTTAACCATTGAAGACAGCATCGCACCTAGCAAGAAAAGTCAAAAATATTCATTTTGAAATCAGGATTTGACATGGAGATAACAAAGGAGAAAGTGAGGACTGCAGATCCTGGAGATCAGAGTCGAGAGTGTGGTGCTGGAAAGCACAGCAGGTCAGGCAGCATCCGAGGAGCAGGAAAATTGACGTTTCAGGCAAAAGCCCTTCATCACATAGAACATAGAACATAGAAAAATACAGCGCGGTACAGGCCCTTCGGCCCTCGATGTTGCGCCGACCGAAGCCTACCTAACCTACACTAGCCCAATAACCTCCATATGCTTGTCCAATGCCTGCTTAAATGACCATAAAGAGGGAGAGTCCACCACTGCTACTGGCAGGGCATTCCATGAACTCACAACCCGCTGAGTAAAAAATCTACCCCTAACATCTGTCCTATACCTAACACCCCTTAATTTAAAGCTGTGTCCCCTAGTAACAGCTGACTTCATTAGCGGAAAAAGGTTCTCACTGTCAACCTTATCTAAACCCCTAATCATCTTGTACACCTCTATCAAATCTCCCCTAAACCTTCTTTTTTCCAATGAGAAAAGCCCCAAGTGCCTCAGCCTTTCCTCATACGATCTTCCTACCAGGCCAGGCAACATCCTGGTAAACCTCCTCTGCACTCGTTCCAATGCCTCCACATCCTTCCTATAATATGGCGACCAAAACTACACACAATACTCCAGATGAGGCCGCACCAGAGTCTTATACAACTGCAACATGACCTCAGGACTCCGGAACTCAATTCCTCTACCAATAAAGCCCAGTACACCATATGCCTTCTTCACAGCACTATTTACCTGGGTGGCAACTTTCAAAGATCTGTGTACATGGACACCAAGATCCCTCTGCTCATCCACACTACCAAGTAGTCTACCATTAGCCCAGTAATCCATCTTCTTGTTACTCCTACCAAAGTGAATGACTTCACACTTAGCTACATTGAATTCCATTTGCCACCTTTCTGCCCAGCTCTGCAACTTATCTATATCCCCCTGTAACCTGCCACATCCTTCTTCGCTGTCCACAACTCCACCGACTTTCGTGTCATCCGCAAACTTATTCACCCAGCCTTCAAGCCCCTCCTCCAGGTCATTTATAAAAATGACAAACAGCAATGGTGCCAAAACAGATCCTTGTGGAACACCGCTAGTAACTGCGCTCCAAGATGAACCTATACCATCAACTACTACCCTCTGTCTCCTTCCAGCCAGCCAATTCCTAATCCAAACCTCTAATGCACCCTCAATGCCATACCTCCGTAGTTTTTGCATTAGCCTGCCATGGGGTACCTTATCGAACGCCTTGCTAAAATCCATATACACCACATCTACTGCTTTACCCTCATCCACTTCCTTGGTCACCTTCTCAAAGAATTCAATAAGGTTTGTGAGGCACGACCTGCCTTTCACAAAACCATGCTGATGATCCTTGATCACATTATTCCTATCCAGATGTTCATAAATCCTATCCCTTACAATTCTCTCTAAGACTTTGCCCACAACAGAAGTGAGACTCACTGGCCTATAGTTACTCGGGCTATCCCTACTCCCCTTCTTGAACAAGGGGATCACGAATGGCAGATGGGTTTTTGCCTGAACTGTCAATTCTTCTGCTCTTCAGATACTGCCTGACATGCTGTGCTTTTCCAGCACCACACTCTCGATGGACATAACAAATACAGGCTATTACTTAAGTTACGAGACTAGCACTTAGTATTGGCAACAAAAATGTATAAATAATAGATTAATTACGAAAAAAGTCCTGGACAGTTCTGCACAATGAAAGAATGGAAATATGGCTCCATATATCTGAGGGATCCCTGATCAGGATCTCCTCTCAGAAATGTGGAGCTCCCTTCTTTTGTAAAAAAAAGGGCTAGAGTGGTAATCTGTGTGTGATTGCCATGCTTTGGAAAATCTGGCCATCCATTTTTAGTTATTCCTAACCGGGGAAGTTTATCATAGAATCCCTACAATGTGGAATGTGGCCATTTGGCCCGTTGAGTCCACATTGATCCTCTGAAGAGCATTCCATCCAGACTCAGTCCCCTACCTATCCCAGTAACCCGGCATTTTTCAATGGCTAATCTACCTAACTTCCCTATCCCTGGATGCTATGGCCAATTTAGCATAGCCAATCTACATAACCTGCACGTCCTTGAACTGTGGGAAGAAACCAGAGTACCATGGGGAGAACATCCAATCTCCACACTGACAGTCATTCAAAACTGAATATGAACCTAGATCTTTAGTGCGAACCATTAAGCTACTGTGTCACCCTTATATGCCAAATCCTGGAGCCATAAACCATTTAAAATGTTTACAGCATAGCCACATCTTATTAAAGTTAAGCAGGCTACATGGAAGAAGCTAATATCCTTGGGCAGCTTCCTCCTCTGTGTGATGCTTATGTGAACTCTATAAATCCAAGACTAAGCATTTGTAGGACTGAACTAAACAAACAGAATTTATCAGAGAAACAATCAGTCTAAATGAGCTCTAAATAAGAGTTAAAAGTTAACGCACAGAGTTAGATACAATTAGAGGGTAACTGGCTCCTCAAGCCAGCTCTATGATTTAATCAGATCATAACCAATGTGAGTGTAACCTCAATCCTCATTCTCTCATACCCTGATAACCTTTCATGTGGCTGAAAAGTTATCAACAATCAATCCCCCTCCACCTTAAAAATATGCAGATACTCTGCTTCCCCTGCCTTTGAGGAAGAACATAGTGAAGATCCATGACCCTCTGAGAATATTGTTTCTCCTCATCTCAGTCTTAATTTTAGATGGTGACCACTAATTATAGATTGTCTCACAAGGCACACATCCTGTTCACAATCAACCCTGCCAAGGCCCCCAGGATCTAACATGTTTCAATTAATTCCCCTTTAAATCTTTTAAACTCCTGCAAATGTAAGCCTAGTTATCCAACCTTGCCTCAGAAGACAAACTGTCCAATCCCTGTAATAGTCCAGTAATTCATTTCTGAACTGCTTTCAATGCATTTACATCCTTCCTTAAATAACATGATTGTCACCTAACACAGTGCCCCAGATGTAGTCTCACCACATGTAAATGAACCATAACCTCCCTACTTTTATATTCAATTTCCCATTCAAAAAATAATAACATTCTATTAGCTTGCCGAATCACTTCTGTTGCTGCATTCTAACCTTTTGCAATTCATGCACTAAGATACTCAGATTCCTCTGCATGTCAGAACACAGCAACCCCTCACCATTTAGATAACATACTTGTTTTATTCTTCCTGCCAAAAGGAGTAATTTCCCATCTGACCACATCATATTGCATTTTCCAGATGTTTGCCCACTTGCTTAACCCATATTTATCACAATGTCTCATCTTTCCACCTTTATGTCATTAGCAGCCATACTTTAGTCCCTTCATCTGAGAAATTTACATAAATTGCAAATCATTGAGGACCCAGCACCAATCACTGTATTTGTTCTTGCTGATTCATACCTACTCACCGCTTGCTGTAGGCCACCCAGTGTTCTATCAATGTCAATATCATCTCTGCACCACGAGCCTTCATTTTCTGCAATCCCATTTATGTGGTATCTTGTCAAATGCCTTCTGGAACTAATGTTTGTGAAGAGGATATTTTCTATACATAGAACCCAGATGTTGCCATTTCTATGACATGGAGGTGCTGATGTTGGACTGGGGTGGACAAGGTCAGAAGTCACCAGGTTATAGGCCAACAAGTTTATTTGAAATCACAAGATTCCAGAGCGCTGCTCCTTCATCACGTGAAATGGAGAGAAGCACACATATAATTTATAGGCAGAGAGGTCAAAAGATCGTATAAATGCTGTGAGTGGAGTGTCGACAGGCTGAATAATAAGTCTCTGCTGGTGTCAGACAGTGTGAATAAAATGTCAACAGCTGAATAGCAAGTGAAGGGATGACCTATAATCTGATTTCTTTGGCAAACAAATAATCACAATAAACTTAAAATAAGGTGGTTCTGGGAACAAACCAAAGAGCTGGATTAACATGCGTTGTATGCTGACGGTCTATATAAAGTACAAGTAATCCAAAGCTATACAAACTAATTAGAGAGATCACAAGTTATCAAGGTGATGGTGTCAAAGCAGGACAGTGAGGAAGGTTTTACAGATACCGAACAGTGTGGTGGGTCACAAGCAGCACAACATGAACACAAGATGGTTGAGGCTCTCTTCATGGGTGTGGAACTTGGCTCTAAAAATCTCTAACAATTGTTGTATAATATAATGGTTCTGAAAGCATTGATGTTTCCACTAATTCACTCTGTTGACGTCACAACCTCTGGCTAGCAAATCGGGAATGTGGCATGTCTTCTGACAAACACACATTTGCCTTCTCTACCTTGTGTTAGTAATCATTAATATGGCTAAAAGTTAATGTTCTCTCTATATACTTACAGCAATGTAATAGTCTAGTTATTAAAGACAAAATCATCTACTGAGAGTTATTTGTGGTTTATCTTCCACCCCAGGCTACTGTACAGGCCATTAGAACAGGAGAGGAAGGAGGATAGATGGCAGCACTTTCTGACAGCCACCAGTGTTAGGTACCCAGGCATCACATAGGAATACTTCATGCTATCATTGCAGAATACCACATGCTAGCAGTGGCAGGCATTGTTGGCTGAAGTCCAGAAGAGACCAATGAAAAGAATGTAAAACAATCTGAAGAAATGTAATATTTTCTTTGTAGACAAAAGGATTACCACTTTAAGAGCCCTATCATTTATTGACTTTTCTCTTTTATTTTTTTCTTTCTTCTTTTTTTTGTGCAGATGTTGGACACAGTGAAAAACAACAAGTGTGTAAATCTTTATTCATATTCCACCACTAGGAAGAAAGGAAACACCTGAGTGGCCAGTGATAAGCAGTGCCCTTCACATCAAACGGCAATGCTGCATGATCAAACAGTGAAGGGGGGGGGGGGGGGGTGCAGGGATTAAATCAAAATAGAATTGGAGGGGGAAAATAAGACACTCCACTCCCCGTGGTGGCTACATTTCCCTAAACATCTCGAGGATGTTGGTGGACACTGCATGCTCTTTCTCCAGGGACCCAGTGCTCTCGCCTTGTCATTTTAAGAAAGGCTTAGCTAGTCAGTCAGCAGTTGGAAGAATTTAAATAATTATCAGTCATCACAGACTTGTGGAAGCAATAACAGCTTATTACCTATATTCTAAGGTGAAAAGGCAATCAGATCTGATAAAGAAAGTACAGTGAAGCCAATGTGAGCAACAGAAAATCACACTTAGGAAGAAGGTAGCAGATTTGAGTCAGGATTAGGGAAACAGAAACAGATGTTGGGGACTCCAGCAGTAAGCTATATCCTGAAAGAAAAAGATAAGGAAGTATTGCCAAATGCTGACAAAGTCAGCCTGTGAGAGGAAAAATAAGACGAAATCGCTTGCTGATAAAACAAGCACTGTGTTAGCCACAAACGTGCACCATAAAATATCAGTGTTCAGAATTTAAAATGGGGATCATATTATTAAATTATATCAAAGTTAGAAATATTGAAAATAATTTTAAACTTCTTAAGTCTACTGCAGAAAAAGGTTAAGAGCAGCAAACATTTTTGAGGCAAGAGAAAATTATTTTTAAAAAAGCAGGAAATATTTTAGTTGTGGAAAGACTGCAACTGCATCATCTTTTTAAAGGACAAAACTACAAATCATTCTAAGAGAAAAAGGGGACAAACCCTACTGGATGGTGTTGCAATGATAGTTAAAGCCCTTAGTGTTCGAGCCCATTACTCAATGTGGTCCCAAACGATAGGCAGGACTGCCTTGTCCTTTTTACGCGGACCCAAGTAGGGGGTCTGCTGTTGTGATTATCACAAATTTTCGACCATAAATGGTTGAACCTCCTGACTCCAAATATGACCACAATCCTTCTTTCTCTATCTGGGTGTATTTACAACCTGCATTAGCCAATGTCCTGGATGTATACACTATTGGGCATTTCTCTCCATTGGGCCAACTATGAGCTATTAATACCCCAATGCAATACAGGGAGGCATCACATGTCAATAACAGATCTTTCTTGTGATCATTGTGTGCTAGCAACTTAGAGGGTGATAGCTCTTTCTTTATATCACTGAATGTTAGGGCTTGTCTATACAACTATTTCCAAGGCTAACACTTTTTTAGGAGTTGATGCAAAGATGCCAGGATGGAGGCCAGGTTGTGTATGAACTTTCTATATTAAGTTACCAGCCCAAGGAAAAACCTAAATTCCTGGACAGACATGGGAGCTGGGGTACCTTTGCTTGCCCACATTTTATCTTCCAATGGATGTAACCCACTCTTGTTGACTCTGCAGTCCAAGTAGCTCATTTGGGGGCATGGAACACACATTTTTTCCTTCTTGGGTGTACACCCACCTTGGAAAAATGTCTTAGGACTATATCCAAATTCTCTAAGTGTTTCTTATTAGTTTTCTCTGCTATTAGAACATCATGTAGATAAATCTCTCTCAATCAATTTCACCCCCATCAAGCTTGGGCCTGAGCCTTTTACTACAATCACTGGTAACTGAACCAGTTGCTTTTCATAACAGACTAGAACTGAAGTTATACCCTTAATTTGAAAATGTTCCCCAGTATAGGTTCTTAGTCTAGACAAGGTCTTGCGCAAACATTGGGTCTGGAATCCAGAGTCAAATTTGTTAAAAACTAGTTCTGCAATCACTGATATGGCCACACCAGTATTGACCTCCATTAGAACCAGATGACCATTTACCAGTAGCGTATTATGGTTGGCTCTGATTTGGATGTTGCTAAGCAATTTAACTGATCCAAACCCAGATGCAGGTGGGTTTTCCAGGGTGTGCACTCTCCTGGATACCAGCCTGATATAACTTACTCAATTTAGGTCCAGTCAGATTCTTCTGCTGTGTCAAGTCTGCATACTGGCAACAACTACCTAGGCTTGTCAGCCAGGATGCTGAATAAAATTTTAACTGTTTGGCTGAGGCTTAGCTTTGTTTTGGGATTTTGTTGTGGGCCAGCATTGAGTTCCTCTGATCAGGATATATTCTGGGTGAGGCTATGCAATTGCTTCTACTCAAATGGTATTTGCCAAGCTAAGTCAGACTGGCGAGGGTGTCCACTTCCATTGGGATACTCTGCAACTCATACACTCCACTTGCCGCATTTTCCAATGATAAAGCCAGTTGTAGTATCTGTTTAAAGTACAGTTAGGCTTCAGCTAATAGGTGTTTTTGCATTGTAACATAATTAATTCCACATCCAACAGATCTCTCAGCATCTCATTCAGGGTTACCAAAGTTACAGACTTCTGCCAACTATTTTAACATAATCAAAATCCCAATACAGATTCCCCTGGTTCTCAAATGTCCAAGTAAAATCAATAGTGTCTCAGAATTAGACAAGGCTTGAGGTTATAATAGTCCTCAACTATGTCTGTCAATTCTAGAAAGATTTTAGTATCTGGTGCCTCGGTGAAAGTTAGGTTCCTAATATCAGAAAAAGCTCCAACTCCACAGGGTGTCAGGAAAATTATTAGTTGCTTTTCAGCTGCCACAACGTCATTTACCTGGAATAAACTAACACATTCTTTACACATACTATGCCCAGTCCTCAATAGCAGGGTCAAATAGCACCAAAGAAAGTCATGATATAAGAAATGCTTACCCCAACTCAAAGATGACCGTTGTGAGTGGGTTTTTTTTCTGGACCATGCTTTATTCTTGACACCACTGAAGTAACTCTACAGAGGCCTGTATCCCACTACAAGTCATCCTTTATTTACACATGAACAGTCCCTGACTTTAATACTCCCCCATTCAGCATCAGACTGGTGACTGAAGACACTCCACTTCTTACCTATCAATTGGGGCTCCCTGATTGGACCAGGTGAACAGTCTCAATCAAAAAGGAATGAGAAATTAATTTTGGAGATGAATGGGAATTTGTTTTCATTCTGGGAGTTTATGAGTGAGCAAAGTAAACAAACTCATGCTTCAGGCTTTCAAGATGATGAATCTGGAATTGTCTATTGCAATTAGAGGAACCAACCACAGCTTACGAAGAAAAGGTTTAATTTAAAATTTCAGACAGGCTGTTTCTTTCATTCATTCATGGGATGTGGGTGTTTCTGATTAGGCCAGTTTTATTGCCCATCCCTATTTGCCCTTGAGTTGGTGGTGGTGAGCTACCTTCTGGAAACACTGCGGTCTGTTTGGTGTAAGTCGACCTTGGCAGGAGTTAAAGCATTTTGACCCACGACAGTGTAGGAATGACGATACATTTCCAAGATAGGATAATGGGTGTCCATGCCAATTAATGCAAGTGTTTCCTTGGATGGCCAGCAAGTCTAAAGCAGCCATGGACAACAAGGCCTGGTGTAGAGTTCTTGTTGATTCCTCAGATTTTAATTCAAACCAATTGCAGAGAAAATGATCATCTGCCTATGGCAAACATCACAGTTGTGGACCATTTGGTCAATGGACAAAAATATAAATATTTCAAACCTATCCTAAATGAGTTTAAGGAAGAGTTCCTCCACTGTCATCTCTTTGAAAACTCTAAATGGTGCAGAAGGTTTTGGGATTGACGTGGGATATCCCGGACTATGATGTTCAAAGTCTGTTCATGTTGGGTTCCAATTCCATGGCTCTTGTATAATCATGGTCTCCACCTTCAAAGGGAATGCTGCAGTTCTACAACTGGATGCTAGCCTCTGGCCCCAATAGGGCGTTTTGCCTGTTTCTGGCATATATCAGCACTGACTCTGGTTTCGACTGACTGATCCCTTGGTGTGCTTTTTATACCTTGTGGCACTTGAAATATGAAATTAGATTTTGTGGGGTTGCTTTTAAAAAAGTGCTAGCTTTTATGTGAATTGGTTCTCAATTTAAATGTACAGAACTTTTTCTCAAACAAGGCATTGCGGCATGCACCTTGAAGCTCTGCCCACTTATAGAGCTGTTTGGAAAACCAGTTTCATTTGAACTTCTTTCACTTGGTTCTTCTGAACTTAAGTTCTTCTTGCCATGACATGGTCTTATATAATTGCTAGAAATTTCAATTGAAATGCAGCGATTTGCCAAATTGGCCATGTTTTGCTTCAATATAAACATAAGTTATAAAAAAGCTAAAAATACATTTAATTTTTTTTTGCCAGGTTGGAAACTGTGAAACAAATGAGAGCTTATTCTAAAGAACTACTGGAAAATGAAACAAAGACTTATATAAAGAAAAGCATCGCATGAATTCCAGGGCACGGACAGCTTTCAATTAAGTACATTGCAGTTGAAGACAGGAATTGATCACTGTGTGAATTGGTTGTAAAAGTGATTTCTTGCCTGATCTTTTTTGTCCTCGCTGGTATGGGACATGTCAGGAAAATCAAGACTGTAGGTTGAAAAATAATGAACCTCATAAAAATTGACAGAAGATAGACTATTGATATGTAATGTTTACATTCAAGGAGAACTAATGGACTAGGCTAGAAATAGGCATAAATTCTTTAACCAACTGCAAGATAAATTTAATGTAAATTTCTTATTAAAGCACTACAATAGTATCATCATCCAAAGCACCATATGTAGAGGACTATTATAAAGACCCATGAGATACGGCTTGCTTCCCACTTACTATCCCAATCATGACTGCTCTAGAGTGGTGTGTCATATCCCATGGGTAGTCATTATACATTCTGTTTACACCATATATTAAAAATAAATTAGGCAACCTTAATTAGGTAAACTGGGGAAAGCATTTAATAGTACATTATATTCCTTAGTGGCTTAATTCAAGTGTAACTGGAGGCAGTGTGAGTTCTAATTAGTCTATTGTGCATATATATTTGGAATGCTTGCACTTTGAATATTCTCCTTTTTTGTAGTCTGACATTTAAGGAATAAACCTAGTTGCAGAAATCAACCTGTACATACTTATTATGTACTTAATGCAATTAAAAGAATTAAAATATTCATCTTGGTTATTCAACTTCTAAACAAAAAAATATCCAAACTCTCTTGGGCTAAACGGATTATTGCACGAAACAGCACATTTCACTTTAGAATCAGTGGAACGGATTATACTTGTAAACAATTATAAAAATTGAAGAAATATTTCTAAT
This sequence comes from Chiloscyllium punctatum, assembly GCF_047496795.1. NCBI lineage: Eukaryota > Metazoa > Chordata > Chondrichthyes > Orectolobiformes > Hemiscylliidae > Chiloscyllium > Chiloscyllium punctatum. The sequence goes on from NC_092743.1 coordinate 131,187,568, forward strand.
GTCAGTTATGGAATGGACAATTCTTTAAATGTTACTTACATATGAACAGGTTGTTCATGTTCACAGTGTTTCTCATTGTCCAATGAAGAAAAGTGCAACCACTTTGAGCTTCACCAACAGCCTGCACAGACCTCTTAATGTGTAGAAATACTCATAATTCAAATCTTCCAGGGGCAGAAATCACCATTAAATTGTCACTCCCACTCCTAGTTTTTATGGTTTGACCAGGATTCACATTTCTGGCTGAGACTTCCGAACCAAACCACTTAAGAAAGACCCAATGCATCCTACCCTTTCTGTAGGTGCATTTTCACCCTTTTGAAAATGGTTAAACATGTGCATCAGTTGCTCTGCGGGACTAAGGATGGCTTTTTAAGTTTGGATTTATTCATCTCGTCATGTTTTCTGCACTTTTATATACCCACTTATTTTGATTGCTGCTTAATTCTGATGTTTTGTACTGCATGACTGATTTCAAAGCACATTTCTTATCTTTTATATGTTTATAGAATTGAGCATTGATGGCAAGGCCAGCAGATATTTGCCACCCCCAACTGCTATTGGTGAGCCTTCTTCTTGAATCTCTGCAGATTAAATACACTCACAGTGCTATTCTAGAGAGAATTCCAGGACCTTTTCCCAGCAACACTGAGCGTGGCACAGTTCTAAATTTGGAAAACGAACAAGTTAGATGACAAATTACAATACAGTGCTCATGGTTTTGCTGCTATTTTCATTGAAGTGATCGGGTTTTGGATAATGCTGTCAAAAAAGCCTTGGTGAGTTGCTACGGTGCATCTTGTAGATGTTACACACTTCTGTCACTGTGCTGTTGTGGTGACAAGAGTGAGATGCTTTGACCTGGAAGATGCTGCTTTTCTTCAGTGTTTTTGGAGCTGCACTCATTCAGACAAATGAAAAATATGCCATCACACTTCTGACTTGTGCCTTGTAGATGGTTGGCAGGCATTGGGTGACAGGAGATGATTTATTTGCCACAGATTTGCCAGCCTCTGATCTGCTATTATAAGCATAGTGTTTGTGTCACTACTTCATTCCACACTACTGTTAACAACAAATGTGAAATCAGTTGCCAGTTGTTCAAAGATATATTAAAAATGTCACAGAAACCATTTTCTCAAAGAAAATAATATAATTTTTGGAGGTGGGGGGTGGAAAAACGGAAGCAGTTTGACAGAGCATTACACATTTATTATGTGTTAGGGTACCCTAAATTTAGGACATTTGAGGTAACATTGAGTGTCATTGACTGAACCACTTCAATCAATATTAGACATCATTCTGCCTGACTTTCATGGAATCCCTCCAGTGTGGAAGCAGGCCATACAGCCCATCAAGTCCACACCATACCCTTCAAACAGTAGCCCACCCAGACCCATCTCCATCCCATTCCTATACCCCTGCATTTCCCATGGCTAATCCATGTAGCCTGTACACTACAATTTAGCATGACTAATCCACATAACCTGCACATTGTTGGATTGTGGGAGGAAACTGGAGCACCCAGAGAAAACCCACGCAGATACAGGGAGAACATGCAAACTCCATGCAAACAGTCACCCAAGGCTGGAATTGAACCCAGGTCCCTGGCATTATGAGGCAGCAGTGCTAACCACTAAGCCACCCAGCAGGCATCTCCATTAGCTCTTCTTACGATTTAGAGTCATCTGAAAATATGGTTGCATTCCTACTTCAACATCTAAATCAATAAACAGGTTGGACCAAAAGCATAATTTCATTCAACATTTTTACTTTTCTCCCCCTGAATCAATTTTAATTCCAATTGTAATTACCCACTCATTCTGCACCCCTTAATTCGCTCTAGTTTGGCATCATCAAATGTGCTGAGAAATGTGTACACCTTTGATACAGTTCACCTCCTGAAGGAACTCAGTTTTTCTGAAGTATGATATTTTCAGATGTTTAGTTTTTCTTTTTGAATAATTTTGTATTCATAAAGGTTTTTATTCTCTCACAGGCTGTGGATTTCACTGGCAAAGCCAGTATTTTGGCAATGCCCAATTGCCTTTGTTCTGATTTGCCTGGCTTGCTGTGTTCTTCTAGCCTCCTGCTTGTCTACCTTTGTTCTGATTAGGATACAATCTTAATTAAAGGGGACCTGAGAGGTAACTTTTTTCACACAAAGGGTGGTGCCTGTATGGAATGATCTGCCAGAGGAAGTGGTGGAGGCTGGTACAATTACAACATCTTGGATGGCTTATGAATAGGAAGGGTTTATAGTAATATGGGTCAATGCTGGCAAATGGAGCAAGGTTAGAGGAGGATGTCAGGTTGGCGCAGAAGAGTTGGATTGAAGGGTCTGTTTCCATGCTGTAAAATGTCAAAAGTCACACAACACCAGATTATAATCTGACAGGTTTATTAGAAAACACAGTTTTTGGAGAGTGCTCCTTCGTCAGGTGAAGTCATTTCACCTGATGAAGGAGCAGTGCTCCAAAAACTTGTGATTTCAAATAAACTTGTTGGACTATAACCTGGTGTCGCGTGATTTCTGACTTTGTCCACCCCAGACCAACACCGGTACCTCAACATTTGTGCTGTATGACTCTATGATTGATTTACACGATCATCTCAGCAGTGACTCAAGAGTCAACCACATTAGTGTGGTCCTGAGTCACACATAGTCCATTCTAGGTAAGGACGATAGACTATAATTCTCCAAAGAGAACTTTTAAGGAAATCATAAGAGTTTTTTTTACACAACTATAGTTGTTATGGTAACCATCACTGAAACTAGCTTTATGTTCCAGATTGAATTCGCAGAATTTAAAGTTCACCAGCTGCTGTGGTGGGATTTGAACCCAAGTCCACAGCACATTAACCTTGGCCTCTACATTACAAGTCTAGTGCCTTCACCAGCATGCCACCATTTTGCCTCAATTTATTTAGAATTCAGTAAATTTATATCCAGTCATTTTTCCATACTTTTAAACATCTGACATATTAAACTAGCTGACCTATATTATCTAATCAGCTCTCCCTTTCCAAATTTAATTTTTGATAGCCAATCCAGTCGTAATAAATCTTCATTATTTTTTCCTTCGGTTTCTGTCAGAGTCTTGGATGTATCCTATAGCTTAGCAACTCTCCAGCATTTCCCTTTAATTTATTACAATAGCAAGACAGAGGGTCACAAGTCAAAACTAGCAAAATAGAAATTAGGCCCAGTATCAAGAGTAATTCTTCATATAAAGAATGATCTACCAAGTGTAATTTAAGAACCAAAATAATATTTGAATGGGAGTAATGTAAGGTCTTCCTGGATAGATGGACCAATATCAGCTTTACTTAATAATTTTGAGGAATTTAATTGTTTCTTATGAAGTGGTTGAATGGAAAAAAGGAGTGGATACGTTTATAAATTTTTCGAATGGCATTTGATAAGGAGTCTCATAAGGGGCTTGTTCCAAAAAAAAGTCAGACATATAGAATAAAAGGAAATGTAGTAGCAGATAGTAATTAGGTTTACAGATATTGTTGCATGGCTCAGAAAAAGAGTTGGAAGTGGTATATCTCAAGGTCATAACTGAATCTAATTTTGTTCCTAGTACATATTTGATGAATTGGACTTCAGCATCAGTCCAAATTTTAATTCCGAAACTTGTTGATTTAGAGTTCTACCAGAGGTGGAAATACAAAGAATCTGAAGTAGGAATCTAACTTGGCTTGAAGCCACTCACTTCTTTTCAACAGATGGAAGACAAAAGGCATAAGGCCAATCTACTCAAGGGAGGCGGGTTAGTTATCTCAATATTACAATGAAGCTGCCTGCATTCATTTTCAGTCATTTGAGAGTTTGAATAAAGTGGACCTAAACTCCTTGGAGTTTACAAGTCTGAGAAGTGATCTGATCATGTTTGACAGTGCAGATGCTAAAGTGGCTGACTCCTATAGTTTAAGAATCTAGAACCAGCAGTCAGTCTCATGATAATGGATTGGCCATTTAGGACTGAGATGAGGAAAGATTCCTTCACAGTGTTGTGAATATTTAGAATTCTCTACTCAAGAGGGCTACACTTGCTTAGTCAATGACTGATGATATTCAGGACTGAAATTGGTAGAGCTATAGATTTAAATGGAATAAAGGGATAGTGTGGGACTTGGAGTTGCTATCAAACATTGATTTTATTGATTGATTGACTAGACAGGATCATCTTGGTAAAAACAATGACTGCAGATGCTGGAAACCAGATTCTGGATTAGAGTGGTGCTGGAAAAGCACAGCGGTTCTGGCAGCATCCGAGGAGCAGGAAAATCAATGTTTCGGGCAAAAGCCCTTCATCAGGAAGAGAGGCCTGCAGGGTGGAGAGATAAATGAGAGGAGGGAGGGGTTGGGGAAAAAGTAGCATAGAGTACAATAGGTGAGTGGAGGTGGGGATGAAGGTGATAGGTCAGGGAGGAGGGTGGGGGAAGGTTACAAAGAGTACAATGGGAGAATGGGGGTGGGATGAAGGTGATAGGTCAGAGAAGAGGGTGAAGTGGATAGGTGGAAAGGAAGGTAGGCAGGTAGGACAAGTCATGGGGACAGTGCTGAGCTGTAAGTTTGGAACTGGGGTGAGGTGGGGGAAGGGGAAATTAGGAAATTGGTGAAGTCCACATTGATCATCTTGGTGGCCTTCTCCTAAGGAAGTAATGTTAAATATGTAAAAAAAAATGCTGGGTTAAAGTTAATAAAGGCTTTTACAATCCCACAAGATTTTGATAAAATGAAAATGGCAAAGTAATTGTTTCTTGTTGGGAAGACACGGAGGCAGGGATATAAATATTAATAGTGGCACTAAGAGTGAGGAGAGATTAGGATAAAATAACAAACCTTATGAAGGTTGAAACAAGAAAAAGGTTTCTAATGGGAATGGTTGAGCAATAGGCAATTACAATATTTTAAAACTAAATTGGAGAAAGAAGCAAATTGAAAGTGTTGTAAAGAGATGACTGGGCAGTGAGTTTTATTACAGGTCATGCTAACAATGAGCTACCATGATTGGACTAAACGGCCTTCTTTAGCACTATGGACCAGATAGTCATTCTGGGACTGCTCAACTGTTGTCTATATGAGCCAGCCCAAGGTGTAATCTAGAATCATTGTAGATAATAGCATTTTACCACTTAGTGCAAAAAAACCCGAATTAACTTTCATACTATTTTGTAGGAATTTTACAAAAAAGATTGATGTAAACTGTATTTTGTAGAAGCTATGGTTGTAAAGATAAATTAGTTAAGTAACTCAAAATTAGAATCCAGTACAGCAATTTATTTTCCCAAAAGCCTTTTGATTATTTAACTCTATCATATAGTTTATTACTAATCTTTCTAGCCCAGCCATCAGAAATATTCAAGTCTGTTGTGAAATTAATTTTCCTTTATGATTTCAATAGTTTTGAATTGGGAGACCGTGACCATTCAAAAGAACATTATTGGCGGTTACTGCCAACACAATAAATTGCTGACACAATTGGTGAGAAATATGCAAATACAGCACAAATGATCTTTTTCAATTATTTCTAAAGTAGGAAATAAAAAGTAGTTTAAGAAAGATGAAAGTTGCAAATATAGACAGCCATGAAAGTGGAGATGAGTAAACTTAGAAAATGTGCATGTGTAGGGTGGTCCCCACTCCATGAGGTTTTACTAGTCATGGGCACCAAGTACAAGGAGCTATTTGCCCAGCAATGGCAGGTGTACAATTAGCTTAATTAAGGACATACTAAGGGCCAAGCTGCAGACCTCACCAGGATTTTCTCAGGGTCCTCCAATGATTTGGGATGCCAGCGGAAGCATAGTGGAAATTCCTATCATCATCAGTACCCTCTCTCACTAGCCTCATTGTAGCATGCATGCAAGGCTACAACTTGGGTCATGACCAGTCATAGAGTCATACAGCATGGAAACACGCGCTTTGGTCCAACCAGTCCACGTCAACTATAATCCCAAACTAAACTAGGCATACCTACCTGCGCTGGGCCCATTTCCCTCCAAACATTTCTTAATCATGTACTTATCCAAATGCCTTTTAAACGTGTTGCTATACCCACATCCACCACTTCCTCTGGAGGTTTATTCCACACAAGAACCACTCTCTGTGTAAAAAAACAAAAATGCCCCTATGTCTTTTTAAAATCTTTCTCCTCGTGTCTTAGAAATATGCCCCCTGGTCTTAAAATCACCCACCCTAGGGAAAAGATACCTGCCATTCCCTTCATGATTTTATGTCAGGTCACCCCTCAACCTCCTATGCTCCCGTGAAACAAATCTCAGCCAATCCAACCTTTCCTTATAACTCTAACCATTCCAGTAGAGTGGCTTCTTTTCATTAATGGGCCTTAAATCTATGCATGTTTCTGACAGTGCACTTAGATGTCTTCATGTCCATTTACTATCCCCATTAGAAGCTGCAGTGACCTCTCTCTAAATGACAAGTGTCCATCCAGACTGCAGGCTTTCCTATATGGCTTTCCACCTGCTGCCCTTAATTTGGTGGTGGAATGTCGAGCCAGGCGGTTACATGTGCCTCATGAGAAAGTTGCACTGTTGGTACAACTCTGACCCATGCTGGGTTGAGACACCAGAAAGTTTGACTATCCATTCAGTTCAAAACTCAGGATTGAAATTGTGACAAATTTAATTCTTAGCCAAAAGATCAATTTCTATTTTCAAATATGATTAGTTGTTCAAAGTATGGACTTTAATTCTACAAAAATTTACATATTTATCAATAACAAATACATAATCAAACCTGAATGAATTACTGAATGATGATGGGATAAAGAAACACATTTTAAGGAACATTATCATTAAGATGTCTAAGCTTCCAGGAACAACAAATGCTTTGTATTCCCCAATACACTGAACACTGCATATAGCTTCTTAAAATTTGGGAGACTGGAAATTTCATAGTGGATTTACAGTCAATTTCCTCTATTCAAAATGACCTGAATAGATGTAATATTTACTCATTTTTCCCCCCATGGAGATATTTCAACTTAAGAACCAGGGATTATCAATCATGGAAGTGTAGCACAATAGTTATATTATTGGGCTAGTTACCCAGGTGGCATGCATTCAAATTACACCACACAAATATGAATTACAACTTAACTGTAGAAAGGCAATATCAGTAAGAACACCAATAAAGGAATCTTATTGTTATTGAAATCCAAATAACATTATTATGAAGGTATGAGGAGTACTGTACCTTTAAGACAGTTAAAAGCTAGCAGAACTACCTTATACAGCGCTACATATTCTGAATAAGGTAACAATGTAACATGTGGTTGAACAGCTAGATTAGCTGGGTTGCCTGGAGATGACAAAAGAAATTTAAATTTGGCCAATCAGTTTAAATTATGCCCCAAAATACCAACTTCCAATCAAGTTTGAATTTAATATATTGTTAATATTAAAACCCAATGAAACAATCCAATGCTTTGGAGTATAAGACTGGGAAAAATTGAACAGTTGGGAGAGAACTGCCAAAAGACCAACAGATGTAGGCTACTAGTCAGAACTCTCTGAGAGGCACCTGTCTAGAGCAGGAATTTGTACAGAGGGAAATAAAATCATCGACAACAACCCGGAGAGCAAATCTACAGAGGAAGATACAAAGGGATGATTTGACAGCTGCCTGCTTTCGAAATTTGAGTTTTTGGTAAATCTTAATCGGGGATTTTATCAGATTAGAATTATAGAAAGGAAAGTAAAAGATAGGTTAGAGGAAGGAATTGTAAATAGTTTTTAGTTAATTACTCTCTGTTAGACTTTAAAGTAAAAATAAAGTTGTTAATTTTTACTTTAAATAGTTTTTGGCCTCTCGAATTTTCACAGATTACTGCACGGGATAAATCTTTTGTGTGCTGCTGGTTTAAAATTAACAGAGGGGGTTTGCCCTGTGACAAAACAATGTCCTTTACGAATGGAGGTCACTGTCAATGTCTGGTGTGGCTTTATGTAATTCTTGTCCCACACTAATATGATTAATTGTACCAACCTGCTACAAAATAATTTTAAAAATTGACAGGAAAATTAGGAATGAACAATAAATGTTCACTTTATCAACATTCCAACAACCTGAAAAAAATTGTGACTATCTGGATAAAGATTTATGATGCTGTAAAACTTTGACATTTGTAATTATCTTAGGACAAAACGAGTAATTTATTGTGTAGTGTATGTTCAGTTCTCAAAAATACAGATCCAAATGGATAGAAATAGTCATATTTGTACTGCCCTTCCAAAACTGAGTACAGACTGAAAGATTAATGATCTTTTGAGAGTCACCTTTCAATCATTCGTCTAAGTCAGAAAATTATAAGGAAGCACTAGTCGAACTTGCAATAAGAGTAGTACAAAATGAGAAGTTAAAAAAAAACCTGATCAGAATGTGTGCTGTTTTTCTGAGATGGAGTCATACAGCACGGAAACAGACCCTTCTATCCAACTAATCCACACCGATCAACTTTCCCAAGCTAAACTAGTCCCACTTGTCTGTGCTGGGCTCATATTTCTCTAAACCTTTCCTATTCATGGACTCATCAAATGCCTTTTAAATATTCTATCTGTACCTGCATCTACAATTTCCTCTGGCAGTTCAGTCCACACTTGAATCACCCTCTGTGTGGAAAGGTTGTCCCTCCAGTCACTTTCAAATCTTTCTCCTCTCACCTTAAGAATATACCTTATAGTTTTGAACTCACCTACCTTTGGGAGAAAGCCTTTGCTATTCACCTTATGTATGCCCCTCATGATTTTACAAGCATCTATAAGGTCACCCCTTAACCTCCTGTGCTCCTGTGAAAAATGTCCCCACCTGTCCAGCTACCTCTATAACCCTGCACTATTTGCAACAAGCTGGTAAATCTTTTCTGAATCCTCTCCAGTTTAATAATGTCCTTCCTACAGAATGCATAACCAATGCACAGATTTTCAGTTTGTAGATATTGCTAATGATAGCTTTTGATTTCATTCAACAAAATAATGTCATTTACTTGTCCTTCCAGTGAGGTTATCACTTATTATATTTTTCTAAAATTAAAAGTCAACAGTTCAAAAATATCAACTCTCTGAATTACTTAATTCTGATGGCAGAATTGTCCATGTCCAGATCATGTGGAACTTTGATTGCAGCACAGTCTGTGGGAATTGCTCACTGAATTGAAAATTACTTCTGGCCTGTTGGCCTATGTATGAAAACCTCTGGAAAATCCATTCACAGCAAAGATTTTTGAGGATTTCAACCTACGTATACTCAAGTTACTCGGGTAATGTTAGAGGATTAAAAACATGCTCTGACTCACTGGAAACTATTAAACTAAATGCCTGACTCACTACCAAGCCCCTAAATACATCACCCATCCCATGAACAAGCCCACCTGACCTTCTAACACTGCCAGACTTGGAAACATCCTAGTTCTTTGACCTCTACTCACCTGTGTACCTAACACTCTAATCATTTAAACACATGCCACACTATTCCCTTACCCATAAAAAGCAAAAAATGTTGGAGGAACTCATCAGGTCTGACAGCATTTGTGTAGAGAGAGGTTTTGAGTTCAATGTGACTTATTCAGACAACATAAGAGAGTTATATTAGATTCAAAATGTTCTCTCTTTCTGTCTCACAACATTTGCTGCCAGACCTGTTTTTATTTCAAATCTCTAACATCTGCAATACTTTGCTTTTACTTACTTTACATATTTACCTTTTCACAATAGCTGTCAAAGTGGTTCCTGGCCATTTAAACAACAGCATACAGCACACTTACTGTTGGAAGAAAAAAAGCATGTTTTAAACACTGATTCTTTCATGTTTTCTGGATTTGTTGCTGTTGTTTTGCAACAGGAGAATCCCTGACCAGGAAATTCCAGGACAGAACTGATCAGAAGGTACATACCTTTTAGATTGATTAGGCTCAGAACTGGACCTTGAGTGTAATTCCTAGATCAAAACACATATTACAAGAAATCCATTTTTAAGTAGTGAGTTTTTTTTTTGAATAGCAAACAGATTATAGAAACATTAATTAGGGTGGCTTTGGTAACCTTGGAAAATATAAATAAAAGTGATCCATACTTTTTGGCCATGGTATATGTCTCTTCATCAGTGGTCTGTTTTGTATTATGCTATGATTTTTAAGGGTGAGAATTAGTGACATGCTCATTATGTTGATAAATGTGGTGAATAAGTATGTGAGATCATGGAACTATCAAGACATTGGCTGAATTTTCACCTGAACTGCAGGAAGGAGGTCAGCCATGATTAATGGGGAATCTGAAATTGAGAACCGCCTCTGAATCCAGCCTGCAGGCTTGTGTTCCTGGTGGTCAGAGGATAGATTAGTGAAAATTATCAATGCCAATAGGTCCATATTTATGTGTGAGGTTTGATGGTGAAGAGGAAGGCAGTCAGTCAGCGAGGGGAAGACTGATTAGTAGGGTTAGATCTTATGGAATACAAGGAGAACTAGCCATTTGGAGACAGAACTGGCTCAACGGTAGAAGACAGAGGGTGGGGGTGGAGGGTTGTTTTTCAGACTGGAGGCCTGTGACCAGTGGAGTGCCACAAGGATCGGTGCTGGGCCCTCTACTTTTTGTCGTTTACATAAATGATTTGGATGCGAGCAGAAGAGGTACAGTTAGTAAGTTTGCAGATGACACCAAAATTGGAGGTGTAGTGGACAGCAAAGAGGGTTACCTCAGATTACAACAGGATCTGGACCAGATGGGCCAATGGGATGAAAAGTGGCAGATGGAGTTTAATTCAGATAAATGCGAGGTGCTGCAATTTGGGAAAGCAAATCTTAGCATGACTTATACACTTAATGGTAAGGTCCTAGGGAGTGTTGCTGAACAAAGGGACCTTGGAGTGCAGGTTCATAGCTCCTTGAAAGTGGAGTCACAGGTAGATAGGATAGTGAAGAAGGTGTTTGGTATGCTTTCCTTTATTGGTCAGAGTATTGAGTACAGGAGTTGGGAGATCATGTTGCGGCTGTACAGGACATTGGTTAGGCCACTGTTGGAATATTACGTGCAATTCTGGTCTCATTCCTATCAGAAAGATGTTGTGAAACGTGAAAGGGTTCAGAAAAGATTTACAAGGAGGTTGCCAGGGTTGGAGGATCTGAGCTACAGGGAGAGGCTGAACAGGCTAGGGCTGTTTTCCCTGGAGTGTCGGAGGCTGAGGGGTGACCTTATAGAGGTTTACAAAATTATGAGGGGCATGAATAGGATAAATAGGCAATGTCTTTTCCCTGTTGTTGGGGAGTCCAGAACTAGAGGGCATAGGTTTAGGGTGAGAGGGGAAAGATATAAAAGAGACCTAAGGGGCAACTCTTTCATGCTGAGGGTGGTATGTGTATGGAATGAGCTGCCAGAGGATCTGGTGGAGGCTGGTACAATTGCAACATTTAAGAGGCATTTGGATGGGTAAATGAATAAGAAGAGCTTGGAGGGATATGGGCCGGGTGCTGGCAGATGGGACTAGATTGAGTTGGGATATCTGGTCAGCATGGACAGGTTGGACCGAAGGGTCTGTTTCCATGCTGTACATCTCTATGATTCTATGTATTTGATTGGGAAGGAAAGGTGAATGGATTGCTGACATTGAAGAAAGTCATATCTTGGGTTTGGGGGGTTGGTGTTGGGGGGAGGGGTGCGGGCAAGATAGGGAGCCTTATGCTGTTTTCTCTAGAGCTTTGGTAGCTGAGGGTGATCTTATAGAGGTCTTTATAATCATGAGGGGATGTAAAAGCTAAATAGACAATGTTTTTTCCTTGGGGTGGGGGAGTCCAGAACTAGAGGGCATAGGTTTAGGGTGAGAGGGGAAAAATTTAAAAGGGACTTAAGGAGCAACCTTTTCAAGCAAAGGATGGTGTGTGCAGTGAGCTGCCAGAGGAAGTGGTGGAGCATTACAACATTTAAAAGGCATCTGGATGGGTATATGAATAGGAAAGGTTTAGAGGAATAGGGACCAAGTGCTGGCAAATAGGACCAAATTAGGTTAGGATATCTGGTCAGCATGGACGAGTTGGATCGAAGGGTCTGTTTCCATGCTGTACATCTCTATGACTCTAACTGATGCATGGGGGAGAAGGATAATGAAGGGCAATGTAGGGGAAATCAGAGGCTGAGAATGGATGGTGAAATTGGAGGCCAGGATGGGAGAAAGTTTTTAAGGAAGTGTACAACTGTAGGTGCTTCTGAGGCATGTACTTTGATTTAGGAGATTGACTGTCTTTTGAAATGTATCACCTGAAGTGAACAAATCCTTGCTTGGACAAAGCTGCTAAACTTCTAACATTCAAAAAAGTAAAGAGAATTGAAGTAGAAAATCTGAATGACTGAGGTTTATTGTCTTATATTTAAAGGAACAAATTCATTGGAGTTAGTTGGTTGCCTCGGTCTGTTTCAGTTAAAGTCTGTAATGACCACGTTGAAGGTAGGTTTTGGTCCAGAAACAAATTTCCCACACCAGCCCCTAACTTAACCCAAAGCTGACCCTCTCTTTTCCTGTTAAAATGCTCTTCAATTAATTCACCATGCAAGCTTGCTATTCTCTCGTGCATGGAACTTTCAGATCGTTCATGGCCAGATTTTTTTGATCTGTTAAAAAAAATTCAATTATATTGTGATGTCATGTAGGTCATATAAGAAGAGGAAGTATTTATGCTTTTGTTTGTCTAGCATATCTTTCAACAAATCATGTCCTTAATTAACTAAATGTTGCAACCAATAGCTAAGTGAAAGGATTTATGAAGCTCTGACAAGAAGTCTGGATCAGATGATAAACTATCCTGAAACAGAGCAATTGAATTTTCAAGAACATCTTCAACTATTTTATATTGCAATTTAAAATTATTAACTGTACATCCAACTTTGTAGGAATTTGAACAATTTTATGTACTATTGGCCAGTGATGTAAAATATTGAATTTATTGAAGAATTCTAACAGCTCTATTACCTTGCCTGTAAACTCCCATTAACTAATTTTCAATGTTTGTAGACAGAGCACAGGACACTTGACAAGATTTGCAGATACAGTTTTTAA